>NC_141878.1:124580000-125238750 GCF_056163025.1 Triticum urartu
TGATTTAGTCTTAAAACTAAATCAAAACAGAGAGGAAATAGAATAAGAAAAATAGAATAGGAAAAGAGAAACCTAACCTATCTTACCTGGAGCTAGCCCAGTTAGCCTAGCCCACCAAGGCACCAACCCACCTTGCCAGTCGTCTCCTAGCTTCTGCCAGGAGGACGACGCCGTGTCGAAGGGAGGCCTCTGTCGGTGTCAAAACCGGCGGATCTCGGGTAGGGGTCCCGAACTGTGCGTCTAAGGCGGATGGTAACAGGAGGCGGGGGACATAATGTTTATCCAGGTTTGGGCCCTCTCGATGGAGGTATTACCCTACTTCCTGCTTGATTGATCTTGATGATATGAGTATTACAAGAGTTGATCTACCACGAGATCGGAGAGGCTAAACCCCAGAAGCTAGCCTATGGTATGATTGTTGTTGTCCTACGGACTAAAACCCTCCGGTTTATATAGACACCGGTGGGGCTAGGGTTACACAGAGTCGGTTACAAGGGAGGAGATCTACATATCCAAATCGTCAAGCTTGCCTTCCACACAAAGGAGAGTCCTACCCGGACATGGGACGAAGTCTTAAATCTTGTATCTTCATAGTTCAACAGTCCGGCCAAGGGATATAATCCGGCTGTCCGAGGAACCCCTAATCCAGGACTCCCTCAGTAGCCCCTGAACCAGGCTTCAATGACGATGAGTCCGACGCGCAGATTGTCTTCGGCATTGCAAGGCGGGTTCCTGCTCTGAATACTCCATAGAAGATTTTGAACACAAGGATAGTGTCCGGCTCTGCAAAACAAATTCCACATACCACCGTAGAGAGTATAATATTTCAACAAATCTAATCTGCTGACAACTTTTCATAACATGACATCACGCCCTGGCCCTGGTCATTATTCGAACCCTTTTTCTCAACCAGCCACTGCACGTGTTGCGAGGCGGTTTTATTGGCACATCTTGTCGAAGCAGAGATCGTGCCCCCTTATCATGAGATTCTCATCAATATGGGTGTGGGTAACCCAATTGTGCTTGTTAGTACGACTCCTCGATTTTAGGCAAGTTCCAAACGGCCACGCGGAGGACGCTTGATATTCGCCCTCTATATAAAGGGGCCAAAGCCTGTCCTTTTCTTCTTGCGCTCAATCCCTCCCTTCCCCCACCCCGAGTTCCAACACTCGAGGCTCAGGCGAAGCGCTTCAGACCTTCAATCATGTCCGGATCCAACCTTCAGGGCTGGTGGATGGCTTCCTCTGTCACAAAGGAGGACATCAAGAAGCTAAGGGAGGCCAGGTATCTGACCGCCGAAATCTCGCACAGGCTGCCTGCCCGAGGGCAGGTCATCCCTACTCCCGAACCCAACGAGAGTGTCGTATTTGTTTCCCACTTCCTCCGAGGTCTAGGCTTTAGCCTTGATCCCTTTGTCAGAGGGCTCATGTTCTATTATGGGCTCGACTTCCACGATCTAGCTCCGGATTCCATTCTTCACATCTCGTCGTTTATTGTCGTATGTGAGGCCTTGCTCCGCATCACCCCACACTTCGGCTTATGTCTCAAGACCTTCAGTGTGAAGCCAAAGATGATCGATTGGCGACACACAGAATGCGGATGTGCCATAATAAGCAAAGGCGTCGATGCCCCATGGCCAAAGGGTTCCTTCCCAGAGATATCCAACTTATGGCAGTGGGAGTGGTTTTACATCACAGCTCCCCGAAGTACTAAGTGGGTGGCTGCCCCCGCCTTCCGTTCGGGCCCCCCACCACAACTGGCGTCATGGGTCAACAAGGGGCTAGACTGGGGGCCGGTTAATGACGTGCCGACATTGCAAAGTCGCATCCAAGATCTCCTCAAGAGGGATGTCGGTCTCGTCAAAGAAATGCAAGTTATGCTATTTCGTCAGGTCCTGCCATGCCAACATCGATCTCTCCATATGTGGGAGTTCAAACTGCAAGGATCGTGAACTATTCAGTAGTTCTTCGACTGATGCTCGAAGAGATGTATGGATTATTCTTCGGATCACGAATAAAGTGTCCGGACGCCACCGAGGATGCATGTCTCAACTGTAATCGTCCAGATACCCAGGTAAGTATTTCCACGACCGAACACACTGTCTTTTCATTTGCCATAACATAATTCTGAAAGAATTGCTCCTGGCCAGGACTGGGTAAGAAAGGCAAAGATGATCAGGTGTTCGGCCCCCCTTCCCGAGGGCTCGCCGGATCCTGTACTAGCCAGGATGCTGGAGTACGCACCTTATCAAGTGCCCTCGGGGGAAGATAAAGGGAGAGACGAAGAAGCCGAAAGCAAGCCTCATGTATTACTCATCCAACCCGGGGGAATTAGTACCTCCACGAAGGAGGATAATCGGGGAGAAGAATCTGAAATTCCCTCTCCCCAAGGAAGTAAAAGGACCGCTCCTGAAGACTTGGAAACAAGGGTTTCCAAACGAGAGAAGAAACCCTCGTCAGGGGGCCCTGACCCGGAGGGCATTCCTTCCGCACAGTGCCCGCAAGGGGATCAGCCCTTCACCGAGCTGTAAGTGAACAAAAGTACTTTTGGTAAATGTATTTTGCTTTATCTCGCGAACAATAACCGAGACGTATGTCTTGTAGTCCGGATCGTAGCTCTTCCTGACAGAGTTCGTCTTTAGGGGATCTTCTTCTGGAGATGATGGAGAGCGAAACGTCTCCCCTTGTCTCCCCGCCTCCTGGGGCGGATGACCCTAAGGTGTCATCATGGAGGATTTCTCTTGATCCGCCAAGGCCAGAAGGTAACCCTTCGGCTACCCGAAGTCCGGAGTATTCGGCTCCTAAGGGGAGTAACAAAAAGAGTCCGGGATTGTCCGGTGCGCAACCGGACGTACTGATGGGTCTTTTGGAGCAAGCAGCTATCTCGGAGGAGCATCATACTTTAATGGGTACGATGGTTGAGAGGATCTCATCTGCCAAAAGTGGGTTGCATGAAGCTTTTATGAGCCTGCTAAAAGGCTTTGAGGTACGCAAATTTTTTTGACGGTACCGCACATGCTAGGTGTGCTCTATACAGATGGTAGCCCCTGAGACTCTGGTTGCTGTCCCGAGGCAGCAAACACAAGATCATAGTCCCAGGTAATGATCGCGCTGCTTTCATGTGTAGGCAGCGGGCGGTCCGGTGGCTGGCCGGACTGCTGAGTTTGCCGGACTAAGCCGGCAACTGGATTCGGCAGATGCCGACATTGCGCTTGTGAACAAGCGGCTTGACGAGGCACAAGGTATGTATTTTCGGGTGGTCAGCAAGTATTAAGAGGAGCATGATGCTAGTATCTATAATACGTTTTGACTGCAGATGGAGCTGCCGCCGTGGAGACCCTTCGGGCGGAACTTGCCCGAGCCAAGGAACAAGCCTGGAGAAGTGATGCGGTCGCCCTAAAGGCGGCCGAAGACTTAAGAGCCGAACAGGCTGCTCATCGCAAGAGCGAAGATGAAATACCCAAGATGGATGTTGAGCTGAAACATGCTGCCGACCGATATGAGCTTCTTGAAAAGGAAAGCCAAGTGAGAGCGCCTGACCTGAAGAGAGCCGTGGAGGCAGCCAAGGAAACCCGTTCTAAAATCAGAGCGGCAGAGGAGGAGCTCCGTCAAGCCGGAGATATCACGGCTGGGAAGCCCTTTTTGTTGCGGACGAAGTTCGGAGATCCGAAGTATGCCCCTCTGGATCGATTATGGAGTGCTGCAGACGCGTATGCGGACTTGGCAATGAGTGCTGCTGATGCGACTGCATTTTTCAAAGATCAAGAAGATCACGAAGTAGAGAAGTTGTTCTGGTCGCAGTTCCGTGCTTCGACGCGTCCGCTGCTGTTAAATGAGCAAATGGCCGAGTGGGCTGAGCTCCATAGGTTGTCCGGGCTTGCCATGAGGTCTGTCGTGGATCATCTTTGGCCGGAAGGACCAAAGTCGAATAGTTATTTTGGTTTAGTGCAACGATTCCGTGGTGCTGTGCAGCATATCGATGCCGTAAAGAGGTCTGCGTGCATAGAGGGTGCGCGGTTGGCTCTTGCCCGTGTTAAGACATACTGGGCAGAGATGGATGCCACCACTATTGCAACCCAGGGTCCAGCCGTAGGCTAGGTCTCGGCCGAGCACTATTTAGAAGAAGTCCTATAAGGCGCTCGTTTAATAGAGGCTCAGTGCTCGAAGAGTATCATGTTCGAGTGACATGTATCCCCATTGTAAAAATAGTATTATTTGAATTATACATGCTGTTTTTATTGCCTGAAGGTATTATGATGCCTCCTGTGCGGCCGTTTATGTAAGTATATAACCTGAAAGTTTGCAGTCGTCGGCTTCAGCCCCCACGCACATAATGCGGGGGTGTTCGGAAAAGCACCTATTCACACTTGATCCAACGTCTTGGTCCATGAAGGAGGCGATAGTGCGGCGAACAAGGCAATCAGACTATATTGCTTTAACACTTTCACTTAGCCATAGGAGTTTGACAGTGGGGCTACTATATAGCCCCTGGTACTTCCGCGCTTATCCGAATACGGTGCGCGTACATACATGACCGGGAAACCAGCCCTTCATTAATGCGGAGGAATCGCAAAGATTCCGCTGAGTCCTCGAGTGGTAGACCAGTCTCGTGCTTTATCATGACAGTCAGTTTTCGGCTTTCTCTACTGAGGTGCTCATCCAGATGAACCAGGGCACAATCGCAGTAGTTCTCCCGGTTCCACCTTAGCCAATAGAGCAGAACGCAAGGTAGCAAAACACGGGAGCCGGGCAAACCCAACATTTGACCAAAGACATGATTCGGAGCTGATGCATATAAGGCCAAACTCGTGACGCCGAACACTCCCTAAGGTATTCGGACTTTACAACATATACCGGGTTGAGCAAAGCCCTTGATAATGAACCCTAAATTTCCAGGTACGTGCATCAGTCTGACGTGGCGAAAATGCCAATAATGTCAGCATCCCTCTCAGTTGTGCTAAGTATCCGAAGGGCGTGAAGCAACAAGAGACAGTGAGAAAGGTTTACACAGGGTCTTAATCTAGAAAGAAACCTTTGAGCGGGGCCCTGCTGCACGTCTGCGCCTATGTCTCTGTTGTGTCGTGTCCTAGAAGGGTGTAGCACGATTGTCATCTGCAAGAGAGAAAAAACTCAGGTGAAAGTCTACGTGCGGAAAATTGGTTATTCTTAATAGACCATGGAAATTCAATCTAAGTAAGGTCAAACCGAACTATAGTCCTTTTTACATGCGGGAAGCCCCTAGCGCCACCTATGGGGGTATATACATCGACCCAATCTCGGGTTTATTTGAGCTGTTATAGCGAGGGGTGTGCCGGACTCATCTAGCCGTGTCCGCGGTCTTAACGACCAATCATTTAGGGCCAGTTCTTTTGGGCGATTCTCCCAGAATCGCCCCTCCCCAGCTTCTCCCAGAATCGTCACTCCATATATTTTTGACAATCCTATCTAGTTAAGGTCTAATTAGCTAGGATTGTAAAAAATATATGAAGTGGCGATTCTGGGAGAAGCTGGGGAGGGGGGCGATTCTGGGAGAATCGCCGAAAAGAACTGGCCCTTATGCTGGTTGGAGGGGTTGTTCAGTGTTCAGCTTCAAAAGCCGTCGTACTTTCCTCCGCATGTAAGGAACGCTCTAAGTTTCCGCTAACTATGATGATGCCACGTGGACCGGGCATCTTAAGCTTAAGATAAGTGTAATGCAGTATTGCATTAAAAGGAGCGAAGGCTGTTCTTCCGAGTAGTGCTTGATAGCCGCTTCAGAATGGAGCGATGTCGAAGGTTAATTCTTCGCTTCGGAAGTTGTCGGGAGAACCGAATACAACCTCTAGTACTATAGAGCCCGTGCAACAGGCCTCTGGGCCTGGTACTACTCCTTTAAAGGTAGTATTGCTTTGGCTGATTCTTGTTGGGTCTATCCCCATTTTGCGGATTGTGTCTTGATATATCAGATTAAGACTACTGCCGCCGTCCATAAGGACTCGGGTGAGATGGTATCCGTCAATTATTGGGTCTAGTACCAAGGTAGTCGATCCTCCGTGCCGGATACTAGTCGGGTGATCCCTGCGATCAAAAGTGATTGGGCAGGCCGACCAAGGGTTGAACTTGGGGGTAACGGGCTCTATGGTGTATACGTCTCGGAGTGCGCGTGTGCTCCTCCTCTTCGTTACGTGAATCATGTTCACTGTTTTGACTTCTGGTGGGCATTTTTTCTGTCCCCCAGTGTTTTGTTGGTGAGGCTCATCCTCGTCTTCACTTGGTGTCTCCCTCCCCTTGTGTTCGGCGTTTAGCATGCCGGCCTGCTTAAAGACCCAACATTCTCTGTTGGTGTGATTTGCAGGTTTATCGGAGGTGCCGTGAATCTGACATAATCTGTCCAGAATCTTGTTTAGGCTGGACGGTCCCTCTCTGCTGCCTTTGAATGGCTTTTTCCGTTGACCGGGTTGAGAACCCCTGAATCCGGCGTTTACCACCGTGTTGTCTGGGCTCTCTTCATTTCTTTGACGCTTGCTTTTATTGCGTCGTGGTTTTCCATTGCCATCCCTGACTTCAGATGTGCTTGGGTCGCTGGTGCCACTGCGTGCCAGCCAACTATCCTCGCCCTCGCAAAAGTGGGTCATAAGGCTTGTTAGGGCTGCCATTGTCCTTGGTTTTTCCTGGCCGAGGTGTCTGGCAAGCCATTCATCCTGGACACTATGTTGGAAAGCCGCTAAGGCTTCGGCGTCCGTGCAATCGACAATTTGATTCTTCTTAGTGAGGAATCTGTTCCAAAGCTTTCGGGCTGACTCTCCAGGTTGTTGAATTATGTGACTTAAATCGTCTGCATCCGGAGGTCGGACATAGGTCCCTTGAAAACTAGCCTTGAAAGCGTCCTCGAGCTCTTCCCAACTTCCAATTGAGTTTTCAGGGAGGCTTTTCAACCAGTGCCTAGCTGGTCCTTTCAACTTTAAGGGCAAGTATTTGATGGCGTGGAGATCATCTCCACGAGCCATGTGTATGTGAAGGATAAAGTCCTCAATCCAGACCCCAGAGTCTGTTGTTCCTTCGTATGACTCTATGTTCACGGGTTTGAATCCTTCTGGGAATTCATGATCCAGTACCTCGTCGATGAAGCATAGGGGGTGCGCGGCACCCCTGTATTTGGGTGTGTCTGATGGTTGTAGTGTTCGGTTTTGATTCCGAACTATTATTCTGTCAGTATAGTCATTTGGGCGGCGATGATTCTGTGCCGGAACGCGCTTCCTAGGTCCATAAATGGACCTGGTCAAACCGGCTTTTTTTGTGTAGGTCCTCACGTAGGTCGTGTGCTGACTTGTGTACGTCACAGTTAGCCGCCCTGTCGCGACCACAGGGTGGCCGGTCCGGTTGATCGGCCGTTTTATTTTCCGGCTGAGTGGGCTCTAAGGCCTCATCGTTGAATTCAGGCAACAGCTTGCGCTTTGGATAGCTTTTTGTGTGGCGATTACCGCTGTACTTTTCTTCTGTGTCAAGCACTTTATTCCATTTGCTATTGAGCTTATTCTGCGCGGTCTTAAGCCTTTGCTTCTGCTTCTTCAGGCTCCGCGCGGTTTCAATGAGCCTTTTATGAAGGTTCTCTTGTTCCAAGTGTCTTTCAGGGATGATGTGTGCATCGCCGTCCGGATTATTCATGTCTCCGGAGACAGGTTGATGAGTTTTACCCTCGGGGTTGTCGTGACCGGACAGCGGCTCCGTACCACGTTCGCCGTCCGCTGGTTCACCCTGCTCCACCTCTGGGTTCATGTCGTCGTTGTGTCCTTTGGGGTTGACCGGGGTGTTACTCTTTCTTGCACTGTTATTGCTGTTTTTTTCGGGACGGGATTTGGAGCGGCGCTTACGCCATCGCTTTGGTTGCTTCTCAAGGGAATTGTCCTTCGCTGCTTCCTCCCGTTCCTCGTCATCATTTTCTTTGGGTGTATCCACCATGTATATATATCATGTGATGAAGTGGCAGTCCAGCGCCCTGCGGGCGGTGGTTCCTATTCGTCTCCCGCATCATCGTCCATACCGTCGATGTCTTCGGAGCCGAAATCAAGCATGTCGGTTAAGTCGTCGACAGCGGCTATTAAGTTGGTGGTGGGTGGGGAACGAATTTCTTCGTCGTCCGCTTCCCACTCGAGGCGAACACAGTTCGGCCAAGGGCCTCCTGACAAGGAGAGAGACCTTAATGAACTTAGCACATCGCCCAAGGGCGAGTGCTGAAAGATATCCGTGGAGGAAAACTCTGTGATTGGCGCCCAATCAGATTTGATAGGTACGGACGCAGGCGGTTCGGAGAGCGTGGCCGGGGACGAATTCAAAGGTCCGGCAACACATGTCTCGTAGGAGGTGAAGTCAGTATTCGGCTCTATCGCCGCTGAGTGTGCAGCCTCTGGGGTGGGGTCCATCCACCCGTCTTCGGATGGCGTGATCTGCTCCGTATCAAGGGCCAGAGTCGCCACATGTGTGATCTCCCGAACACTGTCTGGCGATAGAGCTAAGTCATGCCCTCCGTGTCTGTGCTGCGCACCTGACGCGGGCTCGAATCCGTCGAAGATCAAGTCTCCGCGGATGTCGGCGGTATAGTTCAAACTTCCAAATCTGACCTGATGGCCAGGGTTGTAGCTTTCAATCTGCTCCAGATGGCCAGGCGAGTTGGCCCGCAGTGCGAAGCCGCCGGATACGAAGATCTGTCTGGGGAGAAAAACCTCACCCTGGATCGCATCGTTGCCGATGATCGAAGGAGCCATCAAGCCTTATGGTGACGATACAGTGGAACTCTCAATGAAAGCACCAATGTCGGTGTCAAAATTGGCGGATCTCGGGTAGGGGGTCCCGAACTGTGCGTCTAAGGCGGATGGTAACAGGAGGCGGGGGACACAATGTTTACCCAGGTTCAAGCCCTCTCGATGGAGGTAATACCCTACTTCCTGCTTGATTGATCTTGATGATATGAGTATTACAAGAGTCGATCTGCCACGAGATCGGAGAGGCTAAACCCTAGAAGCTAGCCTATGGTATGATTGTTGTTGTCCTATGGACTAAAATCCTCCGATTTATATAGACACCGGAGGGGCTAGGGTTACACAGAGTCGGTTACAAGGGAGGAGATCTACATATCCGAATCGCCAAGCTTTCCTTCCACGCAAAGGAGAGTCCCACCCGGACACGAGATGAAGTCTTCAATCTTGTATCTTCATAGTTCAACAGTCCGGCCAAGGGATATAGTCCGGCTGTCTGAGGACCCCCTAATCCAGGACTCCCTCAGCCTCCACCTCCTGATTCGTGCTGGCGGCCTACCCTCGAGTCTATCCGTGCCTGGAGACGTCGTGCAGTCTCCTCCCTCCTTCCCCACTCCTCTCTGGCTCTCTGCCTCTCCCCTAGTGCCAAATCCGAGAAGCCCTGAGAGAAACCGCCGGCCACCGTTGCCGCCAGTGCGCCCACCGCTGATGACCCACAAGTATAGGGGATCTACCGTAGTCCTTTCGATAAGTAAGAGTGTCGAACCCAACGAGGAGCAGAAGGAAATGATAAGCGGTTTTCAGCAAGGTATTCTCTGCAAGTACTGAAATAAGTGGTAACAGATAGTTTTGTGACAGGATAAATTGTAACGAGCAACAAGTAACAAAAGTAAATAAAGTGCAGCAAGGTGGCCAGAAAAGGACAAGCCAGAACAAACTCTTATAATAGGAAAAGCGCTCCCGAGGACACATGGGAATATCGTCAAGCTAGTTTTCATCATGTTCATATGATTCGCGTTCGATACTTTGATAATTTGATATGTGGGTGGACCGGTGCTTGGGTGCTGTTCTTACTTGAACAAGCATCCCACTTATGATTAACCTCTATTGCAAGCATCCACAACTACAACAAAAGTATTAAGGTAAACCTAACCATAGCATGAAACATATGGATCCAAATCAGCCCCTTACGAAGCAACGCATAAACTAGGGTTTAAGCTTCTGTCACTCTAGCAACCCATCATCTACTTATTACTTCCCAATGCCTTCCTCTAGGCCCAAATAATGGTGAAGTGTTATGTAGTCGACGTTCACATAACACCACTAGAGGCTAGACAACATACATCTTATCAAAATATCAAACGAATACCAAATTCACATGACTACTAATAGCAAGACTTCTCCCTTGTCCTCAGGAATGAACGTAATTACTCACAAAGCATATTCATGTTCATAATCAGAGAGGTAATAATATGCATATAGGATCTGAACATATGATCTTCCACCAATTAAACCAACTAGCATCAACTACAAGGAGTAATCAACACTACTAGCAACCTACTAGCACCAATCCCGGACTTTGAGACAAGAATTGGATACAAGAGATGAACTAGGGTTTGGAGATGAGATGGTGCTGGTGAAGATGTTGATGGAGATTGCCCTCTCCCGATGAGAAGAGCGTTGGTGATGACGATGGTGATGATTTCCCCCTCCCGGAAGGAAGTTTCCCTAGCAGAACAGCTCTGCCGGAGCTCTAGATTGGATCCGCCAAGGTTCCTCCTCGTGGCGGCGGAGTCTCGTCCCGAAAAGTTCCTTCTTATTTTTTTCTCATCGAAAGACTTCATATAGGAGAAGATGGGCGTCGGAGACCCACCAGGGGGCCCACGAGGTAGGGGGGCGCGCCTTAGGGGGGGCGTCCCCCACCCTCGTGAGCAGGGTGTGGGCCCCCTGGCCTTCATCTTTGGCAAGGATTTTTCTTTATTTGTTTTAAGATGTTCCGTGGAGTTTCAGGACTTTTGGAGTTGCGCAGAATAGGTCTCTAATATTTGCTCCTTTTCCAGCCCAGAATTCCAGCTGTCGGCATTCTCCCTCCTTATGTAAACCTTGTAAAATAAGAGAGAATAGCTATAAGTATTGTGACATAAAGTGAAATAACAGTCCATAATGCAATAAATATCGATATAAAAGCATGATGCAAAATGAACATATCAACTCCCCCAAGCTTAGACCTCGCTTGTCCTCAAGCGAAAAGCCGATAACAATAAATATGTCCTCATGTTTAGAGGTAGAGGTGTCGATAAAAATAAAATACGGACATGAAGGCATCATGATTATTCTCATAACAGCAACATATATAGATTTTGTCATATGATTACTTATGTTCAAGTGATGATCTATTCACAATGCAAAAGTATAAATCATAAACCTTATTGGGCTCCGACAAACTATAATCTCAGTCATTGAAGCAATTGCAATTTATCATAACATCGGAAAGAGTCTATGTCAGAGCTAAAAAGCAAGTCCACATACTCAACTATCATTTAGTCCTCCATAATTGCTAACACTCACGCGATACTTGTGGTTACAGAGTTTTAATCGGACACAGAGAAAGATAGGGGCTTATAGTTTTGCCCCACAACCTTTTACCTCAAGGGTAATGTCAACAATAATGGTTCATGCTCCCCTACATCCAATTAGATATATATATATATATATCATGTTCTTTCCAACATGCTGAGCTTGCCAAAGGATAAAATGAGAAAGAAAAGGTGAAGATCACCATGACTCTTGCATAAGGTAGAAGATAATAATAAAGGATAGGCACTTCATAGAGGGAAACAAAGGTTTCCATGCGCTTTCATGGTTGGATGCATAAAATCTCAATGCGAAAGAACGTCACTTTATATTGCCCCTTGTGATATGAACCTTTATTATGCAGTCCGTCGCTTTTATTACTTCCACATCACAAGATCGTATAAATCTTATTTCTCCCACACCAATCAATCATACATATTTAGAGCAATTTTTATTGCTTTGCACCGATGACAACTTACTTGAAGGATCTTACTCAATCCATAGGTAGATATGGTGGACTCTCATGGCAAAACTGGTTTAGGGATTTTGGAAGCACAAGTAGTATTTCTACTTAGTGCTGAGAATTTGGCTAGCATGAGGGGGAAAGGCAAGCTCAACAAGTTAGAGGATCCATGACAACATACTTTATCTCAGATATAAGAAATACATAACTCATTACGTTGTCTTCCTTGTCCAATATCAACTCTTTAGCATGTCATATTTTAATGAGTGCTCCCAATCATAAAAGATGTCAATGATAATATATCTATATGTGAAAACCTCTCTTTCCTTATTACTTCCTATTAATTGCAATAATGACCAAAGCTATGTTTGCCAACTCCCAACAACTTTTAATCATCATACTCTTTCTATGTGAAGTCATTACTCTCAATAAGATCAATCTAAACTTTTTGTTTCTTTTATTCACCCAAGATCATGGAAAAATAATCAAGCCCTTGACTCAACACTAATCTTTATTATATATATAGCTCACGGACTCGATTACATAGAGAGATCATAAAGCAAACTCAAAACTAGATCATGCCATAAACTTTATTCTACTAGATCAAGATACTACTAATAGGATCGAACTAAGAAAAATGGTAAAGATAGGAGTTGTGATTGTGATACGATACCGGGGCACCTCCCCCAAGCTTGGCAGTTGCCAAGGGGAGTGCCCATACCCATGTGATTATGTCTCCTTCTTTGTTGTCGGTGTAATATTCTTGGCGATGATTCCCCTCAGGATGCGGTTCTCCTCCTCGAGCTTATTTACTTGCTGTTTGAGGTCCATTATTTCCTTACGAAGCTTTCCTGTGACAGCTAAAGCTCCTTGCACCCAAGGGTGTTGCATAGCTGCAGGAGAACAAGTGACACTCCTCTTCATATTTTCATAAGAAAGAAATCCAACATTAGAAGGGATAACCGAGTTTGGAATAGCTAAGCTCTGTAGTTCCCCCATAGTGAACCCAGCTCGGAGGCGAGAGGTGACTTCTTGATCCTCCATGGCATGTACTCTCATTAAGTCAGCCTCCATCTCTTCCTCCATTGCTGGCCCAAAGTGGTCAGCGTCGCTGTTTGCCCTTGGTTCCGGTGCCGGATTAGATACCCGGCTCTCCCCGATTGACTCTTGAGAAGACATCTTGCTCTAATCTGCAGCAGCAACAGCTCGAAAACAAAAATAGAAGAGATTTGCGTGATACGGGAGTCAAAACCTTCGGGAGAATATATAATGATTTTTTACCGACCAAAATACGTAACATGCAAGAAAACAAAGTCCGGAAGGCACACGAGGTGCTCACGAGGTAGGGGGGCGCGCCCAGGGGGTAGGGCGCGCCCACCACCCTTGTGGGGCCCTCGTGTCCTTCTCGGGCTGGTACTTATTTTTCTATTTTTCTAAATATTCCAAAACGGAGAAATATTGCCTTAAAAAATTGTTTTGGAGTCGGTTTACTTACCGTACCACATACCTATTCCTTTTAGGAGTCTGGAATGTTCCGGAAAGTGTCCCTTATGTATTCCTCTGGAGTTACAGTTTCAATAATATTAGTTTCAACATTTATGGGATTACCTGAAATATAATGTTTGATTATTTGACCGTTTACCACTTTCGGATTTGTGCCCTCGAAGTTGTTGATTTTGATGGCACCGGAACGATAGATCTCTTCGATAACATAGGGGCCTTCCCATTTAGAGAGAAGTTTGCCTGCAAAAAATCTTAAACGAGAGTTGTATAGCAATACATAATCACCTACATTAAACTCACGCTTTTGTATCCTTTTGTCATGCCATCCTTTGACTTTTTCTTTAAACAACTTGGCATTTTCATATGCTTGGGTTCTCCATTCATCAAGTGAACTAATATCAAATAACCTCTTTTCACCGGCAAGTTTAAAATCATAGTTGAGCTCTTTAACAGCCCAATATGCCTTATGTTCTAGTTCGAGAGGTAAGTGACAGGCTTTTCCATAGACCATTTTATACGGAGACATACCCATAGGATTTTTGTATGCAGTTCTATAAGCCCATAATGCATCATCAAGTTTCTTGGATCAATTCTTTCTAGACCTATTAACAGTCTTTTGCAAAATTAATTTGAGCTCTCTATTGCTCAACTCTACTTGACCACTAGACTGTGGGTGATAGGGAGATGCAATTCTATGATTAACATCATGTTTAACAAGCATTTTACGGAAAGCACCATGAATAAAGTGTGAACCACCATCAGTCATTAAATATCTAGGGACTCCAAACCTCGGAAAAATAACTTCTTTAAGCATTTTAATATAAGTGTTATGATCATCACTACTAGTTGGAATAGCTTCTACCCACTTAGTAACGTAATCAACAGCAACTAGAATATGTGTGTATCCATTTGAGGCAGGAAAAGGTCCCATATAATCAAAGCCCCAAACATCAAACGGTTCAATAACTAGAGAATAATTCATAGGCATTTCTTGACGTCTACTAATATTACCAATTCTTTGACATTCATCACAAGATAAGACAAACTTACGGGCATCCTTGAAGAGAGTAGGCCAATAAAAACCAGATTGCAATACCTTATGTGCAGTTCTATCTCCAGCATGGTGTCCTCCATAAGACTCGGAGTGACACTTGCGTAGGATCTGTTCCTGTTCATGCTCAGGTACACAACGTCTAATAACACCATCCACTCCTTCTTAATAAAGATGTGGATCATCCCAAAAGTAATGTCTTAAATCATAGAAAAACTTTTTCTTTTGTTGGTATGTGAAGCTAGGTGGTATAAATTTAGCAACAATATAATTAGCATAATCAGCATACCATGGAGTACTACGAGAAGTACTTATAACATTTAATTGTTCATCAGGAAAGTTATCATTAATAGGTAGTGGGTCATCAAGAATATTCTTTAACCTAGACAAGTTATCTGCAACGGGGTTCTCAGCTCCTTTTCTATCAACAATATGCAAATCAAATTCTTGTAGCAAGAGAACCCATCTAATAAGTCTAGGCTTAGCATCTTTATTTTCCATACGATATTTAATAGCAGCATGATCAGTTTGAATAGTTAATTTAGAATCAACAATATAAGATCTGAACTTATCACAAGCAAATACAACTGCTAAAATCTCTTTTTCAGTAGTAGCATAATTTCTTTGAGCATTGTCTAGAGTCTTACTAGCATATTGGATAATATTTAATTTCTTATCAACTCTTTGCCCTAGAACAGCACCTAAAGCATAATCACTAGCATCACACATAATTTCAAAGGGTAGGCTCCAATCAGGTGGCTGAACAACAGGTGCAGAGACTAATGCTTTCTTAAGTATTTCAAATGCTTCTACACAATCATCATCAAAGACAAATGGTATATCTTTTTGCAATAAATTAGTCAGAGGCTGAGAAATTTTTGCGAAGTCCTTGATGAACCTCCTGTAAAATCCGGCATGACCAAGGAAACTTCTTATACCTTTGATGTCCTTGGGACATGGCATCTTTTCAATAGCATCAACCTTGGCTTTATCAACTTCAATACCTCTTTCAGAAACTTTGCGCCCCAAGACAATACCTTCATTAACCATAAAGTGGCACTTTTCCCAATTCAAGACAAGATTAGTTTCTTCACATCTCTGCAAAACTCGATCAAGATTGCTAAAGCAATCATCAAAAGAGGAACCATAGATGGAAAAGTCGTCCATGAAAACCTCACAAATCTTTTCACAAAAGTCAGAGAATATAGCCATTATGCATCTTCGAAAGGTAGCAGGTGCATTACATAAACCAAAAGGCATACGTCTATAAGCAAAAGTACCAAAAGGGCATGTAAAAGTAGTCTTTGATTGATCTCTAGCCGACACAGGTATTTGAGAGAAATCAGAATAACCATCTAGAAAGCAATAGTGTGTATGTTTGCATAATCTTTCTAGCATTTGATCAATAAAAGGTAAGGGGTAATGATCTTTCTTAGTAGTTTTGTTTAATTTGCGGAAATCAATTACCATCCTATAACCTGTGATGATTCTTTGTGGAATCAATTCATCTTTATCATTAGGAACAACAGTAATACCTCCCTTCTTAGGGACACAATGGACAAGACTTACCCACTCACTATCAGCAACGGGATAGATTATACTTGCCTCCAGAAGCTTTAGTATTTCTTTTCTTACCACTTCTTTCATTTTAGGATTCAGACGTCGTTGAGGATCACGAACTGGTTTGGCATCTGCTTCCAAATTTATTTTATGTTGACATAGAGTGGGACTAATGCCCTTAAGATCATCAAGAGTATATCCAATAGCAGCATGATGCTTCTTCAGAGTTTTCAATAATCTTTCTTCTTCATGCTCTGAAAGGTTAGCACTAATAATAACAGGATATATCTTCTTTTCATCAAGATAAGCATATTTAAGATTATCAGGCAAAGGTTTAAGCTCAAACACGGGATCACCCTTGGGTGGAGGTGGATCCCCTCAAATTTCAACAGGCAAATTGTGTTGCAGAATAGGTTCTTGTTTAAAGAATACTTCATCTATTTCCCTTCTTTCATTCATGTACATATCATTTTCATGATCTAGCAAATAGTGTTCTAAAGGATCACTAGGAGGTACGGCAATAGAAGAAATACCAATAATTTCATCCTTACTAGGTAATTCTTCCTCACGATGTTGTTTACTAAATTTAGAGAAATTAAACTCATGAACCATATCATCCAAGCCAATAGTAACAACATTCTTTGTGCAATCTATGGTAGCATTGACAGTATTTAAGAAGGGTCTACCAAATATAATGGGACAAAAGCTATTTTGTGGGGAACCAAGAACAAGAAAATCAGCAGGATATTTAGTTTTCCCACACAAGACTTCAACATCTCTAACAATTCCAATTGGTGCAATAGTATCTCTATTAGCAAGTTTAATAGTAACATCAATATATTCTAACTCAATAGGTGCAATTTCATTCTTAATTTCTTCGTATAGGTCAATAGGTATTACACTAGCACTAGCACCCATATCACATAGGCCATGATAATAATGATCTCCTATTTTAACAGAAATAACAGGCACGCCTACCACAGGTCTATGTTTATCTTTAGCACAAGGTTTAGCAATTCTAGCAGTTTCACCTTCGAACTGAATAACATGCCCATCAATATTATCAGACAAGAGATCTTTAACCATAGCAATATTAGGTTCTACTTTAACTTGCTCAGGAGGTGTATAAGTTCTAATATTGCTTTTACGAACAACAGTTGAAGCTTTAGCATGATCCTTTATTCTAACAGGGAAAGGTGGTTTCTCAACATAAGAAGTAGGAACAATAGGATCATTATAAGTGACAGTCTTTTCTTCAACTTTAATAGGTGCAGCTACTTTTACTTCTATGGGAGGATGATATTTAAACCACTTCTCCTTAAGGAGATCAACATAAGTAGCAAAAGATTCACAGAAAGAAGCTACTATCTTAGAGTCAAGTCCATATTTAGTGCTAAACTTACGGAAAATATCGGTGTCCATAAAAGATTTAACACAATCAAACTTAGGTGTCATACTTGACTCCTTACCTTCGTCGAGGTCCCAATCTTCAGAGTTGCATTTAATTCTATCCAATAAATTCCATCTGAATTCAATAGTCTTCATCATAAAAGAGCCAGCACAAGAAGTATCGAGCATGGTGCGATTGTTATCAAAAAGTCGAGCATAAATACTTTGCATAATTATTTCTTTCGGGAGCTCATGATTGGGGCATGAATATAACATTGATTTAAGCCTCCCCCAAGCTTGAGCGATGCTCTCTCCTTCGTGAGGCCAGAAATTATATATATATATATATATATATATATATATATATATATATAATTGCGATCACGATGAACAAGATGCATAGGGTAATACTTTTGATGAAATTCCAACTTCAATCTTTTATAGTCCCAGAATCTCATATCATCACAGAGCCTATACCATATCAATGCGTCTCCCTTCAAAGATAAAGGGAAGACCTTCTTCTTAGCAACATCATCGGGTATACCTGCAAGCTTAAATAATCCACAAACTTCATCCACATATATTAAGTGCTCATCAGGATGCTTTGTTCCATCTCCTATAAAAGGGTTAGCTAGCAGTTTTTCCATCATACCCGAAGGAAATTAAAAAGGAGTTTCATTTTCAATAGGTTCAGTAGGTTCAGGAGCAACTCTTTGCTCTACTGGACGGGGTGAAGATACCCCGAACAAGCCCCTCAGAGAATTACTTTCCATAGTAACAAGTGACAGTAAATTTCAGCACACTATATAAATTTTTCCTTACCAAATTCCACCTACCAAAGGCGCTACACTCCCCGGCAACGGCGCCAGAAAAGAGTCTTGATGACCCACAAGTACAGGGGATCTATCGTAGTCCTTTTGATAAGTAAGAGTGTCGAACCCAATGAGGAGCAGAAGGAAATGATAAGCGGTTTTCAGCAGGGTATTCTCTGCAAGTACTGAAATAAGTGGTAACAGATAGTTTTGTGACGGGATAAATTGTAACGAGCAACAAGTAACAAAAGTAAATAAAGTGCAGCAAGGTGGCCCAATCCTTTTGTAGCAAAGGACAAGCCGGAACAAACTCTTATAATAGGAAAAGCGCTCCCGAGGACACACGGGAATATCGTCAAGATAGTTTTCATCACGTTCATATGATTCGCGTTCGATACTTTGATAATTTGATATGTGGGTGGACCGGTGCTTGGGTGCTGTTCTTACTTGAACAAGCATCCCACTTATGATTAACCTCTATTGCAAGCATTCGCAACTACAAAAAAAGTATTAAGGTAAAACTAACCATAACATGAAACATATGGATCCAAATCAGCCGCTTACGAAGCAACGCATAAACTAGGGTTTAAGCTTCTGTCACTCTAGCAACCCATCATCTACTTATTAATTCCCAATGCCTTCCTCTAGGCCCAAATAATGGTGAAGTGTTATGTAGTCGACGTTCACATAACACCACCAGAGGCTAGACAACATACATCTTATCAAAATATCAAACGAATACCAAATTCACATGACTACTAATAGCAAGACTTCTCCCTTGTCCTCAGGAACGAACGTAATTACTCACAAAGCATATTCATGTTCATAATCAGAGGGGTAATAATATGCATATAGGATCTGAATATATGATCTTCCACCAATTAAACCAACTAGCATCAACTACAAGGAGTAATCAACACTACTAGCAACCTACTAGCACCAATCCCGGACTTTGAGACAAGAATTGGATACAAGAGATGAACTATGGTTTGGAGATGAGATCGTGCTGGTGAAGATGTTGATGGAGATTGCCCTCTCCCGATGAGAGGAGTGTTGGTGATGACGATGGTGATGATTTCCCCCTCCCGGAGGGAAGTTTCCCCGTCAGAAGAGCTCTGCCGGAGCTCTAGATTGGATCCGCCAAGGTTCCGCCTCGTGGCGGCGGAGTCTCGTCCTGAAAAGTTCCTTCTTAATTTTTTTCTCATCGAAAGACTTTATATAGGAGAAGATGGGCATCTGAGAGCCACCAGGGGGCCCACGAGGTAGGGGGGCGCGCCCTAGGGGGGGGGCGCCCCCACCCTCGTGAGCAGGGTGTGGGCCCCCTGGCCTTCATCTTTGGCAAGGATTTTCTTTATCTGTTTTAAGGTGTTCCGTGAAGTTTCAGGACTTTTGGAGTTGCGCAGAATAGGTCTCTAATATTTTCTCCATTTCCAGCCCAGAATTCCAACTGCCGGCATTCTCCCTCCTTATGTAAATCTTGTAAAAATAAGAGAGAATAGCCATAAGTATTGTGACATAAAGTGAAATAATAGTCCATAATGCAATAAATATCGATATAAAAGCATGATGCAAAATGAACGTATCAACCGCCGTTCCCGTGCCAAACCATCGTGGCCTTTAGCACCGCATACGAGCACTTCATCTCCACGCCGAAGATTGAGTCCCTGGATGCCCTGCAGCTGCGCCACCATCGTCGTCTTTGCCGCCTCAGCCACCGGACGTCGTCCTCAAATTCGCCGGCTACGGAGCGTCCCCGCCCTCTCCTTCCTCTCCATTCAAACCCTAACCCTAAACCCTAAATCCTAAAAACCCTAAACCCTAAACCCTAAACCCTAACCCTAAACCCTAAACCCTGACAACTCAGCTGCTAATACCTGAGAATATTCTTTGGCTCTCCTTGTGTTGAATCAATAAATTTGGGTTGAATACTCTACCCTCAAAAACTGTTGCTATCCCCTATACTTGTGGGTTATCAGCTGCACAGAAGAATTACGTCCTAGAAGCACCGCTAGGTGCCAAACCTGCTGTAGGAGCAACGCCAGATGTTATGAACGTCTGGCAGAGCAAAGCTGATGACTACTCGATAGTTCAGTGTGGCATGCTTTACGGCTTAGAACTGGGACTTCAACGACATTTTGAACGTCATCGAGCATATGAGATGTTCCAGGAGTTGAAGTTAATATTTTATGCAAATGCCCGGATTGAGAGATATGAAGTTTCCAATAAGTTCTACAGCTTCAAGATGGAGGAGAAGAGTTCTGTCAGTGAACATATACTCAGAATGTCTGGGTACCATAACCACTTGACTCAACTGGGAGTTAATCTTCCTGTTGATAGTGTCATTGACAGAGTTCTTCAATCACTGCCACCAAGCTACAAGAGCTTCGCATCATCAAAAATTACCGTCGATAGACCAAAAGAGCGACCTCCATTCTTTATTGCCTCTATCACCTCGATGTTGTCGGAGTTCACCTCTATGCGGTTACACCCGATTGTAGTTGCCAAATTGGAGACCAAACCGTAAGGCCGGTGCCTCGGCCATAAGCGCATCTTCGCACTAATCGATTTCCCCGTTCCCTGTCGCGATGAATTTGCCACTCATTTCTCTGATGATAGTGCCATACAAGAGCTCTTGAGTAAGTCTGGTTCAAAAGCCCCATCCACGTTTAGCTTCACATAGTTCTTCCTTGGTCTTTCCCAGCCATGTCGCTTGATCGTCGCCTTTTGCATCACTCGTCATAGTATAGTTAGCAACCAATGCTTTTGATTTCCATGACTCGGTTTATAACTTTCAAGGTACATTTTTTGCTACCCCACCCCCTTTTTGCGGGGGTTATTCCCACTATTAAAAGTTTATAAATCTTGAAATCCTTAATGTAAAAATGCTATTTTCCGAAGAACATTGTAAAATCAATATAAAAACATTGTAGCAGATCGAAAACACAGGCTCAGGCGCCTGACACTTGTTGGGGAACGCAGTAATTCAAAAAAAAATCCTACTCACACGCAAGATCTATCATGGTGATGCAAGAGGGGAAGAGTGTTGTCCACGTACCCTCATAGACCGTAAGCGGAAGCGTTATGACAACGCGGTTGATGTAGTCGTACGTCTTCACGATCCGACCGATCCTAGTACCGAAAGTACGGCACCTCCGCGATCTACACACGTTCAGCTCGGTGACGTCCCACGAACTCTTGATTCAGCTGAGTGTCGAGGTAGAGCTTCGTCAGCATGACGGCGTGATGACGGTGATGATGAAGCTATCGGCGCAGGGCTTCACCTAAGCACCACGACGATATGACCGAGGTGGATTATGGTGGAGGGGGGCACCGCACACGGCTAAGGGATCAATGATCAACTTGTGTGTCTATGGGGTGCCCCCTCCCCCATATATAATGGATGGAGGGAGGAAGAGGCCGGCCTAGGAGGAGGCGCGCGCCAAGGGGGGGCAATCCTACTCCAAGTAGGTTTGCACCCCTCCCCCTTCCTATTCCTACTAGGAGAAGGTGGAAAAAGGAGGAGGGGAGAAGGAAAGAGGGGCCCGGCCCCCCAAACCCTAAACCAATTCGGTTTGGGCCTTGGGGGGTCGCACACCTTGCTTGCTGCCCTCTTTATCCACTAGGGCCCAATAAGGCCCATAGACTCCCCGGGGGGTTCCGGTAACCTCCCGGTACTCCGAAAATACCCGATACACTTCGGAACCCTTCCGGTGTCCGAATATAACCTTCCAATATATCACTCTTTATGTCTTGACCATTTCGAGACTCCTCGTCATGTCCGTGATCACATCCGGGACTCCGAACTACCTTCGGTACATCAAAACACATAAACACATAATACCGATCGTCACCGAACGTTAAGCGTGCGGACCCTACGGGTTCGAGAATTATGTAGACATGATCGAGACTCATCTCCGATCAATAACCAATAGCGGAACCTGGATGCTCATATTGGTTCCTACATATTCTACGAAGATCTTTGTCGGTCAAACCGCATAACAACATACGTTGTTCCCTTTGTCATCGGTATGTTACTTGCCCGAGATTCGGTCGTTGGTATCTCAATACCTAGTTCAATCTCATTACCGGCAAGTCTCTTTACTCGTTATGTAATGCAACATCCCGTAACTAACTCATTAGTCACATTCTTGCAAGGCTTATAGTGATGTGCATTACCGAGAGGGCCCAGAGATACCTCTCCGATACACTGAGTGAAAAATCCTAATCTCGATCTATGCCAGCTCAACAAACACCATCGGAGACACCTGTAGAGCATCTTTATAGTCACCCAGTTACGTTTTGACGTTTGATAGCACACTAAGTGTTCCTCTGGTATCCCGGAGTTGCATAATCTCATAGTCATAGGAACATGTATAAGTTATGGAGAAGCAATAGCAACAAACTAAACGATCATCGTGCTAAGCTAACGGATGGGTCAATTCAATCACATCATTCTCTAATGATGTGATCCCGTCCATCAAATGAAAACTCTTGTCCATGGCTAGGAAACTTAACCATCTTTGATTAACGAGCTAGTCAAGTAGAGGCATACTAGTGACACTTAGTTTGTCTATGTATTCACACATGTACTAAGTTTCCGGTTAATACAGTTCTAGCATGAACAATAAACATTTAGCATGATATAAGGAAATAAATAATAACTTTATTATTGCCTCTAGGGCATATTTCCTTCAGTCTCCCACTTACACTAGAGACAATAATCTAGTTCACATCGTCATGTGATTAAACATCAATAGTTCACATCTTTATGTGATTAGTTCACATCTCTATGTGACTAATACCCAAAGGGTTTACTAGAGTCAATAATCTAGTTCACATCGCTATGTGATTAACACCCAAAGAGTGATCATGTTTTGCTTGTGAGAGAAGTTTAGTCTACGGGTCTGCAACATTCAGATCCATATAGTATTTCACAAATTTTTATTTCTACAATGCTCTGCACGGACCTACTCTAGCTAATTGCTCCCACTTTCAATATGTATCTAGATTGAGACTTAGAGTCATCTAGATCGATGTAAAAAGCTTGCATCGACGTAACTATTTACGATGAACTCTTTTATCACCCCCACAACCGAGAAATATTTCCTTAGTCCTCTAAGGATAATTTTGACCGTTGTCCAGTGATCAACTCCTAGATCACTATTGTACTCCCTTGCCAGAATCATGCTAAGGTATATAATAGGACTGGTACACAACATAGCATACTTTATAAAACCTATGACTGAGGCATAGGGAATGACTTTTCATTCTCTTTCTATTTTCTGTTGTGGTCGGGTTTCGAGTCTTTACTCAACTTCACACCTTGCAACACAGGCAAGAACTCCTTCTTTGACTGTTCCATTTTGAACTACTTCAAAATCTTGTCAAGGTATGTACTCATTGAAAAAACTTATCAAGCATCTTGATCTATCTCTATAGATCTTGATGCTCAATGTGTAAGCAGCTTCACCGAGGTATTTTTTTTGAAAAATTCTTATGCAAGTATCCTTTTATGCTATCCAGAAATTCAGTATCATTTCCAATCAACAATATATCATCCACATATAATATCAGAAATGCTACAGAGCTCCCCCTCACTTTCTTGTAAATACATGCTTCTCCAAAAGTCTGTATAAAACTATATGCTTTGATCAACTCATCAAAGCGTATATTCCAACTCTGAGATGCTTGCACCAGTCCATAGATGGATCGCTGGGGTTGCACACTTTGTTAGCACCTTTAGGATTGACAAAACTTTCTTGTTGTATCATATACAACTCTTCTTTAAGAAATCCATTAAGGAATGCAGTTTTGACATCCATTTGCCAGATTTCATAAATGTGGCAATTGTTAACATGATTCGGATAGACTTAAGCATCGCTATGAGTGAGAAAATCTCATCGTAGTCAACACCTTGAACTTGTCAAAAACCTTTTGCGACAATTCGAGCTTTGTAGATAGTAACACTACTATCAGCGTCCGTCTTTCTCTTGAAAATCCATTTATTCTTAATGGCTCACCGATCATCGGGTGTCGGGTGGTAGGTGCGACATATGCCAACGGGTGGCTTATCATTGTGGGAGCCAGTAAGACATCGCCGGTGCCTAGAAACGGGATAAGGTGAAGACATGCACGCCGGCGGATCTTACCCAGCTTCGGGGCTCTCCGTGGAGATAACACCCCTACTGCTGCTCTGCGGGGTCTCCGCATGATCACTAGATGAACAAGTAGCTACAAAATGCTCCTTGAGCTGTTTTGTGGGAGGAGGAAGAAGGGCACGGCTAGCCTGCTTCTTCTCCTTGTGTGGTGTCTAGGACTAGCTGGGGGTCCAACCCTTTGCATGGGTGCCTCGGGGGGTTTATATAGGCCTACCCCCCGGGGGTACAATGGTAATCCGACTGGGTGCGGGGCCCAGCCGTCTGTGACTGCGCTCGCCGGCTTCTGCGCCGGCTTCTGGGGCCCGTCGACTGGTGGGTCCCGCCGGCTGCCGGCCCCTTGGTCGACAGGCAGGCCCCACTGTCCAGGGCCTGGTCGGCGGCTGGTTACTGTGGCTTCATCTTGGTGACGTGGGCTTCGTCGTGGTAGGCGCGGCTACAGTGCCGCCGCCCGTCGAGCGATCGCTGTAGCCTCACCGCATCTTGTCTCCTTAATGGGGCGTCTCCTTCGAGGGAGGCGGCAAGCTGGCTACGGGGAGCCGGCTCTGTCTTGGGCCGACTGGTTGGAGGCGTGGCCGCCTTCGGGCGTCTCTCTGCCCGAAGGGGCCCACCGTCTGTGGGCCGCGCTGGCGGCCCGTCGTGGGTGACATCAGGGTCAACATGGCAACAGTGCCGCGCCGGACGGGTCTTGGCTACTCCGTACGGCGCACTGTGCCAGGCGTGCTCCGGGATACGGGGGTGGCAGGCTTCACTGTAGCCACGCCCCGTCGCACTGCCGTTAGGTGGGTGCAAACTTTGTGGGTACGGTCTTGACCGCTTTATGGGAGCCGGCTTCTTGGAGTCGGCCTTATCATGGCCGGCTTCCCGAAGTCGGTCCTCCCGTGGCTTCCTTCATGAGAGCTAAAGTCGGACCGCTTTCCGAAAGCCGGCCTGGGTGGCAGCCAGCAAGGGGAAGGCGGCTCCATGTCTTGGATTCTTGAGAGCCGGACGGGCTCATGATTTTTTCAGAAGGGCCAGGGGAAGCCGGCTAGGCTACGCATGGCTATTTACTCCGACAGTAGTCCCCGAAGCTGATCGAGCTTCGAGGCGGACAAAGGGACGAGAAGCTTGGTCAGCTTCCTATCCTGAAGAGCCGGCTTTGCTGATGTATGCCGTTTTCGGGGAGCCCTGCGTCTTGCAGGCCGGAAAGCTTGGTCGACCCGTGTGCCGACCGCGGGCCCTCCCGCAGGCCACGTGGCAGCGAGACCCTGCCGTCGCACGCGCGCGAGGGGACGCCGCTGCAGGCCCGGGCCCGCCACTCCTAGGCCTCGGCCCGAACGCTGATCTTCTGTGGCCCAGGTGGACCGCTCGCCTTCTCGTGACGATTTTATTTCGCCATTAGGGCGCAACAAGCGCAGGACGTGGGGGAGTGGGCACGATCGATCCCCACGTTTCCCCACGCCGCGCCTCCTCGGTTCCGCCACGCGAGCCTATAAGTAGGGGAAGGAGGGGGGGCGCCAGAGGTTCGCACGCTCCCTCTCGCTCCGCCCCTCTCGTCCTCCTTTCTTCCTCTCGTCGCCGCCGCAGCCTCTCGTCTCAGCGCCGCCACATCGTCTTGCTCCTATGGCGCTCTCGAGCTCGTGGGACGGCTCCAACGTCCTTGAGGACCACATTGAATTCCTCCGCCAGACTCGGCGCCTTCCCGACGCCAACCTCGTGCGGGACCGCCTGGCGCCGAAGACGGAGATTTCGCCGGCGCCAGAGGAGGGCGAGCGGGTCGTCTTCCGCTCACACTTCCTGCGCGGCTTCGGCCTTCCGGCGAGCGGATTTCTGCGCTCCTTCCTCGAGTTCTACAACCTTCAGCCGCATCACCTCACGCCCAATGCGGTGATGCTGCTGTCGGCCTTCGTCTCCCTCTGCGAAGGTTTCTTGGGGCTGCTCCCCACGTTGGAGCTCTGGGGGGAGTTCTTCCAGAGCAAGCTCGGCACCATCGTCGCAGGCGTGCCCGCCCCCTGCGGGGCCTTCATCGCCATGAGGAGGGCGAGCGAGAACAACCCATTCCCGCCCATCCCCCTGATCCAGTCGGTGAAGATCTGGCAGAAATCATATTTCTACGTGAAGAACATCGCCGAGCAAGGGGATCACGTCAACCTGCCGGCTTACGTAGCCGGCCTGCCGGCTGGGAGGCAGCCCTCATGGAGCTTCCGGTCCCGGTCACTATCTCAGGCCGGGAACGCCGCCGTCTCCCGGCTTCGGGTGATGATCCAGTCGGAAAACCTGAACGGGGCCGACTTGGTGGCCGCATTCGTGGAGCGCCAGATATCTCCTCTCCAAAGCCGGCCCCACATGATGTGCCAGATGAGCGGCCGCTTCGACCCAAGCCGGCTGAGCACCAGGGAGATGCCTCATGCGGAGGTATCGTATATGGTAAACTACATCTCAAATTGCAAGCTCGCCAAAGACTGGCGATACGGCAAGGCGCTGTATTCTCGCGCCAACCCTCCGCCCGTGGTAAGTTTTCTTTTCTTCCTTCTTTTCGTTGGTAGCCGGCTTTATGACGGCCGGCTTCTGATCAGTCGGTTCTTCTTAGCAGAACCCCCTTCTCCCGCCAACGACCGGGTCAGCGGGGATAGAACGCCACTATGCCCCCGACCGCACGGCGGACGGCGTCGACGATCCGGACTTGGGGGCGGCCGCCATGGAAGACGCCATCGTGGGGGACGACGCCGAGCCCGGGGGCTCAAGGCTTACCGCGAGCTTCAAGGACTGGCCTGACGATGCTGAAGCCGAAGTCGCCCCGCGTCGCCAGCCGGCGGCCGACCATCAGGGCGCGGGCTCGTCCATCGCGCCGGCTGCTGGTGGTGGCGCACAGAAGCGCCGGGCCGCTTCAGGCCTCTTCGGTAGTCGGCCAAAGAAGTCCAAAGCCTCCACCGCGGCGACCAAGCGAGACGAGGCGGCCGCGAAAGCGGCCCGCTTCCGCAAGGCGGTGAAGCAGCCTCATGCGGTCTCAGCGTAAGTCGTCAATTGCCTTGTCGCATGCTCTTCATCATTTTCTTCTTGTTCGAGCATTCTTCTTAATTTCTTCCGCTTGCTGGGCAGGGCGCCGCTTTCCCTGGAGCGTGGTCCGGGCGGCTCCATAGTTGGGCCGACTGGAGGTTCTTCAAGCTCCCGCCGCGTGGACCCCGCGCCGACCTCAGGGAGGCCACAGAGCGGAACGCCCGTGAAGCGCGGGAGGAGCGCGAGGCGGCGGAGAAAGCGGCCGCCCAGGCGGCGAGGGAGCAGGCCGACGCGGTAGCCAAGGCCCAGACGGAGGCGGTGACCGCGGAGCCGGAGGTGGAGGGTTCGCACAACCAGCCTCCGCTGCTCGCCATTCCCCTTCGAGCCGTGGCCCCCGACACCCCATTGCCCTTGGCGGAGGAGATCGTCCAAGACCCGCCGCTGATGGAAAGGGGGGAGGACCCCGTGGCCTTTGCGAGGAAAGCGCCGCCAGTAGCGCTAACCGGAGCGGGCCAAGGCGGCCAATCGTCAGCGGCGCCAGAGGGGCCGACCGGGGGTGAGCCAGAGAACAGAGCTGGCCTCGAGGTGCAGCCGGCGACGGGCCGACGCGCAGGGGGAGGCGCCGCTCCACCGGAGTTGCGCCGAGTCGCGGGCGCAGGCCAGTCGGCGGAAGATCTGGAGGCGGCCAGCACTGCCACGTCCGAGTGGACTCCCAGCAGGGGGACTGGCGAGCTGAATGTGGCGGCTCAAGGGGTCCGGAGCCGGCTGCAAGCTCAGGCCGCCCTGCTGCAACAGTTCACCCAGGAGTTCTTGTCGATGCGAGCCACCATCCGGGTGAGTCCTTCGTTCTTGGCTGCTTTGCTCTCTTAATTTCTTCCGTGGGGGCGCGTCAGCGCACCCACTGGGTGTAGTCCCCGAGATTCGGGCCGACTGCTGCGCAGTCGGGTCGGATCTTTCTTGACGGCTACCTTATTTTTGCCTCTTGTCTGAATTTCTAGGAATATCACAACCTCCGTGCTGCCGCCTTCAACTCCCAGGCTTGGGAGTTGAGCCGGAGGACCGACGACCTAGCCGACAGCCGAAGTAAGTACTCGATCTTGTCCGTCTCCTGTGGGGGCACGTCAGCGCACCCACTGGGTGTAGTCCCCGAGATTCGGGCCGACTGCTGAGCAGTCGGGTCGGATCTTTCTTGACGACTCTTTCCTTATTGGTTTTTCTTTTTCTTTGTCTTCAGGCGCCAACGCCGACTTGAGGAGGGAGCTCGGCGAGGCGAAGGCCGCCCTTCATACCAAGGATGCCGGGTACGTGGCCTTGGTCCAGGAGCGTGATCACCTGGCCAAGAAGCTGGCCGACCAGGAGAAGAGCCACAAGGCGGCCCTGCAGGCGGCGCAGGATAGCAAAGCCGCCCTGAAGGCAGAGTATGAGACCGAGGCGGCGAGCTGGGCTGAGACCCGGCGAGCCCTGGATGAAGGCTTCGGCTGGATCGAGGATTTGATCGACGGTAAGACGCCTTCCTCGCCCCTCTCCTGCCCCTTGCCGCCTGGGTTTTTAGCTTAACTTGAGCTGCTGCTTGTTTTTTGGTGCAGACTACTTCCCCGGCTATTCCGCCTTCGCCGCCCAAAGCATTGAGGCCCATCGCGAGGCGCGCCGTCAGGCGGGGGCCAACATCGCGCCGGATGCAAACCGGACGCTTGAGGAGCAGCTCTTGGCTGTCCAGGCGCGGTTGCAGCCGGCTCATCGGATGCTTCGCCGGCTCCAACGTGCCGGGGCGCAAGTGTTGGCCGCCCTCTGGCCCGGCGAGACGATCCCCCGCACCCCAAGCCGAACTGCCGACTGGCTAGAGGTCGCAGTCGGTCGTTTTGAGGCTTGGAAGGCGTCGGCGGCCCGCCTTGGAGCTGGGCGGGCGTTGGAGTTCGTTCGGGCTTGGTACCCAGGGCTGAGCCTGGACCAGCCGCGCACTTGGCGGATGGAGGCCGACGCGGAGCTGGAGGAGGTGAGGCCGGCTATCGCCCAGCGAGCTTCGACGATCGCCGAGTGCACCGACATCAGCGTTTTCGCACCCGAAATCGATGATGACGGTGTTGCTCAGCCGGAGGAGTGGTTCGGGCTGAACCCGGCGGTGGGCGAGGACTCGGCGGAGGAGATTGCCTCCAGCGATGAGGGCGAGGATGACCAAGAGGAGGACGGAGAAGACGTCGAGCCGGCTGGTGGAACAACCGGCCGACCTCAGGCCGACCGTGCCTCCAGCAACGAGGCGCGTGGAAGCGCGCCCTCTACGGGAGGCGGTGACCAAGCGGAAGTTCGCCAGCCGGCCGCTCCTTCAGCCGGCACGACCATCTCCGCCAACCAGTCTGGCTCGTCGGTCGCTCCGCCAGCTTGACCTGCCGTCTTTATCTTTCCTGCTTGTTGTCTTTTGAATAATCTTCATTAAGTTTTCGCAGTTCCACCCACTGGGGGTGTGTCCAAACTATGTTGAATGCTGGCCTCTCGGAGGTCTTTTATGTAAATATTGTTATGTGCATGTTTGGTTTCCATTCGTGTATGCTTTTTATGCTTAGGCCTTTTCCTTTGCCGCCTTCCCTCTTTGGGGAGGGAAGTACTTGAGCTTTCTTGGATTGAAGTGAAGTGAATGGAAACCGGCCGGCCGGCTACTCTGGTAGCCAGTCGATGGTGGGAGAAAAAACCGGCTTTCGTTATATTAGTCCGTTAGTCCCTAGCCGTTTTTCGTGTGGGCGCCCGTTCCTGCCTTTAACTCTTGCCAGCCGGACAGCCGGTTCTTCGAACTGCGACTTTTGGCAAGAGAAGGCTTGGGAGCCGGCACACTACTTGTCTGACTGCGGGTAGGACTTCTAATATAACTCCAGTCGGCCAGTCCCCGAGCCGACTAGTCGAACCCGGTGCCGGACGGAACAAGTAAATGAAATGACAAGGTCGTAAGCATGATACTTTTCATTCATAAATAAGGGATGGCAGTCCCCGAGCCCTCCTCGGGGGGCCTATTGTCTCGTACTTAATACAAAAACTAGCGTGATACATACTGCGTTTCAACTATAAAATCTTCGAAGGAGGTTGGCGTTCCATGGTCGTTCCGACTCCTTGCCGGAGTCGTCTCTCTTGCCTGCCTTCGGCATCTGTGCGTCGATCAGGTAGTAGGAGTCGTTGCCTAGAGCTCTGCTGATGACGAAGGGGCCTTCCCAAGGGGCCGAGAGTTTGTGCTGGCCGGCTGTTTGCTGGATCAGCCGGAGCACAAGATCGCGCTCTTGGAAAGATCTTGGCCCGACCTTCCGGCTGTGGTAGCGGCGCAAACCCTGCTGGTAGATGGCAGACTGGCTGAGGGCTAACAGCCAGCTTTCTTCCAGTAGGTCGACACCGTCTTCTCGTGCTTCCTTGGCCTCCGCTTCTGTGTACATGGTTACTCGAGGCGAGTCGAACTCGATGTCAGTTGGGATGACAGCCTCGGCACCATACACAAGGAAGAAAGGGGTGAAGCCGGTTGGCTTGTTTGGGGTAGTGCGCAGACTCCAGAGGACAGCCGGCAGCTCGTCGAGCCAACAGCCGGCTGAACGCTCCAGAGGTACGACCAGTCGGGGCTTGATGCCGGAGAGGATGAGGCCGTTGGCTCGCTCAACCTGGCCGTTTGACTACGGGTGGGCGACGGATGCTAAGTCCAGCCGGATACCTTGGGCTGCGCAGAAACGTGCCAAGGCTCCTTTGGCAAAATTGGTGCCATTGTCAGTGATGATGCTGTGTGGTACGCCGTACCGAGTTGTTATGTCTGCGATGAACGTCACAGCAGTCGGCCCATTCAGCTTCTTGATCGGCTTTGCTTCAATCCACTTGGTGAATTTGTCCACGGCGACGAGCAGATGCGTCATGCCGCCGCGCGCCGTCTTGAATGGGCCCACCATGTCCAGTCCCCAAACGGCGAAGGGCCAAGTGAGGGGAATGGTCTTGAGTGCCGAAGCCGGCATGTGTTGCTTGGAGCTGAAGAGTTGGCATCCCTTGCAATGTTTAACTAATTCTTTGGCGTCATCCAAAGCAGTCGGCCAGAAGAAACCATGGCGGAAGGCTTTGGCGACAAGTGATCTTGAGGCCGCATGGTGGCCGCATTCTCCTTGGTGAATGTCTCTGAGGATTGCAATGCCCTTATCTTGCTCGACGCACCGTTGGAGGATTCCAGTGACACTGCGCTTGACTAGTTCTCTGTTGACGATTGTGTAAGCTCCGGCTCGATGTTGGACTTGTCTTGCTTCTATTTCGTCAGCCGGCAGATCTTGGTTTACTAGGAAGTTGAGGATGGACTGAGCCCATGACGGAGCCGCGACTTCTTCTACTGCCAAAGTGGCTACTGCCACCAGGGTGGGCGGGCTGGGTGGTGAGATGCTGGAGTCGGCCGCCGGCTGTTGTGCTGGTGCAGTCCTCGGGCCAGCCACCGCAGTCCCCGAGCCGGGTGTGGCAGTCCCCGAGCCAGTTGCCGAAGTCCCCGGGCCTGCTGCGGGAGTCTTGGGGTCGCCTGCTAGGTTCTTCGAGCCGAACCCGGCCGCATCGGGGTCAGGCGGCACGAAGATGGAGTCGAACTCTGGAGACGGCTTGATGGACGGCTTGAGGAGGCATTGTAGAGCGACGCCGGTTGGAATTGCTTGCCGAGTGGAGCCTATTCGAGCCAGGGCATCGGCTGGCTCGTTGTCGGCTCGTGGTACGTGGAGGAACTCGCATCCTTCAAAGTATCCGCTGAGTTGTTGAACCAGGAAGCGGTAGCTTGCCATGTTTGCGTCCTTGGCATCCCAGTCGCCGGATGATTGCTGGACCACCAAGTCCGAGTCGCCATAGCATAGGATCTGGCGAATGCCGAGTTCTTTGGCAAGCCGGAGCCCGTGTATGAGCGCCTCGTACTCGGCCACGTTGTTGGAGGCGGCAAAGTGGATCTGTAGCGTGTATCTGAGCTTGTCGCCTTTGGGAGACGTAAGGACGACGCCGGCTCCCAAGCCGGTGCGCATCTTGGACCCGTCGAAGTGCATGCGCCAATGGGTGGAGTCGGGAGCCGGCGGCAGGTACTGGGTCTCGGCCCAGTCGACGAGGAAGTCGGCCAGTGCTTGGGACTTGATGGCGGTGCGGGGCTGGTAGAAGATTGTGTAAGGGGCCAGCTCGATGGCCCATTTCGCCACCCGGCCGGATGCGTCTCGGCTGCCTATGATCTCGGCCAGCGGGGCGGTGCATACGACCGTGACGGGATGCTCTTGAAATTAGGGCTTCAGCTTCTTGGTGGTGAAGTACACGCTGTAACACATCTTCTGGTAGTGCGGGTAGTTCTGCTTTGAGGCGGACAGCACCTCGCTCAAATAATACACCGGCCTTTGGACCGGCTGGGCTCGGCCTTCTTCTGGGCGTTGGACTACGATGACGGTGATGACCACCCAGCTGGTTGCGGCGATGTAAAGGAGCGTGGGCTCTTTCTCAGTCGGCGCCGCGAGGACAGGCGGCGTGGCCAGCATCTTCTTTAGCTCGTGAAAAGCTTGGTCGGCCTGGTCATTCCACTCGAAGTGAGTGCTCTTCTTCATGAGGCGATAGAGGGGGAGAGCTTTCTCTCCGAGCCGGCTGATGAAGCGGTTCAAGGAGGCCAAGCACCCGGTGAACTTTTGAATGTCTCGAAGCTTGGTGGGGATCGCCATTCTCTTGATGGCCTTGATCTTCACCGGGTTGCATTCGATGCCGCGTTCGGAGACCAGGAAGCCTAGGAGCTGGCCGGCTGGCACTCCGAACACGCATTTCTCGGGGTTGAGCTTGATTTGGAACCGGCGTAAGTTCTCAAACGTTTCCTTGAGGTCTCCCAGCAAGGTGCCGCGCTTCTCCGTCTTCACTACGATGTCGTCCACGTAAACATGGGCGTTTCTGCCGAGTTGCTTGAGGAGGCACTTCTGCATGCAACGCTGAAAAGTGGCACCGGCATTTCTCAAGCCGAATGTCATAGTCAGGTAGCAGAAGGCTCCAAATGGCGTGATGAAGGCGGTCTTCAGGCGGTCGTCCGGATCCAGCTTTATCTGGTGATATCCGGAGTAAGCATCCAAGAAACTCAACAGCTCGCATCCGGCTGTGGAGTCTATCACTTGGTCAATCCTTGGCAGGGCAAAAGGATCTTTGGGACAGGCCTTGTTGAGGCTCGTGTAGTCTATACACATGCGCCACTTATTATTCTTCTTTAGCACAAGGACCGGGTTGGCAAGCCATTCTGGAAAGAAAACTTCCATAATGAAGCCGGCTGCCAGAAGCCGGGCTATCTCCTCTCCCACAATCCCGCGCTTCTCCTCCGACAGTCGGCAGAGGGGTTGTTTGACTGGCTTTGCGTCTTCTCGGACGTGTAGTTTGTGCTCGGCGAATTTCCTCGGAACACCCGGCATGTCCTTGGGGGACCATGCAAAGATGTCCCGATTCTCACGGAGGAAATCGGCGAGCTCGCCTTCCTATTTGCTGTTCAGGTTTGCCCCGATGACGGCAAACCTCTCTGGATGCTTGGGGTCAAGCGGTATCTTCTTCGTCTCCTTGGCCGGCTGGAAGGATCCTTGAGCATCGTGCTCCTTGGGGTCGGGGGACGCGGCCGACTGCTTGCCGGCTATGGCAACGACTCGGTCCAACATCTTCTTTTCCGCGGCAATCACAAGGGACTCGGCCAGCCGGCTGCTGGCTGCCGCGCACTCAGAGGACTTCTTGTAATCGCCGGCTACGGTGATGACGCCTTTGGTGCTTGGTATCTTCATATTGAGGTATGCATAGTGGGGAACTGCCATGAATTTGGCCAAGGCAGGTCGGCCAAGCAATGCATGGTAAGGGCTCTCCAGGTCCACCACTTCAAACCAGATCGCTTCCCGGCGGAAACGCTCCTTGTCCCCAAAAAGTACATCAATCTTGATCTTGCCAATGGGGGCGCAGGATAAGCCGGGTACGATGCCATGAAACACTATCCGAGTAGGCATGAGCTGCTTCGTCTTGACGTTTAGCTTCTCCAGGGTGTCACGGTACAGGATGTTGATGCTGCTCCCGCCGTCTATCAACACACGGGAGAAGCGGGCGGCGCGTCTGTCCGTCGCGAGGGTGGCTTCCAGGACCAGGGCATAAGAACCGGGAGACGGCATCACCTCTAGATGGTCGGCCCGGCTCCAGCTGATGGGCTTTTCTGACCAATGCATGTGTCTGGCGGGGTCGGCAGCGACCACGCTAACTTCCTGGCGCTCTCAGCGTTTGCTGCGCCGGTCTTCGGGCTGGCTTGTAAAGATTACGTAGGTTGCTTGCTCGTCAGGGAACTCGTCATGCACGGCTCCGACCGCGGGCCGAGCTGCCGGAGGCGGCGGGCCAGCAGGCGGAGGCGGCGCGAGCCCCTCGCCTTTGGAGATTCGGGTGAGCCAATGGCACTTCCGGGTTGTGTGGTTGGACGGCTTCGCGCCGCTGTGGAACTTGCACGGGGCGTCGAGAGTTTGCTCGTAGGAGAAAGCCGGCTGCCAAGTCGGCCGGCCGCCCTTGGGTTTCTTGGGTGCGGGCCGCCCTTCAGGCGGCACGTCTTCAACTGTGGCCACCTGCCGACTGGCGGGAGGCGGCGCGGGGCCCTTGCGCTTGTGGTCGTTCGAGTGGGGGCGTCGGCCGGAATCCCCAGCCGGCGTCTTGGGCGCCGGGTTGAGTACCTTTCCGGACGCGTCCACCCGAAGCTCGGTCTTCATCGAGGAATCAGCGGTGGTGTACTTGTCCGCTATGTCCAGAAGCTCGTCGAGGGTAGCCGGCTCGTCGCAGAGGAGCTTGTGCTTGAGGAGGGTGCCTTCTCGGCATCCGACTGTAAAGTACTCGATGGCTTGCACCTCGTGCACCCCCTCGCAAGAATTGCGGAGCTCGGCCCAACGCATGAGGTAGTCGCGAGTGGACTCGGCGGGGCCTTGTACGTACAAGGAGAGCTGTCTGGGCTTGGGAGCCCGCTTGTAGGTGCTGGTGAAGTTGCGGATGAAAGCTTCGGTGAAATCTAGCCAGCTGTTGATGCTGAGAGGCTTGAGGCTGTTGAGCCAAGTCCGCGCCGTGCCTTGCAGCATGAGGGGCACGTACTTCACAGCAACGCGCCGGTTGCCGTTGGCAATGCTGACCGCCGTGGAGTAGTCGATTAGCCAATCTTCCGGCTTCACGGAGCCGTTGTACTTGGGCGTGTCTCTTGGGAGTGAGAACCCTTTGGGGAAAGGCTCGTCGCGGATGCGGGGGCCGAAACAAGGCGGGCCGACATCGTCTTCTTCTTCCAACGCCAGGGATCGTGCCAGGCGGTCGATCCGATGGCGGGCGTCGTTCTCGCCGACTCCTTCGCGGCGACCTAGTCGGCCGCTGAGAGTCGGGTGCGCCACTGGCGGCGGGGTGGGATATCTCTCTCCATGGGGTCGAGGCGGAGGCGGGTTTCCCCGCCATTCCATGGCTCGGGGATGGCCGTCCGCGTCTCGCTCGATGGAGATTCGGGTCCGGCTGCGGCTGGCAGCCGACTCTTTCTCGCGCCGCGCGCGGGTGTTGCTCGTAGCCGGCGTTTGGGACGTCGTGCCTTGATCTCGGCGCGGGGGAGGGCTTCCGGCGCGGGCGTCTGCTTCATGTCGCTGCGCGGCTGCGTCAATCAGTTGCTGGATGCGCCGGGTCATGTGGGGGAGGTCTTCAGCCTCCAAGCCATCCAACTCGTCTACGGCCGCTTGGGCGGCACGCAAGTTCTCGAGCGGAGTGGCATAGAACGGGCGGTCGACTCCCAGCGTGTCGGCGATGACGACGCCGCGTTGCTTGACAAGGCCGGCCCGGCTTGGCCCGCCCGGGGCTGGCGTGCCGAAGGCGACGCGGTCAGCTTCGCGCTGATAGGCCTCAGTGAGGCGTCTCACGGAGGCCAGCCTCCAGCCCTCTGCGAGGAGGGCGAGGCGGTGTGCCTCTAGTGCTTCGTCGTCTGCATTAGCCGGGAGGGGGGCGGACAAGTCGTGGGCGCTCTCGTCGGCCGGGCCGCCGTGGCCAACAACCATCACTTCGGTGGTGACAGCATCGCAGCCGTCAGCTCGAGGAAGCGGGTCGTTGTAGATCGTGACGTTGGTGGGGAAGGTGTCGTAGGAGGCCGTGTCGGAGTCGACAGGCATCGGGTCTGTGGAGCCAACCGACTCCAGGTCCGCAGCGGGCTCGCTGGAGACATGGAGCTGACCGAGAAGGTTGGCGAGGTGGTCGGTGCCCGCATCGGAGGCGAGCTCGTCGGAGATGAGGGTTTCGTCGAGGAGATCGGCGAGGCTGCTCGCCGCGCAGATGCTGGTGACGCCTTGCAGCGCGTCGTGGCAAGCGCCATCGGGCGTGCCGGGCTGGCTACGCTCGCTGGGGAGGAAGAGGGTTCCCGTCCAGAACAGGTCTCCGGACGACGGTGCACCTGGCCCCACGGTGGGCGCCAAATGTCGGGTGGTAGGTGCGACATATGCCAACGGGTGGCTTATCATTGTGGGAGCCAGTAAGACATCGCCGGTGCCTGGAAACGGGAAAAGGCGAAGACATGCACGCCGGCGGATCTTACCCAGCTTCGGGGCTCTCCGTGGAGATAACACCCCTACTGCTGCTCTGCGGGGTCTCCGCATGATCACTAGATGAACAAGTAGCTACACAATGCTCCTTGAGCTGTTTTGTGGGAGGAGGAAGAAGGGCACGGCTAGCCTGCTTCTTCTCCTTGTGTGGTGTCTAGGACTAGCTGGGGTCCAACCCTTTGCATGGGTGCCTCGGGGGGTTTATATAGGCCTACCCCCCGGGGGTACAATGGTAATCCGACTGGGCGCGGGGCCCAGCCGTCTGTGACTGCGCTCGCCGGCTTCTGCGCCGGCTGATGGGGCCCGCCGACTGGTGGGTCCCGCCGGCTGCCGGCCCCTTGGTCGACAGGCAGGCCCCACTGTCCAGGGCCTGGTCGGCGGCTGGTTACTGTGGCTTCATCTTGGTGACGTGGGCTTCGTCGTGGTAGGCGCGGCTACAGTGCCGCCGCCCGTCGAGCGATCGCTGTAGCCTCATCGCGTCTTGTCTCCTTAATGGGGCGTCTCCTTCGAGGGAGGCGGCAAGCCGGCTGCGGGGAGCCGGCTCTGTCTTGGGCCGACTGGTTGGAGGCGTGGCCGCCTTCGGGCGTCTCTCTGCCCGAAGGGGCCCACCGTCTGTGGGCCACGCTGGCGGCCCGTCGTGGGTGACATCAGGGTCAACATGGCAATAGTGCCGCGCCGGACGGGTCTTGGCTACTCCATACAGCGCACTGTGCCAGGCGTGCTCCGGGATACGGGGGTGGCAGGCTTCACTGTAGCCACGCCCCGTTGCACTGCCGTTAGGTGGGTGCAAACTTTGTGGGTACGGTCTTGACTGCTTTATGGGAGCCGGCTTCTTGGAGTCGTCCTTCTCATGGCCGGCTTCCCGAAGTCGGTCCTCCCGTGGCTTCGTTCATGAGAGCTAAAGTCGGACCGCCTTCCGAAAGCCGGCCTGGGTGGCAGCCAGCAAGGGGAAGGCGGCTCCATGTCTTGGATTCTTGAGAGCCGGACGGGCTCGTGATTTTTTCAGAAGGGCCAGGGGAAGCCGGCTAGGCTACCCATGGCTATTTACTCCGACATCGGGCAAGTAAATCAAAGTCCATACTTTGTTCTAATACATGGATCCCATCTCAGATTTCATGGCTTCAAACCATTTCACGGAATCTGGGCTCATCATCGCTTCCTCATAGTTCGTAGGTTCGTCATGGTCGAGTAACATAACCTCCAGAACAGGATTACCGTACCAATCTGGTGCGGAACGTATTCAGGTTGACCTATGAGGTTCGGTAGTAACTTGATCTGAAGTTTCATGATCATCATCGTTAACTTCCTCACTAATTGGTGTAGGAATCACTAGAACTGATTTCTGTGATGAACTACTTCCAATTCGGGAGAAGGTACAACTACCTCATCAAGTTCTACATTCCTCCCACTTAGTTCTTTCGAGAGAAACTTCTTCTCTAGAAAGGATCCATTCTTAGCAACAAATTATTAAGGAACGTAGTAATTTCAAAAAAAATCCTACGCACACGCAAGATCATGGTGATGCATAGCAATGAGAGGGAAGAGTATCGTCCACGTACCCTCGTAGACCATAAGCAGAAGCGTTATGAGAACGCGGTTGATGTAGTCGAACATCTTCACGATCCGACCGATCCAAGAATGCATGGCACCTCCGAGTTCAGCACACGTTCAGCTCGATGACGTCCCACGAACTCAGATCCAGCAGAGCTTCACGGGAGAGTTCTGTCAGCACGACGGCGTGATGACGGTGATGATGTTGCTACCGACACAGGGCTTCGCCTAAGCACCGCTATGATATGATCGAGGTGGATTATGGTGGAGGGGGGCACCGCACACGGCTAAGGGATCAATGATCAACTTGTGTGTTCTAGGGTGCCCCTGCCCTCGTATATAAAGGAGCAAGGGGGAGGCCGGCCGGCCCCTGTAGGGCGCGCCGGGAGGAGGAGTCCTCCTCCTAGTAGGATTAGGACTCCCCTTTCCTACTCCTACTAGGAGGAGGAAAGGAAGGGGGAAGGGGAGAAGGAAGGAGAGGGAGGAAAGATGGAAAGGGGGGTCGGCCCCCTAGTCCAATTCGGTTTGGGCTAGGGGGGCCGCGCGCCCTGCCTCATCTCTTCCATCACTTGCCCCATGAGGCCCAATACTTCTTCCCCGTATTCCCGTAACTCCCCGGTACTCCAAAAAATACCCGAATCACTCGGAACCTTTCCGATGTCCGAATATAGTCGTCCAATATATCGATCTTTACGTCTCGACCATTTAGAGACTCCTCGTCATGTCCCCGATCTCATCCGGGACTCTGAACTACCTTCGGTACATCAAATCACTTAAACTCATAATATTGATCGTCACCGAACGTTAAGCGTGCGGACCCTACGGGTTCGAGAACTATGTAGACATGACCGAGACACGTCTCTGGTCAATAACCAATAGCGGAACCTGGATGTTCATATTGGCTCCTACATATTCTACGAAGATCTTTATCGGTCAAACCGCATAACAACATAAGTTGTTCCCTTTGTCATCGGTATGTTACTTGCCCGAGATTCGATCGTGGGTATCTCAATACCTAGTTCAATCTCGTTACCGGCAAGTCTCTTTACTCGTTTCCGTAATGTATCATCCCGCAACTAACTCATTAGTTGCACTGCTTGCAAGGCTTATCGTGATGTGCATTATCGAGAGGGCCCAGAGATACCTCTCCGACAATCGGAGTGACAAATCCTAATCTTGATATATGCCAACTCAACAAGTACCATCGGAGACACCTGTAGAGCACCTTTATAATCACCCAGTTGCGTTGTGACATTTGGTAGCACACAAAGTGTTCCTCCGGTAGTTGGGAGTTGCATAATCTCATAGTCATAGGAACATGTATAAGTCATGAAGAAAGCAGTAGCAACAAACTAAATGATCAAGTGCTAAGCTAACGGAATGGGTCAAGTCAATCACATCATTCTCCTAATGATGTGATCCCGTTAACCAAATAACAACTCATGTCTATGGTTAGGAAACATAACCATCTTTGATTAACGAGCTAGTCAAGTAGAGGCATACTAGCGACACTCTGTGTGTCTATGTATTCACACATGTATTATGTTTCCGGTTAATACAATTCTAGCATGAATAATAAACATTTATCATGAAATAAGGAAATAAAGAATAACTTTATTATTGCCTCTAGGGCATATTTCCTTCAGTCTCCCACTTGCACTAGAGTCAATAATCTAGATTGCATAGTAATGATTCTAACACCCATGGAGCCTTGGTATTGATCATGTTTTGCTCGTGAGAGAGGCTTAGTCAACGCGTCTGCAACATTCAGATCCGTATGTATCTTGCAAATCTCTATGTCTCCCACCTGGACTTGATCGCGGATGGAATTGAAGCGTCTCTTGATGTGCTTGGTTCTCTTGTGAAATATGGGTTCCTTTGCCAAGGCAATTGCACCAGTATTGTCACAAAAGATTTTCATTGGACCCGATGCACTAGGTATGACACCTAGATCGGATATGAACTCCTTCATCCAGACTCCTTCATTTGCTGCTTCAAAAGCAGCTATGTACTATGCTTCACACGTAGATCCCACCATGACGCTTTGTTTAGAACTGCTCCAACTGACAGTTCCACCATTCAATATAAACACATATCCGGTTTGCGATTTAGAATCGTCTGGATCAGTATCAAAGCTTGCATCTACGTAACCATTTACGACGAGCTCTTTGTCACCTCCATAAATGAGAAACATATCCTTAGTCCTTTTCAGGTATTTCAGGATGTTCTTGACCGTTGTCCAGTGATCCACTACTGGATTACTTTGGTACCTCCCTGCTAAACTAATACCAAGGCACACATCAGGTCTGGTACACAACATTGCATACATGATAGAGCCTATGGCTGAAGCATAGGGAACACTTTTCATTTTCTCTCTATCTTCTGCAGTGGTCAGGCATTGAGTCTTACTCAACTTCACACCTTGTAACACAGGCAAGAACCCTTTCTTAGTTTGATCCATTTTGAACTTCTTCAAAACTTTATCAAGGTATGTGCTTTGTGAAAGTCCAATTAAGCGTCTTGATCTATCTCTATAGATCTTGATGCCTAATATATAATCAGCTTCACCGAGGTCTTTCGTTGAAAAACTCTTATTCAAGTATCCTTTTATGCTATCCAGAAATTCTATATCATTTCCAATCAACAGTATGTCATCCACATATAATATTAGAAATGCTACAGAGCTCCCACTCACTTTCTTGTAAATACAGGCTTCTCCAAAAGTCCGTATAAAACCATATGCTTTGATCACACTATCAAAACTTTTATTCCAACTCCGAGAGGCTTGCACCAGTCCATAAATGGATCGCTGGAGCTTGCACACTTTGCTAGCACCCTTTGGATCGATAAAACCTTCAGGTTGCATCATATACAACTCTTCTTCCAGAAATCCATTCAGGAATGCAGTCTTTACATCCATTTTCCAAATTTCATAATCATAAAATGCAGAAAATGCTAACATGATTCGGACGGACTTAAGCATCGCTACGGGTGAGAAGGTCTCATCGTAGTCAACTCCTTGAACTTGTCGAAAACCTTTCGCAACAAGTCGAGCTTTGTAGACAGTAATGTTACTGTCAGTGTCAGTCTTCTTCTTGAAGATCCATTTATTCTCGGTGGCTTGCCGATCATCGGGCAAGTCAACCAAAGTCCACACTTTGTTCTCATACATGGATCCCATCTCAGATTTCATGGCCTCAAGCCATTTTGCAGAATCTAGGCTCATCATCGCTTCCTCATAGTTCGTAGGTTCGTCATGGTCAAGTAACATGACCTCCAGAACAGGATTACCGTACCACTCTGGTGCGGATCTTACTCTGGTTGACCTACGAGGTTCGATAGTAACTTGATCTGAAGTTTCATGATCATCATCATTGGCTTCCTCACTAATTGGTGTAGGTGTCACATGAACTGGTTTCTGTGATGGACTACTTTCCAATAAGGGAGCAGGTACAGTTACCTCATCAAGTTCTACTTTCCTCCCACTCACTTCTTTCGAGAGAAACTCCCTCTCTAGAAAGGATTCATTCTTAGCAACAAATGTCTTGCCTTCGGATCTGTGATAGAAGGTGTACCCAACAGTCTCCTTTGGGTATCCTATGAAGACACATTTCTCCGATTTGAGTTCGAGCTTATCAGGTTGAAGCTTTTTCACATAAGCATCGCAGCCCCAAACTTTAAGAAATGACAACTTTGGTTTCTTGCCAAACCATAGTTCATGAGGCGTCGTCTTAACGGATTTAGATGGTGCCCTATTTAACGTGAATGCAGCTGTCTCTAAAGCATAACCCCAAAATGATAGCGGTAAATCAGTAAGAGACATCATAGATCGCACCATATCTAGTAAAGTACGATTACGACGTTCGGACACACCATTACGCTGTGGTGTTCTGGGTGGCGTGAGTTGCGAAACTATTCCGCATTGTTTCAAATGAAGACCAAACTCGTAACTCAAATATTCTCCTCCATGATCAGATCGTAGAAATTTTATTTTCTTGTTACGATGATTTTCCATTTCACATTGAAATTCTTTAAACTTTTCAAATGTTTCAGACTTATGTTTCATCAAGTAGATATACCCATATCTGCTCAAATCATCTGTGAAGGTGAGAAAATAACGATACCCGCCGCGAGCCTCAACATTCATCGGACCACATACATCTGTATGTATGATTTCCAACAAATCTGTTTCTCGCTCCATAGTTCCGGAGAACGGCGTTTTAGTCATCTTTCCCATGAGGCATGGTTCGAAAGTACCAAGTGATTCATAATCAAGTGATTCGAAAAGTCCATCAGAATGGAGTTTCTTCATGCGCTTTACACGAATATGACCTAAACGGTAGTGCCACAAATAAGTTGCGCTATCATTACCAACCCTGCATATTTTGGCTTCAACATTATGAATATGTGTATCACTACTATCGAGATTCATTAAAAATAGACCTCACTTTAAGGGTGCATGACCATAAAATATATTACTCATATAAATAGAACAACCATTATTCTATGATTTAAATGAATAACCGTCTCGCATCAAAGAAGATCCAGATATAATGTTCATGCTCAACGCTGGCACCAAATAACAATTATTTAGGTCTAAAACTAATCCCGAAGGTAGATGTAGAGGTAGCGTGCGGACGGTGATCACATCGACTTTGGAACCATTTCCCACGTGCATCGTCACCTCGTCCTTAGCCAATCTTTGCTTAATCCGTAGTCCCTGTTTCGAGTTGCAAATATTAGCAAAAGAACCAGTATCAAATACCCAGGTGCTACTGCGAGCTTTAGTAAGGTACGCATCAATAACATGTATATCACATATACCTTTGTTCACCTTGCCATCCTTCTTATCCACCAAATACTTGGGGCAGTTCCGCTTCCAGTGACCAGTCCCTTTGCAGTAGAAGTAGTCAGTCTCAGGCTTAGGTCCAGACTTGGGTTTCTTCTCTTGAGAAGCAACATGTTTGCCGTTTTTCTTGAAGTTCCCTTTCTTCTTCCCTTTACCCTTTTTCTTGGAACTGGTGGTCGTGTTGACCATCAACACTTGATGCTCCTTCTTGATTTCTACCTCCGCAGCTTTTAGCATTGCGAAGAGCTCGGGAATCGTCTTATCCATCCCTTGCATATTATAGTTCATCACGAAGCTCTTGTAGCTTGGTGGCAGTGATTGAAGAACTCTGTCAATGACACTATCAACAGGAAGATTAACTCCCAGTTGAGTCAAGTGGTTATGGTACCCAGACATTCTGAGTATATGTTCACTGACAGAACTCTTCTCCTCCATCTTGAAGCTGTAGAACTTATTGGAAACTTCATATCTCTCAATCCGGGCATTTGCTTAAAATATTAACTTCAACTCCTGGAACATCTCATATGCTCGATGACGTTCAAAACGTCGTTGAAGTCCCGGTTCTAAGCCGTAAAGCATGGCACACTAAACTATCGAGTAGTCATTAGCTTTGCTCTGCCAGGCGTTCATAACATCTGGCGTTGCTCCTGCAGCAGGTTTGGCACCTAGCGGTGCTTCCAGGATGTAATTCTTCTGTGCAGCTGATAACCCACAAGTATAGGGGCTGGCAACAGTTTTTGAGGGTGGAGTATTCAACCCAAATTTATTGATTCAACACAAGGGGAGCCAAAGAATATTCTTAGGTATTAGCATCTGAGTTGTCAGCCACGCCAGGAAACTTAATATCTGCAGCAAGGTATTTAGTGGCAAAGTAATATGATAGTAGTGGTAACGGTGGTAAAAGGTAAAGGTAGCAAAAGTAATATTTTTGGTGTTTTATAGCGAGGATAACAATAGCAACGGAAAAGTAAATAAGCGGAGAACAATATATGGAAAGCTCGTAGGCAATGGATCAGTGATGGAGAATTATGTGGGATGCGGTTCATCATATAACAATCATAACATAGGGTGACACAGAACTAGCTCCAATTCATCAATGTAATGTAGGCATGTATTTCGAATATAGTCATACGTGCTTATGGAAAAGAACTTGCATGACGTCTTTTGTCCTACCCTCCCGTGGCAGCGGGGTCCTATTGGAAACTAAGGGATATCAAGGCCTCCTTTTAATAGAGTACCAGACCAAAGCATTAACACATAGTGAATACATGAACTCCTCAAACTACGGTCATCACCGGGAGTGGTCCCGACTATTGTCACTTCGGGGTTGCCGGATCATAAAACATAGTAGGTGACTATAGACTTGCAAGATAGGATCAAGAACTCTCATATATTGATGAAAACATAATAGGTTCAGATCTGAAATCATGGCACTCGGGCCCTAGTGACAAGCATTAAGCATAGCAAAGTCATAGCAACATCAATCTCAGAACGTAGTGGATACTTGTAACACCCTCGATGCGACTATAGCTCCCACGTGTCGAGGCACGACTTAGAGACATAATCGCATTGAAGGCATATGTTGCAAGTAGGCAATCTTCACAACATCCCATGTAATATGAATAATAAAGGGGAGAACATAGTTGGCTTACACTCGCCACGTCACATCAGAGTACATAAATAACATACATCATCCAAACACTCATGGCCCGACTACGGCGCCAAAATAGAAGAAAACCCAACATGCGACAACGGTCCCAATCACCCCCAACTGGCACCACTACTAATCATCAGGAAAGGAAACGTAGTAACGCTGAGAGTCCTCGTCGAACGCCCACTTGAGCTCGTACTCGTCACCTGGAGCGGAATCACCTGGACCTGCATCTGGAGTTATAGTATCTGTGAGCCACAGGGACTCAGCAATCTCGCACCCTCGCGATCAAGACTATTTAAGCTTATAGGTATGGCAAGGTAAAATATGAGTGGAGCTGCAGCAAGCGACTAGCAAGTATGGTGGCTAACTTATTCGCAAAAGAGAGCGAGAAGAGGAAGCAAAGCACGAGCGGGAAGCTAGAGGGAAACCTGCGCAAACATTACTCCAACACCGTGTCCACTTCCTGGACTCCGCCGAGAAGAGGCCATCACGGTAACACACTCAGTTGATTCATTTTAATTAATTAAGGTTCAAGTTATCTACAACCGGACATTAACAAATTCCCATCTGCCCATAACCGCGGGCACGGCTTTCAAAAGTTCAATCCCTGCAGGGGAGTCCCAACTTAGCCCATGACAAGCTCTCACGGTCAACGAAGGAATAGACCTCCTCCCAAGACGTTCCGATCAGACTCGGTATCTCGGTAACTCAAGACACTTGGACAGGTTAAAACAAGACCAGCAACACCACCCGAATGTGCCGACAAATCCTGATAGGAGCTGCACATATCTTTTTCTCAGGGCACACTCAGATAAGCAATCCGTACAACTAAAAACAGCCCTCGAGTTTCCCCGAGGTGGCGCTACAAGGGGCTCTAGTTTGGACCAACACTCAGAGGAGCACTGGCCCGGGGGGGTAAAATAAGATGACCCTTGAGTCTGCAGAACCCAAGGGAAAGAAAAGGCTAGGTGGCAAATGGTAAGACCAATGTTGGGCATTGCTGGACAAGCTTTAATCAAGGCGAAACATCAAGGGGTTCCCATTATAACCCAACCGCGTAAGGAACGCAAAATCCGGGAACATAACACCGATATGACGGCAACTAGGGCGGCAAGAGTGGAACAAAACACTAGGCGAGAGGCCGAGCCTTCCACCCTTTACCAAGTATATAGATGCATTAAGATAACATAGCAATATAATGATATCCCAACAAGTAAATAAATGATGTTCCAACAAGGAACGGCCTCCAATCTTCACCTGCAACTAGCAATGCTATAAGAGGGGCTGAGCAAAGCGGTAACATAGCCAATCAACGGTTTGCTAGGACATGGTGGGTTAGAGTCTCAACATGGCAATTGGGAGGCTGACAAGCAAAAGGTAGGCATCGTAGCATTGGCATAGCAAGAGCGAGCAAACCAGCATAGCAAAGATAGTAGTGATTTCGAGGGTATGATTATCTTGCCTACACAGTTGTCAGAGTTGACTGGATCCTCACAAGCAAACTCAACGGGCTCCTCGGTAGCAAACTCGTCTCCCAACTCTACCCAAACAAGACAAACAAGCAACAAGTATACAATCAACCACGTGCAAGACCAAGCAATATGATGAAATGATGATATGCTATGCGGAATGCGATGCGGGATGCAAAATGCAAGATATGACAGGAAATGCATGAACCTGGCCTCAATTTGGAATTCCAAGGTTTCCACTGGAAAGATGAGATGAAATCGCTTGAAAACGATATAAAGATCACCAGAATCGGAGTTACGCTTTGGAAATGGCAAGCGTTTTAAGAATGACACCGGTCTGTGATTTACAGCAAGTAGGCATCTAAATGCAACAAAATGAACATGCTACAGCCACCAAACATGACAACAAAATACATGGCAGGGATGCACACAAGATGCTTAACAAAATACTAGCACTGAGCTATGGCCAAATCATCCATTAAGAGGTCCAAACAAGCATGGCAAAAACGCAAATGCAAAACAGATTCCAGACTTAGTGAAATTAACACTTGTCTGAAATTTCAGACCACGAAGCCCTCTTCGGAGCAGCAAAACAACATGATACATGACCTGATTAAGATAAGTAAGAATATGGCATGGAGCTACTCAACAAGCTTAACAAAAGACCCAAAGTGACCTGGGGCCAAAAGGGTTCACAAAATATACTAACGGGCACACGAACATAGCAAAAACACAATCAGTTTTCAGACTTAGTGAAAACTGAGACATGCTGAAATATAACTCACGAAGGCATGTAAACGAGCTCGATGCACTTACTACGGTGCAAGTCATGGCAAGGAAAGCATACATCCATTAAGAAGGCACAAAATTCTAGCTATACATGGCAAGAACAATGGCATAGCATGCACGGATCAACTACAACAACATCGGCAAAATCGCAAACGAGTTGACGATCTGCCCAGATCACAACGAAGCAAAAGTAGAGCTCGATTGACTCAAGCTAGGGTGCTCCATAATTGCAAACAAAGACATGGATGGATATAGCATAACATGATTAACAAAACTCCCTTGCTGATCATCCTCAAAAGAGGCACGGATCACTAGGAAACAAGCTGAACATATGGCATCATGAACTAAATAATCCCAGACTTGGTGAAAACAACTAAGTCTCTGAAAACAGATTTACCGGGTGCCTCACTTTGTAAGCTTGCACAAGTCACCACACACATCCTAAAAATTCATGGGTTGCACCTCTGGAAAGAAGACAAAATCCTTAACAAAACATATGAAGGACTCACAGGCATAGCATGCACACAATAATCATGGCAAAAATGACAAAAGTCTAAGATGAACTAGCAGATCTGACAATTAACTCACGAAGACTCCTTCTAACAGCATTTTGGGCATCAAGATGAACTCAAATGGAAATGACGCAATGGAATGAAATGATGTACTCGTCGAGGCGAACATTTTGATATACTATATGTCCAAATCGGAGCTACGGATGCAAAGTTACGGCAGGTCAAAGTAGGCATAAAAATTTAGGGTTTGGAGGGGAAAAGTCAACCGGATCCGAAAATATCTCAGATCTGAGATCCGACGTGCACTGTTCACGCGCGCGGCTCCCGAGGTTTGACGGCACCGGAGCTTGAGGTCGCCGGCCGGGACGGAGGTGGTGGTCGGCGGAGCGGGGCCCGACCAGAGTTGGCGCGGCTCCCGAGGAGGCGGCGAGGCGGCGGGGGACCCGGCCACCGGCGTTGGCCGCGGAGGCGGCGGGGCGCGGCGAGGGCGGCTGACGGCGGCGCGACGCCGGCGCGTCGGCGGCGGGGAGGCGGAGTTGCGGTGCGGTGGCGGGGGCGGCCGGCGTTGGGCAGCGAGCGGGAGGCGGCGGCGCGCGGCGCGGGCTCGCGGGGGCCGTCCCCGGGCCTGGCGGGCCGCGGCGGTGGAGGCTGGTGGGAGGCCACGTGGCGGGCGCCGGTTGGCTGAGGCGGCGGCGGAGAATTTGTCCGGTGCCAGGCGGACGTGTCCGGCGCGCGGAGATCTATTTGGCTAGGGTTTGGACGAGGAGATCCGGGATTTCGGAGGAGGGGCTATTTATAGGCATAAGTGGAGCTAGGAGAGTCCAAATGAGGTGCGGTTTTCGGCCACGCGATCATGATCGAACGCTCTAGGACATGGAGCAGAGTTTGGTGGGTTTGGGGCTAAAATGGAGGGGTGTTGGGCTGCAACACACACGAGGCCTTTTCGGTCCCTCGGTTAACCGTTGGAGTATCAAACGAAGTCCGAATGATACGAAACTTGACAGGCGGTCTACCGGTAGTAAACCAAGGCCGCTTGGCAAGTCTCGGTCCAATCCAGAAATTTTTGATCCCCACACATGAAAGAAAGCTAGAAATGACCACCGGAGGAGAACGAAGCGCCGGAATGCAAAACGGACAACGGGGAAAATGCTCGAATGCATGAGATGAACATGTATGCAAATGCAATGCACATGATGACATGATATGAGATGCATGACAATGACAACAACACACGGCGACAAAACCCGAACCCGAGGAAATAAATATAACTTAACGCCGGAAACGGCAAGAGTTGGAGTACAAATAGGGAAAGTTACATCCGGGGTGTTACAATACTAGGGATCAAACCCTAACAAAACTAACTCGATTACATGATAAATCTCATCCAACCCATCACCGTCCAGCAAGCCTACGATGGAATTACTCACGCACGGCGGTGAGCATCATGAAATTGGTGATGGAGGAAGGTTGATGATGACGATGGCGACGGATTCCCCTCTCCGGAACCCCGAATGGACTCCAGATCAGCCCTCCCGAGAGAGTTTAGGTCTTGCCGGCGGCTCCGTATTGTAAAACGCGATGAATCCTTCTCTCTTATTTTTTTTCTCCCCGAAAGTGAATATATGGAGTCAAGGTTGAGGTCGGTGGAGCATCAGGGGGGCCATGAGGCAGGGGGCGTGCCCCCCACCCTTGTGGACAGGTGGAGGCCCCCCTGACGTGGATTCTTCTTCCAGTATTTTTCATATATTCCAAAATAATTCTCCGTTGATTTTCAGGTCATTCCGAGAACTTTTATTTCTGCACAAAAATAACACCATGGCAATTCTGCTGAAAACAGCGTTAGTCCGGATTAGTTCCATTCAAATCATGCAAGTTAGAGTCCAAAACAAGGGCAAAAGTGTTTGGAAAAGTAGATACGACGGAGACGTATCAACTCCCCCAAGCTTAAACCTTTGCTTGTCCTCAAGCAATTCAGTTGATAAACTGAAAGTGATAAAGAAAGAAATTTACAAACTCTGTTTGCTCTTGTTGATGTAAATATGTAAAGCCAGCATTCAAGTTTTCAGCAAAGATTATGAACTAACCATATTCACAATAACATTTAGGTCTCATGTTTACTCATATCAATGGCATAATCAACTAGCAAGCAATAATAATAAATCTTGGATGAAAACACTTTCTCAAAACAATCATGATATGATATAACAAGATGGTATCTCGCTAGCCCTTTCTGAGACCCTAAATATAAATGCAGAGCACCTTTAAAGATCAAGGGCTGACTAGACATTGTAATTCATGGTAAAATAGATCCAATCAAGTCATACTCAATGTAAACTAACAGTAATGGATGCAAATGACAGCGGTGCTCTCCAACTGGTGCTTTTTAATAAGAGGATGATGACTCAACATAAAAGGAAATGGATAGGCCCTTCGCAGAGGGAAGCGGGGATTTGTAGAGGTGCCAGAGCTCGACTTTGAAATAGATATGAATAATATTTTGAGCGGCATACTTTCATTGTCAAAAAAACAACCAAGAGATGGCGATATCTTCCATGCTACACACATTATAGGCGGTTCCCAAACAGAATGGTAAAGTTTATACTCCCCCTCCACCAACAAGCATCAATCCATGGCTTGCTCGAAACAACGAGTGCCTCCAACTAACAACAGTCCCGGGGGAGTATGGTTTGCAATTATTTTGATTTGATTTGCATAAAGCATGGGACTAGGCATCCCGGTGACCAACCATTTTCTCGTGAGTGAGGAGCGGAGTCCACTCCTCTTGAGAATAACCCGCCTAACATGGAAGATACGGACAACCCTAGTTGATACACGAGCTATTCGAGCATACAGAACAGAATGTTTATTTGAGGGTTTAGAGTTTGGCACATACAAATTTGCTTGGGACGGCAGGTAGATACCGTATATAGGTAGGTATGGTGGACTCATATGGAATAACTTTGGGGTTTATGGAATTGGATGCACAAGCAGTATTCCCGCTTAGTACAGGTGAAGGCTAGTGATACATATCCAACATATCTATATTTTTTTGATTGCTCCATGCTATTATATTATCTATTTTGGATGTTAATGGTCTTTATTTTACACTTTTATATCATTTTTGGGACTAACCTACTAATCGGAGGCCGAGCCCAAATTGTTGTTTTTTGCCTATTTAGGGTTTCGAAGAAAATGAATATCAAATGGAGTCCAAACGGGAACGAAACCTTCGGGAACGTGATTTTCTCAATGAACATGATCTAGGAGACTTGGAGTGTGCATCAAGAAACAATGGAGGAAGGCATGAGGCAGGGGGCGCGCCTACCCCCCTGGGCGCGCCCTCCACCCTCGTGGGCCCTGCGTTGCTCCACCGACGTACTTCTTCCTCCTATATATATCCACGTACCCCCCAAACATCCAGGAGCACCCTCCACCGCCGCAACCTTCTGTACCCGAGAGATCCCATCTTGGGGCCTTTCCCGGAGCTCCACCGGAGGGGGCATCGATCACGGAGGGCCTCTACACCAACTCCATGGCCTCTCCGGTGATGTGTGAGTAGTTTACTTGAGACCTACGGGTCCATAGTTATTATCTAGATGGCTTTTTCTCTCTCTCTCTTTGGATATCAATACAAAGTTCTCCTCGATTTTCTTGGAGATCTATTTGATGTAATCTTCTTTTGCGGTGTGTTTGTCGAGATCCGATGAATTGTGGGTTTATGATCCAGATTATCTATGAACAATATTTGATTCTCCTCTGAATTATTTTATGTATGATTGGTTTATCTTTACAAGTCTCTTTGAATTATCAGTTTGGTTTGGCCTACTAGTTTGATCTTTCTTGCAACGGGAGATGTGCTTAGCTTTAGGTTCAATCTTGCAGTGTTCGATCCCAGTGACAGAAAGGGAACCGATATGTATTGTATTGTTGCCATCGAGGATAAAAAGATGGGGTTTACATCATATTGCATTAGTTTACCCCTCTACATCATGTCATCTTCCTTAAAGCATTTCTCTTTTCTCTTGAACTTAATACTCTAGATGCATGCTGGATAGTGGTCGATGTGTGGAGTAATAGTAGTAGATGCAGAATCGTTTCGGTCTACTTGTCTCGGATGTGATGCCTATATACATGATCATACCTACATATTCTCATAACTATGCTCAATTCTATCAATTGCTCGACAGTAATTCGTTTACCCACCATAATACTTATGCTCTTGAGAGAAGCAACTAGTGAAACTTATGGCCCCCGGGTCTATTTTCTATCATATTAATCTTCCAACACTTAGTTATTTCTATTGCTATTTATTTTACTTTGCATCTTTTATTTCTCTTTATCATAAAAATACCAAAAATAATATCTTATCATACCTATCAGATCTCACTCTCGTAAGTGACCATGAAGGGATTGACAACCCCTTTATCGCGTTGGTTGCGAGGTTCTTATTCGTTTGTGTAGGTGCGTGTGACTTGAGCGTGATCTCCTACTGGATTGATACATTGGTTCTCAAAAACCGAGGGAAATACTTACGCTACTTTGCTGCATCACCCTTTCCTCTTCAAGGGAAAACCAACGCAGTGCTCAAGAGGTAGCTGCTAGCAAAAGACTGGGAAGCGACCAACTAGAGAGCGACAACAATCATGAACATGCATTAAAGTTAATCAACACCGAATGCAAGCATGAGTAGGATATAATGCACCATGAGCATAAATATCGTAGAGGCTATGTTGATTTTGTTTCAACTACATGCGTGAACATGTGTCAAGTCAAGCCACTCGAATCGTTTAAAAGAGGATACCACCCTATCATACCACAGCACAACCATTTTAATAGCATGTTGGCACGCAAGGTAAACCATTATAAGCTCCTAGCTAATTAAGCATGGCATAAGCAACTATAATCTCTAATTGTCATTGCAAACATGTTTATTCATAATAGGCTGAATCAGGAACGATGAACTAATCATATTTACAAAAACAAGAGAGGTCGAGTTCATACCAGCTTTTCTCATCTCAATAAGTTCATCATATAATCATCATTATTGCCTTTCACTTGCACGACCGAATAGTGTGGATAATAATAATAGTGTACGTGCATTGGACTAAGCTGGAATCTGCAAGCATTCAATTCAAGAGAGAAGACAAGGTAATATGGGCTCTTTGTCAGATCAACAATAATGCATATAAGAGCCACTTTAACATTTTAATTATGGTCTTCTCCTCTCGACCCCAAAGAAAAGAAACAAAACTATTTACATGGGAAAGCTCCCAACAAGCAAAAGAAGAACGAGAAATCTTTTTGGGTTTTCTTTTTAGTTACTACTACAAGCATGGAAAGTAAACTAATTAAAAGCTACAACTATTTTTTTTGTTTTTATTAAGGTTTATGAAACACACAAGAAGAAAGCATAAAAAGGAAAATAAACTAGCATGGATGATACAATGAAAAAGTATGAGCACTGACAACTAGCAATGAGTGTGCGAACATAAATGTAATGTTGGTGAGAAATACGTACTCCCCCAAGCTTAGGATTTTGGCTTAAGTTGGTCTATTGCCACGGCTGGCCTGGCGGATATCCAAAGTTATAGCTGGGGTCGTACTGTGAAGAAGCCTTGGATTGCCACTGGTTGGCAATCACCTTTGGATCCCACTGGTAATCAGACTGTCGTGGAGGATCAAATTGTGGTTCCGGCTCTGGCTCTGTAGCTGATGTAGGGTTCCGGTAGGCGTGAATGGCCTCCAACAGAACAAGGTACTTGCCTGCAGATAAATCAAACAAGGAAGGAGCAGGCAAGGTAATAGTTTCAGGATTATTTTTACCAAATATTAATTTGTACTTCAGCGCCTTTTCCCTATTCTTAACAATAAAATCATGTGCTACCATACTCTTATAATCTAAATAAACAGGAGGCAACTCAATATCATACCCACGTATGAGTATATCAATAAAATTAGCTAGACGGGTTGCATAAATTCCACTAAAGAAATCTCCATTAAATCTATTATTATGCAACCTACGTGCAACAATGGCTCCCAAATTATAATGTTCATCTCCTAATACAGCACTCCTGAGAACACTGAGGTTAGGGACACACATGTGACATGCTTCATCCTTACCATTTATGCACCTACCTATGAAGAGAGAAAAATAATATATAGCAGGAAAATGAATGCTCCCTATGGTAGCTTGTGTTATATCTCTATATTCCCCCACAGTTATACTAGCAAGAAAATCTCTAAACTCAGATTTGTGAGGTTCACTAGTGCTGCCCGTTTGTGGAAGTTTGCAAGTAGTATTAAAATCCTCTAAGTCCATAGTATAAGAATTTTCATAAAGATCAAATAGGACAGTTTGAGAATTGCGTGATGATGAAAATTCAAACCTTCTCACAAAGGAATCAGTGAGATAGTGGTATTGGCGGCACTTATCTGCCTCGAAGCTCTCAAGATCGGCATTACACACATACGCATTAAATTCTTTCTTGATTCCTGCTCGATCCATAAAGTCCTCTGACGGCCATTCACAAGCCCGCACCTGAGCTTCCCTCGGCGGTTCATCGTCGGCATCGTGTATTGCGAGCCTGAGTCCTTGCTTCCTTGAAGGACCACCTTGGTACATTTTCCTAAACATATTTCTTCCTCAAAAAAATTTCTGAAATTTTAGTAACTTAAAAATAAAAGTGAACCAAATTCAACAAAATTGATAGCAACTACTCCTACAAGTGCCTAGAGACTATATCATGCATTAGAACTACTTGGAACCATATAAATTTGACATGCAAGCTCAAGAACATGGTCACCTAGGTAGCAAAAATTTGCAATGAACAAAGCACTAGAACAAAAACTAATTGGACCATTGGAGGAGTCACATACCAAGGAACAATCCCCCAAAGCAGTTTTGTGAGAGGTGATTTGAGCAAGGAGATCGAAAATCGCAGCAAAATGAGCTAGAACTCGTGCTTGAGCTGGTTGGTGCTTCTTTTGGGAGGAAGAAGGAGTGTGTGGTGGCTGGAATAAGTGGAGGGGAGCCACCATGGGCCCACGAGGCAGGGGGCGCGCCCTGGACCCTCGTGGCTAGGTGCTTGCTCCCCCTGTTGTGTTCTCAGTGCCAGATATTCTCAAATATTCCAGAAAAAATCATATTTAAATTTCAGGGCATTTGGAGAACTTTTATTTTCGGGGTATTTTCTATTGCATGGATAATTCAAAAAATAGACAGAAAAATACTATTTTTGCTCTATTTAATATAAATAACAGAAAGTAAAAAGAGGGTACAGAAAGTTGTGTTTTCTAACTTCATCCATCTCATGGTCATCAAAAGGAATCCACTAACAAGGTTGATCAGGTCTTGTTAACACACTCATTTCGAGTAACATGAAACCGGAGAAATTTTGAATAACACTATGTTACCTCAACGGGATATGCATGTCCCCAATAATAAGAATATCATATTTCGTCTTGACAGTAGGTAGAGGAAATTCAAAACCTCCAAAAATAATCGATGGAATTTTTCCAATAGAGTTTATACTATGAACTTGAGGTTGTTTCCTCGGGAAGTGTACCGTATGCTCATTGCCATTAACATGAAAAGTGACATTGCCTTTGTTGCAATCTATAACAGCCCCTGCAGTATTCAAAAAAGGTCTTCCAAGAATAATAGACATACTATCGTCCTTGGGAATATCAAGAATAACAAAGTCTATTAAAATAGTAACGTTTGCAACCACAACAGGCACATCCTCACAAATACCGACAGGTATAGCAGTTGATTTATCAGCCATTTGCAAAGATATTTCAGTAGGTGTCAACTTATTCAAATCAAGTCTACGATATAAAGAGAGAATCATAATACTAACACCGGCTCCAAGATCACATAAGGCAGTTCTAACATAATATCTTTTAATGGAGCATGGTATAGTGGGTACTCCTGGATCTCCTAGTTTCTTAGGTATTCCACCCTTAAAAGTGTAATTAGAAAGCATGGTGGAAATTTCAGCTTCCAGTATCTTTCTTTTATTTGTAACAATTTCTTTCATATACTTAGCATAAGGATTCATTTTGAGCATATCAGTTAATCACATATGCAAAAAGATAGGTCTAATCATTTCAGAAAAGCGCTCAAAATCCTCATCATCCTTTTTCTTGGATGGTTTGGGAGGAAAAGGCATGGGTTTTTGAACCCATGGTTCTCTTTCCTTACCGTGCTTCCTAGCAACAAAGTCTCTCTTATCATAACGTTGATTCTTTGATTGTGGGTTATCAAGATCAACAGCAGGTTCGGTTTCAACCTCATTATCATCGCTAGGTTGAGCATCAACATGAACATCATCATTAACATTATCACTAGGTTCATGTTCATTACCAGATTGGGTTTCAGCATCAGAAATAGAAATATCATTGGGATTCTCAGGTGTGTCATCAACAGGTTCACTAGAAGCATGCAAAGTCCTATCATTTTTCTTTTTCTTCCTCTTAGAAGGACTAGGTGCATCAATATTATTCCTATGAGAATATTGCTCAATTCTCTTAGGATAGCCCTCAGGATACAAAGGTTCCTGAGTCATTTTACCACCTCTAGTCATAACTCTAATAGCATTATCATTTTTCTTACTATTTAATTCATTGAGCAGATCATTCTGAGCTTTAAGTACTTGTTCTACTTGAGTGGTAACCATAGAAGCATGTTTGCAAATGAGTTTAAGTTCACCTTTAACTCTGGACATATAATCACTCAAGTGTTCAATCATATAAGCATTGCGTTTTAATTCTCTACCAAAATAAGCATTGAAGTCTTCTTGCTTAACCATAAAGTTATCAAACTCATCCAAACATTGGCTAGCAAACTTAGTAGGAGGGATTTCAGCTTTATCATATCTATAGAGAGAATTTACCTTTACTACCTGTGTCGGGTTATCAAGACCATGTGTTTCTTCAATAGGTGATGGATTAAAACCATGTATTTCTTCAACAGGCGGTAAATTAAGACCATGTATTTATTCAACAGGCGGTAAATTCTTAACATCTTCAGCTTTTATACCTTTTTCCTTCATAGACTTCTTTGCCTCTTGCATATCTACATGACTGAGAAATAGAACACCCCTTTTCTTTGGAGTTGTCTTAGGGGTTGGCTCAGGAAGTTTCCAATTATTTTCATTGGCCAACATATTATTCAATAAAATTTCTGCTTCATCTGGTGTTCTTTCCCTGAAAACACAACCAGCACAACTATCTAGGTGGTCTCTGGAAGCATCGGTTAGTCCATTATAAAAGATATCAAGTATTTCATTTTTCTTAAGAGGATGATCAGGCAAAGCATTAAGTAATTGGAGAAGCCTCCCCCAAGCTTGTGGGAGACTCTCTTCTTCAATTTGCACAAAATTATATATTTCCCTTAAAGCAGCTTGTTTCTTATGAGCGGGGAAATATTTAGCACAGAAGTAATAAATCATATCTTGGGGACTACGCACACAACCAGGATTGAGAGAATTAAACCATATCTTAGCATCACCCTTTAATGAGAACGGAAATATCTTAAGGATATAATAGTAGCGAGTTTTCTCATCATTAGTGAACAGGGTGGCTATATTCATTTAATTTAGTAAGATGTGTCACAACAGTTTTAGATTCATAGCCATAGAAAGGATCAGATTCAACCAAAGTAATTATATCAGGGTCGATAGAGAATTCATAATCCTTATCAGTAACAAAGATAGGTGAAGTAGCATAAGCAGGATCATATTTCATTCTAGCATTCATAGTTTTTTGTTTCAGCTTAGCTAAAAGTTTCTTAAGATCACTCCTATCATTGCAAGCAAGAAAGTCTCTAGCAATTTCTTCAATCATAACATAACCCTCAAGAACAACAGGCAATTCATATCTAGGGGGAGAATCTTCATCATCACTTTCATCAATATTATCAGTTTCAATAATTTCATTCTCTCTAGCCCTAGCAAGTTGTTCATCAAGAAATTCGCCAAGTGGCACAGTAGTATCAAGCATAGAAGTAGTTTCATCATAAGTATCATGCATTGCAGAAGTGGCATCATCAATAACATGCGACATATCAGAATTAATAGCAGAAGGAGGTTTAGGTGTCGCAAGCTTACTCAAAACAGAAGGTGAATCAAGTGCAGAGCTAGATGGCAGTTCCTTCCCTCCCCTTGTAGTTGAGGGATAAATCTTGGTTCATGGATATTTCAAGTTCTTCATAATGATAAGCAAATATAAATCCCAAGTGACTCAAAGAATAGAGCTATGCTCCCCAGCAATGGTGCCAGAAAATAGTCTTGATAACCCACAAGTATAGGGGATCGCAATAGTTTTCGAGGGTAGAATATTCAACCCAAATTTATTGATTCGACACAAGGGGAGCTGATGTCTACTACACAACCTTCTTCTTGTAGACGTTGTTGGGCCTCCAAGTGCAGAGGTTTGTAGGACAGTAGCAAATTTCCCTCAAGTGGATGACCTAAGGTTTATCAATCCATAGGAGGCGTAGGATGAAGATGGTCTCTCTCAAGCAACCCTGCAACCAAATAACAAAGAGTCTCTTGTGTCCCCAACACATCCAATACAATGGTAAATTGTATAGGTGCACTAGTTCGGCGAAGAGATGGTGATACAAGTGGTATATGGATAGTAGATAAACGTATTTGTAATCTGAAATTATAAAAACAGCAAGGTAACTAATGGTAAAAGTGAGCGTAAATGGTATTGCAATGATGGTAAACAAGGCCTAGGGTTCATACTTTCACTAGTGCAAGTCCTCTCAACAATAATAGCATAATTGGATCACATAACTATCCCTCAACATGCAACAAAGAGTCACTCCAAAGTCACTAATACCGGAGAACGAACGAAGAGATTATGGTAGGGTACGAAACCACCTCAAAGTTATTCTTTCCAATCAATCCGTTGGGCTATTCCTATAAGTGTCACAAACAGCCCTAGAGTTTGTACTAGAATAACACCTTAAGATACAAATCAACCAAAACCCTAATGTCACCTAGATACTCCAATGTCACCTCAAGTATCCGTGGGCATGATTATACGATATGCATCACACAATCTCAGATTCATCTATTCAACCAACACAAAGGACCTTAGAGAATGCCCCAAAGTTTCTACCGGAGAATCACGACGAAAACATGTGCCAACCCCTATGCATAGGTTCATGGGCGGAACCCGCAAGTTGATCACCAAAACATACATCAAGTGAATCACGTGATATCCCATTGTCACCACAGATACACACGGCAAGACATACATCAAGTGTTCTCAAATCTTTAAAGACTCAATCCGATAAGATTACTTCAAAGGGGAAACTCAATTCATTACAACAGAGAAGAGGGGGAGGAGAAACATAAGATCCAACTATAATAGCAAAGCTCGCGATACATCAAGATCGTGCCAAATCAAGAACATGAGAGAGAGATCAAACACATAACTACTGGTACGTACCCTCTGCCCCGAGGGAGAACTACTCCCTCCTCGTCATGGAGAGCACCGGGATGATGAAGATGGCCACCGGAGAAGGATTCCCCCTCCGGCAGGGAGCCGGAACGGGTCTAGATTGGCTTTCGGTGGCTACGGAGGCTTCTGGCAGTGGAACTCCCGATCTATTGTCTCTTCTGGAAGTTTTACGATACGTAGGTATATATGGGTGAAAGGAGTAAGTCGGTGGACCGAAGGGGGGCCACGAGGCAGGGGGCGCGCCCTAGGGGGGTGGGCGCGCCCCCTACCCTCGTGAGCTCCTCCTTCATCTTCTGACGTAGGGTCCAAGTCTATCCGGTAGGTTTCCTTCCAAAAATAACTTCTCCAGTTGATTTCGTTCCGTTTCGACTCCGTTTGATATTCCTTTTCTTTGAAACACTGAAATAGGCATAAAACAGCAAATCTGGGTTGGGCCTCCGGTTAATAGGTTAGTCCCAAAAATAATATAAAAGTGGAAAATAAAGCCCAATATTGCTCAAAATAGTAGATAATATAGCATGGAGCAATCAAAAATTATAGATACGTTGGAGACGTATCAGGAGCCAAAGAATATTCTCAAGTATTAGCAGCTGAGTTGTCAATTCAACCACACCTGGAAACTTAATATTTACAGCAAGGTATTTAGTGGCAAAGTAATATGATAGTAGTGGTAACGGTGGTAAAAGGTAACAGTAGCAAAAGTAATATTTTTGGTGTTTTATAGAGAGCATAACAATAGCAACGGAAAAGTAAATAAGCGGAGAACAATATATGGAAAGCTCGTAGGCAATGGATCGGTGATGGAGAATTATGCTGGATGCGGTTCATCATGTAACAGTCATAACATAGGGTGACACAGAACTAGCTCCAATTCATCAATGTAATGTAGGCATGTATTCTGAATATAGTCATACGTGCTTATGGAAAAGAACTTGCATGCCATCTTTTGTCCTACCCTCCCGTGGCAGCGGGTGTGACGCCCCCGATTTGACCGTACACTAATCATACACGCAAACGTGTACGATCAAGATCAGGGACTCACGGGAAGATATCACAACACAACTCTACAAATAAAATAAGTCATACAAGCATCATATTACAAGCCAGGGGCCTCGAGGGCTCGAATATAAGAGCTCGATCATAGACGAGTCAGCGGAAGCAAACAACATCTGAGTACAGACATAAGTTAAACAAGTTTGCCTTAAGAAGGCTAGCACAAAATGGGATACAAATCGAAAGAGGCGTATGCCTCCTGCTTGGGATCCTCCTAAACTACTCCTGGTCGTCGTCAGCGGGCTGCACGTAGTTGTAGGCACCTCCCGAGTAGTAGTAGTCATCATCGACAGTGGCGTCTGGCTCCTGGGCTCCATCGTCTGGTCGCAGCAATCGGGTATAGAAAAGGGGGAAAAGGGGGAGCAAAGCAACCGTGAGTACTCATCCAAAGTACTCGCAAGCAAGGAGCTACACTAATATGTATGCATTGGTATCAAATGGAAAAGGGGTAACATATGTGGACTGAACTGCAGAATGCCGGAATAAGAGGGGGGTAGCTAGTCCTATCAAAGACTACGCTTCTGGTAACCTCCATCTTGCAGCAGAAGAAGAGAGTAGATGGTAAGTTCACCAAGTAACGTCGCATAGCATAATCCTAACCGATGATCCTCCCCTCGTCGCCCTGTGAGAGAGCGATCACCGGTTGTATCTGGCACTTGGAAGGATGTGTTTTATTAAGTATCTAGTTCTAGTTGTCATAAGGTCAAGGTACAACTCCAAGTCGTCCTGTTACCGAAGATCACGGCTATTCAAATAGATTAACTTCCCTACAGGGGTGCACCACATTTCCCAACACGCTCGATCCCCTTTGTCCGGACACACTTGTCTGGGTCATGCCCGACCTCGGAAGATCAACACGTCGCAGCCCTACCTAGGCACAACAGAGAGGTCAGCACGCCGGTCTAAATCCTATGGCGCAGGGGTCTGAGCCCATCACCCATTGCACACCTGCATGTTGCGAGGGCGGCCGATGAGCAGACCTAGCAACCTCCGTTACAAAGGAAGTTGCGTTACGCGGTCCAACCCGGCGCGCGCTGCTCAGTCGCTGACGTCACAAAGGCTTCGGCTGATACCACGACGTCGAGTGCCCATAACTGTTCTCGCGTAGTTGGTTAGTGCGTATAGGCCAGTAGCCAGACTCAGATCAAATACCTAGATCTCGTTAAGCGTGTTTTGAAGTAACCGCGAACGCCGGCCAGGGCCAGGCCCACCTCTCTCCTAGGTGGTCTCAACCTGCCCTGTCGCTCCGCCACAAAGTAACAGTCGGGGGCCATCGGAAACTCAGGCCCACCACTACCTAGATGGAGCCACCTGCCCCTTCAGCCCCCACATCAGAATCACTTGCGGGTACTCAACGAGCTGACCCGACTTTAGTCACCACCTGTATAGCATGTATATATGTATGTATTTACCCATGATCAACACCCAACGTGATCACGGCCCAATAGTATAGCATGGCAGACTGACAAGAATATAGGGCCACTGATGATAATCTAGCATCCTATACTAAGCATTTAGGATTGCAGGTAAGGTATCAACAGTTGTAGCAACAATGACAGGCTATGCATCAGAATAGGATTAACAGAAAGCAGTAACATGCTACACTACTCTAATGCAAGCAGTAGAGAGAAGAGTAGGTGATATCTGGTGATCAAGGGGGGCTTGCCTGGTTGCTCTGGCAAGAGAGAGGGGTCATCAACACCGTAGTCGTACTGGGTAGCAGCGGCGTCGGTCTCGGTGTCTAGCGAGAGAAGAGGGGGAAGAAGCAATAAATATTAAGCAAACAGATGCATAGCGATGCATGACATGAAAAGTAGCGGTGTTAGGGGTGCCCTAATGCGGTATGAGGTGGTACCGGTGAAGGGGGGAAACATTCGGGAAAAGATCCCCGGTGTTTCGCATTTTCGGAAAAATGAACCGGAGGGGGAAAGTTGCGTGTTTGCTATGCTAGGGATGCGTGGCAGACGAACGGGCTGCGTATCCGGATTCGTCTCGTCGTTCTGAGAAACTTTCATGTACAAAGTTTTCCCATCCGAGCTATGGTTTATTTTATATTAATTTTAAAAAATTTAAAACATTTTAGGATTTATTTAATTATTTAAATTCAACATTATTCAAAACAGTGCATGCTGACATCAACATGACGTCAGCAGTCAACAGAGGAGTTGACTGGTCAACTGACATGTGGGTCTCGTTCGTCATTGACTGTTTAGTTTAATTAGGGTTTAACTAATCTAATTACTGTTTAACTAAACTAACTAATTAATTAGATTAACTAAACATGATTAATTAACTTAATTAATTAATTATATTTATTATTATTATTTTATTATTCCCTTTTTACGTTCTCATTTCAGGGGGCGAGGGGCCCCTAGTCAGTGGCCTAGAGGGCCATAGCGGGCGCCGGTCAGCGGTTCCGGGCGCGGGCGCCGGGTCACCTGGACACGAGCACGCGCGGGCGGACCGACAGCCATGGCGCATGGCCAGCCGACCGGAGCAAGGAACGGAGGGCGGCGGCGAGGCGGCCAAGCGTCGCGGGCGCGTGGACGGAGCAAGCAGAAGCGGCCAGCGGCAGCAGGCGGGCAAGCGCGGCAACAGGCGGGTGAGCCGCGGCAAGCAACATGCAGCAGGAGCGGCGGTGCGCAGGTGAGAGCGTGGCCATGGGCAGTCACGACGCACGAGCGGCCAGCGTGGGTAGAGCGGCTTGGCGGCGCATGGGGAAGGTGGGAGAGCGGGGCGCGGCGGTGGCCGGTGCAGCGGCAGGGTGTCAGCCCCGGGGTGGAGCGCGGGGCGGGCGGCGCCGACGTGGGCAGGCATAGGAGGCAACAGGGGAGGCTACGGCGACGCGGGCAAGCAGTAGGGGACAAGGCCGCGATCAGCGCGAGCGCGCGTGCTGGGTGGCGCGGTCGCCGCGGGCGGGCGCGTGCGGTGGGGTGGTGCGGCGTGGTGAGCGGGAGAGACGAGGCGCGGCAGACAACGTGGTCGGCGCGCGGCGACAGGCGACGCAAGCGCGCAAGCGAGAGAGAGAGGGGGGCGCGGGCTCACGGTGATTCGTAGGGCAACGGCAGTGGGGCACGAGGTGGAGACGGGGACGAGGTCTACGACGTAGAGGAGGAGGTCCGGCGACAAAGCGGTCAGATGAGTCGGCTTCGGGCGATGGCGAACGTCATGGAGGAGCGCGCGTGGAGCTCGGGGACGACGATGCGGTGCAGGAGGAAGAGGAAGGAGGCCCGGAGGGGTGGTGCCAGCGAGGTTACTCCGCGGGGGAGGACGAAGGCGCGGCGAGGCGGCAACCGGCGGCGTCGGGGGCAGTTCTCCCGATCTAGATCGGGAGGAACAGGGGGAGGAGAGGGATTCATTCGTTGGGGGGAGGGGTGCGGTTAGGTTAGGGTTTGGGCTAGCGGGGGGATTATGGGGGGAGTGGGTGGCCGGTTGGGCCTGGCCTGGTGGCCAGCTGGGCCACGGCCCAACAGGGGGGCCTTTCTAGCCTTTGTTTATTTTCTATTTTGTTTTTTTCTTTACAGTTTTTTATTTTTGTTGATCTAATAAATGAGTATAGTTAAATGTGCCACTTAGCACATAAATACTAGGCAAGGTTTTGAAGCAGAACACAAAGTTCCAAATTATTTTGAATAGTTTAATTATTTGTTTAAATTGAAATGGTTCAAATAATTACTGGTGATTTAGTTTTAAATAGGTTAGGGCCAACTTTAAATATTCAAAAGAGGTTGGCTCCTACATGACAAACAGTTAGGGAATATTTTCAATCCATCGAACATTTTTCCTTATCAGTTTGAAGAAATAAATTTTGACTTGTTTTTGGAACTTGAAATTGAATCGGTTTCGAACTAACGCGAAATTAGCAACAGTAATCGAAGTGATGTGGCATCATTAGCAGAGGGTTATTGTAGCTTAACTACCCGGGCATCACAGCGGGGTCCTACTGGAAACTAAGGGATATTAATGCCTCCTTTTAATAGAGCATCAGACCAAAGCATTAACACATAGTGAATACATGAACTCCTCAGACTACGGTCATCACTGGAAGTGGTCCCGACTATTTTCACTTCCGGGTTGCCGGATCATCACACATTGTAGGTGACTATAGACTTGCAAGATAGGATCAAAAACTCTCATATATTGATGAAAACATAATAGGTTCATATCTGAAATCATGGCACTCGGGCCCTAGTGACAAGCATTAAGCATAGCAAAGTCATAGCAACATCAATCTCAGAACATAGTGGATACTAGGGATCAAACCCTAACAAAACTAACTCGATTACATGATAAATCTCATCCAACCCATCACCGTCCAGCAAGCCTACGATGGAATTACTCACGCACGGCGGTGAGCATCATGAAATTGGTGATGGATGAAGGTTGATGATGACGATGGCGACGGATTCCCCTCTCTGGAGCCCCGAACGAACTCCAGATCAGCCCTCCCGAGAGAGTTTAGGGCTTGGCGGCGGATCTGTATTGTAAAACGCGATGAATCCTTCTCTCTTATTTTTTTCTCCCCGAAAGTGAATATATGGAGTCAAGGTTGTGTTCGATGGAGCGTCAGGGGGCCCCCCTGACGTGGATTCTTCTTCCAGTATTTTTTATATATTCCAAAATAATTCTCCATTGATTTTCAGGTCATTCCGAGAACTTTTATTTCTGCACAAAAATAACACCATGGCAATTCTGCTGAAAACAGCGTCAGTCCGGGTTTGTTCCATTTAAATCATGCAAGTTAGAGTCCAAAACAAGGGCAAAATTGTTTGGAAAAGTAGATACGACGGAGACGTATTAGCAGCAATGAGGATAATCCTCAAGTTACAGACCCAGTCCGTGTAATTGCTACCATCATCTTTCAACTTTGCTTTCTCAAGGAACGCATTAAAATTTAATGGAACAACAACACGGGCCATCTATCTACAACAACATAGACATGCAAAATACTATCAGGTACTAAGTTCATGATAAATTAAAGTTCAATTAATCATATTTAAGAACTCCCACTTAGATAGACATCCCTCTAATCATCTAAGTGATCACATGATCCATATCAACTAAACCATGACCGATCATCACGTGAAATGGAGTAGTTTTCAATGGTGAACATCACTATGTTGATCATATCTACTATATGATTCACGCTCGACCTTTCGGTCTCAGTGTTCCGAGGCCATATCTGCATATGCTAGGCTCATCAAGTTTAACCCGAGTATTTCTACGTGTGCAAAACTGGCTTGCACCCGTTGTATGTGAATGTAGAGCTTATCACACCCGATCATCACGTGGTGTCTCGGCACGACGAACTTTGGCAATAGTGCATACTCAGGGAGAACACTTGTACCTTGAAATTTAGTGAGAGATCATCTTATAATGCTGCCGTCGATCAAGCAGAATAAGATGCATAAAGGATAAACATCACATGCAATCAATATAAGTGATATGATATGGCCATCATCATCTTGTGACTGTGATCTCCATCTCTAAAGCACCTTCATGATCACCATCGTCACCGGCTGACACCTTGATCTCCATCGAAGCATCATTGTCGTCACGCCAACTATTGTCTCCATGACTATCGCTACCGCTTAGTGATAAAGTAAAGCAATTACATGGCGATTGTATTTCATACAATAAAGCGACAACCATATGGCTCCTGCCAGTTGCCGATAACTGTGTTACAAAATATGATCATTTCATACAATAAAATTTAGCATCATGTCTTGACCATATCACATCACAACATGCCCTACAAAAACAAGTTAGACGTCCTCTACTTTATTGTTGCAAGTTTTACGTGGCTGCTACGGGCTGAGCAAGAACCATTCTTACCTACGCATCAAAACCACAACGATATTTCGTCAAGTTAGTGTTGTTTTAACCTTCAACAAGGACCGGGCGTAGTCACACTCGGTTCAACTAAAGTTGGAGAAACTGACACCCGCCAGCCACCTGTGTGCAAAGCACGTCAGTAGAACCAGTCTCGTGTAAGCGTACACGTAATGTCGGTCTGGGCCACTTGATCCAACAATACTGCCGAACCAAAGTATGACATGTTGGTAAGCAGTATGACTTGTATCGCCCACAAATCACTTGTGTTCTACTCGTGCATATAACATCTACGCATAAACCTGGCTCGGATGCCACTGTTGGGGAACGTAGTAATTTCAAAAAAATTCCTACGCACACGCAAGATCATGGTGATGCATAGCAACGAGAGGGAAGAGTATCGTCCATGTACCCTCGTAGACCGTAAGCAGAAGTGTTATGAGAACGTGGTTGATGTAGTCGAACGTCTTCACGATCCGACCGATCCAAGTACCAAACGCACGGCACCTCCGAGTTCAGAACACGTTCAGCTCGATGATGTCCCACGAACTTCGATCCAGCGGAGCTTGACGGAAGAGTTATGTCAGCACGACGGCGTGATGACGGCGATGTTGTTGCTACCGACGCAGGGCTTCGCCTAAGCACCACTACGATATGATCGAAGTGGATTATGGTGGAGGGGGCACCGCACACGGCTAAGGAATCAATGATCAAGTTGTGTGTTCTAGGGTGCCCCCCTGCCCTCGTATATAAAGGAGCAAGGGGGTAGGCCGTCCCCTGTAGGGCGTGCCAGGAGGAGGAGTCCTCCTCCTAGTAGGAGTAGGACTCCCCTTTCCTACTTCTACTAGGAGGAGGAAAGGAAGGGGGAAGGGGAGAAGGAAGGAGAGGGAGGAAAGGAGGAAAGGGGGGCGCACCCCTAGTCCAATTCGGTTTGGGCTAGGGGGGCCGCGTGCCCTGCCTCCTCTCTTCCATCACTTGCCCCATGAGGCCCAATACTTCTTCCCCGTATTCCCGTAACTCCCCGGTACTCCAAAAAATACCAGAATCACTCGGAACCTTTCCGATGTCCGAATATAGTCATCCAATATATCGATCTTTATGTATCGACCATTTTGAGACTCCTCGTCATGTCCTCGATCTCATCCGGGACTCCGAACTACCTTTGGTGCATCAAATCACTTAAACTCATAATACCGATCGGCACCGAACGTTAAGCGTGTGGACCCTACGGGTTCGGGAACTATGTAGACATGACCGAGACACATCTCCGGTCAATAACCAATAGAGGAACCTAGATGTTCATATTGGCTCCTACATATTCTACGAAGATCTTTATCGGTCAAACCGCATAAAAACAAACGTTGTTCCCTTTGTCATCGGTATGTTACTTGCCCGAGATTCGATCGTCGGTATGTCAATACCTAGTTCAATATTGTTACCGGCAAGTCTCTTTACTCGTTTACGTAATGTATCATCCCGCAACTAACTCATTAGTTGCATTGCTTGCAAGGTTTATAGTGATGTGCATTACCGAGAGGGCCTAGAGATACCTCTCTGACAATCGGAGTGATAAATCCTAATCTTGATCTATGCCAACTCAACAAGTACCATCGGAGACACCTGTAGAGCACCTTTATAATCACCCAGTTACGTTGTGACGTTTGGTAGCACACAAAGTGTTCCTCCGGTAATCGGGAGTTGCATAATCTCATAGTCATAGGAACATGTATAGGTCATGAAGAAAGCAATAGCAGTAAACTAAAACGATAAAGTGCTAAACTAATGGAATGGGTCAAGTCAATCACATCATTCTCCTAATGATGTGATCCCGTTTATCAAATGACAACTCATATCTATGTTTAGGAAACATAACCATCTTTGATTAACGAGCTAGTCAAGTAGAGGCATACTAGCTAGTGACACTCTGTGTGTCTATGTATTCACACATGTATTATGTTTCTGGTTAATACAATTCTAGCATGAATAATAAACATTTATCATGAAATAAGGAAATAAATAATAACTTTATTATTGCCTCTAGGGCATATTTCCTTCACGAATATCTTGCATTCGGATCTGTGATAGAAGGTGTACCCAACAGTTTCCTTTGGGTATCCTATGAAGAAACATTTCTCCGATCTGGGTTCGAGCTTATCAGGTTGAAGCTTTTTCACATAAGCATCGCAGCCCAAAACTTTAAGAAATGACAACTTGGGTTTCTTGCCAAACCACAATTCATAAGGTGTTGTCTCAATGGATTTTGATGGTGCCCTATTTAACGTGAATGCAGCTGTCTCTAATGCATAACCCCAAAATGATAGTGATAAATCGGTAAGAGACATCATAGATCGCATCATATATCTAATAAAGTACGGTTATGACGTTCACACACACCATTACGCTGTGGTGTTCTAGGTGGTGTGAGTTGCAAAACTATTCCGCATTGTTTCAAATGAAGACCAAACTCGTAACTCAAATATTCTCCTACACGATCAGATCACGGAAACTTTATTTTCTTGTTACAATGGTTTTTCTACTTCACTCTGAAATTCTTTGAACTTTTCAAATGTTTCAGACTTATGTTTCATCAAGTAGATATACCCATATCTACTCAAATCATCTGTGAAGGTCAGAATATAACGATACCCGCCGCGAGCCTCAACACTCATTGGATTGCATACATCAGTATGTATTATTTCTGATAAGTCAATTGCTTGCTCCATTGTTCCGGAGAATGGAGTTTTAGTCATCTTGCTCACGAGGCATGGTTCGCAAGCATCAAATGATTCATAATCAAGTGATTCCAGAAGCCCATCAGCATAGAGTTTCTTCATGCCCTTTACACCAATATGACCTAAACGGTAGTGCCACAAATAAGTTGCACTATCATTATTAACTTTTCATCTTTTGGCTTCAATATTATGAATATGTGTATCGCTACGATCGAGATTCAGTAAACCATTTATTTTAAGTGTATGACCATAGAAGGTTTTATTCATGTAAACAGAACAACAATTATTCTTTGACTTAAATGAATAACTGTTTTGCAATAAACATGATCCAATCATATTATGCTCAACGCAAACACCAGATAACATTTATTTAGGTTCAACACTAATCCCGAAGGTAGAGGGAGTATGCGATGGTGATCTTATCAACCTTGGAATCACTTCCAACTCACATCATCACCTCGCCCTTAAATAGTCTTTGTTTATTTTGCAACTCCCATTTCGAGTTACTACTCTTAGCAGCTGAACTAGTATCAAATACCGAGGGGTTGCTATAAACACTAGTAAAGTACACATCAATAAAATGTATATCAAATATACCTTTGTTCACTTTGCCATCCTTCTTATCCGCCAAGTATCTGGGGCAGTTCCACTTCCAGTGACCATTTCCTTTGCAGTATAAGCACTCAGTTCTAGGCTTGGGTCTAGCTTCGGGCATCTTCATGGGAACAGCAACTTGCTTGCTATTCTTCTTTGAAGTTCCTCTTTCTTTCCCTTTGCCCTTTTCTTGAAACTAGTGGTCTTGTTAACCATCAACACTTGATGCTATTTCTTGTTTTCTACCTTCGCCAATTTCAGCATCGCGAAGAGCTTAGGAATTACTTTCGTCATCCCTTGCATATTATAGTTCATCACTAAGTTCTAGTAACTTGGTGATAGTGACTAGAGAACTTTGTCAATTACTATCTTATCTGGAAGATTAACTCCCACTTGATTCAAGCAATTGTAGTACCCAGAAAAATCTGAGCACATGCTCACTGGTTGAGCTATTCTCCTCCATCTTGTAGGTAAAGTATTGTCAGAGGTCTCCTACCTCTAGACACGGGCATGAGTATGAAATACCAATTTCAACCCTTAGAACATCTTATATGCTCTGTGGCGTTCAAAAACATTTTTGAAGTCTCGGTTCTAAGCCGTAAAGCATGGTGCACTAAACTATAAGTAAGCATCATACCGAGCTTTGTCAAAAGTTCATAACGTCTGCATTTGCTCCTGCAATAGTTATGTTACATAGCGGTGCATCAAGGACATAATTCTTCTGTGCAGCAATGAGGATAATCCTCAGATCACGGATCTAATCCGCATCATTTCTACTATCTTCTTCCAACATAGTTTTCTCTAGGAACATATCATAAATAAAACGAGGAAGCTATATGCGAGCAATTGATCTACAACATAGATATGCAAATACTATCAGGACTAAGTTCATGATAAATTAAAGTTCAATTAATCATATTACTTAAGAACTCCCACTTAGATAGACATCCCTCTAATCATCTAAGTGATCACGTGATCCATATCAACTAAATCATGTCCGGTCATCACATGAGATGGAGTAGTTTTTAATGGTGAACATCGCTATGTTGATCATATCTACTATATGATCCACGCTCGACCTTTCGGTCTCAGTGTTCCGAGGCCATATCTGCATATTCTAGGCTCGTCAAGTTTAACCCAAGTATTCCGCGTGTGCAAAACTGGCTTGCACCTATTGTATGTGAACGTAGAGCTTATCACACCCGATCATCACATGGTGTCCCGGCACGATGAACTGTAGCAACGATGCATACTTAGGGAGAACACTTATACCTTGAAATTTAGTGAGAGATCATCTTATAATGCTACCGTCGAACTAAGAAAAATAAGATGCATAAAGGATAAACATCACATGTAATCAACACAAGTGATATGATATGGCCATCATCATCTTGTGCCTTTGATCTCCATGTCCAAAGCATCGTCATGATCACCATCGTCACCGTCTTGACACCTTTATCTCCATCGAAGCATCATTGTCGTCTCGCCAACTATTGATTCTACGACTATCGTACCGCTTAGTGATAAAGTAAAGCAATTACATGGCGATTGCATTTCATACAATAAAGCGACAACCATATGGCTCCTGCCAGTTGTCGATAACCGCGTTACAAAACATGATCATCTCATACAATAAAGTTTAGCATCATGTCTTGACCATATCACATCACAACATGCCTTGCAAAAACAAGTTAGACGTCCTCTATTTTGTTGTTGCAAGTTTTACGCGGCTGCTACGGGCTGAGCAAGAACCGTTCTTACCTACGCATCAAAAGCCATAACGCGGTATAGTGATTGCTTTTTGATCTTCAGAAAGAACCCTATTCATTGAATCTGATTCAACTAAAGTTGGACAAACTGACACCCACCAGTCACCTATGTGCGAAGCACATCGGTAGAACCAGTCTGGGCCGCTTCAACAATACCGCTGAATCAAGAATCAACTAGTGACAGCAAGCAATATGTATATACCCACGCCCACAACTCCTTTGTGTTATACTCGTGCATATAACATCTACGCATAGACCTGGCTCGGATGCCACTGTTGGGGCACGCAGTAATTTCAAAAAAATTCCTACGCACACGCAAGATCTATCATGGTGATGCATAGCAAGGAGAGGGGAAGAGTGTTGTCCACGTACCCTCGTAGACCGTAAGTGGAAGCGTTATGACAACGCGGTTGATGTAGTCATACGTCTTCACGATCCGACCGATCGTAGTATCGAAAGTACGGCACCTACGCGATCTGCACACGTTCGGCTCGGTGACTGCTACCTCTTGAGCACTGCGTTGGTTTTTCCTTTAAGAGGAAAGGGTGATGCAGTAAAGTAGCATAAGTATCTCTACTTCTAATATCTGAGTTGGTGAATAGTATCCACGGTTTATTTTTGCTGTTTTTTTTCATCCCCACTCCCACCACAACTCTCCGCACCGGTTTATTTTTCTCTCGGCTCTTTTTTTAGCAAAGCAGCACTTTCCTAACACACACAAAATCAGGGACTACACTTTCCTACAGTGTGGGGCGGGGTTAGCATCGGCCATCGGGTACCTCTACATGAACCAAAGAACGCATTTTATTCTTATTGTTAGTCTGCTATATCCACGAGCTCACTGACGCCATACTGGCAAGCAGCCCAGATTGAACGGCACTGACCTCCAAATTCATCCGATTATAAAATACTGCACGTGATGTGCGCCAACCCCATGTGATCCACTACCGTATCAATGGTTGTGTATCTGTATTTATTTATCTACAAATGCGTTGTACTGGTGTGCTTTTGTTAAGCAGATACATGCATGGTAGGGGGAAGTTGAGCGAGCACGGCAAAGCCAAATATATCTTCCTTGGAGGTACCATTTAATTCATAAGATGTCAAGTAATTGCTTGAAGTTTAGGTGATAAAAATGATAATATGATTATCAGGTCAGGTATAATATCACAGAAAATGTAGAAAAATATCATTGGCGTTGTTTTCATTATAGTAATCAGAATGCTTTGTCTTGCACCATTATTTGTTGAACATCTTTATTTGTAGGATGTAGGCTGAGTTTCAGAAGATAAGAGTTAAAATGGCTGGAATGAGAACAAAAAAAATGGCAGCTTTGTCTTGACGATTGCAGTTTCAATTCCTTATTTGAGTCTAGCTTAGGTGTTTCATAGACTTTCGAAAATATCTATTTTTTAACCTTGCTGAAGTGGGCCTCTTACTGAGGAAAAAAGTCTATGAATGGATCATCTGAAAAACAAGACATTACAGTTCCTTAAAAGTGAAATTGCTTGCCAAATACAGTAACAGGTAACTCCAATATTTGTTGGAATGAGATAACGTATGCGAGGTGAATATTTGTAGAGTTACTCATTAGGGTTATGTTTAGTCTGTTATGTTCCCTCTATTTTTTTATTGCTTAGCTAGGGTAGATATTTTAGTCTATTATGTTTCCCTTGATTTTTTATTTTTTTGCTTAGCTAGGGTAGATATTTGTTTCCCGGTGTTACAACATGGCTTAGCACCAACTACATCAACGTTGCTTTGCTCCAATTCTTACTGTCCCACTTCTCAACAAATTTTTCTGGCAGTCCCTATCATGAAAAAAGTAGAACAATTTCTAGCTTTCATATGCATTTGTTTTTGCCGTAATGTTTAAGAATGAAGCATTGATCAAGGTCCCACAAAGGTGATGTAGTGATATCGTGATGTTCTATATGCTAATTGGATGTGACATGTCTCTCCTTTTCAATTTCTCTTATCTCAGGTTTGATCGGATGGAATTCACACACTTGGATGGAAGGATTTGGGATGTGAGTATATTTGTTCAGAAATATGCATTCAAATTTGTTTAGTTTCTCCACACACACATGCATAGAACTTAAGCATGTTCTTGTCTTCACGTAATTGTGTTAATAAAAGGTAAATCATAACTTTGTGTACTGATGGATGCATAACATAATACGAGTGCTTGTTACTTGAGTTTTGTTGACATTCCGTCTCTAGGATGTTGTCCTGTCTTAAGTTGAGTTAGGTCAGTGGGTTAAAATATTAGTTGCATACCAGCAAAAATAAAAATCTTATTTGCACGTCAATTATAACAGAGCATGTCAATATCCCAATATGTATAAAAGAAAACTTTTGGTCTGGTGGTGCGGTATTTGTGCTGCTCCATTTGTTATGATTAATTCTGTTTGAAGAAAAGCATATGTTAATTTCAAGTTTTGAACTAAGCGTTACATGTATAATAATGGGCATGGACAAACTTAAACGTCAAGATTTTTTTTGAAAGAATGTCAAGAATTAATAGCAAACTATCAGCCAGTTACCAATGCAACAATATATTATATTTTGGATTGACAAAATTATTTACTTTGAGCATGCATGCAATTCTAATATCCATATGCTGAAATTTTATACTCGCTATAACTTCAAACCTTCAATATTCTTCTGCATGTTTGCTTGGAATTATACTGCTCCATTAGAGCATCTTAATTCTCATAAAATACAATATTTATTTTCCAGGTATATATTGATGGTATTCCTATATGTATGCAGATCATTACTTGTCACTTGGGATGGGTGTGGTCTACAAATTTGATCTGGGAATGAATGGCTATGTACTGGTTATGCCGATAGGATGATAAATATTCGGTGTATAGCCTGCATTCCTGTCTTGCAAGTTTAAGTTGAATTTATGTAGAAGTTATCACAACCTGTATTGGCACTATTAATTTCTTTGTCTTGTCTTTACAGGTGCCTGCAATTTCTGTTGTTTTATGCATCTATTTGTATGAAGCATTATGTTCTAGTTTTGGGAATCTTGTTGGACTTAGTTGGACAACTATTGTGATGTTGATGCACAATTACCATAATTTATTATTATCCGAATTACTTTAGGCAAGGAAGAAGGTGGATGGAGCGCCGAGGAACATGATAAGGAAGAGGTTGGATGAGAGAGGAGAGGAGAGCGGGGTGAAGGACGAAATGGAGGGAAAGAGGGACAAGGACACGGTGATGGAGTTTCTTGAGGCGGAGGGTGGGAGCTTCTCGGAGGAGGGAGATGTTGAACTTCTGCCTGTCCTAGCTTGTTGCTGCCTTGCTGGGTAGGGGCCAGTCTGTCCTCATGAGGTTGTTGTCAAATTCCTCACCGAGACTTCAGTGATGCTGGAACAAATCAAGCATGAAATGTTATGGTAGTTTGTTTGGGAAATTTTAAATTCTTGTACATGTGTGTAGAGTACATTAGCAAATAAGGTCGGGCAGTGGGAGGATTTGTCAACCAATTTCATAGTCTTATTATAATTGGGGGTTAGGTTAGCATTTTTTATAGCAGCTCACGTCTAAAAGAAAATTTTAAGGTGCTGGCTTGTCATCCCATTTTTCATTAGCACATTGAACCAAATGCAAGCGCAAGCTTATTTTTGTCTATATAAGTTTGCTCTTTCATTGTTCCCGGTTCTCCTTTTGCTAGGACGACAGTTTATGGAATATTTACTAGCTATATTATGAATGGGAGTTGGTGGTCAGCAGTGACGGTGGTGTCACATATTCTCATTTGAAAAATGGATCACATTAATCATATAGAATTGGAAGTGTCTCAAAGTAATTTGTATTTGTAGAAAAATATTGCTGATCAGGATTAAAATCCACTACACAAATCATCTGATAAATATTTACTAATTTTAATATACGAGATAGGTTTGAGAGACAAGAGATTAGAGAAATATCACGCCCACGACAAGGCCGGGGGACGGGGCGGGTGTATATGATGCCTTGATCTCTTGTGTAGGGCGGCTGAGATATAATGGAAGCGGTGTAATATGCATGAGCAGCACGAGGAATCTCAAGGTACATGTTTAACTTGATTAGTGTTGAACCACTTGAATATTTATGTGTTGCAACACGTACGGGCAATGACCCAGGAGACATCAAATCCGCCTTCTTAACTCCAGAGGTGTCACGAGAGGCGCATGCCTCCTCCCCTTTGATGGCGGTGGTGGATCAACACGAACATGGGGGGAGGGAGCAGAGCGGGCCGGTTGGCGGGGACTCCTCCTTGGCGGTCCATTGGGAAGTACATTGTGAAGGAGAGAGAGCGTCATGGCAAAGATTAGGTGGGTGTATCCTGATTTTAAAGGAAAGCACTCTAGCGAGAAATGTCCAGCTACGGCGAAAAATGTCCTGCTACAGCGGGAAAGGAAGCTGGAAAAGGTGGGTCTGGCATACAAAAAGGGAAGGATGCGTCGTGGGGTGGGTTTTTTGTGTTGGGACCGCATGTTGTAGAAAACATGGCGGATAGTCCGGATAACCACATTTCTCCATCACATATGGGCTGGATTTGGGGAAGCCCGGACAGTCCAGACGGTTGAATTTTGGGGAGCTCGTTGAGCGCCTGTTTGATATCCGAACATACCCGGACGTATGAGGGAGAAATGAGCTTCGACCTTGAAGACCGCCTTATCATTTGTTTGATTCATGTATATGCATTGTAGCCCAAAGCAATGCACGGGCATTCTACTAGTTTCCCTTAGTTTTTGAGAACCAAGGTATCAATCCAGTAGGAGACTACACGCAAGTCCCTCGTACCTACACAAACAAATAAGAACCTCGCAACCAACGCGATAAAGGGGTTGTCAATCCCTTCACGGTCAGTTACGAGAGTGAGATCTGATAGAGATAATAATAATAAGATAAATATTTTTTGGTATTTTTATGATATAGATTGAAAGTAAAGATTGCGAAATAAAATAGATTGGAAACTTATATGATAAGAGATAGACCCGGGGGTCATAGGTTTCACTAGTGGCTTCTCTCAAGATAGCATAAGTATTACGGTGGGTGAATAAATTACCGTCGAGCAATTGATAGAAAAGTGCATAATTATGAGAATATCTAGGCATGATCATGTATATAGGCATCACGTCCGAGACAACTAGACCGAAACGATTCTGCATCTACTACTATTACTCCACACATCGACCGCTATCCAGCATGCATCTAGAGTATTAAGTTCATAAGAACAGAGTAACACATTAAGCAAGATGACATGATGTAGAGGGATAAACTCAAGCAATATGATATAAACCCCATCTTTTTATCCTCGATGGCAACAATACAATACGTGCCTTGCTGCCCCTGCTGTCACTGGGAAAGGACACCGCAAGATTGAACCCAAAGCCAAGCACTTCTCCCATTGCAAGAAAGATCAATCTAGTAGGCCAAACCAAACTGATAATTCGAAGAGACTTGCGAAGATAATTAAATCATACATATCAGAATTCAGAGAAGAACCAAATATTGTTCATAGATAATCTTGATCATAAACCCACAATTCATCGGATCTCGACAAACACACCGCAAAAAGAGTTACATCGAATAGATCTCCAAGAATATTGAGGAGAACTTTGTATTGAGATCCAAAGAGAGAGAAGAAGCCATCTAGCTAATAACTATGGACCCAAAGGTCTGAGGTAAACTACTCACACATCATCGGAGAGGCTATGGTGTTGATGTAGAAGCCCTCCGTGATTGATTCCCCCTCCGACGGAGCTCCGGAAAAGGCCCCAAGATGGGATCTCTTGGGTACAGAAGGTTGCAGCGGTGTAAATAGGGTTTCGTGGTGCTCCTGGATGTTTTCGGGGTATATGGATATATATAGGAGGAAGAAGTAGGTCGGTGGAGCTACGAGGGGCCCACGAGGGTGGGGGCGTGCCTTCCTACCTCGTGGCCACCTCGTTTCTTTCTTGACGTCTACTCCAAGTCCCCTGGATCACGTTTGTTCCAAAAATAACTCTCCCTAAGGTTACATTCTGTTTGGATTCCGTTTGATATTCCTTTTCTGCGAAACACTGAAATAGGCAAAAAAGCAGCAATTTGCACTAGGCCTTTGGTTAGTAGGTTAGTCCCAAAAATAATATAAAAGTGTATAAATAAGCCCATTAACATCCAAAACAGATAATATAATAGCATGGAACAATCAAAAATTATAGATACGTTGGAGACGTATCAAGCATCCCCAAGCTTAATTCCTACTCGTCCTCGAGTAGGTAAATGATAAAAACAGAATTTTTGATGTGGAATGCTACCTAGCATAATTCTCAATGTAATTTTCTTTATTGTGGCATGAATGTTCAGATCCGAAAGATTGAAGACAAAAGTTTAATATTGACATAAAAATAATAATACTTCAAGCATACTAACTAAGCAATCATGTCTTCTCAAAATAACATGGCAAAAGAAAGTTCATCCCTACAAAATCATATAGTTTGGCCATGCTCCATTTTCGTCACACAAGAATGCTCTCATCATGCACAACCCCGATCACAAGCCAAGAAATTGTTTCATACTTTAGTAATCTCAAACTTTTTTCAACTTTCACGCAATACATGAGCGTGAACCATGGATATAGCACTATGGGTGGAATAGAATATGATGATGGAGGTTATGTGGAGAAGACAAAAAAGGAGAAAGTCTCACATCGATGTGGCTAATCAATGGGCTAGGGAGATGCCCATCAATTGATGTCAATGCAAGGAGTAGGGATTGCCATGCAACGGATGCACTAGAGCTATAAATGTATGAAAGCTCAAAAAAAGAAACTAAGTGGGTGTGCATCCAACTTGCTTGCTCACGAAGACCTAGGGCATTTGAGGAAGCCCATTGTTGGAATATACAAGCCAAGTTCTATAATGAAAAATCTCCACTAGTATAAGAAAGTGACAAAACAAGAGACTCTCTATCATAAAGATCATGGTGTTACTTTGAAGCACAAGTGTGGAAAAGGAGGATAGTATCATTGTCCCTTTTTATTTATTTTTTCCCTTTTTCTTTTTTTGGGCCTTTTTTGGCCTTTCTCCCCTTTTTTGGGGACAATGCTCTATTAGTGATGATCATCACACTTCTATTTATTTACAACTCAATGATTACAACTCGATACTAGAACAAAATATGACTCTATCTGAATGCCTCCGGCGGTGTACCGGGAAGGGCAATGAATCAAGAGTGACATGTATGATAACTTATGCATGGTGGCTTTTCCACAAATATGATGTCAACTACATGATCATGCAAAGCAATACGACAATGATGAAGCATGTCATAAATGAAACGGTGGAAGGTTGCATGACAATATATCTCGAAATGGCTATGGAAATGCCATAATAGGTAGGTATGGTGGCTGCTTTGAGGAAGATATAAGGAAGCTTATGTGTGACAGAGCGTATCATATCACGGGGTTTGGATGCACCTACGAAGTTTGCACCAACTCTCAAGGTGATAAAGGGCAATGCACGGTACCGAAGAGGTTAGCAATGATGGAAGGTGAGAGTGCATATAATCCATGGACTCAACATTAGTCATAAAGAACTCACATACTGCAAAAATCTACAATTCATCAAAAACCAAGCACTACGTGCATCCTCCTAGGGGGATAGATTTGTAGGAAAAGACAATGCTCGTCCCCGACCGCCACTCATAAGGAGGACAATCAAATAACACCTCATGTTTCAAATTTGTTACACAACGGTTACCATACGTGCATGCTACGGGACTTGCAATCTCCAACACAAGTATTTCTCAAATTCACAACTACTCAACTAGAACAACTTTAATATCACCATCTTTATATCTCAAAACAATTATCAAGTATCAAACTTCTCATAGTATTCAATGCACTTTCTATGATAGTTTTTATTATACCCATCTTGGCTGCCTATAATATTAGGACTAATTTCATAACCAAAGCAAATTACCATTCTGTTCAAAAGGACTCTCAAAATAATATAAGTGAAGCATGAGAGATCAATAATTTCTATAAAATAAAACTACCACCGTGCTCTAAAAGATATAAGTGAAGCACTAGAGCAAAATTATCTAGCTCAAAAGATATAAGTGAAGCACATAGAGTATTCTAATAAATTCCAATTCAAGTGTGTCTCTCCCAAAAGGTGTGTACATAAAGGATGATTGTGTTAAACTAAAAAGCAAAGACTCAAATCATACAAGACGCTCCAAGAAAAACACATATCATGTGGTGAATAAAAATATAGCCTCAAGTAAAGTTACCGATAGAAGAAGACGAAAGAGGGGATGCCTTCCGGGGCATCCACAAGATTAGGCTTTGGTTGTCCTTTAATTTTACCTTGGGGTGCCTTGGTAATCCCCAAGCTTAGGCTCTTGCCACTCCTTATTCCATAATCCATCAAATCTTTACCCAAAACTTGAAAACTTCACAACACAAAACTTAAACAGAAAATCTCATGAGCTCCGTTAGTATAAGAAAACAAACCACCACTTAAGGTACTGTAATGAACTCATTCTTTATTTATATTGGTTTTAAACCTACTGTATTCCAACTTATATATGGTTCATACCCTCCGATACTAGGCATAGATTCATCAAAATAAACAAACAACCACGAAAAACAGAATCTGTAAAAAACAGAACAGTCTGTAGTAATCTGTAGGTTTCGAATACTTATATAGCCCAAAAAAATCTAAAATAAATTGCTGGACGTGATTAATTTATCTATTAATAATCTTCAAAAAGAATCAACCTAATCGCACTCTCCAGTAAAAAATGGCAGCAAATCTCGTGAGCGCTTAAGTTTCTGTTTTTTACAGCAAGATCGCTAAAACTTCCCCAAGTCTTCCCAAAGGTTCTACTTGGCACAAACACTAATTAAAAGCATAAAACCACATCTAAATAGAGGCTATATGAATTATTTTTTACTAAATATAACCAAAAATCAAGGAACAAAAATAAAATTGGGTTGCCTCCCAACAAGCGCTATCGTTTAACGCCCCTAGCTAGGCATAAAAGCAAGAATAGATCTAGGTATTATTATCTTTAGTTTTAATTTTTTTTAGCAGAGTCATGCTTGAATCTGGGAGGTTCTTTACGTTTCCCTTCATATTCGGAAATTTTTAGATCTAAAGAATCCAACCGCTTATTGCAAAGGGTAATCAACATATTCATGCGGTGAAGGTTTCCGCTAACACTCTTAAGAGGTTCAAGAGACTTTTGTAAAATTTTCGTTACTTTGCAAATATTTTCAAAAACTCGTGTCTCTTCCTGGGTATGATGTGACCCCTTTTGTTGAGGTAGTGCTCCCACTATTCCCTTTATGATTTCATGAGCAATACTGGGATCAATTTCGATAAAATTCCCTTTGGCAACGCAATCCAAGAGTTGTCTATGTGACATATTTAGCCCAACATAAAAATTGTGAAGTAAAATTCTAAAATTCACCTCTAGGGTGCAATTACGATAAGATTCCAACATCCTAAACCAAGCATCTTTTAAATTTTCTCCTTGTCTTTGTTTGAAGTGAAGAACTTCAAACTCGGGAGACAAAGGGGCAGATAAGGGACTAGCCATGACAAAACATGGTGACACAAGAAGCAAGCGAAAAAGAGGCGAACTAAAAGAGAGGGCAAATAAAACGGCAAGGGTGAAGTGGGGGAGAGGAAAACGAGAGGCAAATGGCAAATAATGTAATGTGAGGGATAAGAGTTTGTGATGGGTACTTGGTATGTCTTGACTTGTGCGTAGATCTCCCCGGCAACGGCGCCAGAAATGGCTTGTTGACGGGAGATCAAATCTTGACTTGACTTGGTGCAACCACCCCGGCAACGGCGCCAGAAATCCTTGTTTCTACCTCTTGAGTACTGCGTTGGTTTTCCCTTGAAGAGGAAAGGGTGATGCAGTAAAGTAGCGTAAGTATTTCCCTCAGTTTTTGAGAACCAAGGTATCAATCCAGTAGGAGACTACACGCAAGTCCCTCGTACCTACACAAAAAAATAAGAACCTCGCAACCAACGCGATAAAGAGGTTGTCAATCCCTTCACGGTCACTTACAAGAGTGAGATCTGATAGAGATAATAATAATAAGATAAATATTTTTGGTATTTTTATGATATAGATTGAAAGTAAAGATTGCGAAATAAAATAGATTGGAAACTTATATGATTAGAGATAGACCCGGGGGTCATAGGTTTCACTAGTGGCTTCTCTCAAGATAGCATAAGTATTACGGTGGGTGAAAAAATTACTGTCGAGCAATTGATAGAAAAGTGCATAATTATGAGAATATCTAGGCATGATCATGTATATAGGCATCACGTCCGAGACAAGTAGACCGAAATGATTCTGCATCTACTACTATTACTCCACACATCGACCGCTATCCAGCATGCATCTAGAGTATTAAGTTCATAAGAACAGAGTAACACATTAAGCAAGATGACATGATGTAGAGGGATAAACTCAAGCAATATGATATAAACCCCATCTTTTTATCCTCGATGGCAACAATACAATACGTGCCTTGCTGCCCCTGCTGTCACTGGGAAAGGACACCGCAAGATTGAACCCAAAGCCAAGCACTTCTCCCATTGCAAGAAAGATCAATCTAGTAGGCCAAACCAAAATGATAATTCGAAGAGACTTGCAAAGATAATTAAAGCATACTTATAAGAATTCAGAGAAGAACCAAATATTATTCATAGATAATCTTGATCATAAACCCACAATTCATCGGATCTCGACAAACACACCGCAAAAAGAGTTACATCGAATAGATCTCCAAGAAGATCGAGGAGAACTTTGTATTGAGATCCAAAGAGAGAGAAGAAGCCATCTAGCTAATAACTATGGACCCGAAGGTCTGAGGTAAACTACTCACACATCATCGGAGAGGCTATGGTGTTGATGTAGAAGCCCTCCGTGATTGATTCCCCCTCTGGCGGAGCTCCGAAAAAGGCCCCAAGATGGGATCTCTTGGGTACAGAAGGTTGCGGCGGTGGAAATAGGGTTTTGTGGTGCTCCTGGATGTTTTCGGGGTATATGGATATATATATAGGAGGACGAAGTAGGTCGGTGGAGCTACGAGGGGCTCACGAGAGGGTGGGGGCACGCCCAGGGGGCAGGCGCGCCTCCCTGCCTCGTGGCCACCTCGTTTCTTTCTTGACATCTACCCCAAGTCCCCTGGATCACGTTTGTTCCAAAATAACTCTCCCGAAGGTTTCATTCCGTTTGGATTCCGTTTGATATTCCTTTTCTGTGAAACACTGAAATAGGCAAAAAAATAGCAATTTGCATTGGTCCTTGGGTAAGTAGGTTAGTCCCAAAAATAATATAAAAGTGTATAAATAAGCCCATTAACATCCAAACAGATAATATAATAGCATGGAACAATCAAAAATTATAGATACGTTGGAGACGTATTAGTGACGTCACACGATCTCTCGATCCAGCTGAGTGTCGAGGGAGAGCTTCGTCAGCACGATGGCGTGATGACGGTGATGATGAAGCTACCAGCGCAGGGCTTCGCCTAAGCACTACGACGATATGGCCAAGGTGGATTATGGTAGAGGAGGACAGCGCACACGGCTAAGGGATCAATGATCAACTTGTGTGTCTATGGGGTGCCCCTGCTACCTCTTGAGCATGTGTTGGTTTTCCCTTGAAGAGGAAAGGGTGATGCAGCAAAGTAGCGTAAGTATTTCCCTCAGGTATTGAGAACCAAGGTATCAATCTAGTAGGAGACTACACGCAAGTCCCTCGTACCTGCACAAACAATCAAGAACCATGCAACCAACGCGATAAAGGGGTTGTCAGTCCCTTCACGGCCACTTGCAAAAGTGAGATCTGATAAAGATAATAAGATAAATATTTTTGGTATTTTTGTTGTATAGATTGAAAAGTAAAGATTGCAAAATAAACGGCGACAGAAATAGTTAGTTGACGGGAAAACAATATAATGGAGAATAGACCCGGGGGGCATAGGTTTCACTAGTGGCTTCTCTCAAGATAGCATAATCTACGGTGGGCGAACAAATTACTGTCGACCAATTGATAGAAAAGTGAATAGTTATGAGAATATCTTGGAATGATCATGTATATAGGCATCACGTCCGTGACAAGTAGACCGAAACGATTCTGCATCTACTACTATTACTGCACACATCGACCGCTATCCAGCATGCATCTACAGTATTAAGTTCATAAGAACAAAGTAACACATTAGGCAAGATGACATGATGTAGAGGGATAAACTCAAACAATATGATATAAACCCCACCTTTTTATCCTTGATGGAAACAATACAATACGTGCCTTGCTGCCCCTGCTGTCACTGGGAAAGGACACCGCAAGATTGAACCCCAAAGATAAGCACTTCTCCCATTGCAAGAAAGATCAATCTAGTAGGCCAAACCAAACTGATATTTCGAAGAGACTTGCAAAGATATTTAAATCATGCATAAAAGAATTCAGAGAAGAACCAAATATTGTTCATAGATAATCTTGATCATAAACCCACAATTCATCGGATTTCGACAAACACGCCGCAAAAAGAATTACATCGAATAGATCTCCAAGAGAATCGAGGAGAACTTTGTATTGAGATCCAAAGAGCGAGAAGAAGCCATCTAGCTAATAACTATGGACCCGAATGTCTATGGTAAACTACTCACACATCATCGGAGAGGTTGTGGTGTTGATGTAGAAGCCCTCCGTGATTGATTCCCCCTCCGGCGGAGCGCTGGAAAAAGGCCCCAAGATGGGATCTCATGGGTACAGAAGGTTGTGGCGGTGTAAATAGGGTTTCATAGTGCTCCTGGATGTTTTCAGGTTATATGAGTATATATAGGCGAAAGAAGTAGGTTGGTGGAGCTGCGATGGGCCCACGAGAGTGCGGGGCGCGCCCACCCCACTAGGGGGCGCCCTCCTACCTCGTGCCTTCCTCGCTGCTTCCTTGACATCCACCCCAAGTCTCCTGGATTGCGTTTGTTTCAAAAACGATCCTCGCAAAGGTTTCATTCATTTGGATTCCGTTTGATATTCCTTTTCTACGAAACACTGAAATAGGCAAAAAAACAGCAATTTGCACTGGGCCTTCGGTTAATAGGTTAGTCCCAAAAATAATATAAAAGTGCATAATAAAGCCCATTAAACATCCAAAAGAGATAATATAATAGCATGTAACAATCAAAAATTATAGATACGTTGGAGACGTATCAAGCATCCCCAAGCTTAATTCATGCTCGTCCTCGAGTAGGTAAATGATAAAAACAATTTTTTTTATGTGGAATGCTTCCTAACATAATTTTCAAAGTAATTCTCTTTATTGTGGCATGAATGTTCAGATCCGAAAGATTCAAGATAAAAGTTTAATATTGACATAAAAATAATAATACTTCAAGCATACTAACTAAGCAATTATGTCTTCACAAAATAACATGGCCAAAGAAAGTTATCCCTACAAAATAATATAGTCTGGCTATGCTCTATCTTCACCATGCAAAATATTTAAATCATCCACAACCCTGATGACAAGCCAAGCAATTGTTTCATACTTTTGACATTCTCAAAACTTTTTCAATCTTCATGCAATGCATGAGCGCGAGCCATGGATATAGCACTATAGGTGGAATAGAATGGTGGTTGTGGAGAAGACAAAAAAGGAGAAGATAGTCTCACATCAACTAGACGTATCAATGGTCTATGGAGATTCCCATCAATAGATATCAATGTGAGTGAGTAGGGATTGCCATGCAACGGATGCACTAGAGCTATAAGTGTATGAAAGCTCAAAAAGAAACTAAGTGAGTGTGCATCCAACTTGCTTGCTCATGAAGAGCTAGGGCATTTTGAGGAAGCCCATGATTGGAATATACAAGCCAAGTTCTATAATGAAAAATTCCCACTAGTATATGAAAGTTACAACATAGGAGACTCTCTATTATGAAGATCATGGTGCTACTTTGAAGCACAAGTGTGGTAAAAGGATAGTAGCATTGCCCCTTCTCTCTTTTTCTCTCTTTTTTGGCTTTTTCTCCCCCTTTTTTGGCCTCTTTTTTTTTCTTTTTTTCGTCCGGAGTCTCATCCCGACTTGTGGGGGAATCATAATCTCCATCATCCTTTCCTCACTGGGACAATGCTGTAATAATGATGATCATCACACTTTTATTTACATACAACTCGATACTAGAACAAAAATATGACTCTATGTGAATGCCTCCGGTGGTGTACCGGGATATGCGATGAATCAACAGTGACATGTATGAAAGAATTATGAATGGTGGCTTTGCTACAAATACAATGTCAACTACATGATCATGCAAAGCAATATGACAATGATGAAGCGTGTCATAATAAACGGAACGATGGAAAGTTGCATGGCAATATATGTCGGAATGGCTATGGAAATGCCATAATAGGTAGGTATGGTGGCTGTTTTGAGGAAGATATATGGTGGGTTTATGGTACCGGTGAAAGTTGCGGGGTACTAGAGAGGCTAGCAATGGTGGAAGGGTGAGAGTGTGTATAATCCATGGACTCAACATTAGTCATAAAGAACTCACATACTTATTGCAAAAATCTATTAGTTATCGAAACAAATTACTACGCGCATCCTCCTAGGGGGATAGATTGGTAGGAAAAGACCATCGCTCATCCCCGACCGCCACTCAAAAAGAAGACAATCAATAAATAAATCATGCTCCGACTTCATCACATAACGGTTCACCATACGTGCATGCTACGGGAATCACAAACTTTAACACAAGTATTTATCAAATTCACAACTACTCAACTAGCACAACTCTAATATTACCATCTTCATATATCAAAACAATCATCAAGTGTCAAACTTCTCATAGTATTCAATGCACTTTATATGGAAGTTTTTATTATACCCATCTTGGATGCCTATCATATTAGAACTAATTTTATAGCCAAAGCAAATTACCATGTTGTTCTAAAAGACTCTCAAAATGATATAAGTGAAGCATGAGAGACCAATAATTTCTATAAAATAAAACCACCACCGTGCTCTTAAAAAGATATAAGTGAAGCACTAGAGCAAAATTATCTAGCTCAAAAGATATAAGTGAAGCACATAGAGTATTCTAATAAATTCCGATTCATGTGTGTGTGTCTCCAAAAGGTGTGTACACCAAGGTTGATTGTGGTAAACTAAAAAGCAAAGACTCAAATCATACAACACGCTCCAAGCAAAACACATATCATGTGGTGAATAAAAATATAGCCTCAAGTAAAGTTATCGATGGACGAAGACGAAAGAGGGTGATGTCTACTACACAACCTTCTTCTTGTAGACGTTGTTGGGCCTCCAAGTGCAGTGGTTTGTAGGATAGTAGCAAATTTCCCTCAAGTGGATGACCTAAGGTTTATCAATCCGTAGGAGGCGTAAGATGGAGATGGTCTCTCTCAAGCAACCCTGCAACCAAATAACAAAGAGTCTCTTGTGTCCCCAACACACCCAATACAATAGTAAATTGTATAGGTGCACTAGTTCGGCGAAGAGATGGTGATACAAGTGCAATATGGATAGTAGATAAAGGTTTTTGTAATCTGAAAATATAAAAACAGCAAGGTAACTAATGATAAAAGTGAGCGTAAACGGTATTGCAATGAGTTGAAACAAGGCCTAGGGTTCGTACTTTCACTAGTGCAAGTCCTCTCAACAATAATAACATAATTGGATCACATAACTATCCCTCAACATGCAACAAAGAGTCACTCCAAAGTCACTAATAGCGGAGAACGAACGAAGAGATTATGGTAGGGTATAAAACCACCTCAAAGTTATTCTTTCCAATCAATCCGTTGGGCTATTCTTATAAGTGTCACAAACAGCCCTAGAGTTCATACTAGAATAACACCTTAAGACACAAATCAACCAAAACCCTAATGTCACCTAGATACTCCAATGTCACCTCAAGTATCCGTGGGTATGATTATACGATATGCATCACACAATCTCAGATTCATCTATTCAACCAACACATAGAACCTCAAAGAGTGCCCCACAGTTTCTACCGGAGAATCACGACGAAAACATGTGCCAACCCCTATGCATAGGTTCATGGGTGGAACCTGCAAGTTGATCACCAAAACATACATCAAGTGAATCACGTGGTATCCCATTGTCACCACAGATACGCACGGCAAGACATACATCAAGTGTTCTCAAATCTTTAAAGACTCAATCCGATAAGATAACTTCAAAGGGGAAACTCAATCCATTACAAGAGACTAGAGGGGGGATAAAACATCATAGGGTCCAAATATAATAGCAAAGCTCATGATACATCAAGATCATATCACCTCAAGAACACGAGAGAGAGAGAGAGATTAAACACATAGCTACTGGTAGATACCCTCAGCCCCCAGGGAGAACTACTCCCTCCTCATCATGGAGAGCACCGGGATGATGAAGATGGCCACCGGAGAGGGATTCCCCCTCTGGCAGGGTGCCAGAACGGGTCTAGATTGGCTTTTGGTGGCTACGGAGGCTTCTGGCGGTGGAACTCCCGATCTATTGTGCTCCCCGATCTTTTTAGGGTATATGGAGATATATAGGCAGAAGAAGTACGTCAGGGGGGCCACGAGGGGCCCACGAGGGTGGAGGGCGCGCCCAGGGGTTGGGCATGCCCCCCTGCCTTGTGGCCTCCTCATAGATCCCCTGACGTGCACTCCAAGTCTTCTGGGCTTCTTCTGATCCAAAAATAAGTTCCGTGAAGTTTCAGGTCAATTGGACTCCGTTTGGTTTTCCTTTTCTGCGATATTCTAAAACAAGGTAAAAACAGAAACTGGCACTGGGCTCCGGGTTAATAGGTTAGTCCCAAAAATCATATAAAATAGCATATAAATGCATATAAAACATCCAAGGTTGATAATATAATAGCATGGAACAATCAAAAATTATAGATACGTTGGAGACGTATCAGCATCCCCAAGCTTAATTCCTGCTCGTCCTCGAGTAGGTAAATGATAAAAACAGAATTTTTGATGTGGAATGCTACCTAACATATTTCTCTAAGTAATTCTCTTCATTTTGGGAAGAATATTCAGATCCATAAGATTGAAGACAAAAGTTAATATTGACATAAAAATAATAATACTTCAAGCATACTACTAAGCAATTATGTCTCTTCAAAATAACATGGCCAAAGAAAGTTATCCCTACAAAATCATATAGTCTGGCTATGCTCCATCTTCACCACACAAAATATTTAAATCATGCACAACCCCGATGACAAGCCAAGCAATTGTTTCATACTTTTGATGTTCTCAAACATTTTCAATCTTCACGCAATACATGAGCGTGAGCCATGGACATAGCACTAGGTGGAATAGAATGGTGGTCATGGAGAAGACAAAAAGGAAGAAGATAGTCTCACATCAACTAGGCGTATCAACGGGCTATGGAGATGCCCATCAATAGATATCAATGTGAGTGAGTAGGGATTGCCATGCAACGGATGCACTAGAGCTATAAATGTATGAAAGCTCAACAAAAGAAACTAGTGGGTGTGCATCCAACTCGCTTGATCACGAAGACCTAGGGCATTTTGAGGAAGCCCATCATTGGAATATACAAGTCAAGTTCTATAATGAAAGATTCCCACTAGTTTATGAAAGTGACAACATAGGAGACTCTTTATCATGAAGATCATGGTGCTACTTTGAAGCACAAGTGTGGTAAAAGGATAGTAGCATTGCCCCTTCTCTCTTTTTCTCTCCATTTTTTTATTTTTTTATTTGGGCCTTCTCTTCTTTTTTATGGCCTCTTTTCTCTTTTTTTATTTGGGCTTCTTTGGCCTCTTTTATTTATTTATTTTCGTCCGGAGTCTCATCCCGACTTGTGGGGGAATCATAGTCTCCATCATCCTTTCCTCACTGGGACAATGCTCTAATAATGATGATCATCACACTTTTATTTACTTACAACTCAAGAATTACAAATTGATACTTAGAACAAGATATGACTCTATATGAATGCCTCCGGCGGTGTACCGAGATGTGCAATGATGCATGAGTGACATGTATGAAAGAATTATGAACGGTGGCTTTGCCACAAATACGATGTCAACTACACGATCATGCAAAGCAATATGACAATGATGAAGCGTGTCATAATAACGGAACGGTGGAAAGTTGCATGGCAATATATCTCGGAATGGCTATGGAAATGCCATAATAGGTAGGTATGGTGGCTGTTTTGAGGAAGTTATATGGTTGGTTTATGGTACCGGCGAAAGTTGCGCGGTACTAGAGAGGCTAGCAATGGTGGAAGGGTGAGAGTGCTTATAATCCATGGACTCAACATTAGTCATAAAGAACTCACATACTTATTGTAAAAATCTATTAGTTATCGAAACAAAGTACTACGCGCATGCTCCTAGGGGGATAGATTGGTAGGAAAAGACCATCGCTCGTCCCCGACCGCCACTCATAAGGAAGACAATCAATAAATAAATCATGCTCCGACTTCATCACATAACGGTTCACCATACGTGCATGCTACGGGAATCACAAACTTTAACACAAGTATTTCTCAAATTCACAACTACTCACTAGCATGACTCTAATATTACCATCCTCATATCTCAAAACAATCATCAAGTATCAAACTTCTCATAGTATTCAATGCACCCTATATGAAAGTTTTTATTATATCCCTCTTGGATGCCCATCATATTAGGACTAAATTCATAACCAAAGCAAACTACCATGCTGTTTAGGACTCTCAAAATAATATAAGTGAAGCATGATAGTTCATCTATTTCTATAAAATAAAACCACCACCGTGCTCTAAAAACATATAAGTGAAGCACTAGAGCAACAACAAACTACTCCGAAAGATATAAGTGAAGATCAATGAGTAGTCAAATAATTATGCAACTATATGAAGACTCTCTAAAATTTAATAATTTCAGATCTTGGTATTTTATTCAAACAGCAAGCAAAACAAAACAAAATAAAATGACTCTCCAAACAAAACACATATCATGTGGTAAATAAAAATATAGCTCCAAGTAAAGTTACCGATGAACGAAGACGAAAGAGGGGATGCCTTCCGGGGCATCCCCAAGCTTAGGCTCTTGGTTGTCCTTGAATATTACCTTGGGGTGCCTTGGGCATCCCCAAGCTTAGGCTCTTTCCACTCCTTATTCCATAGTCCATCGAATTTTTACCCAAAACTTGAAAACTTCACAACACAAAACTTAAAGTAGAAAACTCGTAAGCACCGTTAGTATAAGAAAATAAATCACCACTTAGGTACTGTTGTGAACTCATTCTAATTCATATTGGTGTAATATCTACCGTATTCCAACTTATCTATGGTTCATACCCTCCGATACTACTCATAGATTCATCAATATAAGCAAACAACACATCGAAAACAGAATCTGTCAAAAACAGAACAGTCTGTAGTAATCTGGATCAAACATATACTTCTGGAACTCATAAAATTCTCAAATAAATTGATGGACGTGAGGAATTTATCTATTAATAATCTGCAAAAATAACTAACTAAATATCGCTCACCAAATAAAAATGGCAGCAATTCTCGTGAGCGCTAAAGTTTCTGTTTTTTACAGCATGATCAACAAGACTTTCCCCAAGTTTTCCCAACGGTTCTACTTGGCACAAACACTAATTAAAACATAAAAACTCAATCATAACAGAAGATAGATAAATTATTTATTACTAAACAGGAGCAAAAAGCAAGGAACAAAAATAAAATTTGGTGGCCTCCCAACAAGCGCTGTCGTTTAACGCCCCTAGCTAGGCATGATGATTTGAATGATGCTCATATAAAAGATAAGAATTGTAACATAAAGAGAGCATCATGAAGAATATGACTAACACATTTAAGTCTAACCCACTTCCTATGCATAGGTATTTTCTGAACAAACAACTTACGGGAGCAATAATCAACTAGCATAGGAAGGCAAAACAAGCATAACTTCAAAACTTTAAGCACATAGAGAGGAAACTTGATATTATTGCAATTCATTCAAGCATATATTCCTCCCTAATAATAATTTTCAGTAGCATCATGAATGAATTCAACAATATAACCAGCACCTAAAGCATTCTTTTCATGATCTACAAGCATAGAAATTTTATTACTCTCTACATAAGCAAAATTCTTCTCATTCAGAATAGTGGGAGTATCATAAGAAACTTGAATACTAAAAATTGTTTCCACATTAAAAGAGTAATGTTCAGAAAAGGGGTAACCATAATCATGACAAGTTTTATAAATATAATCACTACTTTTTATAGCATAAGTATCATCACAATAATTATCATAAGTAGGAGCCATGCTATCATCATTATAAATTTGCATATCAAAACTTGGGAGACTAAAAATATCATCTTCATTAAACGTAGCATCCCCAAGCTTGGGACTAACATTAATTGCAGCAAATATATTCTCAAAAACATCATCTTCATCAAACATAGCATCCCCAAGCTTGGGCCTTTTCATATCATAAGCATAATCACTCTCATCATTAATAGTATGGATAGCACCAATAGTATAGCAATTATCATATTCTTCCAGGCAAGTGCCAAAAAGATTTTCGAGACCATAAGAAGTATCATTTTGTTCCACAATTATATTTTCATAAGGCACAATAGTAATAGGAGCAGCATTATTTGGGAGAGATATCCTTTTACCGCTCTTCCCTTTTCTTTTCTTCTTCTTCACCACACCATGTGTGGGTTCAATCCTCTTTTTGGAGCTCCTTATTAATGAGATTGGTTGAATAGGAGGCTCCTCCTCATTACCTGATTCATCATAAGAAATAATAGAAGGGCATTGGGAAGTCTCTTCCCTTTCGTTAGTATTCTCTTCATCCTCTATTTGTTTTCTTTTCTTTATGTAATTGGCAATATAAGGATTTTCAATGCAATTCACCGCATAATACATATAAATTTCCTCTAGATCAAAACCAAGAAGTTTATAACGGGCAAATTCTGGAAGATTCTTAGTTATACATTTCATTTCTTCGTAACCCATAAGCAAACTGAGTTCATTATAATGTGCAAGGGAAATCAAGTCATCACAATTTTTGGACATGATTAGATCATGAAACAATTTGCATCGGATAGCTAAATGACCTTGTTCATTGCAAAGTCCACAAGTACGGCCAAGAAAATTTAAATTTTCAGCACAATAATCTAGCCTTTCTTGCAACAATTTAGTTTCTAAGTACTTATGCCTCTTGCCATATCTATCTTCCCTATTTGGTGTGTACTTACAAACCCAATGCACTCCACAAAAATTGACATGTTTATAGGAGACATTTTCATCATAACTAGTGCAATCAACATTAGTACCATGGATATTCAAGGAGTTCATACTAACAACATTGCAATCATGCTCATCATTCAAAGATTTAGTGCCAAACATTTTAATGCATTCTTCTTCTAACACTTTGGCAAAATTTTCCTTTCCATCATACTCACGAAAGATATTAAAAAGATGAAGTGTATGAGGCAAACTCAATTCAATTTTTTTGTACTTTTCTTTTATAAACTAAACAAGTGCTAAAACAAGAAACAAAAAGATTCGATTGCAAGATCTAATGATATACCTTCAAGCGCTACATCCCCGGCAACGGCGCTAGAAAAGAGCTTGATGTCTACTACACAACCTTCTTCTTGTAGACGTTGTTGGGCCTCCAAGTGCAGAGGTTTGTAGGACAGTAGCAAATTTCCCTCAAGTGGATGACCTAAGGTTTATCAATCTGTAGGAGGCGTAGGATGAAGATGGTCTCTCTCAAGCAACCCTGCAACCAAATAACAAAGAGTCTCTTGTGTCCCCAACACACCCAATACAATAGTAAATTGTATAGGTGCACTAGTTCGGCGAAGAGACGGTGATACAAGTGCAATATGGATAGTAGACAAAGGTTTTTGTAATCTGAAAATATAAAAACAGCAAGTGAGCATAAATGGTATTGCAATGCGTTGAAACAAGGCCTAGGGTTCATACTTTCACTAGTGCAAGTCCTCTCAACAACAATAACATAATTGGATCACATAACTATCCCTCAACATGCAACAAAGAGTCACCCCAAAGTCACTAATAGCGGAGAACGAATGAAGAGATTATGGGAGGGTACGAAACCACCTCAAAGTTATTATTTCCAATCAATCCGTTGGGCTATTCCTATAAGTGTCACAAACAGCCCTAGAGTTCGTACTAGAATAACACCTTAAGACACAAATCAACCAAAACCCTAATGTCACCTAGATACTCCAATGTCACCTCAAGTATCCGTGGGTATGATTATACGATATGCATCACACAATCTCAGATTCATCTATTCAACCAACACATAGAACCTCAAAGAGTGCCCCAAAGTTTCTACCAGAGAATCACGACGAAAACATGTGCCAACCCATATGCATAGGTTCATGGGCAGAACTCACAAGTTATCACCAAAACATACATCAAGTAAATCACTTGGTATCCCATTGTCACCACAGATACGCATGGCAAGACATACATTAAGTGTTCTCAAATATTTAAAGACTCAATCCGATAAGATAACTTCAAAGGGGAACTCAATCCATTACAAGAGAGTAGAGGGGGGAGAAAACATCATAGGATCCAAATATAATAGCCAAGCTCGCGATACATCAAGATTGTATCACCTCAAGAACACGAGAGAGAGAGAGAGAGATCAAACACATAGCTACTGGTACATACCCTCAGCCCCGAGGGAGAACTACTCCCTCCTCATCATGGAGAGCACCAGGATGATGAAGATGGCCACCGGAGAGGGATTCCCCCTCCAGCAGGGTGCCAGAACGGGCCTAGATTGGCTTTTGGTGGCTATGGAGGCTTCTGGCGGCGGAACTCCCAATCTATTGTGGTCCCCGATCTTTTTAGGGTATATGGAGATATATAGGCAGAAGAAGTACGTCAGGGGGGCCACGAGCGGCCCACGAGGGTTGAGGGCGCGCCCAGGGGGTGGGCGCGCCCCCCTGCCTCGTGGCCTCCTCATAGATCCCCTGATGTGCACTCCAAGTCTTCTGGGCTTCTTCTGATCCAAACATAAGTTCCGTGAAGTTTCAGGTCAATTGGACTTCGTTTGGTTTTCCTTTTCTGCGATATTCTAAAACAAGGAAAAAACAGAAACTGACACTGGGCTCCGGGTTAATAGGTTAGTCCCAAAAATCATATAAAATAGCATATAAATGCATATAAAACATCCAAGGTTGATAATATAATAGCATGGAACAATCAAAAATTATAGATACGATGGAGACGTATCAGCATCCCCAAGCTTAATTCCTGCTCGTCCTCAAGTAGGTAAATGATAAAAACAGAATTTTTGATGTGGAATGCTACCTAACATATTTCTCTAAGTAATTCTCTTCATTTTGGGAAGAATATTCAGATCCATAAGATTGAAGACAAAAGTTAATATTGACATAAAAATAATAATACTTCAAGCATACTACTAAGCAATTATGTCTCTTCAAAATAACATGGCCAAAGATAGTTATCCCTACAAAATCATATAGTCTGGCTATGCTCCATCTTCACCACACAAAATATTTAAATCATGCACAACCCCGATGACAAGCCAAGCAATTGTTTCATACTTTTGATGTTCTCAAACATTTTCAATCTTCACGCAATACATGAGCGTGAGCCATGGACATAGCACTAGGTGGAATAGAATGGTGGTCATGGAGAAGACAAAAAGGAAGAAGATAGTCTCACATCAACTAGGCGTATCAACGGGCTATGGAGATGCCCATCAATAGATATCAATGTGAGTGAGTAGGGATTGCCATGCAACGGATGCACTAGAGCTATAAATGTATGAAAGCTCAACAAAAGAAACTAGTGGGTGTGCATCCAACTCGCTTGATCACGAAGACCTAGGGCATTTTGAGGAAGCCCATCATTGGAATATACAAGTCAAGTTCTATAATGAAAGATTCCCACTAGTTTATGAAAGTGACAACATAGGAGACTCTTTATCATGAAGATCATGGTGCTACTTTGAAGCACAAGTGTGGTAAAAGGATAGTAGCATTGCCCCTTCTCTCTTTTTCTCTCCTTTTTTTATTTTTTTATTTGGGCCTTCTCTTCTTTTTTATGGCCTCTTTTCTCTTTTTTTATTTGGGCTTCTTTGGCCTCTTTTATTTATTTATTTTCGTCCGGAGTCTCATCCCGACTTGTGGGGGAATCATAGTCTCCATCATCCTTTCCTCACTGGGACAATGCTCTAATAATGATGATCATCACACTTTTACTTACAACTCAAGAATTACAACTCGATACTTAGAACAAGATATGACTCTATATGAATGCCTCCGGTGGTGTACCGGGATGTGCAATGATGCATGAGTGACATGTATGAAAGAATTATGAACGGTGGCTTTGCCACAAATACGATGTCAACTACACGATCATGCAAAGCAATATGACAATGATGAAGCGTGTCATAATAACATAACGGTGGAAAGTTGCATGGCAATTATCTCGGAATGGCTATGGAAATGCCATAATAGGTAGGTATGGTGGCTGTTTTGAGGAAGGTATATGGTGGGTTTATGGTACCGGCGAAAGTTGCGCGGTACTAGAGTGGCTAGCAATGGTGGAAGGGTGAGAGTGCGTATAATCCATGGACTCAACATTAGTCATAAAGAACTCACATACTTATTGTAAAAATCTGTTAGTTATCGAAACAAAGTACTACGCGCATGCCCCTGGGGGGATAGATTGGTAGGAAAAGACCATCGCTCATCCCCGACCGCCACTCATAAGGAAGACAATCAATAAATAAATCATGTTCCGACTTCATCACATAACGGTTCACCATACGTGCATGCTACGGGAATCACAAACTTTAACACAAGTATTTCTCAAATTCACAACTACTCACTAGCATGACTCTAATATTACCATCCTCATATCTCAAAACAATCATCAAGTATCAAACTTCTCATAGTATTCAATGCACCCTATATGAAAGTTTTTATTATATCCCTCTTGGATGCCCATCATATTAGGACTAAATTCATAACCAAAGCAAATTACCATGCTGTTTAGGACTCTCAAAATAATATAAGTGAAGCATGATAGTTCATCTATTTCTATAAAATAAAACCACCACCGTGCTCTAAAAAGATATAAGTGAAGCACTAGCGCAACAACAAACTACTCCAAAGGATATAAGTGAAGATAAATGAGTAGTCAAATAATTATGCAACTATATGAAGACTCTCTAAAATTTAATAAATTCAGATCTTGGTATTTTATTCAAACAGAAAGCAAAAAAAATGACGCTCCAAGCAAAACACATATCATGTGCTAAATAAAAATATAGCTCCAAGTAAAGTTACTGATGAACGAAGACGAAAGAGGGGATGCCTTCCGGGGCATCCCCAAGCTTAGGCTCTTGGTTGTCCTTGAATATTACCTTTGGGTGCCTTGGGCATCCCCAAGCTTAGGCTCTTGCCACTCCTTATTCCATAGTCCATCGAATCTTTACCCAAAACTTGAAAACTTCACAACACAAAACTTAAAGTAGAAAACTCGTAAGCTCCGTTAGTATAAGAAAATAAATCACCACTTAGGTACTGTTGTGAACTCATTCTAAATTTATATTTTTTTAATATTATTCTAAATTTATATTGGTGTAATATCTACTGTATTCCAACTTATCTATGGTTCATACCCTCCGATACTAGGCATAGATTCATCAAAATAAACAAACAACGCACGAAAAACAGAATCTATAAAAAACAGAACAGTCTGTACTAATCTGTAGGTTTTGAATACTTATGTAGCCCAAAAAATTATAAAATAAATCGCAAGTTGATCACCAAAACATACATCAAGTGAATCACGTGGTATCCCATTGTCACCACAGATACGCATGGCAAGACATTCATCAAGTGTTCTCAAATCTTTAAAGACTCAATCCGATAAGATAACTTCAAAGGGGAATCTCAATCCATTACAAGAGACTTGAGGGGGGAGAAAACATCATAGGATCCAAATATAATAGCAAAGCTCGCGATACATCAAGATCGTATCACCTCAAGAACACGAGAGAGAGAGAGAGAGATCAAACACATAGCTACTGGTACATACCCTCAGCCCCGAGGGAGAACTACTCCCTCCTCGTCACGGAGAGCACCGGGATGATGAAGATGGCCACCGGAGAGGGATTCCCCCTCCGGCAGGGTGCCGGAACGGGTCTAGATTGGCTTTTGGTGGCTACGGAGGCTTCTCGCGGTGGAACTCCCGATCTATTGTGCTCCCCGATCTTTTTAGGGTATATGGAGATATATAGGCGGAAGAAGTACGTCAGGGGGGCCACGGGCGCGCCCCCTGCCTCGTGGCCTCCTCGTAGATCCCCTGATGTGCACTCCAAGTATTCTGGGCTTCTTCTGATCCAAAAATAAGTTCCGTGAAGTTTCAGGTCAATTGGACTCCGTTTGGTTTTCCTTTTCTGTGATATTCTAAAACAAGGTAAAAACAGAAACTGGCACTGGGCTATGGGTTAATAGGTTAGTCCCAAAAACCATATAAAATAGCATATAAATGCATATAAAACATCCAAGGTTGATAATATAATAGCATGGAACAATCAAAAATTATAGATACGTTGGAGACGTATCAGAGGGGATGCCTTCCGGGGAATCCCCAAGTTTAGGCTTTTAGTTGTCCTTGAATTTTACCTTGGGGTGCCATGGGCATCCCCAAGCTTAGGATCTTGCCACTTCTTATTCCAAAATCCATCAAATCTTTACCCAAAACTTGAAAACTTCACAACACAAAACTCAACAGAAAATCTCATGAGCTCTGTTAGTATAAGAAAACAAACCACCACTTCAACGTACTGTAATGAACTCATTCTTTATTATATTGGTGTTAGACCTACTGTATTCCAACTTCTCTATGGTTCATACCCCCCGATACTAGCCATAGATTCATCAAAATAATCAAACAACACACGAAAAACAGAATCTGTCAAAAACAGAACAGTCTGTAGTAATCTGTAGGTTTCGAATACTTCTGTAACTCCAAAAATTCTACCAAATTATGAAGACCTAAACAATTTTTATATTGATCTATTGCAAGGAATCATTATTTTATCGCTCTGTCGTTAAAAATGGAAATTATTTTTGTGAGCGCATACTTTATGTTTTTTTCAGCAAGATCAAACAACAATCATCCAAGAAGATTCTAAAGGCTTTACTTGGCACAAACACTAATTAAAACATAAAAACACAATCATAACAGAGGATATATGATTTATTTATTACTAAACAGGAACAAAAAACAAAAATAAAATTGGGTTGCCTCCCAACAAGCGCTATCGTTTAACGCCCCTAGCTAGGCATAAAAACAAGAATAGATCTAGGTATTACCATCTTTGGTGTTGGGAAAAAAGAGAGAAAATTTCTTATCTATAGCATTTATCTTTCTATTTTGAGAAATCACGTGGCCATTAATGGTGGAAGAAAGATTAAGCATGCTACGAAAATTTGCATCTAAGCTAGCCTTCATTTCTTTGATAATTTCATTTTGATAAAAGCACAAAAGAGAGGTGGATTCAACCTTCTCACTCATGGGGTGCCCAAATATAGTTTTCATATTTTCATAGGTATCTATGGGATCCCCCTCAAGAAAACCTTATTCAAAAATAGAATCTAAAACTTGCTTGAACGAAGAGGGTAAGCCAACATAAAAGCTTTTTAGGTATATCTCAATTTGATATTTAGGCACATAGCTAGCTCGGATCCTTAATAACCTATACCAAGCATCTTTTAAAGACTCATCAAGTAAATAAAGAAAAATTCTAGGATCATCTTCATCGAAATTATTCAAACCCTCATTGATAACCCTGATAGGTATTTCCATAGCATCATTATTTATGAGCCTAGAGAGGACAGAGGGACTATCCAAAGTGTTGTAACCCGGGAGAGAACCCTTAGCCCTTTTTGATTCGGCCATGGCGAAAGAACAAAAATAAACGGGAAATAGGCGAATAAAATGGCAAAGGGGAAGTGGGGGAGAGGAAAACAAGAGGCAAATGGCAAATAATGTAATGCGAGGGAGAAGAGTTTGTGATGGGTACTTGGTATGTCTTGACTTGTGTGTAGATCTCCCCGGCAACGGCGCCAGAAATCCTTCGTGCTACCTCTTGAGCATGCGTTGGTTTTCCCTTGAAGAGGAAAGGGTGATGCAGCAAAATAGCGTAAGTATTTCCCTCAGTTTTTTAGAACCAGGGTATCAATCCAGTAGGAGACTACACTCAAGTCCCTCGTACCTGCACAAACAATCAAGAACCTTGCAACCAACGCGATAAAGGGGTTGTCAGTCCCTTCACAGCCACTTGCAAAAGTGAGATCTTATAAAGATAATAAGATAAATATTTTTGCTATTTTTGTTGTATAGATTGAAAAGTAAAGATTGCAAAATAAACGGTGATAGAAACAGCTAGTTGACGGGAAAACAATATAATGGAGAATAGACCCGAGGGCCATAGGTTTCACTAGTGGCTTCTCTCAAGATTGCATAATCTACGGTGGGTGAACAAATTAATGTCAAGCAATTGATAGAAAAGCGAATAGTTATGAGAATATCTAGGCATGATCATGTATATAGGCATCACGTCCGTGACAAGTAGACCAGAACGATTATGCATCTACTACTATTACTCCACACATCGACCGCTATCCAGCATGCATCTAGAGTATTAAGTTCATAAGAACAGAGTAACGCATTAGGCAAGATGACATGATGTAGAGGGATAAACTCAAGCAATATGATATAAACCCCATCTTTTTATCCTCGATGGCAACAATACAATATGTGCCTTGCTGCCCCTGCTGTCACTGGGAAAGGACACCGCAAGATTGAACCCAAAGCTAAGCACTTCTTCCATTGCAAGAAAGATCAAACTAGTAGGCCAAACCAAACTGATAATTCGAAGAGACTTGCAAAGATATTTAAATCATGCATAAAAGAATTCAGAGAAGAACCAAATATTGTTCATAGATAATCTTGATCATAAACCCACAATTCATCGGATCTCGACAAACACACCGCAAAAAGAATTACATCGAATAAATCTCCAAGAGAATCGGGGAGAACTTTGTATTGAGATCCAAAGAGAGAGAAGAAGCCATCTAGCTAATAACTATGGACCTGAAGGTCTGTGGTAAACTACTAACACATCATCGGAGAGGCTATGGTGTTGATGTAGAAGCCCTCCGTGATCGATTCCCCCTCCTGCGGAGCGCCGGAAAAGGCCCCAAGATGGGATCTCATGGGTACAGAAGGTTGCGGCGGTGGAAATAGGGTTTCTTGGTGCTCCTGGATGTTTTTAGGGTATATGAGTATATATATAGGCGAAAGAAGTAGGTCGGTGGAGCTGCGAGGGGCCCATGAGGGTGGGGGCGCGCCCTCCTGCCTCGTGGCTTCCCTGCTGCTTCCTTGACGTACACTCCAAGTCTCCTGGATTGCGTTTGTTCCAAAAACGATCCCCGTGAAGGTTTGATTCTGTTTGGATTCCGTTTGAAATTCCTTTTCTGCGAAACACTGAAATAGGAAAGAAAAACAGCAATTTGCACCGGGCCTTCGGTTAATAGGTTAGTCCCAAAAATATTATAAAAGAGCATATTAAAGCCCATTAAACATCCAAAACAGATAATATAATAGCATGGAACAATAAAAAATTATATATATACGTTGGAGACGTATCAAGCATCCCCATGCTTAATTCCTCCTCGTCCTCGAGTAGGTAAATGGCAAAAACAGATTTGTTTATGTGGAATGCTTCCTAACATAATTTTTAAAGTAATTCTCTTTATTGTGGCATGAAAGTTCAGATCCGAAAGATTCAAGATAAAAGTTTAATATTGACATAAAAATAATAATACTTCAAGCATACTAACTAAGCAATTATGTCTTCTCAAAATAACATGGCCAAAGAAAGTTATCCCTACAAAATCATATAGTCTAGCTATGCTCTATCTTCACCACACAAAATATTTAAATCATTCACAACGCTGATGACAAGCCAAGCAATTGTTTCATACTTTTGACATTCTCAAACTTTTTCAATCTTCACGCAATACATGAGCGTGAGCCATGGATATAGCACTATAGGTGGAATAGAATGGTGGTTGTGGAGAAGACAAGATAGGAGAAGATAGTCTCACATCAACTAGACGTATCAACGGGCTATGGAGATGCCCATCAATAGATATCAATGCGAGTTAGTAGGGATTGTCATGCAACGGATGCACTAGAGCTTTAAGTGTATAAAAGCTCAAAAAGAAACTAAGTGGGTGTGCATCCAACTTGCTTGCTCATGAAGACCTAGGGCATTTTGAGGAAGCCCGTCATTGGAATATAAAAGCCAAGTTCTATAATGAAAAATTCCCACTAGTATATGAAAGTGACAACATAGTAGACTCTCTATTATGAAGATCATGGTGCTACTTTGAAGCACAAGTGTGGTAAAAGGATAGTAGCATTGCCCGTTCTCTCCTTTTCTCTTTTTTTGGGCCTTTTCTCCCTCCCTTTTTTTGGCCTCTTTTTTTTCATTTTTTTGTCCGAAGTCTCATCCCGACTTGTGGGGGAATCATAATCTCCATCATCCTTTCCTCACTGGGACAATGCTCTAATAATTATTTCCATCACACTTTTATTTACTTACATCTCAAGAATTACAACTCGATACTAGAACAAAAATATGACTCTATGTGAATGCCTCCGGCGGTGTACTAGGATATGTGATGAATCAAGAGTGACATGTATGAAATAATTATGAATTGTGGCTTTGCTACAAATACGATGTCAACTACATGATCATGCAAAGCAATATGACAATGATGAAGCGTGTTATAACAAATGGAACGGTGGAAACTTGCATGGCAATATATCTCGGAATGGCTATGGAAATGCATAATAGGTAGGTATGGTGGCTATTTTGAGGAAGATATATGGTGGGTTTATGGTACCGGTGAAAGTTGTGCGGTACTAGAGAGGCTAGCAATGGTGGAAGGGTGAGAGTGCGTATAATCCATGGAGTCAACATTAGTCATAAAGAACTCACATACTTGTTGCAAAAATCTATTAGTTATCAAAACAAAGTACTACGCGCATGCTACTAGGGGGATGGATTGGTAGGAAAAGACCATCGCTCGTCCCCGACCGCCACTCATAAGGAAGACAATCAATAAATAAATCATGCTCCGACTTCATCACATAACGGTTCACCATACGTGCATGCTACGGGAATCACAAACTTTAACACAAGTATTTATCAAATTCACAACTACTCAGCTAGCACGACTCTAATATTACCATCTTCATATCTCAAAACAATCATCAAATGTCAAACTTCTCATAGTACTCAATGCACTTTATATGAAAGTTTTTATTATACCCATCTTGGATGCCTATCATATTAGAATTAATTTTATAGCCAAAGCAAATTACCATGTTGTTCTAAAAAACTCACAAAATGATATAAGTTAAGCATGAGAGACCAATAATTTCTATAAAATAAAACTACCATCGTGCTCTTAAAAAGATATAAGTGAAGCACTAGAGCAAAATTATCTAGCTCAAAAGATATAAGTGAAGCACATAGAGTATTCTAATAAATTCCGATTCATGTGTGTCTATCCAAAAGTTGTGTACAGCAAGGATGATTGTGGTAAACTAAAAAAAAGACTCAAATCATACAAGGCGCTCCAAGCAAAACACATATCATGTGGTGAATAAAAATATAGCCTCAAGTAAAGTTAGCGATGGACGAAGACGAAAGAGGGGATGCCTTCCGGGGCATCCCCAAGCTTAGCATTTTGGTTGTCCTTGAATTTTACCTTGGGGTGGCATTGGCATCCCCAAGCTTAGGCTCTTTTCACTCCTTATTCCAAAATCCATCAAATCGTTACCCAAAATTTGAAAACTTCACAACACAAAACTCAACAGAAAATCTCATGAGCTCCGTTAGTATAAGAAAACAAACCACCATGTCAAGGTACTGTAATGAACTCATTATTTATTATATTGGTGTTAAACCTACTGTATTCCAACTTTTCTATGGTTCATACCCCCCGATACTAGCCATAGATTCATCGAAATAAGCAAACAACACACGAAAAACCGAATCTGTCAAAAACAGAACAGTCTGTAGTAATCTGTAGGTTTCGAATACTTCTGTAACTCCAAAAAATTTCAGAAATTAGGAAGACCTAAATAATTTGTATATTGATCTACTTCAATTGGAATTAGTATTTTATCGCTCTCTGGTTAAAAATGAAAATTATTTTCATCAGCGCATACTTTCTGTTCTTTTTCAGCAAGATCAAACAACAATCATCCAAGAAGATCCTAAAGGATTTACTTGGCACAAACACTAATTAAAACATAAAAACACAATCATAATAGAGGATAGATGATTTATTTATTACTAAACAGGAACAAAAAACAAGAAACAAAAATAAAATTGAGTTGCCTCCCAACAAGCGCTATCGTTTAACGCCCCTAGCTAGGCATAAAAACAAGAATAGATCTAGGTATTACGATCTTTGGTGTTGGGAAAAAGAGAGAAAATTTCTCATCTATAGCATTTATCTTTCTATTTTGATAAAGCACATGTCCATTAATGGTGGAAGAAATATTAAGCACGCTACGGAAATTTGCATCTAAGCTAGCCTTCATTTCTTTGATAATTTCATTTTGATGAAAGCACAAAAGAGAGGTGGATTCAACCTTCTCACTCATGGGGTGCCCAAATATAGTTTTCATATTTTCATAGGTATCTATGGGATCCCCCTCAAGAAAACCTTCTTCAAAAATAGAATCTAAAACTTGCTTGAACGAAGAGGGTAAGCCAACATAAAAGCTTTTTAGGTATATCTCAATTTGATATTGAGGCACGTAGCTAGCTCGGATCCCTAATAACCTATCCCAAGCATCTTTTAAAGACTCATCAAGTAAATAACGGAAAATTATGGGATCATCTTCATCGAAATTATTCAAACCCTCATTATAACCCCAATAGGTCTTTCCATAGCATCATTATTTATGAGCCTAGAGAGGACAGAGGGACTATCCAAAGTGTTGGAACCCGGGAGAGAACCATTAGCCCTTTTTGATTCGACCTTGGCGAAAGAAAATAAATAAATGGGAAAGAGGTGAATAAAATGGCAAAGGTGAAGTGGGGGAGAGGAAAACGAGAGGCAAATGGCAAATAATGTAATGTGAGGGAGAAGAGTTTGTGACGGGTACTTGGTATGTCTTGACTTGTGCATAGATCTCCCCGGCAACGGCGCCAAAAATCCTTCTTGCTACCTCTTGAGCATGCGTTGGTTTTCCATTTAAGAGGAAAGGGTAATGCAGTAAAGTAGTGTAACTATTTCCCTCAGTTTTTGAGAACCAAGGTATCAATCCAGTAGGAGACTACACTCAAGTCCCTCATACCTGCACAAACAATCAAGAACCTTGCAACCAACATGATAAAGGCGTTGTCAGTCCCTTCACGGCCACTTGCAAAAGTGAGAGCTGATAAAGATAATAAGATAAATATTTTTGTTGTATAGATTGAAAAGTAAACATTGCAAAATAAACGGCGATAGAAATAGCTAGTTGACGGGAAAATAATATAATGGAGAATAGACCCGAGGGCCATAGGTTTCACTAGTGGCTTTTCTGAAGATTGCATAATCTACGGTGGGTGAACAAATTACTGTCGAGCAATTGATAGAAAAGAGAATAGTTATGAGAATATCTAGGAATGATCATGTATATAGGTATCACGTCCGTGACAAATAGACCAAACCGATTCTGCATCTACTACTATTACTGCACACATCGACCGCTATCCAGCATGCATCTAGAGTATTAAGTTCATAAGAACAGAGTAATGCATTAGGCAAGATGACATGATGTAGAGGGATAAACTCAAGCAATATGATATAAACCCCATCTTTTGATCCTCGATGGCAACAATACAATATGTGCCTTGCTGCCCCTGGTGTAACTAGGAAAGGACACCGCAAGATTGAACCCAAAGCTAAGCACTTCTCCCATTGCAAGAAAGATCAATCTAGTAGGCCAAACCAAACTGATAATTCGAAGAGACTTGCAAAGATATTTAAATCATGCATAAAAGAATTCAGAGAAGAACCAAATATTGTTCATAGATAATCTTGATCATAAACCCACAATTCATCGGATCTTGACAAACACACCGCAAAAAGAATTACAACGAATAGATCTCCAAGAGAACCGTGGAGAACTTTGTATTGAGATCCAAAGAGAGAGAAGAAGCCATCTAGCTAATAACTATGGACCCGAAGGTCTGTGGTAAACTACTCACACATCATCGGAGAGGCTATGGTGTTGATGTAGAAGCCCTCCATGATCGATTCCCCCTCCGGCAGAGCGTCGGAAAAGGCCCCAAGATGGGATCTCATGGGTACAGAAGGTTGCGGCGGTGGAAATACGGTTTCGTGGTGCTCCTGGATGTTTTCAGGGTATATGAGTATATATAGGCAAAAGAAGTAGGTCGGTGGAGCTGTGAGGGGCCCACGAGGGTGGGGGCCGCGCCCACCCCCCACTACAAAAAAAGACACATCCGTGACATTTTGGGCCGAACGAAATCTTTTTGTCATACTTATGACACTTCTATGACGATAATTGTGACAAAACCCGGTGTCATGATAGATGTGGTGGGATCCTACTTCTATGACAAAAAAATCATGACAGAAAATGGGCTTTTCATCCTGGGCGGGCCGGAGACGCAGCTGCATGACATTCTTTGGGCCGTCCATGACAGAAAAACCCGTGGTAAAAGCGAGGGCAAGGATAATTTCGGGGAGTTCCCGGTTACGTTGGGTGGTCGGGGGCCGAGCGATGCACGTTTCTCTCGTACACGTACGCGCGTGTGTGTGAGGCGTTGGGCTCTAACTGAACCCGAGCGAGGTGTTGGGCTCTAACTGAACCCGAGCAATTGCACTAGCTACGTTACTGAACCCGAGTGATTCCTTCGCTACTGCTGCTAACTGAAGCCGGTCGATGCTGCCTCTGGATGAACAGTGAGCGTTGCTGGGGGGTTTGGATGAACAGTTCCCGGTGGGGGTGGATGAACAAGACCCCGTGGTGTTGCCTCTGGATGAACAGGACCCCGATCGATCGAGCCGGTTGGGGCTGGATGAACAGGACCCCATGGAGGGATGGATGAACAGGACCACCCCGTGGAGGGCTAGATGAACAGTAGACGGTGCAGGGTTGGATGAACAGTAGCCCGTGTAGGGGTGGTTGAACAGGAGCCCGTGGAGAGGGCTGGTTGAACAGTAGCCGGTGGAGTAGCGCGCTGTGGAGGCTGGATGAACAGGAGCCCGTGGATGAACAGTCGCAGGTGGAGGCTGGAGGAGGTCGACGATGGATGAACAGTCGCAGGTGGAGGCTGGAGGAGGTCGACGGTGGATGAACAGTAGCCCGTGGAGGCTGGAGGGGGTCAACGGTGGAGATGAACAGTATCTCGTGGAGTCCCATTTTGCAGTACGCCACACCCCTCCCGATGAACAGGACCCCCGTTTCGACCGTAGCGCTCCAGCACAGGTCCGTTTCCTCTGTTTTGCGGTACGCCACACCCCTCCCGATGAACAGGACCCCCGTTTCGACCATAGGAGGTCCGTTTCCTCTGTTTTGCGGTATGCCAGACCCCTCCCAATGAACATGATCCCGTTTCGACCATGGCCGGTCGAACACAAGGCCGTTTCCTCCGTTGTGCGGTACGCCAGGCCTCGTTTCCATCGGCTGTTCCGTCCAAGCCCTCCCGATGAACACGACGACACATTCCATTTCGACCCAGCCGGTTGGCTCCCCATGAACACGATGACGACGCTGTTTCTCTGTTCCGACCCAGCCATGTACACGAGCCCTGGCCATACGTATGCGTGAGTAGGCGTTCGAGACCCTACCCGTATGTATGTATGTGGCCGTATTTTCTTTCTTGCACACTGGTCGTTGTACATACGTGTACATGCTACGTGCGCGCCTCTACTACGCCACGTGCACGCCTCTACATGGACTAGTATGTACGTACACGTTCGCGACCAGAATGACAACGCTACGTACGCTTCGACCAGGTGGGTCCCGATTGTCACACACTTCCTTGCGTGCGAAGATGTAGCTTGTGGGTCCCAGCAGTCAGGGGGGACAATCATTTTTTTTTACCCAGACGCACTTCCTTGCGTGCGAAGATGTCGCTGGCAGGTCCCAGCAGTCAGGGGGAAACATTTTTTTCGCTAAATACGGTTGCCCGTCCGGTGGGTCCCTGTTGTCAGGTGGACGAATCATTATTTTCCGCGTAATAAGTAGGCACTTCCTTGCTACGGGCGTGGACCCAGCTGTCAGCCTCTCCATGTACAGTCCATGTTCAATGGAAGCCGTTCCTTGACCACGTTGACCACGTCGCGCTGAGAGCACCAGGGCGGTGGACGACGGCGAGGCCTAGGAAGGGGACGGCGCGGAGCCGGGGAAGACGCGGCAGTGGATGCCCACGCCTAGAGGAGTATGAGGGTTCACTGGTTCGCTACGGTGTGAGGCTGTCGTCACTTCAGAATAACATGGGGTGTGGGTGAGTAGAGGGATGTCCTGGCCAGCAGTGGGAGTAGTAGGGGTGGTGAGGCCACCATGGCATCACAGCCGGCCACGGGAGGCAGGAGCATGAGGCACGACCGGCGCTGGTTTGGGCGGTTGGAGCAAGAAGACCAGAGGTTGAAGAAGCACTACGGCCGTTGGATTGACATCGTACGGTCATTGGAGCTAGAATCATGCATATTGACTAAGTTGACAAAGCCCTTCATCCCCGTCAACTTAGTAGGCCCACAAGTCAGCCTCCCACTATACTGTGTCCCAGCTAGCAGGGGGGTATTCATTTTTTGTGCACAATAAGGAGGTACTTCCTTGCGTGCGAAGATATAGCTGGTGGGTCTGAGCTGTTAGCGGTGCTAACATTTGTTTCACGAAATACAGAGGCTCTTTCGGTGGGTCCTAGATGTCAGGTGGAGGAATCATTATTTTGTGCGTAATAAGGAGGCATTTACTTGCGTGCAGCCGTGGACCCAGCTGTTAGCCTCTCCATGTACAGTCCACTTCAGATGCATGTCGGTCGTTGACCATGTTGACCAGGCCACGCCGAGAGCACCAGGGCGGTGGATGACGGCGAGGCCTAGGAAGGGAACGACACGAAGCCAGGGAAGACTCGGTAGTTGTTTCCCATGCGGAGGGGAGTATGACTGTACTAGGGTTTACTGGTTCGTCTGCCGTTGCCGGAGAATAACAGCAGGTGTGGGTGAGTAGAGGGATGGATAGGCCGGCAATGGGAGTACGGTGGGGCGGTGAGGCCTGCGCAGCAGCACAGCCGGCCATGGGAGGCGGGAGCAGGCGGTCACGCCGGCGCTGGATTTGGCGGCTGGAGCAAGAAGATCAGAGATTGAAGAAACACGATGGCCGTTGGATTGACATCAAACGGTTACGTCTGCTAGAATCGTTTGTTGACGTATATAATAACTAAAAAAATCTTGCATACGCGTCAACTTAATAGGCCCACAAGTCAGACCATTCCCTCTTTTTTTTAATAATTTATATATAGCTCATTGCGACTTCTTATGCAATTTATTGCAGTCCGTTTTTTTGGTTGGCCAAGGCCAATTTCGCATATTTATGTGGGTTCCAAACTATTTTTAGTACCGAAATGTCGAGCCAGATTTAAAGTACTTTGAAGATATATTTAAATTAGGTTAATGCCCGGTGAAATGGGAATCTGAAAATGTGAAAAAAATTCAGAAATTATAAAGTAATTGCCAATTTGTCATCTGTTTTTATATTTACAACCCATTTCATATTACTTTCAAGATTTGCAGGCGTCTTGAAAGAGTTGCAGCCCATCAGGGCGTAGAAAAATAAGTAGGCCTGGATTGGGTATTCTTCAAAAAAAATAAACTGGGCTCATTTTCACAAAGAAAAAATAGCTGGGTTGGTCACATGGTGAACATAGAATATAAGCCTGGGCTAGACGGGCCACAGCCCAGTTCAAACCCTGCTCTGTCTCAACAATAACAAAAAAATACTGCTCGAGCAGCTACGTCCCAGGTGTTAGCCGATCTTGTGTTGTTCTCTTGTCTATTGACTATATACGCTCACAATGTCGTGGGTCCCAGATGTCAGGAAAACACTAGGAGGAAGCATTTTATTTTTCCATATGCTGACATGGTGGGCCCCTACTGTCATCCTCTCCACGTACTTCTGCTGATTCCTGTTATTTGTTGACCATGTTGACAACGCGAGAGGGCGGTGCCGCGGCGAGCGCACCAAAGCGCGCGGTGGACGACGGCGAGGCCTCGGACGTCGGTGTTAACGATTTAGGAGATGGTGGGGCGGCGATGCGTGCATTGAGGCGCAGCCAACCGTGGGAGGCGGAAGCAGGCGGCCCTGCCGGCGCTGGTTTGGTTTTGGCGGCTGAAGGAAGACAGGACTGAGGAAACACGATAGACTATAAAAGCAGCAAGAGTACTTAACAACCTTAACTGAAACCAGCAGGGGCACTTAACAACCATAGCTGAAAGCAGTATGAGTACTTATACAGATTCAACCGTACAAAGCATGCCTCGAACAATGCTACTTTGCCTACAGTTAACCAAGGGTGAGGCCGCCAAGCCCCAGGACAAGGCCCAGGCGCCACCCCGCGCATCCACAACCTTCTGAAAGCGGCTTCATCTCGCAATGTGGTCAATAAACAGGATATTCGCTTTAGAGCCATGGAAAAGCGGGAACATAATCTTCTGTCCTATTCTCCAAGATGGACGGGCCTTCATTATTTGAGACCACCCATGAATAAGTATCTTTTCACCTCCAAGGGGAATGGAGTAGGTCAACATAAACATCATGTTGTGACCAAGCGCAGGTCTGACCTGACCATGGTCAGGCATATGTATAGGAACAATAGAACTGGGCAGTTTCTGTTTCAAGAAGATCACAGCTGTAAAACTGTGTATAAGCAATAGTTTATGAACAACATATATAATAGAAAATAGCTCGTACCATAAGTTTCCCGACACAGCTAGACCTGTTCAACGAGTGGAGCAGTGGCACACATATCCCATGTGGCCTTCCACCATTGAAACTCCCCACAAGGACCTCAAGACGATCAATAAAGTGTAGGAACTTGCTGTGGATGTCGTCCTAGTCAACTTCGGTGCCATCAGTAACAGCTGAGTTGTTACAGAATAACAAACGAGCAGGCTGCTTAACTCTGAAAAAACCTACACGTGCCACCAATTATAAGAAAATATTAGTTAGAAGTAGCATCTTCGTGAGAGATTCGTTGCTAGTTCTAAAGTTAAATTGTGATTAGTTAGACAGAAAAGGTGGATTAAGAAGTAATCGAGGCAAGCAAGAACCATATACAAAACTAACATGGATGAACAATTGGAACGATGTCGGGGTGGAAGATCACAGTGAAGATGAGACCAGGTTCTGCTATTTCCATCAACATTCGTGCGCCAACTTTCAGTCCGTAACACTTGACAAAGTTTATCCAAGTTTGGCCATAAAAAAGCAACGATCTTCTTGGTTCATGAACACAACTCGAAACTTATATCCATGGCTTGTCTTCACTGTGTCCATTAAACTAGTGTATTCAGTTATGGCAAGGCCGAGCTCTTGAGTACATGTGTTCAGGCAGAGCAAATAATGCACTGCAGGAAAAATAATATGATAACACAATGTATTCCCTATCCAAATCTAGAAATAACTTCCTCCTTCACGTCAGTGTTGACCATCGTACTGGTAGTACCTTTTATTCAAATATAGCAATCCAAATTTCCAAATTAGTCGACAGCATGTTCAAAAAAACCCACCCTCCCAGATAGAAAAGAGGATTTTAGGAACATACTGTGCGTGTTTTAAAATCCTGTGTTAGGATGAGAAGGAACAAGTGTGGCGTCTCACCGAGGGCGTGGAAACCTGTAGGGTCCTCGCACTTTGGGCACTGCAAATGAAACACACTAGATTCAGTAGGAAGAAAAATGCATCAACGGTGGTGGCTGCCATCCTAGGATTACCCGCGACCAAGGGACTTGGATTTATCGAGGGTGGATGAAGAATTCGTACCTGGTTCTCCATGAGAAAACCCTATGCAATTGCCAAGAGGGGGTTTTCTATAAACAAGCACACGAGGGAGAAGGGGATTCAGGCCCAGTGAAATATTGCCGCTTCGTCCATCCAGCTTACTGCTAAAGCTGGAAAGGGGGTTTGTGATTTGATGGCTCATTGGGCATTACTGCGGCGCTACGACCGGGGTGTGTCTACCGTGCAGTTGTGCACTCTAATTTGTGCATATGTCATGTGGACCCCGTTGCCGGATGCCCCACATATCAACGAAAGGAAGTAGAAAGACAGGAGTAACTAGTTACACATAGATATATTTTTGACAGAGAGATACTCCCTCGGTAAAGAAGTATACAAATCTTTTATATCACAACTTTATACATAAGAAAAATCAAGGGGAATATATATAACATATATAATTATAAAAAACAGAGTTGTTTTTAACACAGTATAGACGAGTTGGTGATGATGGTGTGCCTGCCATCCTGCAATATTGGCCGTCTGATTTATATCTGACGGATAGGAAGGAAACTATGGTAATTTTTTAAAAAGGTACCCACACACCTCTCCACATTTGCAAATAAGGCCTTCCCTCGTTCATCCTTTTATCTCATAAGATAAAATATTCATACAAATGCATCTTGATGTTACGTGCAACGCACGGGCATTATGGGGGTTCAGCTGAGAATATAATACTCAGACAGGCTCATGGTTCTGGACTTTGGGCCGTAGGCCCACCCTGCATGTTTGGGGGCCCATGTGTTCTACCTCAGCGCTTTTCATATTGCAAGCGATCGGTACGGCGCTGGTTTTAGATGCTGTCGCAAGGCGAATACACAAAATTGAATAAAGCACGACAACTGTTGGAATGAAATCGAACGACATTTCCTAACCAGCAATGAGAGTTGCAATTCTATCAACGATATACCATGTGATAAATAATACTGTCGTATTACTTATACACACAGGACACCTGTTTCACCATGCCAGATTATTACATCAAAATCTCTCGGAGGATAGATCAGTTCGACAGTTGCGTGCTGCTACTGAAGAATTTCAAAGTTGATTTGCACTAGCTCTCCTTGCCGAGAAAGTTCAATTTTGAGATCATCCCCTACCGCAAGATAAGATTTAGATTTGAACCTTGACCATCCTTTAGCATCAATCCTCATGCGACCATCCTTTGTACTTACGGTATATTGAGCAGGTTCATTCACACGAAGGTTGCGCATGGTAAGAGAAACTTGGCCGCTGTTGCCCGGATTGTTGAACGACTCCCTCGTCGCTCTACGAATCTCTGTTTGCAAACAAGAAGACATACCCAAACCGTTAGATCAACATAGTGAATCATGCAAAACAACATGGAAAGAAAAAAAGAACGAAACACTTGGGTGGCCAATGCTTACCAAGAAGGTGGACATGTCGGTTTTTGTAAGGACTTTGGTATATTAAGTGCGAACTGCAGCCCAGTCTGTTGCTGGTGCAACTGCTTGTTCGGTTGCCGCCGCATGGGCCGGAGCAAATGCAAGTGTAAGTGTTGGTGCAGGTGTCGAAGCTGCTGCTGCCGGAGATGGTGCTCCTTGTAGAGCTGGTGCCGGTGTCGGAGCAGGTGTCGGTGTCGATGCCCAATCCTCTGGTAGATTAGCCTGATCTGCTGACGCGGTCGGTGCCCAATCCTCAGCTAGATCAGACTGAGTTGTTGCCGCTGTCAGTGCTAGAGCAACTGCCGGTGCTCGATCCGTTGCTGAAGGTGGTACTGATGTGCGAGACAGTGGCGATCGTGTCTGGTCTGCTATGATCAGCTTTCTAACTTGACTAGGCTCCGCGACCGTGATCCAGTTTTTTTCTTCATTTCTTTTAAACGCGAGAAGGACTAATTGTGGCTTTTTTGTTAAACCAAACTGCAGTTCATCATAGGGATTCAGCTTGTACTCAGACAACAGACTGATCCAATTTTTTCCAGTAATATAAGTGATGGACAGTGCCTTCGTTACTGACACGACATAAGAAGTGAAACCTGCAAAAATAGCCATCATAGAGCAAACCAAATGGTTTATTCTATGATGAATGTCACATGGCAAAACCTGCATCGTAAAATTGTAGGAAAAGAAAGAAAACATGATATTAAATCAATAAGATTTAGACAGTAAATCAATACAATTTACATGATGTGACATGAGTGAATCTTTACCAGGAAATCACTATGTTGAAGTACTAAACAGAAGATTGATTGTCCAACTACGGGTGGCATGCAGGGGCCCCGCCTACTCCCACAAGTAGGACATTCCAAAGGTCATGACAAATCGTATGGACCGAACATCCATGGGACTGGAAATCCTGGTGGGTGCGATAAACCCTGTAATGCATACAGATATTGGAGTGTAACCATAATTGATAAACCGTCCTCACAAAAAAGATGATCTGGATACTTCAAAATATACAGACTGAATTGAGTGGACAGACATTAACATACACCGTTCTCAGGACTGGCCACACACCAAAAGCGGCAGTACTAATAAACAATACAGGATTCACAAACACAAATCAAGTACTGAACAATAGTACTTACTACAGACAAGCAAAGTTGCACTAACTAAACTATGCAGACTATTTCTTGCCACCGACCTATGGGATGAACCCTGCATAACTGACTAGGCCATGGACTTCGTGAGAGATGTCTACATGCACCAACACCATCTCGTCAACCTTGGAGAACCTAACAGAGTGGTCTTTCCACTCATAAACATGATGATGAAGACAGGCCGCATCAGATTTGTTGGGAAGCTTTACAAGAACCACACCCTTTGTAATCGAAGGCATAGCCAGGAAATTGTTGTGGTCAAGTACAGCCTCGAGAACACGCATGTCAACAATGCTACAGGAAAACACTAGTTCAGAACACGTGGCGACAAGGACACGGCAGCTGGATAGTTTAGCAGTAGAACTCATCCTCAGGTCTTCCAGTTCACACGGCATGACTTTGAGAACTTCATCTCCACTGCGGACCGGGTTCTAATTCAAACAGAAACCATATTTTATTACTACCCCCGTTCAGAAATATAAGATGATTTTCGATATTATACTCCATATATGACTACATACACGCACAGAAATGAGTGAACAAAGACACTAGAACATGTCTTCAAAGGCATGAGAGCAGAGGGATTACTTGCAATATCCATAACACAAGTTACTGAGGCAAATATACCCTCTTCAAAGGTAGCATTGATGTTCATAAAGTACTCCAGTTGAAAGTAATCTATAAGAAATCAGTGTCAACCTCTCGCATGTTTTGGTCAAAAGAGGAATTTAGAACCATCATTTGGCACACAAAAATCGCATGCAATATCACCTAGAAAGTTGTACTACTAGTACTAGTACTACGTGTTAGATGAAAAAACACGATCAAGATCGAGAAAAAGATCGTCAAGAAGAGATATTCCTGGACTTGCTTAATGAGGGATCCCGGAGAGGGGGGCTTGGACAGGGCCATGGCTTTGAGCTTGTCTGCGGTAGTCTCGGCGGGGTGCTTGCGCTTCTTCGTACCATGAGCCTCGACGGTTTTGGCCAGAGCCATAGACATCACTTCGGCCGATGCTCCAGCGTCCATCAAGAAACTGTCAAATAGAAATAAAACAAAATAAACCATAATCACAAACCCAAAATAAGAACAGAGATGGAGTTATAGGATCAGTCTCGGGGTTGCAAGATCGGGCCTTGGCCAGAATCAACACCATTGATGCGCTCACCTTTCCTTCTTTGGGAGAGAAGAACAATGGCAGAAGCAGGTTGGGGTTTTCTTGAAGAAATGAGGAACAAGATGTGGGAGAAGCGAGTTGGGTAGAGAGGGGAAGCTGAGAGAGAAGAGTGAAATGATGGTTGCTTCGTTCATCCAACTTACTGCTGGAAAGGAGGGGGTTTTGTGATTTGACAGCTCATTGGGCATTACTGCGGCGCTTCGATTGGGGTAGTCTACCGTCACTCTACTACGGAGTAATTTAGTGCATGGCTGGTGGACCCCGATGCTACCTGTCCCACACGTCGGCAAAAGTGAGTAATTTAGTGCATGGCTGGAGGAGGATCCGCACGATAGAGCGTGTCCACTGTTTTTCTGATGAAAAAAATGATTACAACAAGTGTTTCCACTCTTACGACGGAGGAGTGCGAAACACGGCAACCACTTGAACATACACAGTGCTCCTACTACTAGGCATGTGCAGTGGTTCATACGTCAGTACTACATAATCTTGTTGCTAGTGTAGTAAGATATGACGACAACAAATGATGTTGTGCGCATGTCAACTATATGAATAGTAATGTAGTAACATAGTACCGCTTTTTCGACTGTCCGGTCGAGAATGAACGGTGAGATCAATTTTAACAGAACTAGGTCTACAGTGCACGGAGAGTACAGTGCTACAGTACTCCATGAAACATGAACCATATGAAGCACGAATAGTGCTAGGCAGGGTGTATGAAAAGGGTGCACGGGATGGGAGCAAAAGTTCCCTTCTCGACACACTTTTGGGTGTTTGGCAGAGTGCATGAAGGGTGCATGAGTCCACACTAGTAGGTTAACACAAATACACGAAGAGGAAACAACTATATTGAGATGAGAATGCAACCAAACACACCCACACGCTTTGTGCTACAGTGACTGATCTGCACCGTCTGAGTTTGATCCAACGGTCATGTTGCGCCGAGACATGGACATGCCCATGCAGAGGGCGCCTAAACACCACTGAAGTCCCTTTGCTTCTCGAGGCGCACGACGTTGGTGATGCAGGGGGCGAAACGGCTGAAAGGCAATGCAATCTACGGGAAGGCGGAGGGAGCCAGCCAAGGAGCGGGGAATCTTTTGGTTTTCACCATGGTAAAACACCAGTCGACGACTTCTCACATCAGGGAGCAGTGGGTTTTGCAGGCGGAGTCATCGTGACTAATTGCTTCCACGCCTGCTCCCGTCAATCAAAAAATTAAAAATCCTGCCACGCCTGCTCCCGTCAATCAAAAAATTAAAAATCCTGCTGCACCCAAACACCAGAGCAACACCGCGGTGGATTTTTAAATTTACCTGCCGGCAAATAGATAAAAAAGGGGTGAAAAACAAATGTGGCGGCGGCCTAGCTAATCGGTCGAACTAGCCCAACTAGCTAGCCACCGTGCTTCACTGATGTATTCGGTGGGAAAGGTGGTCTTTCTTGATTTGACGACTCATTTACTTGCTTCGACGAAAACGCGCGGTAGGGCGTCCCACGTCAGGAAGAATATATGCATACACCACCCGGGAGGACCCCGAAACCGCGCGGTAGGGTGAGCCATGTCTTGGCACGGAGGAAAAATGTGTGTGTAAAAATATACTGTATCAAACGTAGTACCTATGGTTCGACCTCGGGACCCAGCCAGTCGGTCGAAAACACCCCACTAGCCACGCAGCTTCATGATGCTAACGTGGAACGGAGGATAGGTGTGGTTAGCTCCTTCTCGACCAGCCACAACGTCTCTTGTTCTATGCGATTCTTCTATTTTCCAAGCTTTTTTAGTTGTAATAACACCACGGCAAGCTAGCTCCGCTCTTTGTGTGTGCCCATGCAAAGGTTAGACGATGGAGAGAAGAGAGAGATCGCAAACCTGGGACCCACCAGTAAGTGAGTCAACGGTCATGCACATGTTGACGAGGCACTCCCTCTACTCTACTCAACGTAATACTATATAAAATCAAGTTATGGGACAAAGCCAACAACCGTTGTTGTTTCAGGCTATCGACTTACGCTTTGTATTCCAGGTTGCCAGTTCGAATCTCGTCTTTCAGATTTGTTAGTTTTAGGTCCAAATTTGATTAATGACAAGTGGGACCCCCGTGTGTTGTTCTGATATTTTAGTGTAGGATGGTTTTTTTTTAACAAAAACTTTGCGCGGTTAGACAAGTAACGGCACGAGTTACACGTATTTTGCAAGTTTACGAACAAAAATGACAGCGGGATAGAATATCACATCCACCCTGCAGCTTAGATGCTATGGTGATACGAGTTTTTACACCGTTGGAAGTGAGATCCAATGGCTTGGGAGTAGTCTTTGTAATTATGCGCAATTTCCAAACTCTCCAAAGGTTTTTTTGCAAAAAAAAACATTCAGGCCTCGTGTGTGCCGCTGTGATACGTCTCCAACGTATCTATAATTTTTGATTGCTCCATGCTATATTATCTACTATTTTAGACATTCTTGGGCTTTATTATCCACTTTTATATTATTTTTGGGACTAACCTATTAACCGGAGGCCCAACCCAGAATTGTTGTTTTTTGCCTGTTTTAGGGTTTCTAAGAAAAGGAATATCAAACGGAGTCCAAACGAAATGAAACCTTCGAAAACGTGATTTTCTCATTAGATAAGATCCAGGAGACTTGGACCCTCCATCAAGAAAGCCACGAGGTGGTCACGAGGGTAGGGGGCGCCCCCCTAGGGCGCCCCCCTTCCTCGTGGGCCCCTCGAAGCTCCACCGACGTACTTCTTCCTCCCATATATATCCACGTATCCCCGAACGATCAGAAGAGGAGCCAAAAACCTAATTCCACCGCCGCAACTTTCTTTATCCACGAGATCCCATCTTGGGGCCTGTTCCGGAGCTCTGCCGGAGGAGGCATTGATCACGGAGGGCTTCTACATCATCATCCAAGCCCCTCTGATGAAGTGTGAGTAGTTTACTTCAGACCTATGGGTCCATAGCTAGTAGCTAGATGGCTTCTTCTCTCTTTCTCGATCTCAATGTTCTCCCCCTCTCTTGTGGAGATCTATTCGATGTAATCTTCTTTTGCGGTGTGTTTGTTGAGACCGATGAATTGTGGGTTTATGATCAAGTCTATCTATGAATAATATTTGAATCTTCTCTGAATTCTTTTATGTATGATTGGTTATCTTTGCAAGTCTCTTCGAATTATTAGTTTGGTTTAGCCTACTAGATTGGTTGTTCTTGCCATGGAGAAGTGCTTAGCTTTGGGTTCAATCTTGCGGTGTCCTTTCCCAGTGACAGAAGGGGCAGCAAGGCACGTATTGTATCATTGCCATCGAGGATAACAAGATGGGTTTTTTATCATATTGCATGAAACTATCCCTCTACATCATGTCATCTTGCTTAAGGCGTTACTCTGTTTTTAACTTAATACTCTAGATGCATGCTGGATAGCGGTCGATGAGTGGAGTAATAGTAGTAGATGCAGAATCGTTTTGGTCTACTTGTCTCAGACGTGATGCCTATATACATGATCATACCTAGATATTCTCATAACTATGCTCAATTTTGTCAATTTCTCAATAGTAATTTGTTCACCCACCGTAGAATACTTATGCTCTTGAGAGAAGCCACTAGTGAAACCTATGGCCTCCGGGTCTCTTTCTCATCATATCAATCTCCATCACTTTAATATTGCTTTGCTTTTACTTTGCTTTTACTTTTTACTTTGCATCTCTGTACCAAAAATACCAAAAAAATATTATTTATCATCTCTATCAGATCTCACTTTCGTAAGTGACTGTGAAGGGATTGACAACCCTACGGGCGTTCCTTGCGTTGAGCTATTGTTTTTGTGTAGGTACGAGGGACTCGAGCGTAGCCTCCTACTGGGGAAATACTTACGCTACTTTGCTGCATCATCCTTTCCTCTTCGGGGAAATCCAACGCAGTGCTCAAGAGGTAGCAAGAAGAATTTCTGGCTCCGTTGCCGGGGAGTCTACGCAAAAGTCAACATACCAAGTACCCATCACAATCCCTATCTCCCGCATTACATTATTTGCCATTTGCCTCTCGTTTTCCTCTCCCCCACTTCACCCTTGCCATTTTATTCGCCCTCTCTCTCTCTATCCTCCCTCTCTATTTGCCTCTTTTGCCCGTTTGCTCTTTGTTTGCTCGTGTGTTAGTTTGTTTGCTTGTCGTCATGGCTAGTCTTATATCTTCTCCATTGTCTCCCGAGAATGAAGTTCTAAATTATAAACAAAGGGAGGGAGAAAATCTAAAAGATGCTTGGTATAGAATTTGCAATGCTCAAAATAGATCTACCAGGAAGCAATCTACTTCAGTTCTTCTCCGCAATTTTTATGTAGGTGTTAATCCTTGGTATAGATATATCCTTGATACCATTACCGGAGGGAATTTCTTGGGTAGCCATACTTTTGATTCTTATAATGCTATGTTAGATTTGTTTGGCTCACCACCTGTTTTGGTTAATGGAACTATGTTAACTTTGGAGCATGTTATGCAAAGACTTGAAATTATTGAAAATAAAGTTGCTACTATTGAATTAATTGAAAATCTAGATAAAAATATCCACAATCAAATTACTCAATATGGATCTAAGGTAGGAATGACTTTGAAAAATATTAAGGAAAACGAACCCATAGTTAATGAGAAGATAAACTTAGATTCTACTAGAATTGATAAACTTGAGGGTATCATTACAAACTTGGGAACCGCTTTTTCTTCCGTAAAGAATACTCCAAGTCCTCCTACTAAAATTGCCAAGCTTATGTATGTTCCTAAAAATAAGGGTGAATCATCTAGTAAGGAAACTGCGGATATTAAATCTATAAGTATTCATCCCAATCTTTTTGGTGTCATTAAGGAACCAAGTGCTACAAATGAATTTTTCGATCTTTTGCCTAAGAGTTTTATAATCACTAGAAATAAAGAAATTCCTAAGGGAAATATATGCCTAATTGAATAATTGCCTACCAAAGATGGCAATACCTAGATCCATTCTTGCTTGTTATGCCTAGCTAGGGGCGTTAAACGATAGCGCTTGTTGGGAGGCAACCCAATTTTATTTTTATTCCTTGCTTTTAGCTCCTTTTTAGTAATAAATAAATTATCTAGCCTATTTTTTGGTTGTGTTTTTTGTGTTTAATTAGTGTTTGTGCCAAGTAGAACCGTTGGGAAGACTTGGGGAAAGTCTTGTTGAACTTGCTGTAAAAAGCAGAAACTTTAGCTCTCACGAGCACTGCTGTATTTTTATTTGGAAAGTGCTATTTAGTTAATTCTTTTTGAAGATGATTAATATATAAATTCCTCACGTCCAGCAATTTATTTTAGAATTTTTGGGGTTCCAGATCTTGCGCTATCTACAGATTACTACAGACTGTTCTGTTTTTGACAGATTCTGTTTTTCGTGTGTTGTTTGCTTATTTTGATGAATCTATGGCTAGTAAAATAGTTTATAATCCATACAGAAGTTGGAATACAGTAGGTTTAACACCAATATAAATAAAGAATGAGTTCATTACAGTACCTTGAAGTGGTCTTTTGTTTTCTTTCGCTAATGGAGCTCACGAGTTTTCTACTTTAAGTTTTGTGTTGTGAAGTTTTCAAGTTTTGGGTAAAGATTTGATGGATTATGGAACAAGAAGTGGCAAGAGCCTAAGCTTGGGGATGACCATGGCACCCCCAAGATAATCTAAGGACACCTAAAAGCCAAAGCTTGGGGATGCCCCGGAAGGCATCCCCTTTTTCGTCTACTTCTATCGGTAACTTTACTTGGAGCTATATTTTTATTCACCACATGATATGTGTTTTGCTTGGAGCATCTTTTATGATTTGAGTCTTTGCTTATTAGTTTACCACAATCATCCTTGCTTTACACACCTTTTGAGAGAGCCATACATGATTTGGAATTTGATAGAATACTCTATGTGCTTCACTTATATCTTTTGAGCTTTATAGTTTTGCTCTAGTGCTTCACTTATATCTTTTAGAGCACGGTGGTGTATTTGTTTTATAGAAACTATTGATCTCTCATGCTTCACTTAGATTATTTTGAGAGTCTTAATAGCATGGTAATTTTCTTAAAATCCTAACATGCTAGGTATTCAAGAATAATAAAATTCTCTTATGAGTGTGTTGAATATTATGAGAAGTTTGATACTTGATAATTGTTTTGAGATATAAAGATGGTGATATTAAAGTTGTGCTAGTTGAGTAGTTGTGAATTTGAGAAATGCTTGTGTTAAAGTTTGTGATTCCCGTAGCATGCACGTATGGTGAACCGTTATGTGATGAAGTCGGAGCATGATTTATTTATTGATTGTCTTCCTTATGAGTGGCGGTCGGGGACGAGCGATGGTCTTTTCCTACCAATCTATCCCCCTAGGAGCATGCGCGTAATACTTTGCTTTGATAACTTCTAGATTTTTGCAATAAGTATATGAGTTCTTTATGACTAATGTTGATTCCATGGATTATACACACTTTCCTTCCTTCCACCATTGCTAGCCTCTCTAATACCGCGCACTTTTCGCCGATATCATACACCCACCAAATACCTTCCTCAAAACAGCCACCATACCTACCTATCATGGCATTTCCATAGCCATTCTGAGATATATTGCCATGCAACTTTCCACCGTTCCGTTCATTATGACACACTCCATCATTGTCATATTGCTAGCATGATCATGCAGTTGACATCGTATTTGTGGCAAAGCCACCATTCATAATTCTTTCATACATGTCACTCTTGATTCATTGCATATCCCGGTACACCGCCGGAGGCATTCATATAGAGTCATATTTTGTTCTAAGTATCGAGTTGTAAAATTTGAGTTGTAAGAAAAATAAAAAGTGTGATGATCATCATTTTAGAGCATTGTCCCAAGTGAGGAAAGGATGATGGAGACTATGATTCCCCCACAAGTCAGGATGAGACTCCGGAAAAAAGAAGGCCATAAAAAAGAGAGAAAGGCCCAAAAAATGAGAGAAAAAGAGAGAAGGGACAATGTTACTAACCTTTTACCACACTTGTGCTTCAAAGTAGCACCATGATCTTCATGATAGAGAGTCTCTCATTATGTCACTTTCATATACTAGTGGGAATTTTTCATTATAGAACTTGGCTTGTATATTCCAATGATGGGCTTCCTCAAAATGCCCTAGGTCTTCGTGAGCAAGCGAGTTGGATGCACACCCCCTTAGTTTCTTTTGAGCTTTCATATACTTATAGCTCTAGTGCATCCATTGCATGGCAATCCCTACTCACTCACATTGATATCTATTGATGGGCATCTCCATAGCCCGTTAATACGCCTAGTTGATGTGAGACTATCTTCTCCCTTTTTGTCTTCTCCACAACCACCATTCTATTCCACCTATAGTGCTATATCCATGGCTCACGCTCATGTATTGCGTGAAGATCGAAAAGGTTTTGAAAATGTCAAAAGTATGAAACAATTGCTTGGCTTGTCATCGAGGTTGTGCATGATTTAAATACTTTGTGTGGTGAAGATAGAGCATATCCAGACTATATGATTTTGTAGGGATAGCTTTCTTTGGCCATGATATTTTGAGAAGACATAATTGCTTTGTTAGTATGCTTGAAGTATTATTATTTTTATATCACTATGAACTTTTCTCTTGAATCTTTCAAATCTGAATATTCATACCATAATTAAGAAGATTTACATTGAAATTATGCCAAGTAGCACTCCGCATCAAAAATTCTGTTTTTATCATTTACCTACTCGAGGACGAGCAGGAATTAAGCTTGGGGATGCTTGATACGTCTCCAACGTATCTATAATTTTTGATTGCTCCATGCTATATTATCTACTGTTTTAGACATTATTGGGCTTTATTATCCACTTTTATATTATTTTTGGGACTAACCTATTAGCCGGAGGCCCAGCCCAGAATTGATGTTTTTTGCCTGTTTAAGGGTTTCGAAGAAAAGGAATATCAAACGGAGTCCAAACGGAATGAAACCTTCGGAAACGTGATTTTCTCATCAGACAAGATCCAGGAGACTTGGACCCTTTGTCAAGAAAGCCATGAGGTGGTCACGAGGGTAGGGGACGCCCCCTCCCCTAGGGCGCGCCCCCTGTCTCATGGGCCCCTCGAAGCTCCACCGACGTACTTCTTCCTCCCATATATATCCACGTATCCCCAAACGATCAGAAGAGGAGCCAAAAACCTAATTCCACCGCCGCAACTTTCTTTATCCATGAGATCCCATCTTGGGGCCTGTTCCGGAGCTCTCCCGGAGGAGGCATCGATCACGGAGGGCTTCTACATCATCATCCAAGCCCCTCCGATGAAGTGTGAGTAGTCTACTTAAGACCTACGGGTCCATAGCTAGTAGATAGATGGCTTCTTCTCTCTTTCTCGATCTCAATACAATGTTCTCCCCCTCTCTTGTGGAGATCTATTCGATGTAATCTTCTTTTTGCGGTGTGTTTGTTGAGACCGATGAATTGTGGGTTTATGATCAAGTCTATCTATGAATAATATTTGAATCTTCTCTGAGTTCTTTTATGTATGATTGGTTATCTTTGCAAGTCTCTTCGAATTATCAGTTTGGTTTGGCCTACTAGATTGGTTGTTCTTGCCATGGGAGAAGTGCTTAGCTTTGGGTTCGATCTTGCGGTGTCCTTTCCCAGTGAAAGAAGGGGCAGCAAGGCACGTATTGTATCGTTGCCATCGAGGATAACAAGATGGGTTTTCTTATCATATTGCATGAAACTATCCCTCTACATCATGTCATCTTGCTTAAGGCGTTACTCTGTTTTTAACTTAATACTCTAGATGCATGCTGGATAGCGGTCGATGAGTGGAGTAATAGTAGTAGATGCAGAATCGTTTCGGTCTACTTGTCTCAGACGTGATGCCTATATACATGATCATACCTAGATATTCTCATAACTATGCTCAATTCTGTCAATTGCTCAACAGTAATTTGTTCACCCACCGTAGAATACTTATGCTCTTGAGAGAAGCCACTAGTGAAACGTATGGCCCCCGGGTCTCTTTCTCATCATATCAATCTCCATCACTTTAATATTGCTTTGCTTTTACTTGGCTTTTACTTTTTACTTTGCATCTCTATACCAAAAATACCAAAAATATATTATTTATCATCTCTATCAGATCTCACTTTCGTAAGTGACCGTGAAGGGATTGACAACCCCTAAGAGCGTTGGTTGCGTTGAGCTATTGTTTTTGTGTAGGTACGAGGGACTCGAGCGTAGCCTCCTACTGGATTGATACCTTAGTTCTCAAAAACTGAGGGAAATACTTACGCTACTTTGCTGCATCATCCCTTCCTCTTCGGGGAAATCCAACGTAGTGCTCAAGAGGTAGCATGCTGCATCTTGGATCCAACGGCTCCCCGTTGCTCATATTAGGTGCTCCCCGTAGCTTAATTACCCGCTACAGTGATATGAGCATCTAGGTCATATGATGAGTGATCAGATGGCACATGCGTAGTACTTGTACTTTCTGTGCAATTCCCAAACTCTCTCAGTCCTATATTGCAAAAACATTCAAACCTCCTACTGTGGGCCGTTAGATCTCCGTGAACTCGTATCACCATAGAATCTATGGTGCGGGAGCACCTCATATTCTCCCGTGCGAGAAAACATAAGGTGCTCTCGCAGCTTGGATGCTACAGTGATATGAGCTTCGAGGTCGTTTGATTTGAGATCCAATGGCATCTGAGCAGTCTTTGGGCTTGTAAGCAGTGGCCGAACTCTTTGGGGGATTTTCTGCAAAAAAAACATTCGAACTACCGAGGAGGTGTTGGGTCACAAATCCAACGGCTCCGAAGAGCTTGTATCACCAAAGCATCTAAGGTGTGGTAGCACATGATATTCTTACATACAGGAGAATATGATGTCCTCCTTCATCTTAGATGCTACGGTGATACGAGCTTCGAGGTCGTTGGATATGGGATCCAAGGGCATCTGAGTAGTTTTTGTACAAATTGTGTGCAATTCTCAAACTCATCAAGGTTTCCTGTCAAAATATTAAGACATCATGTGAGCTGCTATATCTCAGATCTACAAGCTCCAAGCAACTCGTATCGGCATATAGCATCTAAGGTATGGGGCACATGATATTTTTCCGGGGAGGAGGAGTGGGGGTGCACAACCAATCGGTGGTTGGGAGGGTGGGGACAAATATAATCTAAACAACCCTAAACAGAGCTTCACAATTTTATCTAAGGTCAAGGGGTTGACCCCCGACAATCATGCTCCGCCCAATTAAACACAACATTTGCATGTACTGTAGTACTAGAGTTAATATTCATGTTTCAGTTTCATGTTCATTTTAAATATTGAATTGAGGACCATGCATGTCTTATATTTTACTCCCTTCGTTCCTAAATATTAGTCTTTTTAGAGATTTCAAATGGACTGGCACATACGGATGTATATAGACATATTTTAGAGTGTAGATTCACTCATTTTGCTCCATATGTAGTCACTTATTGAAATCTCTAAAAGACTAATATTTAGGAACAGAAGGAGTATTTTTGAATTCGTTTCATACATGCATGGTTTGGAAACATAGACTTATTGGATTGTTGTTGTGTTCGTGTGTGTGTGTGTGTGGTCATATGCTTGATACATACAAAGTTTTCTCACCTCCATATTGTTCATCTTTTAAATTTCAATTTGCATTGAAAAACTTACTAGGGATACCATGAAATGTGAAATCCACGTTAAGATCACTATATCACAAACTCACTCTAATTCAACAACTCGTCATAAATCAATTACCACATTGAGATTAGTATTTGCAAGGAAAATACGGGCATTGTAATACACATAGATTCGTTCGGCAATTTAAAAGTTTCCTTTCGTATTCTCAAATGGTAGCACCAAATGGTGTACCAGCCAGACCTTGGCTTGTCTTGATCCTAAAAAAATATAAAAAACCGGGCTCGTGTCCTTTTGGTGGCGTGCGTGGTACGCACATTAGGCAACCCCAACCAGTCGAGCCTACGCGTTTCGAGTCGAAATATCTGGCGGCCATAATTCCAGTCGTAGGAAATTCCCCTCATGTCCTCGGTCCATAATGACTACCGATGAACAATGGAGGGATGCTTTAGTAACTATACAACGTTACCTACCATGTCGAGCACGGTTCAATTCCCTCGGTCGCCGCTCGCCAAGGTCACACGTCAACTGCATTGCCTAGTACTACTACTACAGCAGGATGAGCACAGAATTGAGCCCGTTTGTTCGTGCCTAGTACTTGAGTTAATATATCAAGCAATGCCCTGGTACGGAGGGATTATCCTTTTACTCTGCATATATAACTTGTCTGAAGTGTAACTAAGCAAAATGTTTGACCAAATCCTTTCTTAAGAAATACAACATGATAGATGTATGGCTTGAAAATTTATTGCATGATGTAGGTTATGATATTGTTTCGAATCCTAGATCTTAAATTTCAGAAATCCAAAAGTGACCATAAATTCTTGAAACTGAGCATGATCACGTGATATGGCACAAATATTACTTTGTAATTTTTTTCTTCAATTTGAGACAAGCTGCTTATGACAAGTTGCACAAATGAAGAGCCAAGGTATTTTGGAACAAAGACCTGTCACGTTAAGGTGAACGCTTTCACTATTGAAACCGTGGGCATTTACGTGCCGCCACGAGTCCCGCTTCTCATCGGTAGGTGTCGTCTGAGAAAGCGTGTGAGTAGACGGGAGGCATGCGAGCAGACCGCTACGCCGGCTGACAGGGAGGCGTGCGAGCAGACCGGTGTGCAGGCTCACCGGGAGGCGAGCCCTTTGACCAGGCTCCACAGCCCACCTTCGTCCGAACTGCTCCCACTTTTAATGTCGCCGGCGCCGCTGTTTAAAATCAACCCCGCACTACCCAGTATCGCTACAATCTTCTCTCTTCCTCTCCGATTCTCCTGTCGTCTACCTCCAAACAGCCTGACCTAAACATATGCCATGCCGCATCACGATGGTCTGCCCCTTAGTCTTCCAGTTTCCTGAGGAAGACACCCAACTGGAGTCTCAAGAACATAAGGCGCTTTGGGACGAGCTTGAACTGGCCTTGTGGGAAGACGCCGCGCCTGTCCCCGCTCCCGTTCCGGCTCTCATCGCCCTAACTGCGCCAGCGCCCATCCCCGTGGCATTGATGGGCTGGGAGCCGTACATTGTCACCGAGCTTGATGCCACGGGGTTCCACGAGGTCCCCGCCGACTTTCACGCGCCCGTGTACCTGACAGCGCATGCGCCTACGCGTGCACTGACGTGCACGCCCGTGCCGGTGCCCGTGCACACGAATGTCTCCGCTGAGCCATTGACAGCGCCTGTCCCCGCGCGGGTGCCAGTGCCCCCCTCAGCGGCATGGATGGCCATCGTCGACCGCTTCCTTGCACCAACGCCAGTCGCCTCCTCCCGCCAGTTGACTCACTCTGAAGTCCAGAACATTTTGGCCTTCCTTGAAGCTAGGCCAACGTCCAGGAGTATGCCAAAAACGGCGCAAGGTGCCGCCGTCACCGTCGGTCAGTGGCCCGACGACACACATAGCACGACAGAGGAGCCGCTTCCCACCGCAAGATGCCCCCACCGCCGCCGCATAATCTAAATTTGCCATGAAAAATGTTCGGATTGTGTTGAGGATATTACTACCAGTATGACCCGCCCAGGAGGGGCCGGGTCAGCCCTAATGGCGGGTTATATAAGAAGCCCGATAAACATTCAAGATGATAGTTTACTAAATGTATAGAAGGCCCAAAGGCCTGGGGCCGGCTTAAGGCCTGATACTGTAAACCGTCGTATGTAAGGAAAGACTTGTAAAGAAAGGCATGTAAAGGAAGTCACCAAGCCAGACATGATTATGAGCCGGCCGGGACTCTGTAGGCCACCAGGCGTCAACCCGTGTATATAAGGGGACGACCCGGTGGCGGTTAGGACAAGAAACAACCAAGTCGATAGCCAAGCCGGCGAGTTAAGCCTCTTGGAGATCAAAACTTCAGCAATACCAATCCCAACTAGACGTAGGCTTTTACCTTCATCGTAAGGGGCCGAACTAGTATAAAAACTCTCTCGTGTGTCCTTTGTCCTGATTAACCCCTTTAAGCTTCCTAGTGCGATGGCCCTACGACTAAGTCCTTGCTCTAGGACATCTGTCGTGTCAACTCCATGACAGTTGGTGCCCACCGTGGGGCCAGCGCATTGTGGATTTGAGTTCTTGAAGGGCAACTTCGAAGGGCTCAAGGGATACGTTGTGGGCCGGATGACCAAGAGTCGTCGTGGCAAACTCTACATCAACGACGAAGGCTGGGGCCCCGAGGCCGGCTCGATCGAGTACGGGTACTAGGTCCCCTTCGGCGGAATTCACGTCTTCATCGGCCGGATCAGCGAGTCAGGCCCTGAGCCAGACATCCACACCAACCTCATCGAAACGGCTCAGCGCGCCGGGTCCGCCCGTGTTTAATCTGTCGTGAAGCATGCCTTCATAGGCCGCGTCCATGGCGGTGAATACTCTGAAGGATCGATGGAAGGCGGGGAGACGGCCATCTGCTCTGATACTGCATCATCAACAGGTGAGATGGACTCGTTGTACCAGCTGCAAGACGGCATGCTCGGGGGTTGTTCCGATGGCAGCAGTATTCCGGACCCCCTTGAGCCGCCGAATTGGGCCGGAGTCTTCATGGCGGGGACGCAACCCGGGCAGAACTCCACCGCAGCAGCAGCAGCTACCGGGTCGGCAGTAGCCGGGTCAGGAGACCCCGCGCGCCCCCCAGCTCAGGTTCTAATGGACCTCATGGATAGGCTGACGACTCTGTTAACCGCTGTGGTGAAACCGGCTGATAAAGCCCAGCATGACACAGAAGTGGCACGCATGCGGGAGGAGATGGTGCAAGCTAAGGAAAATCTAGCCGCAGAGGAAACCCGGATGGCAGTGGAACGAGCAGCTCTGGATGCTCGTGCTCAGTAGCTTCAAGCAGAAACTTTCCGACTCTTAGTGGATCTTAATGCATCGAACGAGGTCATGAGGAGGAGGCATCAGAAAACTCAATCGTGTCTGCCTCTAACGCTGGATCCGAGGAACCTATTCCATACACCCGGGGCTGGGGGAGCAACCCGCCGGAGGCGAACCGGGTCAGGACACCCGGTGCACCAGATCAGCTACGCACCATGGAGCCACCCCGCCTGAATACAGCTCCTCCTTGTTGTGTATCAACACCTCCCGGTCACTTCTCTAACCCTATGGAAAATCTCATCGCAGCATCGGCTCGTTTGGCAGCTCTCCCAATGGAAGGCGACTCGCCAGCATCAATTGAAACCCGTAGGGTAAGAGAACTACTTCAGACAGCTTTGGCCCAGCAGGATGCATACTCCTATAGTCGAGACAGGATTCATTCAACTCCTCGCCCAAGTCGGAGCCCGAGTTATAGTAGGCACATAGAGTCCGCAGAGATGTCAAGTAATGCTCAACGCCACAACCGGCCATATAGGCATGAGCCGGTGCGGGCTGGAGCCCTTAACTTGGCGGATCAGGAGAGGATTCGTCAAGAGGCGGAACGGGCGGCTCAGATAGCGGCAGAGCAGGCGGCTCACCAAACCTTTCCGGCTTATCCAGCAACCTCGGTTGAGGCAGGAGTGGCCACAAGAACCGTAGGCGTGCCTTGCCTGGTCCCAGCCATACGCAATGAACGGTTGCCCAAGGATTTCAAGGGGCCTCGTAAGGTGCCTAATTACACGGCTGACCTACAGCCAGGGGCTTGGATTGAGAGTTATGAGATGGCTATGGAGCTGTTGGAGGTTAGCGATGCTGCGATGGCCAAGTATTTTACCATGATGTTGGATGGAACGGCTCGGACCTGGTTGAAGGGATTGCCACCCAATTCTTTCGGCTCATGGGCAGAGTTGAAAGCACGGTTCATCCAGAACTATAAGGACACTTGTAAGCAGCCAATGTCGATTGTGGACCTGACCAATTGCAAGCAAGAGGATGGTGAATCTACAACCCATTGGGTGCGTCGGGTCAAGGAGATAATACATTCATCTGATAAGATGGATGCCGGCTCAGCAGTTTTGATGTTGGAGAAAAATTGCCGTTTTGAACCTCTGAAGCAGAAGTTGGGGCGGCTTAAATGTGACTGTAATGATATGGGAACGTTGATGGCAGCTCTTGTCAAGTATGCCGATTCTGATACCACCAAGGACCCAGTGTCTGACGAAGAAAAGGCAACAAAGGGAAAGAAGAACGGCAATGGCAAGGGTCACCAGCATAACCCGGCAAATCAGGGAGGTAATAAACGTAAGGCTGATGAGTTTGTTGCTAATACTAATCCGCAGGGTGGTAATCAGCGGCGCAAGGGCAGATAACCCCCTCGATCGGGCGGGTCAGGCCCCACCCTTGAGCAGTTGTTGAATGAAACTTGTCCAAAACACGGCACCCGGGAGAAACCAGCCACCCACTTGTGGAAGGATTGCATGATCATGAAGGCATTTAAAAATTCAAACGCATTTGATGGGGTCACGGCCCAGGTGGTGGCTCAGGTGGAGGCGGCTTTCAGGGCCCGGGCGCCGGTTCAAGCGGAGGAGATTTTCACGGTCAGGGTTATCCTGGTCACCAAGGAGGATATAATCAGCAACACGGCCAAGGGAATCAGCAGCAGCAGCAATCCGGCTATCAGAGCAACCCGAAGCAGTTGAGTAGCGGACAGTATCATGTCTTTACTACCAGTTTATGTAAGAGGGACCAGAAACTCTACAAGAGGGCCATCAATGCCGTTGAGCCGGCAATTCCACGTTATCTACGTTGGTCAAAGCAGCCCATTGTGTGGAGCAGAGAGGATCACCCGCCCCGGGTTGATAATCCGAGTCACTTGGCTTTGGTAGTGGCACCTCAGGTTGGTGGGTACAAGTTTACTAAGGTACTCATGGATGGAGGTAGCAGCATCAACATCCTCTACTATGAGACGTTCCGCCGGATGGGGTTGACGGATAAAAATCTTAAACAATCCAACACTGTTTTTCATGGTGTGGTACCTGGTAAATCGGCATACCCAGTTGGGAAGATTGAGCTAGAAGTAGCCTTTGGGGATGAGTATGACTCCAGAGCAGAAAAATTAACCTTTGAAGTGGTTAAGATCAAAAGCCCATATCATGCTCTGTTTGGGCGGCCGGCTTATGCCAAGTTCATGGCTCAGCCGTGTTACGTATATTTGCAGCTCAAGATGCCGGGTCATAAGGGCACCATTACAGTACATGGGAGCCAGAAGATAGCATTAGAATGTGAAGAGGGTGATGCCTCCTATGCTGAATCTGTTTGTGCAACAGAAGAGTTAAAATTCTACAAGGATCATGTTGACCCGGCGGACATGACGTCATTAAAGAAACCAACAACAGAGCATGATCCGGAGTTGAAATTCAAATCAGCTGATGACACTAAGATGGTTGACTTTGTACCTGGCGACTCATCCAAACAGTTCATCATCAGTGCAAACTTGGATCTGAAATAGGAAAGCGCGCTCATCGAGTTCATCCGTGAGAACCGGGACATCTTTGCATGGAAACCTTCAGACATGCCGGGTGTCTCGAGGGAACTCGCTGAGCACACTCTTAATATCGGTCCAAAGTTCAAACCTGTCAGACAGTTTCTCCGACGGTTCAATGAAGAAAGGCACAAGGCCATCGGAGAAGAGGTGGCCCGGCTCTTGGCAGCCGGGTTCATTGTGGAGGTCTTTCACCCAGAATGGTTAGCTAACCCGGTGCTTGTACTAAAAAAGAATGGCACCTGGCGTATGTGTGTGGATTACACATATTTGAACAAGGCTTGTCCGGCTGATCCTTTTGCTCTCCCCCGTATTGATCAGATCATTGATGCTATGGCGGGTTGCGCACGGTTGAGTTTCTTAGATGCTTATTCCGGTTATCATCAGATTAAGATGGCAGTCAAGGATCAAGAGAAGACAGCTTTTATAACTCCTTTTGGAGCTTTCTGCTATGTGTCTATGCCTTTTGGGCTTAAGAGTGCCCAGGCAAATTACCAGCGGTGTGTGCAGAATTGTCTTCACGATCAAATTGGGCGTAGTGTTCACGCTTACGTGGATTATATAGTGGTGAAATCCAGGGAAGAGGAAACCTTGGTCACAGACCTGAAAGAGACTTTTGATAATCTTCAGGTTTACAAGATGATGCTTAACCCAGCCAAGTGTGTTTTTGGAGTGCCAGCCAGTAAGCTTTTTGGTTTTTTGGTGTCTAACCGAGGTATTGAAGCTATCCCGAAGAAAATCAAGGCAATCACATCTCTAGCCAAACCAACCTGCGTCAATGATGTTCAGCGACTGGCGGGTCCTGTGGCTGCTTTGAGCCGGTTAGGGGAAAAGGCTATGCCTCTGTATCAGTTGATGAAGAAAATGGATGTTTTTGTTTGGAGCGATGCTGCGAACGCTGCTTTTGAGGATCTGAAGGCACAGCTGACTGAGCCGCCGGTCCTGGCTGCTCCAATTGAGAAAGAGCCGCTATTGTTATATGTAGCTGCCAACTCACGGGCTGTTAGTGTGGCTATTGTGGTAGAGCACCAGGAGGCTGGCAAAGAGCATCCAGTTCAGCGGCTGGTTTATTATGTCAGTGAAGTGCTAATTAAGTCTAAACAACGATATCCACATTGGAAGCTTAAGCATTACTTCCATGGACATCCAATCACTGTGGTTAGCTCTGCTCCTTTGGGATACATTATTCAAAATAGAGAAGCCACGGGGCGAGTCTCCAAGTGGGCAATTGAGCTTGGATCTCATGGGTTGAAGTATGTTCCATGTACTGCAATTAAGTCTCAAGCCCTGGTTGACTTCATCAATGACTGGACAGAGATGCAGATGCCGGAAGAGAAGCCGGACAAAACATATTGGACTATTCATTTTGATGGATCCAGGCAATTGGAAGGCTCGGCGGCTGGAGTCGTATTAACTTCGCCACGAGGTGATAAATTTTGTTATGTGTTATGGTTGGTGTTTCCATGCACTAACAATGCATCAGAGTATGAAGTCTTGCTCCATGGTCTTCAAGTGGCAAAGGAGATGAGCTTGAGCCGGGTCAGATGTCTTGGTGACTCAGATCTAGTGGCTCAACAGGTATCTGGCAAGTGGGATTCCAAAGACCCTCTCATGGCAGCTTATCGCCGAGAGGTCGATGCTGTTGCAGGATATTTTAAAGGTTATCAGGTGGAACACATTGACCGTCGAAGGAACGAAGCGGCTGATGCTTTAAGCCGGCTAGGGTCTCAGCGTAAGCCGGTGCCACCCAACACCTTTTTGGATGTTTTGCATAACCCCTCTGTCAAGTTGCCCATAGAAGAAGATTTAGTTGTTCCTGACCCAGAGGCGCAGTTGGTAGCGGCTCTTCATGTCATCCCAGATTGGATGATGCCGTTCTTAGCTTACATGACCCGGGGAGAGTTGCCAGCAGATGAGACCCTGGCTCGGCAGATAACCCGGCGATCTAAGTCCATGACGATTTCGGATGGAGAGTTGTTTCATCGCAGTGTTTCTGGAGTGTTTCAATGGTGTGTTTCCCTCGAAGAAGGTCAAGAAATCCTTCGTGAGATCCATGAAGGCGATTGCGGTCATCACGCCGGGTCAAAATCTTTAGTGGCCAAAGCGTTTCGTCATGGTTTTTACTGGTTTACGGCTCACGCTGATGTAGAAGATCTGGTCAGTAGATGTGATGGATGTCAAAATTTTGCACGATGAGCACATGTGCCGGCTCAAGAGCTCCGGGTGATTCCAATCACTTGGCCGTTTGCGGTTTGGGGGCTTGACATGGTGGGACCTTTCAAAAGGTCTAAGGATAAAAAGACACATCTCTTGGTGGCAGTTGATAAGTTCACCAAATGGGTTGAAGCGGAGCCTGTGAGTAAGTGTGATGCAGCCACGGCGGTTCAGTTCATGAAAAAAGTAATCTTCCGTTTTGGTTTTCCACACAGTATTATCACAGATAATGGCACTAATCTGTCCCAAGGGGCTATGGAAGAGTTTTGTCAGCGAGAGCACATCCGGCTTGATGTTTCTTCTGTAGCTCATCCTCAATCCAATGGTCAAGCTGAGAGAGCCAATCAGGAAATTCTGAAAGGGCTAAAACCTGGCTTATGGTTCCTTTACAGCGAACGCCGGGTTGTTGGGTAGAGGAATTACCCTCAGTGTTATGGAGCATCAATACTACGCCCAACAGGTCTACGGATTACACACCCTTCTTCATGGTTTACGAAGCAGAAGCAGTGTTGCCTAGTGACATCCGTCATGACTCGCCCCGTGTGGTGGCTTATGTTGAAGCTAACAATGAAAAAGCCAGACAGGATGCGCTTGACCTACCGGATGAAGAAAGGGACTTAGCAGCAGCACGGTCAGCAATTTATCAACAGGACCTACGTTGTTATCACAGCCGCCGGGTTAAGTCCAGGACTTTTCAGGAAGGCGACTTGGTGCTCCGGCTCATCCAGGATCTTTCAGATGCACACAAGTTATCCCCACCTTGGGAGGGACCCTTTGTGGTCAGTAAAAATTTAAACAATGGGTCATACTACCTCATTGACGTTCGAGAGCATGCAGACTCACGTAAGTCGGAAGAGGAGACCCGCCGGCCATGGAACATTGCTCAACTTCGGCCATATTACACCTGAGCCACCGGCTCTCAACCTGTACATACGTTCATGTTGTATATATAATAAAGTAAGACCATCGGTCTCTTTTCTTTTCACAGACTATACATCTTTATTATTTCTTACTTACAAATGACTATTAAGGAGCTGATCATATTTGAATCAAGTTTAACCTTTTTGGTCCGGCTTATGATCGTATCCAAATCTAGCTGCAAATCTCAAGGTCACTTGGGGGCTTCCTGTTCAAACATAGGTCGTATTCAAACCAAAGAGAACATAACTGTCGTAACCCTCTTGATTGGCTCAAGGCCAAACTCACTTGGGGGCTTCTTGATCGTATCCGAATCACAGCTTAACCCCTTTTGAGTCCGACTTGGATCGTATTCGAATCAGGGTCGTTAAAAACCTCTCAAGGTCATTTGGGGGCTTCTTGTTCAAACATAGGTTGTATTCAAACCAAAGAGAACATAGCTGTCGGTACCCTCTTGATCGGCGCAACGCCAAAGCCACTGGGGGCTATATGGTCGTATTCAAACCTTAGCTTAACCCCTTTGGTCCAGTTTACTGATCGTATTCGAATCAGAAACCCCCAGCCTTTTGAATACAGAGTTCAAATTATGTTTATTATCTGTTGCTTGCCTTTTAGCTTTTGTTGTTTCAATATTACAAATAAGATAGCCTGGTTTTCTTCACCGGCTCAATTATTGAACAACACAGCCGCCCGGGTTATTCAAGTCGGTGGCTCAAGGATCCACAGGTACGAGCTACTAAGATATGATGATCATTGAGTATTCAAGAAGTATTAACTTTTCATACATATTGAATTATCAAGTTCACCACCCGGATTATTAAAACCGGCGATCTAAGGATCAACAAGGACAAGGTATGGTTCTTACTTATACGCGCTTACCCGCTGCGTTAACTCAAGAATTAGTATTAACCCTTATCCTTTCTTTATATTTGTCTCTATTTTTTATTGAGATAAATATATTGGCTGCAAATTAGGGTGTTTAAGCCTGTTTGGTTCTAAACCGCCTTGCCAGTCTTTTTCTTGTATTCACAGGAACATAGTTCAAATATCGCAGAGACAAACATTAACTGATGCATACATTGACATCTGGAAGCAGATTCACATAGAAGTATTTTATGCACGACGGCATAAGCAAACATGCGGTGTTTTAGCAACTAAGTTATTACAAGGCTTTATAAGCCTATGAAGATGATCATCGTCCCTCCCTCGCCGGTTCACCACCTTCTGTTTGCTGGAAGTTGGATTTTGACCAATCAAAGCCGTTCATGGCGACAAATTCGGCTTCGTCGTCAATCAGGCCGACCGGGTCAATTTCCGGGGCAAAGGTATCTTCTCTCACTGGTGGGATCAGATCTGCTACTTTGTATGAAGGAGTGGCCATCTTCTTATTTTCACTATCAAAACCCGGCTGGTACTTGTCAACATTGGTGTCATCTCCAAGACTAGTCGCCTGAGGCCGGACTTCGCGTACACACGCTATGAAATCATCCTGATCAAACAGAGACCCGTCCTCCTTCACAGTAGGGTAACCTCTTGCTACGTCCGCCGGGTCTAGGTCTGGCACCCAAGCCTTGCAACGGCTTAGGGCAGTCAAAGCTCTGGCTCGCGCACAGGAGCGCTTTACTTCTTGGAATCTAGCAGGAAGGATGAACAGCTTCTTCAGGACATCGCTAAGCCGGTTGGGTCCTTGATTTGCAGGAGAGATAGCGGCCTGAGCCCGTTGTGCACCAATATACAATTATTCAACCAAGGTGTATACTGCCTTCAGTTTAATCAACGGGTCTTGGCTCAGATTTTTACTTCGTGGACCTGCATATATTTTTAACAGAGTAAGTTGGCGGATTATACTCCGGTTTGGCAAAAATTATGCGAAAGGTCAAATCAGGAAGCTTACCAAAGATAGCAGCGACCATGTGAGACACCCGGCCCTTTAAACCATTCAGCTCTGTTGAAATTTCTTTCAGAGTTGTTTCGGCCGTCTCAGCTCGTCGGGTCAGAAGTGTTTTCTCGTTTTCCCAAACCTTCTCCTTGGCAGCAAAGCTGGTCTTCAAATTTTCCGTTGCAGAAAGGCTCATTTGCAGTTTGGAAGTGGAAGATTTGATTTCGGACTCCTGCTAGCCGGGTCTTTGCGTCCGACAATTGAGAGTTCAATTCAGACAAGGCATTCTATGAAACGTTCAGATAAGTCAAGACTTGGTTTCAAATTCAAATATTCAAATTCAAGATTCAAGTCTCAAAGTACTTTACGAGTAAACCACTTGACAACTGGGGCCTAATGTTGGGGATATTACTACCAGTATGACCCGCCCAGGAGGGGCCGGGTCAGCCCTAATGGCGGGTTATATAAGAAGCTCGATAAACATTCAAGATGACAGTTTACTAAACGTATAGAAGGCCCAAAGGCATGGGGCCGGCTTAAGGCCTGATATTGTAAAACGCCGTATGTAAGGAAAGACTTGTAAAGAAAGGCATGTAAAGGAAGTCACCGAGCCAGACACGATTATGAGCTGGCCGGGACTCTGTAGGCCACCAGGCGTCAACCCATGTATATAAGGGGATGACCCGGTGGCGGTTAGGATAAGAAACAACCAAGTCGATAACCAAGCCGGCGAGTTAAGCCTCTTGGAGATTGAAACTTCAGCAATACCAATCCCAACTAGACGTAGGCTTTTACCTTCATCGTAAGGGGCCGAGCTAGTATAAAAACTCTCTCGTGTGTCCTTTGTCCCGATTAACCCCTTTAAGCTTCCTAGTGCGATGGCCCTACGACTAAGTCCTTGCTCTAGGACATCTGTCGTGTCAACTCCACGACAGATTGCCATGCTTAAAATCGGAACGTTTATCATTTCTGTTTATTTTAGATCGATCGTCGTATAATTTAAAGTTGGAGTCAGACTGAGCGAAATCTATGGTTTGATCGATTGAATGTTTTGCTAGAGCCGTATCAAATTAAATATAAAACGTCATCAAGCCACATGTATTCCTTGTCATCCAACGACCTAAACTACTTCAATGTCGAGCGCTCAACACGTTTAGCGTGCAGTTAATTTCATGACAAAAATAGTGCTAATCACATAATAACACGTAAATAATATCCTACTTAATATCTGCATGCACTTAATATACTTCCAAATTAACGTGCATTGCACGTACACAATGACTAGTGCTGCTAGTACGTGAAACTGGTGCCGTAACTTGTGAACGCGTCCAGATATGGTCAACGGCAACATCGCCCACGAGTTCTTCGTGTTTGCCCGTGCGTCTAAACGCAGAAGGGGAGGAGAGAGAGAGCACACATGGAACCCACCAGTATGTGAAGGCGAATAGTATAAAAATAATATTACATGTTATCCATTAAATAGGTTGTGGTAATATAAAAACATTATGTGAACAAAGGGAGGTACAACAAACATTGTTGTTCTACGTATGTTGCCTATTGACGTGTGACTTGAAGGCCCTTCTCGCATGTTCGATCCTCGTCCTTTATTTTTTAATTTGTATATGGGTCCAAATTTGTTTCCTGACATGTGGGCCCCTCGGTGTGTAGTTTGTAGCACTTTAATTTGTGGGTCGAAATTTGTTCCATTCCAAGTGGATAATCGGTGTGTAGTTTTGTAGCTTATTTATAATAATTAAAGAGAACAACAGAGTTTTTTGCAATAATACCATGGTGCGACGTTGAAGGCGAGAAAGGACGTGCGAGAGAGTGATGACCGAGCCAGAGGGAAATCAACTAGGGCAGTTGCGGGGGTTGCAACAGTGTTTGGAGTAGTTGTGGGCCGAATGCTATGAAAATATAATCTAAACCGACCGGAATAAATGCCTACACAAATTAATCCAAGGTTGGAGTGCCCCTCGCAATGTAAATAGCTCCGGCTTTGCGAGGGATGGATAGGTAGCTTCAATGTGTGGAAGATACGGCGTGAGAAAGCGAGGTCAATCAAGAGACATATAGATAGAGAGACAAAGTGAGTGTGATCCGACATTCATTGAACAGATATATCTGCTCTGGAGAGATATTGTCCGATTGAGCTTTTGGCAAGGGTGAGGGCTGTAAGATAGAGCTTGAGAGATGATCCAGTCACAGACGTGTAGATATATTTTGTGCGTGGGAGGAAGCAAGGTCAATCGATCACATAGGGTTGTCGTGCGATCAAAAGAGTGAGACGGGTTGGAGAGAGTGACCTAGATAGACAATGTGCGTGAGAGAGTATACAATGTGAATAGGTCGAATTGGGATCAACATGGTGATATATCGTTTTTGTCCAAGAAAGAGCGAGGTCAATCGAGACATACAAAGAGAGAGAGGGAGAGATAAAGAGAGAGAGAGAGATTGAGCGAGCGTGGCCCGCCATGAGGTCGAAAGAGTGGGGGCGGCTTGGATGGACTGACCTAGATAGACAATCTGTGTGAGAGAGTATAGAGTGTGTCGATCGAGGCCCGAACAGGAAGATATCTCATTTGTGTGTGAAAGAAAACGAGGTTAAACAAGACTCAGATAAAGAGAGCGAGATTGAGCAAGTGTGGCCCGCCGTGCGGAAGAAAGAGTGAGACAGTCTCGAGGGAGTGACCTAGATAGACAACGTGCGTGCGTGCGCACGAGAGGTTGGGGGCTAGATAGGCAATGCATGTATTTAGCACGAGAGGGTGAGAGGCAGAGGGAGAGAGAGCTCGGCATGGGGTGCAATGGCGGGTGTGTGAGGTAAATACATTTGGTAACAGAGTGGAAAAAGGGGGTTGTGTAGTTGAGAGAGTTAGAGATCGAAACATGGAGAGAAAGAATGAATGTGTGTTGGAAACTGATAGCTTCCTAAGGTGGTTAGGAGAGGAAGATTGACCGATACAGGAAGTATGTAGCGTGTGTGCAGGGAGGGCTAAAAACAACATTTGAATGTAGATAGTACGAGACTTAATATCGATGTTTCAATTCGGTGTACATTGTAAGTTTGAACTAAGGATCATGCATATGGGTAATTATTTCGAATTCGTGCCATACTAGGTTTCGAAAAGTTGAAATTGACTCGATTTGGTGTGCTATTTTGTAGGTTATATGTTTGAATCCATCCAAAAGTTTTCTCACTACCATGGTGTTCATCATATACATATGAATTTATATTAAAAAAGTAGCATGGATACAGTGAAATGCGAAATCCACGTTAGAATTGGAGATCGCTATGTGACACACACTCTAATTCAAATAACTAATTATGTGACACACACACACTCTAATCCATGTTAGCGTGGATAGCGTGGATACCAGGGTCATGTCGTGGTGGTCGCGTGTGTCGTACGGTGGCTTAGCACCCAGCCACCCACCCGGACGGATGCTTCGGTGCCTTAAGGCACCTACCTTTGTGTCCATGACATGTGGGCCCAATAGGTGGCTGGCCCACATGTCAGTGACCCAAAGGCAGGTGCCTTTAAGGCACCGAAGCTGCATCCCACCCACCCCCCTCCCTCCCACCTCCCCCAAAAGGACAACGACAAAATAAGTTCGCGCTTCCACGTTTCGGATTGAAATATCTGGCGGCCCCAATTCCATCCCTGCAAAATCTCCCTTCTCCACCGTCCCCTTCCGCGCCCAGATTGCTCAAATCCCTAATTCGCCGCCAACCCAAGAAAAGTTTGAGTTGCCCCTCGTCTCGTCTCTTTCCCCACCTCTGTGTCAGACGACGACGACGAAGACAACGGCCGTGCTTCACCACCGCACCGGAGCTACCTCATCTACGCCCTCGTCCACCGCACCGGGTGGTCCACCGACAACGTCGGCCGCCGCAACCGACGTGCCTCACAGACACCGACTTCCACTGCATCAGGTGCACTTTACCGATGCCGTCTCCCAGCTCACCATGGCTACTTCACCGAGAACATCGTCGCACATCTGCCCCCCCCCTCGAGGCCGCTGGGGCTTCACCAACGGTCTCGTCCACCGCATCGTAGCGCTCCACTGCCACTCAAGATATGCATCCGTGCGCGGCCAGCCAACGCCAACGCATCACCCTCAACGGCTCTAAAGTGACCCACACTCTAGCTAGGCGAGCATGCCCAAACGCCGGCTCGAACTAGGTATCCACACATCACTCCCTTGTGCACTGTTCTGACGATATTTGGATATCCTTTCACTGCTTCTTAGCTTACACGCCTATGCAACTCTGACTTTAAATCTTATTTCTTCTGGAGATATCATCTGAAACAAGCAAATCCATTTTTTAGCGAAGCATGACGGTGCTACGGGATCTGGTACACATCATGCACACCCGTATAACCTTGTAAGTATCTATCCTCTGGTACAACAGCAAGGTCGATTCCTCTTACTTGATCAACCATTCGCCGTGTCAAAAATGCAGAGGGGGATGCAAGGAGCACAAGGCCTGCACATCCAAGCAAGTGGTAACTAAAGGAAATATGCCCTAGAGGCAATAATAAAGTTATTATTTATTTCCTCATATCATGATAACTGTTTATTATTCATGCTATAATTGTATTAACCGGAAACATAATACATGTGTGAATACATAGACAAACATAGTGTCACTAGTATGCCTCTACTTGACTAGCTCGTTGATCAAAGATGGTTGAGTTTCCTAGCCATAGACATGAGTTGTCATTTGATTAACAAGATCACATCATTAGGAGAATGATGTGATTGACTTGACCCATTTCGTTAGCTTAGCACCAGATCGTTTAGTTTACTGCTATTGCTTTCTCCATGACTTATACATGTTCCTATGACTATGAGATTATGCAACTCCCGAATACCATAAGAACACTTTGTGTGCTACCAAACGTCACAATGTAACTGGGTGATTATAATGGTGCTCTACAGGTGTCTCCGATGGTGTTTGTTGAGTTGGCATAGATCAAGAATAGGATTTGTCACTCCGATTGTCGGAGAGGTATCTCTGGGCCCTCTCGGTAATGCACATCACTATAAGCCTTGCACGCAATGTGACTAATGAGTTAGTTAAGGGATGATGCACTATAGAACGAGTAACGAGACTTGCCGATAACGCGATTGAGCTGGGTATTAAGATACCGACGATCGAATCTCGGGCAAGTAACTTACCGATGACAAAGGGAACAACGTATATTGTTATGCGGTTTGACCGATAAAGATCTTAGTAGAATATGTAGGAACCAATATGAGCATCCAGGTTCCGCTATTGGTTATTGACCGGAGATGTGTCTCGGTCATGTCTACATAGTTCTCGAACCCGTAGGGTCCGCACGCTTAAAGTTCTCGGTATTATGAGTTTTTGTGTTTTAATGTACCGAAGGTAGTTTGGAGTCCCGGATATGATCGCGGACATGACGAGGAGTCTCAAAATGGTCGAGACGTAAAGATCGATATATTGGACGACTATGTTCGGACACCTGAAGAGTTTCGGGAGGTTTCGGGCATATACCGGAGTACCGGGGGGTTACCGAAAACCCCCGGGGAGTATACTGGGCCTAATGGGCCCTAGTGGGAGAATAGGAGGGGCGGCTAAGGGCAGCCGCGCGCCCCCTCCCCCTCTAGTCTGAATTGGACAAGGAGGGGGCGGTGCCCCCCTTTCCTTCTCTTCCTCTCTTCCTTCCTTCCCTTCTCCTACTCCTACTAGGAAAGGAGGAGTCCTACTCCCGGTGGGAGTAGGACTCCCCCTTGGCGCGCCCTCCTCCTTGGCCGGGAGCAGGGGGCACCCCGTGGACACAACAATTGATCATTGATCTCTTAGCCGTGTGCGGTGCCCCCCTCCACCATAATCCACCTCGGTAATATCGTAGCGATGCTTAGGTGAAGCCCTGCGTCGGTACCATCATCGTCGTCGTCACCACGCCATCGTGCTAACGAAGTGATGCGACCTTCGACAGAAAAACGACGGTGCGAATAATTTTCCCAATCTTTCACGGTACACTGATCTCAGATGCAACCCTTCCTGGTGTAAATTTCCAAACAATCAAGGCGCAAAACAACAGCGAACAAATCAAAAACTAGGTTTACCAGATGCAAGCCTAATCAAACAACACGCACACCCCTGTAGGAAGAATGTGGACGGTTCTAAAAGAACCAGCAACAAACTAGAGGCCTCGCCTCCAATCTCCTCGCCTAAACACACAAAGATTTCAGCTTCTCAACTTGTATCAACTAATCACAGGAAGATACCCCGACTTGACTCTGTCCATGCGATGGAAAAATATCCAGATAACAAGCTCTACCCCATTACATGAGGCGCAGCCTCCTTTTATTGGTGCGCGCAGGCACACGTAGATTACAAGGGGAGACCGACTCAGATCGTGATTTGGTTTCCAAACCGACTTAAGCTAGGACTCTCTCTCTCATATCTTAACTAACTAGGAATTAACTGATTTAAAAATCCAGCAACGCTGATCAAAAGAAGACAAAACGAACTAATAGTACTACCTCCCACGTATGTATTGAGCATGTACGTCTCAATTTTAATTGCATCGACATGCAGACTTGTGCATGGACTCCTGAACCTTGGCTAAATTTCATCTGATGGTGCAATCTGAACTTTGTCATTCGTAGGAGTGGCAATAATATTTACATGTATACCTTTTGCTTGACGTCTAGCTGGTAAAATATATATCTCCTTTTGTCCTTGACCAGTCCTAGCAGATATGATCGCATCATCCTCCCTTCCTTGAAGGAAAACCGTCCTTAGTTTCAACTGGTGTCTTGTAGATTTTATTCAACACCTCGATGGTACACTTTATATCTTTTGTATCTTTGGGAACAATAGCATAGAACTCGCCCTTATGCATAAAAGTGTACCTATTTGTTCGCCCATGATGAAGAGCGTTAACATCATGCTGCCACGGACGCCCCAAAATAAAATGACAAGCATGCAGTGGCATAACGTCGCATTCCACTTTATCCACATAGCCATCAACAGAAAAAGGAACCTTCACCCTGTGAGTAACCTTCACTTTGCCCACATTATTGATCCACTTCATATAGTATGGTTTTGGGTGCTCCCATGTTGGCAAAGAAAGAGACCCCACCACATCCTTACTAATCATGTTGCTAGCACTGCCACCATCAATTATTAGTTTGCAAACCTCTCCCTTGATGATACATGCAGTTTGAAAAATACTCCGCCGTTGTCCTTGTTCAACAATGGTCTTGTCATCTCGCTGGACCTTATGTGCTAGCAAACTCTCCATATCAGGTTCATCGTGAGGATAACATAGTATGGTATCACCATGACCTCTTTCAATTCCATCCTCTAACTTAGGCGTCTCATCTTCAGATTCTGAAATATATTCTGCATCAATAAGTAGAACCCTTCGTTGATTGGAACATTCATGCTTCATGTGTCCACGTCCTCCACACTTGTGGCAAATAATATTACGATGATGAGATGAAGACGCATTAGATGAAACCTGAGAAACCTCCTTTGGCGCTGCCGCCACTTTGCTCTTTTCAATGCTTCCCGACTTATAAGAAGGAGTCGGTTTAGCACTAAACCCACCATCAATAGGAGAAGAACCACGTCGCCCACTGTTGTAAGTTGGACGAGTCTTTGAAGCTTGCTTCTCCAATACCCAATGTTCAGCATGCTCCGCTTGATGAAGCAACTCATGAATATCATTATATTGCATTAAATCAACACGGTCGTGAATGTTTTCTTCTAACCCCTCAAATAAACGTACCGTGGTCGCCTCCGCAGACTCACGCACAGCTGTACGGATCATCAAAACTTGCATCTCCTTATAGTACTCATCAACTAATTTCATACCTTGCACTAGACGACGCAGTCTACTATGAAGCTGGCGAGTGTAGTAAGCAGGCACAAAATGTTCCCTCGTGATTCGCTTCATGTCAGCCCATGTCGTTGGTCACTCATTAGTGTGGTTCTTACTATCCCACCATACAAGAGCATACTCTGTAAATTCCATAGATGCAACACAAACCTTCTTCTCTTCGGAGTAGTTGTGATCGTCAAAAATCTGATTTACGCGCATCTCCCACTCCAAATATTTCTCCGGGTCAGCACAACGTCCCGAGAATTCAGGTATGGTTATCTTGATTCGACCCAAACCATCATCCTCGTGGGCACCATTGCCGCCATAGTCACGGCGCTGCCCAGCATGGCGGTGAGCCCCAGCATCATGCCGTGGTCGGTGAGGTAAGCCTCCACGGGCATCGGAATCCTCAGAAAAATCACCATCATCGTCATTATCGCGGTCACGACGTCGTCGTGGTGAGCGGGGCTGTCGGGGTGCCACATCTCTCGCCTGAAGGCGCTGAACTACTGCGGTGAGCCGATTAAGACTCGCAGTCACCACCTGTAGACTATCAGTGCGCTGTTGCTCACTGGCAGTCAAACGCTTGTTCAACCTGTCATCGATGCCAACAATATTTGTAGACAACTCCTCAACCCTTCTCCCAAGCTTCTTGTTCGCTCCCTTGATCGACATCAGATGGATACGTAAATCATCACTTATATTCAGATCCTCCAGAAGTTCATCGCCCTCCTCATGATAAGATTTCTCATGCTGCGAGGTCACCATCTTTCTAACAATTGAATCAAATAGCCGAGGAAAAAAATTGTATCGTGATCAACCTTGCTCTGAATACCACTTGATACGACCTTCGACAGAAAAACAACGGCGCCATTGAAGGTTCAAATACCCTCTATGAAATTCATTGCACAGATTGTAAAAATCGTTTTTGATGATTGGCCAGCATGCTTTCAAGAATGCGCCATTGAAGCCATCAAGGCCCGGCGCTCTGTCTGGGGGCATCTCCTTGACCACAGCATCAATCTCATCATGTGTGAATGGGGTAGTAAGGCTATCAAAATCAACCTGCTGTCTGAGTAAACATGAAATATTAAACTTCATGTTTGGTTCTGAGCACGTACCCAGTTGTTGTTTGAAGGCTTGGAACAGAATGGATTCCTTGCCAGCATGATCCTCCACAACAGTCCCTTGGTCAGTTTTTAAGGTGGCAATGCAGTTTCTTCTGAATCTTTCCGTGGCTACCGATTGGAAATTTTTTGAGTTTTCATCTCCAAACTTGATCCAACAGACTGTGCATCTCTTCTTCCAGTATTCTTTTTTATAACTAAGTAGTCGGAGGAGGTGCTTTTTGAGGATGTTTCTGAAGTTACGTTCAGGAACCGAGAGGGCTCAACACTCTTCAATACCATCAAGCTCAAGTAGGGCCAGGTTTGAATTGTCGATGGCAATCTTGAGGCGGGAAATTTTTACAATCTGTGCAATGAATTTCATAGAGGGGATTTGAACCTTGAATACTTAAACTATGGCTATATCACCTTGATCCCAAAGAACTCCTCACAAGAGACGGTCAATGACTTTCGCCCGATCACTTTGTTGAACTGTTGCCTTAAACTGATCACAAAACTGCTGGCCAATCGCCTCCAAAAAATCATTTTGCAAGTAGTCCACCGTAACCAGTACGGATTCTTACATGGACGATCCATACATGACTGTCTAGTGTGGGCTTTCGAATACATACACCAATGTCAATCTTCACAAAAGGAGATAATTTTGCTGAAATTAGATTTTGCCAAAGCCTTTGGCACTATCCAACATTCTGTTATGTTGCACATTATGAAAAAAGTGGGTTTCAATGACAAATGGCTTCAGTGGATCCAATGCATCTTCACTTCTGGTAAATCTTCTGTCTTGCACAACGGTACTCCGGGGAAGTCTTTCCAGTGCAAATGCGGTGTACGACAAGGTGACCCTCTGTCGCCACTAATCTTTGTCATTGATGCAGACCTGCTCCAGTCTGCAATTAATGATGCCCTTCGAAATAATCTCCTGGAATTACCCATCCGACGCAACACTAATGGAGACTACCCCGTGATCCAGTATGCAGACGACACGATCATCATCATGCCCGCCTGCACCCGCCAAACTGCCAAGATTAAAGAGATCCTTGAGGATTATTCCACGCCCATCGGACTCAAGATCAATTTCCATAAATCCACGATAGTTTCGATTAACACGCCTCCTGACAAATGCAAAGAACTAGCTGATTTGCTAGGTTGCACTGTGGGATCCATGCCGTTCACATACCTTGGCCTCCCCTTAGGCACCGCTCGGCCCTCGGTCCAAGATTTGGCTCCTCTTGTTTGCAAAGCGGAAAGAAACATCACTGTTGCTATGTCTTTAATGTCGTATGCAGGGAAACTTTCTCTCATGAACTCGATGATCACTTCTCTTATCATGTTCATAATGGGCACCATTCGTCTCCCACCAAAGATTGTAGCTCAACTTGACAAGATCAGACGACACCGTCTCTGGCAAAAACAGACTGAAGATGGGGTTAAGACCAATTCTCTTGCTGCTTGTAATATGGTATGCATGCCCAAGAAGAATGGTGGTCTGGGTGTCATCAACCTCAGAATACAGAATGATGCCTTGCTCCTCAAGTTTCTCCACAAGTTCTACAACAGGCATGATATCCCTTGGGCCCATCTAATCTGGGACTCTTATTACGGGGACACTATTCCACATACTCTTGACTCATGTGGTTCCTTCTGGTGGAAAGATTTAATCCATCTAATTCCCACATATCGTGGTGTGACACGCATCAAAATTGGAAATGGATCTTCTGCCCTGTTCTGGAAAGATAATTGGAGCCATTCCATCTATGCTGAAACATGTCCAAGGGCCTATTCTTATGCCATTTCTGAAGACATCTCAGTCGAACATCTTCTGACATCCACAGATCTACATGAAACCTTTCACCTTCCACTCTCAATACAAGCTCGTGACGAACTGCGCTCCATCCAAGCTGAGGTGGTCGGGATCACACTTACGGAGGATCATGACACTTGGCAATGTGTGTGGGGAGACACTAACTTCAAAACATCCTCATACTACAAGTTTTATTTCAGGGATGTGATTGCCCATGAAGCTTTCGGTTAGCTATGGAAAGCAAAATGTATTCCCAAGATTAAGACCTTTGGATGGCTCCTGCTTGTTAATCGTCTCAACACCAGAAACATGCTCAAGAGGAGACACTACAACATTGCAAACAATTTTGATTGCCTCCTGTGTGCCCAACATATAGAAGAAACGGTGGAACACCTATTTTTTCATTGCACTTTCAGTCAGGAATGCTGGAGATCTCTGGGTTTCATCTGGCCCACACAAAATGACAGACTCGCTATGATCAAACACCAAAAAATCATGCAGCCCAGAAAGATGTGGATGGATATCTTCTTGACGTCGGCTTGGAGTTTACGGAAGGAGCGCAACAACCATCACTTTAGGAAGATCAAGCCTTCGGTCACAGCCTGGAAACAGAGATTCAAGTTGGAATTTTCCAACCTTAGATATAGAGTGAAACCCTCCAAAGAGCATATTATACTGCACTACTAGACTCCATACAATAGCTGCTTACTACCTCCTAGTAGTCTTGGGTGGTGACCCAACCACCCCTTGTATGTAACACATCATGTAATTATACCCCCCTTGTTTTGGTAATATATATGCAGTAGGAATCTTTCCTACTATCTTCATAGTAAAAAAACACGCACACCCCTGTAGGAAGAACGTGGACGGTTTTGAAAGAACCATCAGCAAACTAGAGGCCTCACCTCCAATCTCCTCGCCTAAACACACAAAGATTTCAGCTTCTCAACTTGTATCAACTAGTCACGGGAAGATACCCCGACTTGACTCTGTCCATGCAATGGAAAAATATCCAGATAACAAACTCTACCCCATTACATGAGGCGCAGCCTCCTTTTATTGGGTGCGCGTAGGCACACGTACGTTACAAGGGGAGACCGACTCAGATCGTGATTTGGTTTCCAAACCGACTTAAGCAAGGACTCTCTCTCTCTCATATCTTAACTAACTAGGAATTAACTAATTTAAAAATCCGACAACGCTGGTCACAAGAAGCCAAAACAAACTAATAGTACTACCTCCCACGTACGTATTGAGCATGTACGTCTCAATTTTAATTGCATCGACGTGCAGACTTGTGCATGGAGTCCTGAACCTTGGCTCAATTTCATATGATGGTGCAATCTGAACTTTGTCATTCGCAGGAGTGTCAATAATATTTACATGTATACCTTTTGCTCGACGTCTAGCTGGTACAATATATATCTCCTTTTGTCCTTGACCAGCCCTAGCAGATATGATCGCATCATGAAGCTCTTCCCGGAAGCTCTACTAGATCGTGAGCTCGCGGGATGTCACCGAGCTGAACGTGTGCTGAACACGGAGGTGTCGTACGTTCGGTGCTAAGGACCGGTCGATCGTGAAGACGTACGACTACATCAACCGCGTTGTTATAACGCTTCCGCTTACGGTCTACGAGGGTACGTAGACAACACTCTCCCCTCTCATTGCTACGCATCACCATGATCTTGCGTGTGCGTAGGAAAATTTTGAAATTACTACATTCCCCAACAGTGGCATCCAAGCCAGGTTTATGCGTAGATGTTATATGCATGAGTAGAACACAAGTGAGTTGTGGGCGATACAAGTCATAATGCTTACCTGCATGTCATACTTTGGTTCGGCGGTATTGTTGGATGAAGCGGCCCGGACCGACATTACTCGTACGCTTACGCGAGACTGGTTCTACTGACATGCTTTGCACACAGGTGGCTGGCGGGTGTCAGTTTATCCAACTTTAGTTGAACCAAGTGTGGCTACGCCCGGTCCTTGTGAAGGTTAAAACAACACTAACTTGACGAAATATCATTGTGGTTTTGATGCGTAGGTAAGAACGGTTCTTGCTCAGCCCGTAGCAGCCACGTAAAACTTGCAACAACAAAGTAGAGGACATCTAACTTGTTTTTGCAGGGCATGTTGTGATGTGATATGGTCAAGACATGATGCCATATTTATTGTATGATATGATCATGTTTTGTAACGGAGTTATCGGCAACTGGCAGGAGCCATATGGTTGCCGCTTTATTGTATGCAATGCAATCGCCCTGTAATTGCTTTACTTTATCACTAAGCGGTAGCGATAGTCGTAGAAGCAATAGTTGGCGAGACGATAACGATGCTATGATGGAGATCAAGGTGTCGTGCCGGTGACGATGGTGATCATAACGGTGCTTTGGAGATGGAGATCAAAGGCACAAGATGATGCCATATCATATCACTTATATTGATTGCATGTGATGTTTATCCTTTATGCATCTTATTTTGCTTTGTTTGACGGTAGCATTATAAGATGATCTCTCACTAAATTTCAAGGTAAAAGTGTTCTCCCTGAGTATGCACCATTGCCAAAGTTCGTCGTGCCAAGACACCACGTGATGATCGGGTGTGATAAGCTCAACGTTCATCTACAACGGGTGTAAGACAGTTTTGCACATGCAGAATACTCGGGTTAAACTTGACGAGCCTAGCATATGCAGATATGGCCTCGAAACACTGAGACCGAAAGGTCGAGCGTGAATCATATAGTAGATATGATCAACATAGAGATGTTCACCATTGAAAACTACTCCATCTCACGTGATGATCGGTTATGGTTTAGTTGATATGGATCACGTGATCACTTAGATGATTAGAGGGATGTCTATCTAAGTGGGAGTTCTTAAGTAATATGATTAATTGAACTTACATTTACCATGAACTTAGTACCTGATAGTATTTTGCTTGTCTATGTTATTGTAGATAGATGGCCCGTGCTGTTGTTCCGTTGAATTTTAATGCATTCCTTGAGAAAGCAAAGTTGAAAGATGATGGTAGCAATTACACGGACTGGGTCCGTAACTTGAGGATTATCCTCATTGTTGCACAGAAGAATTACGTCCTGGAAGCACCGTTGGGTGCCAGGCCTGCTACAGATGCTACTGACGACATTAAGAACGTCTGGCGGAGCAAAGCTGATGACTACTTGATAGTTCAGTGTGCCATGCTTTACGGCTTAGAACCGGGACTTCAACGACGTTTTGAACGTCATGGAGCATATGAGATGTTCCAGGAGTTGAAGTTAATATTTCAAGCAAATGCCCGGATTGAGAGATATGAAGTCTCCAATAATTTCTACAGCTGCAAGATGGAGGAGAATAGTTCTGTCAGTGAACATATACACAAAATGTCTGGGTATAACAATCACTTGATTCAATTGGGAGTTAATCTTCCGGATGATAGTGTCATTGACAGAATTCTTCAATCACTGCCACCAAGCTACAAGAGCTTCGTGATGAACTATAATATGCAAGGGATGGATAAGGAAATTCCCAAGCTCTTCGCAATGCTAAAGGATGCAGAGGTAGAAATCAAGAAGGAGCATCAAGTGTTGATGATCAACAAGACTGCCAGTTTCAAGAAAAAGGGAAAAGGGAAGAAGAAGGGGAGCTTCAAGAAGAACAGCAAACAAGTTGTTGCTCAAGAGAAGAAACCTAAGTCTGGACCTAAGCCTGAGACTGAGTGCTTCTACTGCAAACAGACTGGTCACTGGAAGTGGAACTGCCCCAAGTATTTGGCGGATAAGAAGGATGGCAAGGTGAACAAAGGTATATGTGATATACATGTTATTGATGTGTACCTTACTAGAGCTCGCAGTAGCACCTAGGTATTTGATACTGGTGCTGTTGCTAATATTTGCAACTCGAAACAGGGACTATGGATTAAGCGAAGACTAGCTAAGGACGAGGTGACGATGCGCGTGGAAAATGGTTCCAAAGTCAATGTGATCACCGTCGGCACGCTACCTCTACATCTACCTTCGGGATTAGTTTTAGACCTGAATAATTGTTATTTGGTGCCAGCGTTAAGCATGAACATTATATCTGGATCTTGTTTGATGCCAGAGGGTTATTCATTTAAATCTGAGAATAATGGTTGTTCTATTTATATGAGTAATATCTTTTATGGTCATGCACCCTTGAAGAGTGGTCTATTTGTGTTGAATCTCGATAGTAGTGATACACATATTCATAATGTTGAAGCCAAAAGATGCAGAGTTGATAATGATAGTGCAACTTATTTGTGGCACTGTCGTTTGGGTCATATTGGTGTAAAGCGCATGAAGAAACTCCATACTGATGGACTTCTGGAATCACTTAATTATGAATCACTTGGTACTTGCGAACCATGCCTCATGGGCAAGATGACTAAAACGCCGTTCTCCAGAACAATGGAGCAAGCAACAGATTTATTGGAAATCATACATACTGATGTATATGGTCCGATGAATATTGAGGCTCGCGGCGGGTATCGTTATTTTCTCACCTTCACAGATGATTTGAGCAGATATGGGTATATCTACTTAATGAAGCACAAATCTGAAACATTTGAAAAGTTCGAAGAATTTTAGAGTGAAGTGGAAAATCATCGTAACAAGAAAATAAAGTTTCTACGATCTGATCGTGGAGGAGAATATTTGAGTTACAAGTTTGGTCTACATTTGAAACAATGCGGAATAGTTTCGCAACTCACGCCACCCGAAACACCACAGCGTAATGGTGTATCCGAACGTCGTAGTCGTACTTTACTAGAAATGGTGCGATCTATGATGTCTCTTACTGATTTACCGCTATCGTTTTGGGGTTATGCTTTAGAGACGGCTTCATTCACGTTAAATAGGGCACTGTCGGTGTCAAAACCGGCAGATCTCGGGTAGGGGGTCCCGAACTGTGCGTCTAGGCTGGATGGTAACAGGAGGCAAGGGACACGAAGTTTTACCCAGGTTTGGGCCCTCTCAATGGAGGTAAAACCCTACGTCCTGCTTGATTAATATTGATGATATGGGTAGTACAAGAGTAGATCTACCACGAGATCGAGGAGGCTAAACCCTAGAAGCTAGCCTACGGTATGATTGTTGATGTGTATGTTATCCTACGGACTAAAACCCTCCGGTTTATATAGACACCGGATAGGGTTAGGGTTACATAGAGTCGGTTACAATGGTAGGAGATCTAAATATCCGCATCGCCAAGCTTGCATTCCACGCCAAGGAAAGTCCCTTCCGGACACGGGACGGAGTCTTGAATCTTGTATCTTCATAGTCCAGGAGTCCGGCTGAAGGTATAGTTCGGCCATCCGGACACCCCCTAATCCAGGACTCCCTCAGGCACCATCGAAATCCGTTGAGACAGCGCCTTATGAACTATGGTTTGGCAAGAAACCAAAGTTGTCGTTTCTTAAAGTTTGGGGTTGCGATGCTTATGTGAAAAAGCTTTAACCTGATAAGCTCGAACCCAAATCGGAGAAATGTGTCTTCATAGGATACCCAAAGGAAACTGTTGGGTACACCTTCTATCACAGATCCGAAGGCAAGACATTTGTTGCTAAGAATGGATCCTTTCTAGAGAAGGAGTTTCTCTCGAAAGAAGTGAGTGGACGGAAAGTAGAACTTGATGAGGTAACTGTACCTGCTCCCTTATTGGAAAGTAGTTCATCACAGAAACCGGTTCCTATGACGCCTACACCAATTAGTGAGGAAGCTAATGATATTGATCATGAAACTTCAGATCAAGTTACTACCGAACCTCGTAGGTCAACCGGAGTAAGATCCGCTCCAGAATGGTATGGTAATCCTATTCTGGAGGTCATGTTACTTGACCAAGGCGAACCTACGAACTATGAAGAAGCGATGGTGAGCCCAGATTCCGCAAAATGGCTTGAAGCCATGAAATCTGAGATGGGATCCATGTATGAGAACAAAGTGTGGACTTTGGTTGACTTGCCCGATGATCGGCAAGCCACAGAAAATAAATGGATCTTCAAGAAGAAGACTAACGCTGACGGTAATGTTATTGTCTACAAAGCTCGACTTGTTGCGAAAGGTTTTCGACAAGTTCAAGGGGTTGACTACGATGAGACTTTCTCACCCGTAGCGATGCTTAAGTTTGTCCGAATCATGCTAGCAATTGCCGCATTTTATGATTATGAAATTTGGCAAATGGATGTCAAAACTGATTTCTGGAAAAAGAGTTGTATATGATGCAACCAGAAGGTTTTGTCAATCCAAACGGAGCTAAGAAAGTGTGCAAACTCCAGCGATCCATTTATGGACTGGTGCAAGCCTCTCGGAGTTGGAATAAACGTTTTGATCGTGTGATCAAAGCCTATGGTTTCATACAGACTTTTGGAGAAGCCTATATTTACAAGAAAGTGAGTGGGAGCTTTGTAGCATTTCTAATATTATATGTGGATGACATATTGTTGATTGGAAATGATATAGAATTTCTAGATAGCATAAAAGGATACTTTAATAAGAGTTTTTCAATGAAAGACCTCGGTGAAGCTGCTTACATATTGGGCATCAAGATCTATAGAGATAGATCAAGACGCTTAATTGGACTTTCACAAAGCACATACCTTGACAAAGTTTTGAAAAAGTTCAAAATGGATCAAGCAAAGAAAGGGTTCTTGCCTGTGTTACAAGGTGTGAAGTTGAGTCAGACTCAATGTCCGACCACTTCAGAAGATAGAGAGAAAATGAAAAGTGTTCCCTATGCTTCACCCATAGGCTCTATCATGTATGCAATGTTGTGTACCAGACCTGATGTGTGCCTTGCTATTAGTTTAGCAGGGAGGTACCAAAGTAATCCAGGAGTGGATCACTGGACAGCGGTCAAGAACATCCTGAAGTACCTAAAGAGGACTAAGGATATGTTTCTCGTTTATGGAGGTGATGAAGAGCTCGTCCTAAATGGTTACGTCGATGCAAGCTTTGACACTGATCCAGACGATTCGAAATCGCAAACCGGATACGTGCTTATATTGAATGGTGGAGCTATCAGTTGGTGCAGTTCTAAACAAAGCGCCGTGGCGGGATCTACGTGTGAAGTGGAGTACATAGCTGCTTTGGAAGCAGCAAATGAAGGAATCTGGATGAAGGAGTTCATATCCAATCTAGGTGTCATACCTAGTGCATCGGGTCCAATGAAAATCTTTTGTGACAATACTGGTGCAATTGCCTTGGCAAAGGAATCCAGATTTCACAAGAGAACCAAGCACATCAAGAGACGCTTCAATTCCATCCGGGATCAAGTCCAGGTGGGAGACATAGAGATTTGCAAGATACATACGGATCTGAATGTTGCAGACCCGTTGACTGAGCCTCTTCCATGAGCAAAACATGATCAGCACCAAGACTCCATGGGTGTTAGAATCATTACTGTGTAATCTAGATTATTGACTCTAGTGCCAGTGGGAGAATGAAGAAAATATGCCCTAGAGGCAATAATAAAGTTATTGTTTATTTCCTCATATCATGATAAATGTTTATTATTCATGCTATAATTGTATTAACCGGAAACATAATACATGTGTGAATACATAGACAAACATAGTGTCACTAGTATGCCTCTACTTGACTAGGTCGTTGATCAAAGATGGTTGAGTTTCCTAGCCATAGACATGAGTTGTCATTTGATTAACGAGATCACATCATTAGGAGAATGATGTGATTGACTTGACCCATTTCGTTAGCTTAGCACTTGATCATTTAGTTTATTGCTATTGCTTTCTCCATGACTTATACATGTTCCTATGACTATGAGATTATGCAACTCCCGAATACCAGAAGAACACTTTGTGTGCTACCAAACATCACAACATAACTGGGTGATTATAAAGGTGCTCTACAGGTGTCTCCGATGGTGTTTGTTGAGTTGGCATAGATCAAGAATGGGATTTGTCACTCTGATTGTCGGAGAGGTATCTCTAGGCCCTCTCGGTAATGCACATCACTATAAGCCTTGCAAGCAATGTGACTAATGAGTTAGTTACGGGATGATGCACTACAGAACGAGTAAAGAGACTTGCCGGTAACGAGATTGAGCTAGGTATTAAGATACCGACGACCGAATCTCGGGCAAGTAACTTACCGATGACAAAGGGAACAACGTATATTGTTATGCGGTTTGACCAATAAAGATCTTCGTAGAATATGTAGGAACCAATATGAGCATCCAGGTTCCGCTATTGGTCATTGACCGGAGACATGTCTAGGTCATGTCTACATAGTTCTCGAACCCGTAGGGTCTGCACGCTTAAAGTTCTGTGACGACTGATATTACGAGTTTTTGTGTTTTGATGTACCGAAGGTAGTTCGGAGTCCCGGATATGATCATGGACATGCCGATGAGTCTCAAAATGGTCGAGACATAAAGATCGATATATTGGACGACTATGTTCGGACACCAGAAGTGTTTCGGGAGGTTTCGGGCATATACCGGAGTATGGGGGGTTACCGGAAACCCCCGGGAGTATATTGGGCCTAATGGGCCCTAGTGGGAGAAGAGGAGGGGAGGCTAAGGGCAGCCGCGTGCCCCCTCCCCCTCTAGTCCAAATTGGACAAGGAGGGGGGCACCGCCCCCTTTCCTTCTCTTCCTCTCTCCCTTCCTTCCCTTCTCCTACTCCTACTAGGAAAGGAGGAGTCCTACTCCCGGTGGGAATAGGACTCCCCCCTTAGCGCGCCCTCCTCCTTGGCCGGCCTCCCCCCTAGCTCCTTTATATACGAGGGCAGGGGGCACCCCATGGACACAACAATTGATCATTGATCTCTGAGCCGTGTGCGGTGCCCCCTCCACCATAATCCACCTCGGTCATATCGTAGCGGTGCTTAGGCGAAGCCCTGCGTTGGTAGCATCATCATAACCATCACCACGCCGTCATGCTGACGAAGCTCTTTCCGGAAGCTCTACTGGATCGTGAGCTCGCGAGACATCACCGAGCTGAACGTGTGCTGAACGCAGAGGTGCCGTACGTTCGGTGCTGAGGACCGGTCGATCGTGAAGACGTACGACTACATCAACCGCGTTGTTATAACGCTTCTGCTTACGGTCTATGAGGGTACGTAGACAACACTCTCCCCTCTCGTTGCTATGCATCACCATGATCTTGCGTGTGCATAGGAAATTTTTGAAATTACTACGTTCCCCAACAGTAACATGGACTTGTACATGGAACATCCCAAGCGCAAGCAGAGCTGCAGTGAGCCTGTACAACAAACTAGCGTAAGTCCCTGCATTTCATTTAATTCGTACTGGCATTCGTGTATGATTTGTGTGCAGTGGTGGATCCACGAATTCAAGTTACCAGGGGTGAACATTTAACTTAAAAAATACGAAGGCACTTGCACTCCGGAGATCAACATAACTTGAGAAATGTGAAGCTACATGCACTTTGAAAACCAGCTAATGATCCAAAGTAGTTCAGATTATAAACAATAAATGATGCAAGCACCAAAAACACAAAATGCAACATGGTGTACAAGGACTACAAACATGGTCTGTACCTGCTTGAATTATTCGTTCTCTGGCTGAAAATATCAAAGTGTAATTGCACCTATAACCAGTGCGCAAACTGCATATCAATATATCTATCCTGCACAAGTATGCCAATAGTTTCAAACAACAGATTAGAAAAGTATTTATGCTACGTTGTCATGATACGGGGACTTTCTAGTAGATGGCCTCGACGTTTCCTCAAGCCATGAAAATGCACTATAATTTGCTTGTCATCAATGCCTGCAAATCTCTATGGCTCTCTCAACATAGCAGATCATCATTAGACACTAAATCCTTCAATAGGAGCTTGCAAAATGTTTCCATTAGATCCCTCATTAGACAGTATATGTTCATCACCAGGAGCATGTAAAATTTTTCCATCAAATCCTTCATTAGCAGTCTGTTCATTACACACTTCAGGCCCAAGAACAACATGAGCTTGGATGTTTGCACTGGAAACTTGATTAGATACATCAGATTCAGTCAGTTCAGTATTGATTGGGGGAGTTATAAAATAAGTAGAAATTGATTTCATTTTCTCATAGATTCCCTACATACAAACAGTTTTACAACACCGTCAGGTTTAACTATTGGCCAGAAATTGAAGAGTTGAATTAGATATAATCAGGGATGTGATGTACCTGCTCGTTGCGCATGTTACTCTTGCAAGCTGCGACTGTCCGTTTGCACAAGCTCGATGCTATGCCCATGCTGCCGTCGCTGCCTCCCACGCAGGCTACACCCAGGGTTGGATCTTCATCTTCTTGTCCTTCCTTTCGCTTCAAGACTGGCGACCTCCGTCCAATGAGGGTGCAGGGAAGTGTTGTGTTGGTCTGTCCAGCGATGGCTAGGTTAGGAGCGAACCAGACTCAAGGCTGGAGTGAATGAATTGGGATTTTTCCTGCTGTCGATCAATATGGGAGGCGCTCGTTTGGGCCGCGAGCCTGCTATAGGGTCTGCCTTGCACTTATGTTATTGGCCCATCCAAATTGAAACATTTTTCTTCATTTTTTATATTGCCTGCTCGTGCGTTGGGACGAACAAAAACTAGCCTGGGCCAACCTGGACGACTCAAACTAGGTGCACACTTTCCAGCCACCCGAGGCGGTCGCCCATACCAGCCCCTATGGTGTCGCCGCCCCTTTTTGCATGTATGATTGGGGTAGTGAAAAATATTCCAGTGGCGCTTTTGATTTACCCACAGAATGGTTGAATTGCTTGTTTCTATGAAGTGAGTTCGCCAATAATGTGAAGGATGCCATCTTTTCATCCTATTGTAGATTGCTTAGATCTCGATATGCCAAAAGTAATCGCATGAAATATACAGTAAAAGCCAGTGTGATGTGTGTGGCTACAACTAGTCTGACTACACGTCCTCATATAACATATCAAGGACGCACCATCTTACCAGATTAACCATTCGACTTACCAATGCAGTGTGCGAAGAAAGAAGTATTGGGACTGCGTATCCAAGGAATTTATGCCATGGACTCCTTCGTACAACCTTGTAAGCGAAAAAAAGTTGCAGTGTGCCTGTACAAAGAACTAGCGTAAGTTCAGGTACCTGCTTCTCAGAATTTTAGTTAGCCACTTATTACAAAATTGTTCAATTACATTGCTTGGCTTAATTTAGTTTGCTACCGATTACATAATGTCATAGCCTGTTAATCCTATTATAGACTGCACATATCTATGTGTTTGATACTTATTGTTAAGAATTACCTGTTTGCCTAAACTTAAATAGCTACTTGTTTGTTTAACTGCTTTGCTGCTGCAACAACGGGTTACAATGATGTTAATAACTACTTTTCAGCATCCAATTGAAACTCTTTAATTCCTTGTTTGTTTAACTGGTTTGCTGTTATAACTCCCAGTTGAGATATTTTGCTAACTTCAACTTTTCTGAATCCAATCGGAACTTTAATGGCAAAATAGGTTAGCCCAAGATCAAAGAGCGGGGTCCCCATGGACATTGTATCATCCCACAGCAGTGGCACCGGCCCAATCGTGCATTATGAATTGCCAACTACTGGTGCTCTAGAGGCTAAACTAGTGGTAGAAAGAGATTCTGCTTCTCCACTTAGAGATGAAGTTGACATGTTGAGAAAGCAAACAACACAATCACAAGCAGTACTCGAGACAACCATTAAATATTTGGTGGATTTCAAAACGAAGCAAGCTAAGACTGACCACATTGTTAAGGTCCTGAAGGAAAAAAGGAAATTAAATTCCCACTTGGTAAATCATAGGTGAAATGTTCTTTCCATCGTTGAATAACCTTTGTGTTGTTTGCTCATGTAATCAATCAAAGCATTTGTTTTAGAGATCATGTAATAATTGTTTTTTGTTTTTTGTTTTTTGCTTTGTAATTTTATTTGAGCACAAGTCTGTATTAATTGATAAGACTCGGAGACATTTCATTTTGATTGCTGTGCCAGACCTACAAATATGCCAATCAAGCTGAATGTGCATTCAACAATAATAGTAGTATAGATGGACCATAAGTGGCACGCATCGGAAAGGGCCAAGATGTTGTAGTAGCTTGGCTAAAAATGGATGATGTTGTAGCAAAAAAAGTACATCGACTGGCTTATGTATGTTAGTTGATATTATTGATCCATATACTCTATAAGTGTTTATATGTCTGTTAGTTCTGTATATTCTTGGTTGATTGACTCGGTATTTGAATCTTGATACATCGCTTGTGTACATATCTAAATGGGAGTACACATTATGCTGCGTGTGACATTTGAGTTGGACATGAAGTGTTCCAAATATTCGAATTCACCTTAAACTGGATTCTAGCTTCTGAATTTGAGTATCGGCATTTGTAAATTATATTCATATATGATAGTGGAATACATCTTTGTCGTCCTTTTGAAGATATATAAAAACACATAGAATGATTTATAAAGATTCGTATAGGAATACAAAATGGATTCGAATTTAGTTGCCAGGGTAAACGTGGATGCTTATTGTCCCAAAATTCGAAAGAAGCGGCAAAATGTCCACTCCCACGTCGGCTGCCCGAAGACAAGTGTTTGGGAGATGGAAATTACTGTCTACCCATTACACGGACAATCCATCGGCCCGATTTCCACTGCTCTAAATAGGGGTAGGTTAGTAACTTCAATTAGACGTGACATGACCGCCTCTGAGCCCATTCCGACACGGTGGGAGCCAAACATGGGCGGCAAAACACATTTGATTCAAGCTCGTCCGAAAGACCTCTGTTTCTCCCTCCATTTCCCCGTTCATACACGATGGGCGGCAAAACAAACTCGACTCAGCCGAAATTGATGTAGGCAAATATTTTCAATAGGGGCAGGTTTGTAACTTCACTCAGACGTGACACAACCGCCCTACCTGTCAGCCCCGTTCATACACCATGGGCGCCAACCATGGGTGCCAACCACCCTCTCCTCACCCGAAATCGCTCTGGGAAAATATTGGCGAGATGCGAGCTTACCGTCGTATCCCCAACCGACGAGACATCCAAATTTTAAATGGGGGCTAAGTTCGTAACTTTCCCATATTTCAGACAGATGCGTCCCAAAAACATGGTTCCCGATACCTCTCCCTCCATTTTCCCATTCATACACCGTCCGCGCTAGAACACCATCCCCACACCAGCCTCCGTCCGCCACCCCATCCATCGCCGCCGTCCTCCACCCCATCCATCGCCACCATCCTCCACCATGCCGGAGCGCCTACCAAGACCGCATCGTCCACTTCTAGAGATGGACGTTTCTCATCCACGGCGACAGACCAAGATCCTTGCATCATGTCCTCTCGCTTCATCGGCATCGTCGCCCTCTTTGCCATGGCCGCTCACACAACCTTCTCTTCCACCTCAACGGGACTTATCCCCCGATGCACCCATCTAACATCGCAGATCTGCTTCAACGCCAACAACAGCCATCGCACCCCCGATGCCTACACGGCACCGCAAGAGAGGTGGTACTTCATATCTCCTCAACCTTTTGATCTCAACTAGAAAATAGATCTTAACTTGGTTACTCTACTTTCTTTTCAGCTCTTAGAATTTAGTTCTTAGTTTGAAGCAAACAATGGCTGCTAAATATCATTTCTCCGGTTTGCAGCTTCAAATCTGCCATGGCACAGTCATAATACGGTTTAATTGATCATGTTGGTTCCGTGGTGGTTTCTTTAATAGAAATCGGAGGGGAAACCCTCTTTTGCTAAAAGAATATGCTTAGAGTTTCCCCCTTTTATGATCACTATAAGATCAGAATACGTGCTTCGTGTCATAATAGCACTGCTCCACCCATCAAGCTAAACAAGCTTAGTTGTTCAAATACGAATCTGATATTATTAAAACAGAGTCGTTTAATTGGTCAGCTAAATGTTCCTAAATTAGGTTCGAAAATGCATGTTCGCCGCTCGGGTGTGTATCTCTACAGGGTGCCCACGGTGGGCCGGCCCACCATGGGATTTTGGGCCGTCCTAGGCCCCAATTCCCCTCTATTCTGCTGCGCGCTTCCGATCTCTACTCGCCCCCAGCCGCCTGCCTCGCCGGTGACTTGCCGTCCCCGGACGGCATGACTCTAGGAGGATTTTGGACGGTCTCTTACTGCAGTTACAATTCTGCATACTTGTCCTAGTAAGCTCACAAGTAAATGATTGATTCACTACATCTATGCTTGCCTTGTCATATTTGTTGTCAATATTCTTTTAGGGTGGACCACCCTGTTTCTAAATACTGGAACTGTAGACATGAGTGAATAGTATTTCTCTATGTGATCTCTTCCATCATGTGTGGGCAACGAACACTGCATTGTATAGAAAGAAAGTGTCATTTCCAGCTTTTACATAGGCTTCGATCTTTTACATGGAATACAATCTGCCTACTTGCTTTGTGTTGCACTACCAACACTCCACCCTTGAAGCTAAACATTATGCCACTCATAATTCCTTAGTTTATTTGTTCAAATACGAATCTCATATGATTCTAATGTTCCTACTTCAGTTTTGAAATATGTGTCTGCCTGTTATAGAGACATAAGGGGTTTGTATTTCTGTGTGTGGTCTGGTCAGCACGGTTCGGGGGTGAACTTTGCATATGCAGGGGTTTATAGGGAGACACTCTTCGAGTTGAATCCGCAATGCATTCCATAGATAATCTGACTACTTTTTATGTTTTCATGAATCTCATATTCCGAATAGCATCATAATGATTATGAGCTTGCGCGCATGAAAAGAATAAAGTAGAACAATGCCATGGCTGTCAAACTTGGCATTAAGGGACTGAAATCAAGTCTGGATGCAATGCAATGCAAACTCTCTCCACCTACAGATTCATGCTCAGAATATGATCCTAACAGCGATTCTGAGCTAGAGGGATACCTAAGTCAATGTAGCTCCCTAGTGGAGGAGTCAGAGGAAGATGCCCTATCTTATTCACCCATCAAGGTGCTTGCTCTAACTTTCCAAGGTTATATTGGTTGCACATATCTTGCAACTGATGCTTTACATTGCTTCTACTTTGTTGAACTGTCATTAGCTTAGTTTACACATCGTGTATGTGAATACGCCCTGCCTATCCATTTTCAATACATATTCCATCTGTCATCATACCATATTTATCCATTCAAATGTTGTTCTTGTGTATCAAACGTTCAAAAGGAAAAGGGCGATTGCTGATCGTGGAGGAGCACAAGCAAAGTATTTGGAAAAGGTAGTGGCACCTGATAAATCAAATATCCCATTAGGTGTAGTTGCAATATCACCTGACCCACAAAAACACCCCAACTCTAGCAGACTCTAGCCCGACTACACTGGTCATTTCTGATGCCCCAACTCAGTAGACCCCAGTTGCAGCAAACAGTATGATTATGCCAGTTGACATAGCACCAGCTCTACGACACAAAACCCCCATTCCAGCAAAGAGTACACCAAATCCAGTTGCCAAATCCCTTTTCAAACCAGAGAGAGCCCCAATTGCAGCAAATAGGACCCCTGTTCCATTTCTTCCCAGTTTAGAAGACGAAGCTTATATTGTTGTCAGGAACTTTGTGCGCATCTTTCCTTCATGGAAAGATTATACCACAGACACAGAACAATTTTCAGTCTTCCTCCGCAACTTACGCGTAAGTAATGTACTAATGTTATTCATGGTCATTACTGCATATGTTTCTGCTGACAGAAGACACAAGATTTCATTCTTTTAAATAGGCGAGGACCAAACTGGATTGTGAAGACGAGCAAGGGTTGGTTGCGCTTTTCAAGCACTCGTTGATGAAGTACGTTCCTACTTGAGGCAAGCGCACTTCGATGGCAAGCCTCTAAACAAAATTTCTTTAAAGTCTCCGGTGCTACATTTATCCGACGGTGACTGGAATAATATTGTTACACATTGGTCTCGGCTGCAGCGTAAGGTACTATCTATGATATCACATCATAATTTGAACTACATTTCTGTATTTGCCTTAATGTCTCACTTGTACGAAAACTGTTAGCAGAAGAACATTCATTCTCAAGGGACCACATAATCTCGCAACTATACTACACACTGCATTGCTCTTGTGAGTACCTCTTGCCCTGTATGACCATACTTACTTTCATAGTTGTTTGATTATGTAGCATCACTACACATGTTAGCCTCGTTATCGTCCATTTGGTGGACATTATAAGATCCGTATGGACTCTTACATAAATTTAGAATCAACCCAATGCTTTTGAAGAGGTTTAGCTCTACAGTCCTCTTGTAAGGACTGAACGTCGTCTATCACTGTACTTACATTAGCAGCTACTCCCTCCATCCCATAATATAAGAACGTTTTGTACAGTACACCAGTGTTCAAAACACTCTTGTATTATGGGAAGAGTCATTGGTTCTTTGTGTAGCATTCTACATCTTATCTCCCTCGCCCACCATTTACTAAAAAAGATCAGATCTATATTTATTCTTACCAAAAAGTAGAATACATAGACAATGCCAATGCAGAAGTGTAGCCCATTGCTCTTGTCAGTACATTTTGTCCTGTAACGCTTGTACTTCCAGGGATTGGTAGTTGATTATTTAGCATCAATCTGTATCTTATCTTCATTATCCTCTATCCCTTCCAGTATTATCATATCTATAATTACTCTCTACAAAATATAGAGTAGAGGCAATGCTTATGAAGAAGATTATGTGCTGAAATTCTTGAGTTATCCTTCCCTTGACATGGAGAAGGGCATTATAAAGCCGGTGTTAACTGTTAATGTAAGTTAGTCCTTCTAAAGCCTTTATCCTTAACTGTTGTTTAATTTTCTCATACTCCCTATCATTTACTGCTATTTAGTTTGCTGTTTCTACCAAAATGCATGTTCGCAAGAACCATAAGTTCTAAGTTTTACTTGTAAAACCAAATTCCTTATTCATACCATGCGCATTACTCAATACTCCCTATATGTATGCTTGTTTTTGTGGATCTATAATCCAGTGTGTGGTGAAGCAGCCCACGTTTGCACCTTGTCATCTCCTGTTTTATCTTACTGATGTGGCTGATGATATGAACAACATGCCATGCACATTAACCAAAATAGATACAATGATTTTCTTTGCCCTTCATCTATGCTTGTTATGTTGACATGGTAATCCAGTAGTGTGGTGAAGCTCCCCGCATTATGAACAATGCCAAATTATGATATTGATATTTTGAACTTACTCTTTATTTTCTAATTTGAAATTGGATGGAATTGACAGCAGAGTTATCATCTTTTGTTTATACACGTGCCAAACCTGTCATCTCTCTGCTTTGTTTCAGGGTGATATGCCTGATGGCATGCACAAGTCTGCTGAAGGCTGTGAGACAAACCCAACATATATTGTAGCAAAGAAGGCAAAACATCTTGAAGATAGCGAGACAACCCAAAGTCTTGTCTTGATGCAATGTTCAAGTTACTTAAGACTAGCAGTCGGACAAGCTCACAGAATTCGTTGTCTGAATCAGTTCGACTTCTTCAATCCCAAGTTCTAGCAGCAAGGAATTCTGCAACTCAACTTCGACTTGAAATCCTATCTCTAAGAAAGATTGCGGAGAACACCAATGAGAACCTCATCACTAAACAGCTACACCTGGAAGTTATGACCGACATGCTAGGCCGGTCTCACAGCCTTGCTCGGCAGCTTGCACAACAGTTCCCGCGCAAGGCTAACCTTTCTTGAACTGTCTTGGAAGTGGTCTCGGTTCAGTATTATTTTGTTACGCTGCAATGGTGCCCAGTTTTTGTAATCTGCTTCTTCGTTGCGCTTTATGATCGCTGGTGGCGAACTTCAATGCCCAGTGGATGTAATATACCATAAATCCTTTATTGTATAGTGTAGGTTTATTCTTAGTTACTATGCCATAATTTCTTTATTTTAGCGGGCCACAATTGGGCCGGCCTGCATCTTTATTGGGCCCGAATGATTGGGGCCTTCACACTTTGCGCAAGGCCCACAACTTATAGCGGCCTATATTTTAGTTGGGCCTTTTGTGGACCCAGCGCTTAGTTTGGCCCAGGTAGCGTTGGGCCATTAGCAGGCTGAATATTGTACTGGCCTGTTACGACCCAGATGAAACCATGGGCCTTTAGCAGGCCGAAATGCATGTTGGGCCTCAATTTTCACTAGTCGTCGACGGGTAATATGTCTCCGTCGTATCTACTTTTCCAAACACTTTTGCCCTTGTTTTGGACTCTAACTTGCATGATTTGAATGGAACTAATCCGGACTGACGCTGTTTTCAGCAGAATTGCCATGGTGTTATTTATGTGCAGAAACAAAAGTTCTCGGAATGACCTGAAACTTCACGGAACGTCTATTTGGAAATAATAAAAAAAATCCTTGCAAAAGATGAAGACCAGGGGGCCCACCACCTGTCCACTAGGGTGGGGGCGCGCCTGCCCCCCTAGGGCGTGCCCCCCTACCTCATGCCCCCCCCCTGGAGCTCCTCCGACCTCAACTCCGACTCTATATATTTGGTTTCGGAGAGAAAAAAATAAGAGAGAAGGATTCATCACATTTTACGATATGGAGCCGCCGCCAAGCCCTAAAACCTCTCGGGAGGGCTGATCTGGAGTCCATTCGGGGCTCCGGAGAGGGGAATACATCGCCATCGTCATCATCAACCATCCTCCATCACCAATTTCATGATGCTCACCACCGCGTGTGAGTAATTCCATCGTAGGCTTGTTGGACGGTGATGGGTTGGATGAGATTTATCATGTAATCGAGTTAGTTTTGTTAGGGTTTGATCCCTAGTATCCAATATGTTCTGAGATTGATGTTGCTATGACTTTGCTATGCTTAATGCTTGTCACTCGGGCCCGAGTGCCATGATTTCAGATCTGAACCTATTATGTTTTCATCAATATATGAGAGTTCTTGATCCTATCTTGCAAGTCTATAGTCACCTATTATGTGTTATGATCCGTTAACCCTGAAGTGACAATAATCGGGATACTTACCGGTGATGACCGTAGTTTGAGGAGTTCATGTATTCACTATGTGTTAATGCTTTGGTCCGGTACTCTACTAAAAGGAGGCCTTAGTATCCCTTAGTTTCCGCTAGGACCCCGCTGCCACAGGAGGGTAGGACAAAAGATGTCAAGCAAGTTCTTTTCCATAAGCACATATGACTATATTCGGAATACATGCCTACATTACATTGATGAATTGGAGCTAGTTCTATGTCACCCTAGGTTATGACTGTTACATGATGAACCACACCCGGCATAATTCTCTATCACTGATCCATTGCCTATGAGCTTTCCATATATTGTTCTTCACTTATTTACTTTTCCGTTGCTATTGTTGTCATCACTATAAAACACCAAATATATTCCTTTTGCTACCGTTACCACTACTATCATATTACTTTGCTACTAAACACTTTGCTGCAGATATTAAGTTTCCAGGTGTGGTTGAATTGACAACTCAGCTGCTAATACTTGAGAATATTCTTTGGCTCCCCTTGTGTCGAATCAATAAATTTGGGTTGAATACTCTACCCTCGAAAACTATTGTGATCCCCTATACTTGTGGGTTATCAAGACTATTTTCTGGCGCCGTTGCCGAGGAGCATAGCTCTATTCTTTGAGTCACTTGGGATTTATATCTGCTTATCATTCATGAAGAACTTGAGAGATCCAAAAACCAAGATTTATCCCTCAACTACGAGGGGGGGGTAAGGAACTGCCATCTAGCTCTGCACGTGATTCACCTTCTGTTTTGAGTAAGCTTGCGACACCTAAACCTGCTTCTGCTATTGATTCTGATATGTCGCATGTTATTGATGATGCCACTTATGCTATGCATGATACTTATGATGAAACTACTTCTATGCTTGATACTACTGTGCCACTTGGTGAGTTTCTTGATGAACAACTCGCTAGGGTTAGAGAGAATGAAAATATTGAATCTAATAATATTGATGAAAGTGATGATGAAGACTCTCCCTCTAATGAATATGAATCACCTGTTATTCCTGAGGGTTATGTTTTTGAAAAAGAAGCTGCTCTAGCTATTTTAGCTTGCAAAGATAGATACGAACTCAAGAGGTTATTAGCTAAATGGAAGCAGCAATCTCTTAATGCTAGAATGAAACCTGACCCTGCTTTTGCTACTTCACCTATCTGTGTTACCGATAAGGATTATGAATTCTTTGTTGAACCTGATATAATTACTTTGTTTGAATCTGATCCTTTTCATGGCTATGAATCTGAAATTGTTGTGGCACATCTTACTAAATTAAATGATATAGCCACCCTGTTCACCAATGATGAGAGAACTCACTACTTTTATATCCTTAAAATATTTCCGTTCTCATTAAAGGGTGATGCTAAGATATGGTTTAATTCTCCTGATCCTGGTTGTGTGCGTAGTCCCTAGGATATGATTTATTACTTCTCTGCTAAATATTTCCCTGCTCATAAGAAACAAGCTGCTTTGAGGGATATATATAATTTTGTGCAAATTGAAGAAGAGAGTCTCCCACAAGCTTGGGGGAGGCTTCTCCAATTACTTAATGCTTTGCCTGATCATCCTCTTAAGAAAAATGAAATACTTGATATCTTTTATAATGGACTAACCAATGCTTCCAGAGATTAACTGGATAGTTGTGCTGGTTCTGTTTTCAGGGAAAGAACACCAGATGAAGCTGAAATTCTATTGAATAATATGTTGACAAATGAAAATAATTGGACACTTCCTGAGCCTATTCCTAAACCAACTCCGAAGAAAAGAGGTGTTCTATTTCTCAGTCCTGAAGATATGCAAGAAGCAAAGAAATCTATGAAAGAAAAAGCTATTAAAGCCAAAGATGTTACGAATTTACCTCCTATTGAAGAAATACATGGTCTTAATTTACCGCCTATTGAAGAAACATATGATCTTAATCCATTACCTATTGAAGAAACTCATGGCCTTGATAACCCGGCACAGGTAAATTCTCTCTATAGATATGATAAAGCTGAAATCCCATTTACTAAGTTTGCTAGCCCATGCTTAGATGAGTTTGATTAATTTATGGTTAAGCAAGAAGACTTCAATGCTTATTTTGGTAGACAATTGAAATACAATTCAAATATGCTTGAACACTTGGGTGATTATATGGCTAATGTTAAAGGTGAACTTAAACTTATTAGTAAACATGCTTTTATGGTTACCACTCAAGTAGAACAAGTACTTAAAGCTCAAAATGATTTGTTCAATGAATTGAATAGTAAGAATAATGATTATGTTGTTAGAGTGGCTACTAGAACTGGTAGAATGACTCAGGAACCTCTGTATCCTGAAGGCCATCCTAAGAGAATTGAGCAAGATTCTCAGAGAAATAATATAGATGCACCTAGTCCTTCTAAAAGGAAGAAAAAGAAAAATGATAGGACTTTGCATGCTTCTAGTGAACCTATTACTGAAACACCTGAGAATCCAAATGATATTTCTATTTCTGATGCTGAAACACAATCTGGTAATGAACCTGAAACTAGTGATAATGTTAATGATAATGTTCATGATGATGATTAACCTAGTAATGATAATGATATAGAAATTGAACCTGCTGTTGATCTTCATAACCCACAATCAAAGAATCAACGTTATGATAAGAAAGACTTTGTTGCTAGGAAACACGGTAAAGAAAGAGAACCTTGGGTTCAGAAACCTATGCATTTTCCTCCCAAACCATCCAAGAAAAAGGATGATGAGGATTTTGAGCGCTTTGCTGAAATGATTAGACCTATCTTTTTGCGTATGCGATTAACTGATATGCTTAAAATGAATCATTATGATAAGTACATGAAAGATATTTTTACAAATAAGAGAAAGATACCGGAAGCTGAAATTTCCACCATGCTTGCTAATTATACTTTTAAGGGTGGAATACCAAAGAAACTAGGAGATCCAGGAGTACCCACTAGACCATGCTCCATTAAAAGAAACTATGTTAAAAGTGCTTTATGTGATCTTGGAGCCAGTGTTAGTGTTATGACTCTCTCTTTATATCGTAGACTTGATTTGAATAAGTTGACACCTACTGAAATATCTTTACAAATGGCTGATAAATCAACTGCTATACCTGTCGGTATTTGTGAGGATGTGCCTGTTGTAGTTGCAAACGTTACTATTTAACGGACTTTGTTATTCTTGATATTCCCGAGGATGATAGTATGTCTATTATTCTTGGAAGACCCTTTTTGAATACTGCAGGGGCTGTTATTTATTGCACTAAAGGCAATGTCACTTTTCATGTTAATGGTAATGAGCATATGGTACACTTTCCGAGGAAACAACCTCAAGTCCACAGTATCAATTCTATTGGAAAAATTTCAACAATCACTATTGGAGGTTTTGAATTTCCTCTTCCTACTGTCAAGAAGAAATATGATATTCTTATTATTGGGTATGTGCATATCCCCGTTGAGGTAACATAGTGTTATTCGAAATTTCTCCGGTTCCATGTTATTCGGAATGAGTTCGTTAACAAGACTTCATCAACCTTGTTAGTGGATTCCTTTTGATGATCATGAGATGGATGAAGTTAGAAAACACAACTCTCTGTACCCTCCTTTTACTTTCTGTTATTTATATTAAATAAAATAAAAATAAGTATTTTCCGTCTATTATCTGAATTATCCGTGCAATATAAAAATACCTCGAAAATAAAAGTTCTCCAAATGCCCTCAAATTTAAATATGATTTTTTCTGAAATATTTGAGAATATTTGGCACTGAGAACACAGCACAGGGGGGCATCCACCTGGCCACGAGGGTGGAGGGCGCGCCCTACCCCCTGGGCGCGCCCCCTGCCTCATGGGCCCACGGTGGCCCTCCTCCACTTATTCCTCCACCCACACACTTCTTCCTCCCACAAACACGAATATCCAGCTCAAACCCGAGTCCAAGCTCATTTTGCTGTCATTTTCGATCTTCTTGCTCAAAGCACCTCTCACAAAACTGTTTGGGGAGATTGTTCCTTGGTATGTGACTCCTCCATTGGTCTAATTAGTTTTTGTTCTAGTGCTTTATTCATTGCAAATTTGTGCTGCCTAGGTGACCATGTTCTTGAGCTTGCATGTTAAATTTATATGGTCAAAAGTAGTTCTAATGCATGACATAGGCTCTAGGCACTTGTACGAGTTGTTGCAATCAATTTTGTTGAGCTTGGTTCACTTTTGTTTGAAGTTACTAAAAATTTCAGATTTTTTCAGAGAATAATGAAGAGATTTTTTGAGGGGCTCATCGAGCCGAAGCTCGAAGGAAAAGAAAAATGAAGAAGCAAAGAAGCCCAAATATAATATGCCTCGCACCACGGAGGTTAGGCCGTATGAATGGCCCTCCGATGATTTCTTGAGAGCAGCCGGGATTTATGATGATTTTTATGAATTGGTTGAGAATGTAGGCCTCACCACCTTCCTCCACGACCAACGCGACCAGTATCTCTTACTCACCAATATCTTTGTGCAAAACTTTCATTTCCATTCTAGGAGCTCACCACCTACGGTGGAGTTTTATTTATATGATGAGCATAAGGAGATGTCACTTTATGATTTTTGTCGGGTTTGTTTGGTCCCTTTCGAGGGCATGACAGAGGAACCACATCGCGGCGATGTGGTTGGCTTTATTGATACCATCACTGTAGGGGAAACGAGGAAGGTTTCCGATGCACAAATCACTAGCATACATTTTCCTGTTTTACGCTACTTTGCAATATTTGCTAGTCGTTGCTTAACTAGTCGTGGAAACTATGGAAACCTTAGTGTTCCTGATATTATTATTTTGTTCCACGGTTTATTCAGTGATAACTCTGTTAGTATGGGCGGTATTATTGCTAACGGTTAAGTCTGAACCGTACAAAGGGCCCCATCTTTGGAGGCATCTATGCTTCACGCCTAGCTGCACATTTTAACATACCTATTAGGCATTATGAGAATGAAGAAAAATTGCTGCCACGTGTTTATTTAGATTATAAGAGTATGGTGGCACACGATTTTATTGTTAAGAATAGGGAAGGGGAGCTTAAATACAAATTGTTATTTCATAAACATCATCCTGAGACTATTACCCTTCCTGCTCCTTCCTTGTTTGATTTATCTTCAGGCCAGTACCTTGTTCCGTTAGAGGCTATTCACGCCTACCGGAACCCTACATCAGCCATAGAGCCAGAGTCGGAACCACAAGTTGATCCTCCACGACAGTCTAATTACCATTGGGATCTGGAGATGATTGCCAACCAGTGGCAATCAGAGTCTTCTTCATCGCAGTACGACCCCAACTATTATTATGGATATCCGCCAGGCCAACCGTGGCCATAGACCAACTTAGGCCAAAAGCCTAAGCTCAGGGGAGTACGTATTTCTCACCAACATTATATTCATGTTCACACACTCATTGCTATCATTGCTAGATGTCAGTGCTCATACTTTTTCATTGTATCATACATGCTAGTTTATTTCCCTTTTTATGCTTTCTTCTTTTGTGTTTAATAAACCTTAAGAAAAACCAAAAAATTAGTTGTAGCTTTTAATTAGTTTGCTTTCCATGCTTGTAGTAGTAATTAAAAAGAAAACCAAAAAAGATTTCATGTTCTTCTTTTGCTTGTTGGGAGCTTTCCCGTGTAAATAGTTTTATTTCTTTTCTTTTCTTTGGGGGTCAATAGGAGAAGACCATGATTAAATTGTTGAAGTGGCTCTTATATGCATTATTGTTGATCTGACAAAAGAGCTCATATTGTCTTGTCTTCTCCTGTTTATTGAATGCTTACAGATTCCAGCTTAGTCCAATACACGTGCACTATTATTATTATTCACATCGTTCGGTCGTGCAAGTGAAAGGCAATTATGACGATATATGATGGACTGACTGAGATGAGAAAAGCTGGTATGAACTCGACCTCTCTTGTTTTTGTAAATATGATTAGTTCATCGTTCCTGATTCAGCCTATTATGAATAAACATGTTTGCCATGACAACTAGGGATCATAGTTTCTTGTGCCATGCTTGATTAGCTAGGAGCTTATAATGGTTTACCTTGCGTGCCAGCATGCTATTAAAATGGTTGTGATGTGGTATGATAGGGTGGTATCCTCTTTTGTCGAGTGGCTTGACTTGGCACATGTTCACGCATGTAGTTGAAACAAAATCAACATAGCCTTCACTATATTTATGTTCATGGTGGATTATATCCTACTCATGCTTGCATTCGGTGTTGATTAATTTTAATGCATGTTCATGACTGTTGTCGCTCTCTAGCCGGTCGCTTCCCAGTCTTTTGCTAGCCTTCACTTGTACTAAGCGGGAATACTGCTTGTGCATCCAATCCCATAAACCCCAAAGTTGTTCCATATGAGTCCACCATACCTACCTATATACGGTATCCACCTGCCGTTCCAAGCAAATTTGTATGTGCCAAACTCTAAACCTTCAAATAAATATCCTGTTTTGTATGCTCGAATAGCTCATGTATCAACTAGGGCTGTCCGTATCTTCCATGTTAGGCGGGTTATTCTCAAGAGGAGTGGACTCCGCTCCTCACTCACGAGAAAAGGGCTGGTCACCGGGATGCCCAGTCCCATGCTTTATGCAAATCAAATCAAAATAATTGCAAACAAAACTCCCCTGGGACTCTTGTTAGTTGGAGGCACTCGTTGTTTCGAGCAAGCCATGGATTGATGCTTGTTGGTGGAGGGGGAGTATAAACTTTACCATTCTGTTTGGGAACCGCCAATAATGTGTGTATCATGGAAGATATCGCCATCTCTTGGTTGTTATGTTGACAATGAAAGTATACCGCTCAAAATATTATTCACCTCTATTTCAAAACCGACCTCTGGCACCTCTACAAATCCCTGCTTCCCTCTGCGAAGGTCCTATCTATTTACTTTTATGTTGAGTCATCATCCTCTTATTAAAAAGCACCAATTGGAGAGCACCGCTGTCATTTGCATTCATTACTGTTAGTTTACATTGAGTATGACTTGACTGGATCTCTTTTACCATGAATTACAATGTCTAGTCAGTCCTTGATCTTTAAAGGTGCTCTGCATTTATGTTTTGCGGTCTCAGAAAGGGCTAGCGAGATACCATCTTGTTATATCATATTATGATTATTTTGAGAAAGTGTTGTCATCCGAGATTTATTATTATTGCTCGCTAGTTGATTATGCCATTGATATGAGTAAACATGAGACCTATGCGTTATTGTGAATATGGTTAGTTCATAATCTTTGCTGAAAACTTGAATGCTAGCTTTACATATTTACAACAACAAGAGCAAACAGAGTTTGTAAAAGTTTTTCTTTATCACTTTTAGTTTGTAAACTGAATTGCTTGAGGACAAGCAAAGGTTTAAGCTTGGGGGAGTTGATACGTCTCCATCGTATCTACTTTTCCAAACACTTTTGCCCTTGTTTTGGACTCTAACTTGCATGATTTGAATGGAACTAACCCGGACTGACGCTGTTTTCAGCAAAATTGCCATGGTGTTATTTATGTGCAGAAACAAAAGTTCTCGGAATGACCTGAAACTTCACGGAACGTCTATTTGGAAATAATAAAAAATCCTTGCAAAAGATGAAGACCAGGGGGCCCACCACCTGTCCACGAGGGTGGGGGCGCGCCCCCTACCTCATGGGCCCCCTGGAGCTCCTCCGACCTCAACTCCAACTCTATATATTTGGTTTCGGAGAGAAAAAATAAGAGAGAAGAATTCATCGCGTTTTACGATACGGAGCCACCGCCAAGCCCTAAAACCTCTCGGGAGGGCTGATATGGAGTCCGTTCGGGGCTCCGGAGAGGGGAATCCGTCACCATCGTCATCATCAACCATCCTCCATCACCAATTTCATCATGCTCACTGTCGTGCGTGAGTAATTCCATCGTAGGCTTGCTGGACGGTGATGGGTTGGATGAGATTTATCATGTAATCGAGTTAGTTTTGTTAGGGTTTTATCCCTAGTATCCACCATATTCTGAGATTGATGTTGCTATGACTTTGCTATGCTTAATGCTTGTCACTAGGGCCCGAGTGCCATGATTTCAGATCTGAACCTATTATGTTTTCATCAATATATGAGAGTTCTTGATCCTATCTTGCAAGTCTATAGTCACCTATTATGTGTTATGATCCGTTAACCTCGAAGTGACAATAATCAGGATACTTACCAGTGATGAACATAGTTTGAGGAGTTCATGTATTCACTATGTGTTAATGCTTTGGTCCGGTACTCTATTAAAAGGAGGCATTAATATCCCTTAGTTTCCGCTAGGACCCCGCTGCCACGGGAGGGTAGGACAAAAGATGTCATGCAAGTTCTTTTCCATAAGCACGTATGACTATATTCGGAATACATGCCTACATTACATTGATGAATTGGAGCTAGTTCTGTGTCACCCTAGGTTATGACTGTTACATGATGAACCACATCCGGCATAATTCTCTATCACCGATCCATTGCCTACGAGCTTTCCATATATTGTTCTTCGCTTATTTACTTTTTCGTTGCTATTGTTACAATCACTACAAAATACCAAAAACATTACTTTTGCTATCATTACCTTTTGCTACCGTTACCACTACTATCATATTACTTTGCTACTAAACACTTTGCAATAGATATTAAGTTTCCAGGTGTGGTTGAATTGACAGCTTAGCTGCTAATACTTGAGAATATTCTTTGGCTCCCCTTGTGTTGAATCAATAAATTTGGGTTGAATACTCTACCCTCGAAAACTTTTGTGATCCCCTATACTTGTGGGTTATCAACGGGCCTTTAGGAGGCTGAAATGTAGACCAGCCCTTTTTGGGCCCAGTTATATCACGGGCAGTTACCAGGCCGAAACATATCTCGGGCCTTAGTTGGCCCACTGATATCATGGGCCTTTAAGAGGCCGAAAGCTTAGTACAGACATCAATGGGCCGAATTATGCGACAGGCCTTTAACAGGCCCAAAGTCCTTTAACAGGCCCAAAGTCATGTTGGGCATAACTGTTGCCACCTTTATCACGGGCCGTTAGTGGGCCCAATGTCCCGTCGGACCATATATGGCCCATGGGCAGCACGGGCCATTCCCATGCCGAAATTCACACCGGGCTGAAATGGACCCATGTCTACACGGGCCTCTAACAGGCCGAAAGTCACTAGGCTGTAATTGGGCCTAAATATTTGGCGAACAATTAACGGGCCAGATCTGGCTTCGGGCCGTAAATGGGCCTTTATTAAGCAGGCCGTTATTGAGCTGGCCCACTAGTACCTGAGTAAGTACTACATGCCTTTGACTGGGCCGGCCTTTTTAATCTATATGGGCCTCTGTTGGGCCCAGCCACGTGTCGATGTATCATAGGCATGTTTCCTCCAATGGACGGGCGACATCTGGCCCACTGACGAGCTGACAGGTGTTCCCTCCGGCCAATCAGAATTTTACACATGGAAATTTCCCATTGGTCCCGGCTGTTAACGGGTTATCGAATCCATAACCGGACCCGATAGCTTAACGGCGTTCCATTACGGTGGATGCCACGTGTCGGTCACCCTTGACGAAAGCACTTCTGTGACGCGCGATCTATCATCATGGAAGTGGACACTTCCGTGATGATAATTTTGGTAATGTCATGGAACACTTCTACGACAGCACAGGTATGACTATCTTGACTCTGTCATAAAATCGTCATGGATGTACATGCATGACAAAAAACGTGACCTACTGTGACAAACACATATCATCACGGAAGTGTATTTTTTTGTAGTGCCCTGGGGCGCGCCCTCCTGCCTCGTGGCTTCCTCGCTGCTTCCTTGACGTCCACTCCAAGTCTCCTGGATTGCGTTTGTTCCAAAAACGATCCTCATGAAGGTTTCATTCTATTTGGATTCCGTTCGACATTCCTTTTCTGCGAAACACTGAAATAGGCAAAAAAAACAACAATTTGTACTGGGCCTTCGGTTAATAGGTTAGTCTCAAAAATAATATAAAAGTGCATAATAAAGCCCATTAAACATCCAAAACGGATAATATAATAGCATGGAACAATGAAAAATTATAGATATGTTGGAGACGTATCAGCCCCCCTCCCCCGTATATAAAGGAGGGAGGGAGGAAGAGGACGGCCTAGGAGGAAGCGTGCGGCAAGGGGGGGGGACAATCCTACTCCAAGTAGGTTCCCCTCTTCCTATTCCTACTAGGAGAAGGAGGCAAGAGGAGGAGGGGAGAAGGAAAGAGGGGGCCGGCCCCCAAACCCTAAACCAATTCGGTTTAGGCCTTGGGGGGGTGGGCGCCCCACACCTTGCTTGCTGCCCTATTTCTCCACTAGGGCTCAATAAGGCCCATAGACTCCCCGGGGTGTTCTGGTAACCTCCCGGTACTCCGAAAAATACCCAATACACTTTAGAACCCTTCCGGTGTCCGAATATAACCTTCCAATATATCAATCTTTATGTCTCGATCATTTCGAGACTCCTCTTCATGTCCGTGATCACAGCCGGGACTCTGAACTACCTTAGTTACATCAAAACACATAAACTCATAATACCGATCGTCACCGAACGTTAAGCGTGCGGACCCTACGGGTTCGAGAACTATGTAGACATGACCGAGACTCATCTCCGGTCAATAAACAATAGCGGAACCTGGATTCTCATATTGGTTCCTACATATTCTACGAAGATCTTTATCGATCAAACCGCATAACAACATATGTTGTTCCCTTTGTCATCGGTATGTTACTTGCCCGAGATTCGGTCGTCGGTATCCCAATACCTAGTTCAATCTCATTACCGGCAAGTCTCTTTGATCGTTCCGTAATGCAACATCCCGTAACTAACTCATTAGTCACATTGCTTGCAAGGCTTATAGTGATGTGCATTACCGAGAGGGCCCAGAGATACCTCTCCGATACACGGAGTGACAAATCCTAATCTCGATCTATGCCAACTCAACAAGCACCATCGGAGACACCTGTAGAGCATCTTTATAGTCACCCAGTTACGTTGTAACGTTTTATAGCACACTAAGTGTTCCTCTGGTATCCGGGAGTTGCATAATCTCATAGTCATAGGAACATGTATAAGTTATGGAGAAAGCAATAGCAACAAACTAAACGATCATCGTGCTAAGCTAACGGATGGGTCAAGTCAATCACATCATTCTCTAATGATGTGATCCCGTTCATCAAATGACAACTCTTGTCCATGGCTAGGAAACTTAACCATCTTTGATTAACGAGCTAGTCAAGTAGAGGCATACTAGTGACACTTAGTTTGTCTATGTATTCACACATGTACTAAGTTTCCGGTTAATACAATTCTAGCATGAATAATAAACATTTATCATGATATAAGGAAATAAATAATAACTTTATTATTGCCTCTAGGGCATATTTCCTTTAACACTAGAAGGCTAGCAGCCCACTGGGCATCGACCCGACTTTCTCTCAATGCAACGCATTCCCCAATTCCCCCATATTTCTCAAAAAAAACTTGGGCAATGAGTTAAACAAATTCTTCATGTTTTGTTCTATGTTTGTGTTATATGTTTGCTATCCTGTTGGTTGTTTATGTTTCTCCAACAATACTTGACATTTTGGAACTTACCTTTTGATATAGAGATGCATGGTTCCATTAAACTGAGTTTGTTCGTTCAGAGACACATGATCAGATATTTTTCGTAGTTAGTTTAAATTATGTAGCTCTCATCAGTCATTGTTCAGATTGTGAACGCTATTTTGAAAGTTTTAGATGTTGAAATCCTTAATGTAAAAAACGCTATTTTCTGATGTTCTAGCTCCACGCCCGCACGGTGTTCGGCGTTTCGCCCGCAAGATACAAATGGATAGTGACGATGAGTACTTTTTCAACAACTTCATTTGTGATTTGGATGATTTGTTGTCCGACAATGAGGAGATTGTGGTTGCGGCTTTGGTCGTCCATGACCACATTAATAGGCAGCGGGTGATGTTTAGGGGCTTGATCTCGAGGTATACTTCGGCGTTGAATCGCAACAGATAGAGCAACCATTGCCTACTTTGGAAGGACTACTTCAAGTCCGCTGACCCACTCTTCACACACAACCTATTCATGCGCCGCTTTTGGATGGCTAGACATGTGTTCAATCGTATCCAGAAGGGGTGGTGGCTTATGATAATTATTTTGAATGCAAGGAGGAAGCCCTTGGGAAAGGTTGGCTTCTCCTCTTATCAGAAATGCACTGCAGCTATTCAGATGCTTGCATACGGAATATCTGCTGATCTTATTGATGAGTATGTCTGGATGAGCGAATCCACGTGCCTAGAATCCATGTATAGGTTGTTCAAAGCTGTGGTAGCAGTATTTGGCCCGGAGTACTTGAGAGAACCAACTGTTGCGGATACAAACCGATTGTTGGTGATCAATGCCGATAGGGGCTTTTCGGAGATGTTTGGTAGCGTAGATTGTATGCACTAGGAGTGGAAGAACTGCCCCTCTGCTTGGTAGGGGCAGTTTAGGGGCCATGTGGAAATCTTGCGTTGTCATAGCTGAGGCCGTGGCTTCACAAGATCTCTGGATTTGCACTCTTTCTTCGGCATGGCCGGCTCTCACAATGATATCAACGTGCTTCGGCGTTCTCCGGTGTTCGCAAGGCTTGTAGAAGGCAACTGCCCAAAGGTCAATATTGAGATAAATGGCCACCACTAAAACAAATGATACTACCTAACTGATGGTATCTATCCTCAATGAACTACTCTTGTCAAGACAATCTCTAACCTGATAGGAGAGAAGAGGTAGAGATTTGTCCAAGCACAAGAGAGTGCAAGAAAAGATGTGGAACATGCTTTTGGTGTTCTTCAATCTCAATGAGGCATCTTTCAGTATCCTGCTAGAACTTGGAGCACTTAGAAGTTGTGGACGGTGATGACTGCTTATGTGATCATGTGCATCATGATCATAGAGGATGAGCGCGAGGATAAAATCTTCGATCAGGGGTTTCAATTTCAAGGGAAAAATGTTGTACTCGAGCATGGAGGAACGGCTACATTTGCACAGTTCATCGAATTTCATCATCAAATGCGTGATTGGAAAACTCACATTCAACTAGAAGATGATTTGGTTGAGCATATGTGGGCTCACTTTGACAAACAATAGATGTATGAACTATATTTTCTTTCAAATGTATTTGTAACAATTTAAATTTTATTTGGTTTGTAACATATGAGATTTTATTTGGTTTATGAAACTATGATATTTGCATTTGGTTGAATTATGTGAACTTTGGGCAATGTTTTTCTTATCTACGTAAAAAAAGCAAAAGTATGGCCGCGTGAACGCTTTATCATTCAAATAGAATGAAGATAGATAAAGGTTAAAATGCCGACCCAATAAATAAAAACGGACAAAATTTGCGTTCATTTGAATCGGCGTATTGGAGACACTTGAGGTTAGATGCACCCGAACTGTTCCGTAGGAATTCTGCAGGCCGCACGGATATGCCCGTTCGGTCAGCAGGAAATCAGCTTCGTCCGTTCCACAGGAAAGCGTCCCCTCAACCTGCACTTCTCACGGGAAAAATAGCATCTGCTCGAACCAAAGGAACGCCCGGTGAAAATCCCCTTCCCTCGCTCCTCCACTCTCCCGCCCCGTCTCCCACGAGCTTGACGCGAAATCGACATGGACGACCACGGGGGGATCCCAGCCCCTCCCCCTCCTCTGCCTCTGCCCCCTCCCTACGCCCCTCCTGCTCCACCTCCCCTCCTTCCATCGACACAAGGGCTGGAAGATCTGCAATTTGGAGAAGGTCAGGAGATCTGGCAAGAAACAGGTAATCCACTCTCGATACATATTGGTTTCTCGTTCAGAAGTCTTGATTTACTGTTGAACATTTGTCTTGCTAGGGCAGATCTATTTCTCTTTGCATGTACGGTGTGACAGACTACTACCCCTCTGTCCCATAACATAAGATCGTTTTTTACACTACACTAGTACGTGTGCCCAGCTGTGGAGCAGAGTTCTGGCTAGTTAGTTGTTAGTGTGCACGCAACATTTTCAGAGAGTATTTTTCATCACTACAGGCGACCGTGCATGCACAGCACTGATGTATACGCATATTAGTATTTAACTTCGGTTCAGCTATAGCGTGGCGTGTGCCTATCCACATCCAGCTATGCACTGGATTCTTTGCAATTATGTAGAAAACAGTGTTAGGAGATCCAGAGAATCAGGAAGATGAAGACATATGGTGTCATTGATGTGTACTGTATGTGTGTATGGATTAGTTCTTACCATCACCTAGTTAGATTGTTACTTGGATCGAGGCGGACTTTTGTTGTGTGGATGTTGTGTCGATGGTTTGCTGTGATGTTTCAGGGATAGTTTCTTTTGAATTTTTGGGATTTCATGCGAGTTTTGGGCCGTGGCTCCCTCAAATGAAGATCAACACTCCCTATATGTTAAGAGGGTCCCTAGTTAATGTTATAGTCCTATATATGATGACATTGAGTGTGGCTCTCATTGTTTCACTGCCCATAGACTTACTGGTATGCATTATTCAGTACTCCCTCGGTAAGAAATACTCCCTCTGTCCCAAAATAAGTGTCTCAACTTTGTACTAACTTTACTACAAAGTTGTACTAAGCTCAAGACACTTATTTTGGGACGGAGGGAGTATAAGAGCGTTTAGATCACTATCTAAACGCTCTTATATTTCTTTACATATGGAGTACATGGCTAGTTAGTATGTTTTTCAAAAACTGATACTAGAATTGCACTTGTCATATCATCAGGCACCACCAAGAATTGTTCTAGAGCCAGCTGGAACCACAAGATGAAGTCATATCTTATTTGGCTCTTGAAAGAACATGATGTGCCGACATATCGAACACGAAATGCATGGAGCAAAGAGGCTTGGAGAAGGATTGTGGATGCATTCAATACACGATTTGGTTTATCACTCTCAGTAACTCAGGTCAAACAAAAGGAGCAGGACCTGAAGAAAGATTTTAAAGCTATAAGAGACTTGATATCCGAAAGTGGTTTTGGCTGGGATCGTGATATGATGATGGTGGTTGCTCCGGATAGTGTTTGGGAAGAATTAAGGGCACGTAAAAACAAAGATGCCCTCCGATGGCAAGACAAATCATTCCCATACTATTATGATATATTTGCTCTATATGACGGTGAGTTTTAAACCATTGAATTAATTATTTATGTTGTGTGTCTTATGTTCTTAAGCGAGATTCTTCTGGACGTAATCCATGCAGGGCGCTATGCTCAAGGAAGGGGTTGCCATGGCACGGATAATTATGCGAACAAGGCCGCACATGTATCGATGGAACTTCCAGAAGACCTACATAGAAATCATCAACCATCTCATTCTACTCCTGAGCCTACTAGTGCTAAACGGGGGAAAAGACAGAAGACAAACTCTAATCTTGATGATTTCCAAGAGAGGTACCTGAGCTTCAAAAGAGAAGAGCTGGATCGGTTTGCAGCGATTGAGGAGAGGAAATTGGAGGATCCCTATAGCATACAAAATTGCATTGCTGTACTTGAAGGGTTGCCGGATTTACAAACAGAAGATATGCTAAAAGCAGCTGACCTCTTCACCGATAACAAGGACAACAGAGAAGTGTTTCTCTCGTTTTCATCTAAGGAATTACGGCTGGCCTGGTTAAAAAGAAAAATTCAGAACACCTAGTTTAATGGCTATGGAAATAGGCCCCGTGGAGAAGGCTTTTCTGTTAAGGTGCTAGGCTAGGAAAGGGTATGCGACGTTGCTGTAGTACTACTAATACAATGTTAATAGTAGCAAAATTATCATTTATCATGTAGTGCTAAGGTGCTAGGCTAGGAAAGGGTCCTTAACTTTTGAGTATGTGTTCCTGGGCAGATGTGCTAGTACCGATGCAATGTTAAATGCCACTTGATCACAAATCCTTTTGATTGAATAGAACTAATTGCAGTACAAACCAAATTGTTTTACACTTATTTGGGAAACACTTTACATCAGGCGTCTGAATTTTCTCCATATTACATATGATTCATTGTCTTGCAATGTAGTCAGCCCACAATGCATTCTCCATGGCATCTGGCATGCCATTCCCAGCTTGCTATGCTGTCAAATAACGGCACATCAACATTGTATTGGCCATTGGGTATCTCCATCTGGTAAAGCTTCTGTATTGTTTTCTTTTATATCTTCTGTACATCTCACGGGCAAGTTCTATCAGTGATGAGTTGTTTTTGCTTTACCAAATTTATTTGTGTTGTAAGAATATCTCATTTTTGGTGTAAGCAAGGGCGTACTCCTGGTTGAGGACCAGCAAGCATGATGTACTCTAGAATATCTCATTTCATTTAGGTGTAAGCTGTTGTACATTGGCTGCAATCTATGATTATTTTTTACCATCTCTATATAAAGCTGTTGTACTCCTGCAGGGTGGTTGTGTTTAGTTAACACCTGTAACAGGAAGTAACACCTGCGTATTTAAACGGATGTGGGTTTAGGTCATTGTTTTAAAAAAATGTTGCTTCGTTGATGTTTAGATATCGCTACACATGCTGTGATCATTATCTAAGAAAAACACATGTTGGATGATTGGAGTTTGGCCACATGCTTAACTACTTGTGTAGCTTAAGCTGTTTAGCCAAAATGTTGCTTTGCACATCTTAAAATCGACATCCTATGTGCTTTATCATTTAGACTTTCTTTTATTGCAATGGGACTTTATATAGAATACTTTTTTTTGGTTGCAACGGAACTTTGCATTTATAACTATTTACTCCAGACAACTTTCTCAGTAGCTATCAGTTATGATCAGAGGCTACTCCATGTGTACCAAAATGGCTTTTCTATATGGTACAGTTTTAGCTATCATCTTTCAAAACAACTACTCCCTCCGTTCACAAATATAAGATGTTCTAACTTTTTCTGAATTGAATATATATAGACACGTTTTAGTCCGTATGTATAGAAAACATATTTGTGAACGGAGGGAGCATTTCATATCTGGTAGCGCGCCAAACAGCGGGCAACGCACTGTGGTATAAATTGACGAGTTGTCTATGAATCGCAGTGGATTGTGTTAATCCTGGCTGTTTAACTAGACAATGTATCCGCAACAGTTCCTGGTCCACACTAATAGTAGCAGTGCCTCCGTCGATGCTGGCAAATTTTGATATTGTCTATTTGCATTCTATTTTGTTGCAACAATCTTTTTCTTTGGCCCAGTCTTCCTTCTCACTTGATCAGTTGTCAGGGTAATACAGAAAACCACTCCTTTTGCCTCGACTTCAGGCAGTTTACGCAAGTGGTACGAAGAGTAACCGTGGTTGGGAAATCCACAGGCAAATAAGGTTACCATCTCAAACAGCAAGCAATGTTAAGAGCAAGGATAGTTGCGTACCGTTCAGTACACAAACCATTCTTTCGATATTATGGCACTGGAGCTATTTCAGGTAAATGTCTGAACTCTTTGATTTGGTCCTTCGGTTAGAGACTACAGTACATTGTTCCAGCTCTATGCTCTAGTGCATTATAAAGTACTAGTAGTAAATGTTTGTAAACTAATGTATTATCATTATGACATACTTCCTCTATTTCAAATTACTCGTCGCAGAAATGGATGTATCTAGAACTAAAATACATCTAGATACATCCATACCTGCGACAAGTAATTCGGAACGGAGGGAGTACTACCAAGCAGGTAAACAGCGAGCTACATCCAGAACGCCACAGGAGAAAATGCGCGGACATTCTTGGTCATTTGACAGGACTTGGTGGCGAGACCGGCGATCCGTAGCTCTCCCTTGTGAGAGTACCGGAGGCGAAATGTGGTGATGTTGAGCATGCAGCCATCAGTGTAACCAGACGTCATCCCCTCGCGCATCACACAGTCCACAAGGCAAAACCTGCCGTTGCCCATACAGGTGAGCGTAGGCTGCTGAGCCGCCCGCCGCTCCCTGCTCCAGAGCTTGTCCTTGGCGATCTTCCAGTCGAGCCGCGGCATCTTCATGCCACTGGCAGGAGTAGGGTCAGCGACCTGGCAGGCGCCGACGTAGCCACCCTTGTCAAGGCCGACCCAAGCGTCCAGGTGTTAGAGTTGTGTCGAATATTATTATACAAGGTAGGTTACAGTTAGACTTGGTTTTGGACTGTGTGCAGATAGGATAGGAGTCGTGTCCAAGTAGGACACATGTATCTTAGGCCTCTCATATATAGTGAGGGTAGACACACGATGTAACCTATGCCAACATAATAGCACGGGCACGCGGGGGAGCTGGCGGCGTGTGCCGGCGCCCGGGCGGCCGGGGTGCGGTATTGTGACGGTGTCACGGGGAGGAGCGCCCGTAGTCATGCCCCGGGGATGTAGCCATATTGGTGAACCTCGTTAACAAATCTCGGTGTCGTGTTTGTGTAATTGCTTGGTTCTCAAATGATTAACGGTATGCCTTGGATTTATTCTAACAAGTGGTATCATGAGCAAGGTTACGAAAAGGCTGCAGATTGTTGATCCAAAGGAAGAAAACGAAAGATTTTGTCAGGTTCATAGTGAGGGAATCAACCACACGAAGAAGTTGCGTCGGTTTTACGAGCCGAGGAGAGCAGCATCAGTGGCGGTTAGCGAGATGGATCGGTGACAAGGATTTCTTTCATGGAGGCGATCGGCTGTTTCGAAGCGATGGGAATCGGCAAGTCAGGCTAAGGCTCGATCGGATCGGCGGCTCAACCGGTTTCGGCGGCGGCGTAGCGGCCCTAGGCTAGGTCACGGGCGTGGTGCTTGGCGGCCAGCAGCGGAGCGAGGTGCAGGAGGCCGCCCAGGCGATGTGGCCCAAGGCCCGGTCGGGCGCGGCTGAGGTGGCGGCCCTTTGCTGGCCTATGCTAGGGCTGGCGGAGCAGGGCAAATCGCGGCCCGATAGCGGGCGGGACCAAAGGCAAGGCTGCACGAACGCGGGAGCTGTTATGGACACGAGATTTGTTGGAAAAACTATCGATTCCCAGGTGGTGCTGCAACGTGTTGGAATACGGGATCCATTGGCTGCCATCACATTGATCTCACGTGTGAACAAAATAAAAGAGCAAGAGAACAAGAGTTGGTCAAGGAAGTCCACGTGGTGGTCGTAATAAAGTTGATTGAACTGGTTGTTAGACGTGCACAGGGTTATTTCTGGGAAACAATTCCTTATTTAACATTATTTTAAATTTCGCTTCCTTATTTGACACTGATTTTTTTTCTTCCCTATATAACAATGAGTCTAAATTTTATGCCCTTTATAACATTTTCGTCCATTTTAGACTTAAATGACACCTGAAAAGACCCTTTTGCCCCTAGCGCACACACATAACATTAATGCGGGAAGTAGTGCACACACACAGGCAGTGGCAGTAACACACGCAATAGCACACACAGGCACACGCACACATGCAGCAGCACACACACCAGCACACACACACACGCATAGTACACACATATGCAGCAGCACACACACCAGCACACACACACACGCGTAGCACACACATATGTAGCAGCACACACACACACACACACACGGACGCAGCAGCACACACGCGCAGCACGCACACACACAAACACGCAGCAGCACACACACACAAACACGCAGCAGTACGCGTGCGCACACAATCATATCATATAAGGGGCAAAAGGGTCTTTTCAGGTGTTATTTAGGCCTAAAAGGGACGAAAGTGTTATAAAGGGCATAAAATTTAGACTCGTTGTTACATAGGGAAGAAATTATTTGCCGATGTCAAATAGGGAATAAAATTTAAGTACGGTGTTAAATAAGGAATTCTCTCTATTTCTGGAGTTCTTTGCATGTTACGTTGAGATGGCAGATTGGTAGCAATGGCGTTATTCGACAGTGCAGTCAGACGGGAATTGAGGTGCGTTGCACAAAGAGGATCATGCAAACACAGGGCGTCAAGCAATGCACGAAGATGTGCGGGCGGACACGACGCATGGTGGAGCATGGTTACAGTCGGATAATTTCGGCTGGGTCGGACTGGACTGTTTGATGGATCGACATGGATGTTGGTCAAAGCAGAAGATGGCAGTGATTTCAGCGACGATGACATAGGAGCGTGATGCTGATGGTGGCCGACTTCTGGGGCGTGGAAACACGTGGTGCATGCCCGAGGGCTTGTGCGGCTTCGACAAGACAATGGCGCAGGGTTGATTCAAGGTAGTGTACACATGAGAGCTTGAAGTCGACAAGGCGCGGGGGGTGGCTCGTACAACCACCATGGAGTCATGTTGAAGGTGGAGTTGGAGTCTGATGGACGACTTCACTCTGTGCTGATGGAGGGGCTACGGCGTAAGTTAACAGAGAGTCGAAGCCTATTTCAGCGGGATATCGAGAGACACGTGGTTTCAGACTGGTTACTAGTGGTCTGATGGAGACGTGATACTCGACATCGGTCGGTGATGATCGGTGGTTCTCTGCAGTGGGGGTTGAGTGGTGTGGGTTCGCGACCTTGGGAGACTCGACCAGGACAGCAGAGGCTCGACGCGGTGATAGCGGCGAGGTGTGCGGTAAGCACGGGACACAGCGGCAGGCCAAGGCACTAGCGGTCAGACGTGTGGTCAGACAAATTGTGCAGGGGGTGTTGAGCAGTGTTGACGAGTACCGGATTCAAGTTGGTGACTGAGTCTATCGGTGCCGGAAGATGGACAGGAGTTGACTATGGAGAATCTGAGAAAGTGACGGAAAGTCTGATATTGTCAAAAGCCGAGAGAGTACACAGCCGTATATTCTGTGGTGTTCGGTGCACATGGTAAAGTGCGGATGACAAGTACAGAAGGAGGTGGAGTGCTATAGCTATGGGACATGTCAAAGACTATCCGGGAAAAGGATGAGACAACTATGAATTTGACTCAGGGTGACATAGGGCGACGGTGAAATTCCTTCAAGTTTCAGACAGACGGTTAAGAAAGAGCGGTGATGTTGAGTTCAGGTAATTCTTATATGTAGCTTTTAATATGTGAGTTGTTCATTTTCACACAGATAAGTTATCGGTGTGTGATGGTATTGAACGGATTCTCCGGAAGTTGGGAGCACAAAGTAATTAATGAGGAACTTAATTTCGCTCGAGTGTTGACTGTGAAGAAGACGAGAAAGGACTATAGTTGCAGGTGGAGTCACATGGAGTCTGGGAGTAGCAGCGGTGCTCATGGTGTATCTCAAGTCCAATGTACATGGAGGTTCGATGCATGGATGAATCCAAGGTGATGGAGAATATTCGTCAAGGTGAAGTTCGTTAGAGTTGCGTCGAATATTATTGTACAAGGTAGGTTACAGTTGGACTTAGTTTTGGACTGTGTGCAGATATGATAGGAGTCGTGTCCAAGTAGGACACATGTATCCTAGGCCTCTCATATATAGTGAGGGTAGACACACGATGTAACCTATGCCAACATAATAGCACAGGCACGCGGGGGAGCCGGCGGCGTGTGCCGGCGCCCGGGCGGCCGGGGTGCGGTATTGTGACGGTGTCACGGGGAGGAGCGCCCGTAGTCATGCCCCGGGGATGTAGCCATATTGGTGAACCTCGTTAACAAATCTCGGTGTCGTGTTTGTGGGATTGCTTGGTTCTCGGATGATCAACGGTATGCCTCGGATTTATTCTAACACCAGGTAACCATCGAAGTAGCCCTTGTCCATGAACGGCAGGCCCCATTCGCCATGGCACGTACACTCGTGGTGGCCGGCGTCGAAGGACAAGGTGCGGAAGTGCTGGTCGGCGAGGCCGGTGGTGGTGAGGGCCGACAGACGAAGACGGTGCGTCCTTCCGGGTGCGTGGTGCAGGAGTAGACCCTTTCCTTCCAGGCGAACGGTGAGGGCACGACGCTCCTCCAGGACCAGTCCACGGTCGGCGTCGAGGATCGCAGGTCCTCGGTGGCGGAGGACAGCAACTCGACGACCTGAGGCCGCTGCATGAAGTAGTAGGCGAATGCATACAGTGTACAGCGTGCCGTCGGCGACGGGCAGGAAGATGGCGCAGCCGTCCTGGAGCGCGGGCGGGACGGGAGGGCCGGTGGTCAGTCCGGTGGTCTCCGTGTCGTAGACAAGGGTGGCGGGGTGCTCGTTGCTTTGCTACGATTATGCGGCTGCTGCCCATGGCGGCGAAGGACATGCAGTGGATGCGTCCGGGGGGAGAAGGCAGAGGACGGGGGGCTCGTCGGTGAGGACGAGGTCGTCGGGGCTGTCGGCGTCGATCTTGCGGATGGTGAAGCCCTTGTCCCAGTCGTCCAGCACCAGGTAGAGGTGCTTCTGTACCTTTCTGCTTGGCTGCTCGTTGTCGTGCCCCTGAAAGACTGTCGCCGTTTATGCATCCTTGCTTCCCCTCGGCCTCTGATGTCGGAGTTGATTTTCTCCTGATTCGTCATCGAGTTGTGTGAAGATCCGATTTTTGGGGCATGTTTGGTTCCTTGGGTCGCACCTGCGTCGCATCCACTATGCAATTTTCCCTACGTTTGGTAGGTTGCACGTCTCACTGGGCCAGGCCCGACGGATGCAAACTCAGGCTCCCAGCCAGGCTGAGGGGAAACGCAGGGATAGGCCGTTTCCGTGAGCCAGGCCCGCGCCTGCACCCGCGCGTGCAGAGTCGCGAGCTAGGTCTCCTCTTCCGGTCGTCTCAGTTCGCATTTTCCCCCGTTTCCCCCGCCGCTCTCTTCTCTGGTGCCACGCCGCATCTCCTCATCGGTGTCGAGGCAAAGCTCTCCTTCTCCCTTTCCCCTTCCTTTCTTCCCGAGCTCTGGCCCCTCCCTCTCGTTCCCAGCTATTGGCGACTTACTTGCCGTCGCTCGCGGCCGCCCGCCCGATCTGGCCGTGATAGCAAGCAAGGGACTCCGGCGGCACGTACACCACCTGCGCGCGCACCGGCCGTGCGTTCGCGGCCGCCCGCACGATCCCGCGTGTGAGCAAGCACGGACCCGCATGCTGTGCCCTTGTTGATTTTGCATATTTCTCTGTTAAGAATAATTTGTGCATACTTTTCTTTTGATTTGATCTGGAGGAAGAAGAACAAGAGAGAGAAGCTAGTTTTGTTTTGTATTTGTGTCGTGGGGATCAAGAGATCAGCAATACACGGTAAAAAAAAGGTGCCTTAGGAGGGTTTGCTGTTCTGTGCATGTATGTTAAATATAGGACCTCATGATATTGGAATACACATATTTGGTTTCATTCCTTGTTTAGCTACTCTTTGATTCACATGATCTTCATACGAAGTTTGCAAGATTCAGAATATTATGATTTCTTATCTGTGTTTGAATCAAAATGTTTTTTTACTTCAGTCAGCAAAGATATCTAAGTTGGAGTGCATGTCACCAAAGCAATCTTTTAATTATTTTATATACATGTACAAACACCTAGAATCAGATTCCACATCTATCATATTGTTCAGCCTCATGCATCCTACCAAACAACACCTGAGGTGAGCCTGGTCCATATCATGCAAGTACACCAAACACACATCTCAACTCCTTCTTGCATCAGCTCAACCAGGCCAGCCCCAGCCAAGCTCCTTCATGCAATGCAGGTTGGATGCGTCCAGGGAACCAAACACGCCCGCATCTTAGGTGACTGCCAAATGTGATGAGAGAGATTTGAAATCGGTGCTTGGGCTTGGTTTGCAATCGACTCAATCTTGCTTGCTAGTAAGAGGAGGAGGTACTTGTAGTCGTAGAGAGAGCCCGCTAGGTTGAAGAAAAGAATTGTCCAGTTAATATACGGAATACCGGGTGAAAACCATACGCGACCACTGAAAAAAATCCACACACCACTTTAAAGAGGGCCTCGTCGAGACAACATGCATACGTCATCGTCTTCACGCCTCTCCTAGAGGCGTCCTCAACATCTCTAACTCTGAGCAAATGACTCCAACTTTGTCATCGACGATCATCAACTCAATCCACACTGTAACATATGTGTGAAGCTACATGAAGATCCGCATCAAAACTCAGGCACAACGGGTATAATCCGTTAACAAACAAATTTATTCATGGTTAGTAATTTGATCTGGACTCTATCTCAAAAGCCAATTGAATAAGCTAGGATTTTATCTGTATTAAAGATGAACTCTTTGGAAGGACAATATAAAAAAGTCCTATCTACTAGTCTCAGATATGCGAGTTGTGAGCGACACCTCAAAAAAGCAAAGAACCCTAAATTTCTAACACACATCGCGGCTGTGTCATTTGGATGTCGCTGTGCTACAACTACGACACGTAAATTAATGAAGTACTCCCTTTGTTCATAAATGTAAGATGTTCTAACTTTTTTTTTGAATCGAATGTATATATACATGTTTTAGTGTGTTTGTTCATTCATTTTAGTCTGTATGTATATCGTTCATATTAGAATATCCAACACATCTTATATTTGTGAACGGAGGGAGTATGCTATTTTAGATACAACACTGCTATGCACACTATGAATCCATGCACGATGCACACACGACAGGCTACATACATCACTGGATTACCTCTTTTTTTTTTAATCTGCATGGCTTCTAATTGCATCGGCCGCAAATCGTGCAAGAGCATGTCGTGTGTACATCACATATACGAGTACCTGATTCACCTAAAAAAAATATACTATACCTGATGAGTTGTCTACATTTTGTTTTTCAATAAATATGAATTTATGCTCCATAATATATCTACTAGATGAAGAAAAAAAAACAGTCATTACTGTATCGGCGTCGACACGGCCGTGCTCGTCGTACAGAGGCCCAAGCCGGCCGTGCGGCCTCCGCAACCGCCAGACTGCCGCCGCCCCCTCGTGGAGGAGCGCTCGCTGCAACGGCCTTCGCCGCAGCCGCCACACGCCGCTATCGCTGTATTATTAGTATCACCGCCACCGCATCGCGCCTCTCGGCAGCACCCAGCGGGTTACCTTTGCCCTTTCCACGGAACGCGCCGAACCTGTTCGGCGATTTGCCTAGGAACGGACTGGCGCTTGAGATGCTTGCAACAAGTTGCACCTGAGGCTCAGGTAACTACAGGACTCGTATATGCTCTCATTACAATAATCCTGAAGCTGTCATTTTTGTTAGTGGTAGTTTTGGAACATAACATAACTTTTTTGCAAGGTTATGTTTTGCAATAAATCTGCAACCATACCTACAGGTTATATAGTTCCAGAGAAGCGCACAAAACAATTTTATTACTAGATTACGTTCTCAATTTATTGTGCTGCCAGATTATAAGTGGAAATGAACATTTAGGCATAGTAACATCGATTGCATCTCAGGATGATGCAACTGACCATATTTTCTTTTGAGGGAACGTGGGGAGGGGAGGGTTACAAGTTGTAAGGTTTCAGATTACAGGGGAATCAGAGGTTCAGGGATTCTATGTAGGAGATCCAGGCCAGCATGCCTCCCCGTTTGTGAGCTTCAATCTACTGTCCTACAAATGACTATGGAAGTAGCCTTAAAGACGATCAGAATATTCTATCACAACAACCCCCTAACTGGATCATCTTTATTAAAGGAAACCACTTGGGATTCTTTTCTCTCTTTTTTTGCATGAAAAATACCACTTTGAATGATCCCATCAGTTAACCAAACTCTGATTTGCATCAAATAAACTTTTGAAGTCGTGACGGTGTAACCAGCTCGTGCGCCCACACCAAAGAACTTTATTAATTTTGTTTCAGATTCTTCTCTTGGCTTGGACTTGGCTGTTAAGTACAGAGAGTAGGCAGAGGTAAAGCTATATATACAATGATAAATTTAAGTTTCGGTGTATTATGTATCTTTCCGATGGAAATTTGGCAAATGTTGTGCGCCATCCACAGAAACTGCATAGAAGCCATCTTTGTTGCGGTATGATGGGGGAAGTCTTTAATCCTCTGCCCAGTGTCTACTATTCGGTGTCAAGAAGTTGTCTTCTCTCTATACCTCATGGAGTAGTGCACAAATTGCGCCAGATTCAGTAAGCTAAGAGCAGCCATCATCCAGAAGAAATAGTCCAAATGCCCTTCATTCAGATTATCCGGGATCCATCCAGGAGCATCACCGTGCGTCGTGGCCACCGCAACAACACTAAATACGAGCGCGTTGAAGTAAGCTGCGGACGCAACTGCAAGCTGCGCGAATGCTGCACAAAGGCTCTTCATGGTGTAAGGGGCCTCATCGTAGAAGAACTCCATCATGCCGATTCCTGCGAAAACCCCGGCTGCACCATGCGTTACATATGCAGGCACTTGCCACAGAATGCTCACTGGCACAGGCACATTCTTGTCTCTCAGACCGCTAGCTTGTGCTGTCGCCAGTCTCTTCATCTCGAGCATTGCTGAGTAGACCATGGTCAGCATGGACAGCGCAAAGCCAATTCCAAGGCGCTGCGTCGGCGAGAAGCCCTTCGCCTTGCCAGTATAACGCCGCGCGAGTGGCACTAGCATGGATTCGTAGATGAAAACCCCGATAAGGACGCTGAACACGCTGACAATAGAGAGGGAGGCAGGTGGGATTGCGAACTGGCCGACGTGGTTGTCCATGACCATCCCCTGCTCGGTAAACGTCGATGCAGTCTGCCCAGCGACTGCGTAGAAGATCATGAACGACGCCCAGACGTGGAACATCCGTAGCAGTATCTTCAACTCCTCAACTTGGGTCACTGTGCAGAGACTCCATGAACACAACGGCAACACCGTGCATGTCTGGTCTAACGGGGGCGGCACTGTGGCAGCCTTGTCTAGAAACCTGAAGATTGCAATCACATAATTATAACTTGTAGATATAAGAGGTAAGCTCTCGCATTTAAGTTTACTCATAGATGCAGTCTCTAGATATGGTTTCATAGCAAATTTCTGATATCTTTTGTACTCGCAAATAAGATGTCACAGCTCACAAGTGAATTATTATCTTACACCGAAAGATGTCATAGCTCAATGAAAATGACTTGTTTTTAATTGTCAAATTTAGACAATAGGTTGACTTGAGTAATGCAATAATTGGAGTACCTGAATTGACTTGTATGCTGAATTTTGTGACTTGATTCAGCTGATGATGACGAACTGGGCAGCTCGTACAAGAGCGAGATATCATCTGGCAGTTGCACATGCCACTTCCTGACGGCCGCAACGAGCACCTGACAGATACTCGTGAATGGGCTTGCTCTCAGTTTCCTGAACCTGTACACTCTGGAGCCACCAACAAAAACTGCTAGGCCCAAGGCCATGAGCACCGTTGGGATTGCAAAACTGAGCCCCCACCCACCATTGTCCTGCAGCCAAACAAGCAGTGTGCTTGACAGAAGGGAGCCGAGATTGAGCAGGAAGTAGTACCAGTTGAAGAAGGAGCCCTTCTTCTCCAGCTCCGTCAGGTCTCTGCTGTCGAATTGGTCGGCACCGAAGGCTGACGCACAGGGTTTAATGCCACCGGTCCCAAGTGCGGCAAGATAGAGTCCCAGGTACACCACCACAGTACGATGAACATCACCATGGTAGTAGGATGTCGGGACTGTTGCTGCAACTGTGAGCACGAGCATTCCCTGTCAAAGTGAAAGTGTTCAGAGCTGCAATTGTTGTCATACAGATCTGGTCGGTTAGCTGTGCTAGCTGTACTTACGATGGTGTGCACTGGAAGGGAAACAACTATAGTCCAGTATCTTCCCAGATATGTGTCAGCCAAGAAGGCCCCAATAAGTGGTGTGAGGAAGCATGCGCCGACCCAGGCAGAGACATCCCGCGCAGCAGCGACCTTGCTTTCGTGGAGCACGGTGGTGAGGTAGGTTACCAAGTTGGTCGCGATTGCGAAGAAGGCGACGCATTTGCAGAACTCGACGCCTGAGATGCGTTGAGGTGGTCAGCAGTAAAAAGAGAAGAAGAGAAAAAACAGGATCAGTTTGCATGAGTGAATCGCTGTTGTCTGGTACCTAAAATCATGTAGCACGCCCTCCAATTGCCTGTGTTGCACTTCAGAGCAGGCTGATTGTTGATGTCAACAGATCCATCGCCGGTGTATTCTGAACCTACATCCTACATCGCGGTGCCAGGATATCCAGTTTGGAAATTTGCAACTGTGAATCTCTCGCGGAGGACCGACAAGAACTGAAGAATTACACCTGCTGACTGAAATTATTCTCATATATACTAGTGTTGGGCAGTACCTGACTATACGGTTGGAGATGAAGCAGGGGCCTCTCCTCGTCTGCTGCTGCTGCTTCCATGGCTGCTTGCAAGATGGAGCAGATGAGGGTTAAGGGATGGAGCTCAGCACCTAAAAGTTACCTGCATGTGCTCTTGTCTACTTTTGGTCTGAAGAGTGGTAGGTTGCTTATCAGTTATCACTAAGATATGGTAAAAAGGTGGCACGCTCATTCCAAAATGGAGGGATCACGTGTGTTGTGACTGCATTTTCTAGTGATTGAACTATGATTAAAGGGTTCGATTTTAGCTACAGACCACAGTGCTGTATCTATTCGCCTACATCAGGACCCACGGCCATGCCATCTCCTCTCTCTCTCTCTCACTCACTCCTTAGCAGCAGTGCTATTCTCCAACTTTTGTAGGAGACTAGGAGGTAATTTTTTTCCTTGATTCTGTTCAGAACTACTATATATGTGGACCTGACTGTACTTTTGAAATCACAAGGAGCAGACACACACCTTTGCAAATGCAATCAATGGCGCTGGTGGTGGCCTACTGAGAGGATTGAATATGTCGGAGGGGCAGAGCAGATGGTTAAAACAAATAGATGGGACGAAAATTTGAAAGGTGAGTCTGTCCATATCTAGTAGGGTCCAGAAGATGTTCCACCTGCAGCACAAAGCCAACTCTTTTCTGCTTGCTTTTGCCTCAGGTATTTTCATTAATAAGAGATATGAATACACCGGAGCACGCGTGTAGGCTGAACCACACTAATAAGAAATTAAGAATCATTAAACCACCCTCTAAACTTGGAAGAAAAGAGGTGATGCTATCCTGTCGAACTCCTTCCAACAACTTTAGGCCCATCATCACCAAATGCCAAAAGTTACGATCTGGTTGGTGAGCTCGGATCCTCTCAAGGGAGGCAGGCTAGTGCTTCTCTCTCACATATGATAGTCTATCTTGTTACTGAATTCTCCCAAATACAATTTAGAGGAGAAATTCGCTTAGTTATATCTATATTTGTGGTTCATAATTTGTTTGTGCTCATGATAATTCTCATGGAAGTTATATTGTTGAGTTTGCTTTCAATACTTACAATTATTATGAGAGAGGAAAGAATAACCACTCCAAGAGCCCTCTCTATGTTCCTAACAGGCTACAATTGTAAGAAACTTATTTTATTGTGCATTGATCTTCACTATATGTTAAATTGTTAATGATCTATTCTTGTATGCCATGCCAATGCATAGGAAACACGTTGATTGCATTTGCAAAGGTGTGTGTCTCAGTAGGTGATCGGCCAGTGTGTCACCGGGTGGCTGTAGGCGGGGGGCGCAGCCGGCGGGGTGGTGTGCGGGCCGGCCAAGTACAGGGAGATGCCCTGGACGGCCGTCACGAGGTCCCGCAGGGTGCTGGTCATCTCCTCCGGCGTGAAGATGGAGGTTGTCGGCGGCGCGGAAGTGACGGGGCCCGGCGGCGCGGAGGTGATCGGGGCCGGCGGCGTTGGGGACCCGACAGTGGTCATCGGGGCGGTGGTGATGATGGGCAGCGACGGCTTGGGTGTTGATGACGACATGATCGAATCTGAGTCTCGGGATACCAAATTGGTAGAACCAGGGATCCTACCGGACCTGCTCCGTAGGTTGTAGGGAAAGGATGGAGCGGGGCCAGGCGATGAGCGGGCGCGCCGGCGGCTGGGCGCCGTCGCGTAGGAGGAAGATGGCGGCGGCTAGGGTTAGAGGCGGCTAGGGTTCCGGCTCCTCTGGGAGCCGGGCAATAGGGATAATAATATTTTTATTGCTTAATTCCAAAAAGAGTCTCACAGCCTATATTTATAACCTAGATAACTTGCATAAGAATTAACCTAAGATAACTTACATAAGAATTAACCTAAGATAACTTGTGGGCTAAGATTGCCCGGTGAGCCTAGCTAAACCGGCCATAACACTTTCATATTATACTAGAAGCTGTAGGGCGCGCTTTGCTGTGCTGAGATGCCTCTACGTGTTGATAATTCACTTATTCTTTCGAATAATATGTATCTGCAAGATTAAAATATATAAAAAGTACACTCGTGGATTCATATGACTAAAAATATATAAAATATATGCTACAAAAAGCACACTCGTGGATTTGTATTTGAAAGAGCTTTTCAAAGATATAATTTTGTGACATATAGTTTACAATTTATTAGTTAAATTTAATAATTTATTGGTCAAACTTTAGGCCAAAATAAGAGGGGCTTACTAAACCCGGACGGAGCTAGTATAATATAAGGGAATTTCTATCTACACTGGGACTATAATATCAGATTTGGGAGGTAGATCGGAATTAGCAAATGATAGAAATATAAATAAAAAAATTCGAAGGGTATTCAAAAAAACATAAATCTCATCAACAATACTTTGTCTACCCACTTCTCTTACATGATTATATTTATGCATTTTCCCATGATTATGGATCAAATGGTTTTGAACCTGTGGAAATAGTTCGTTTTAATAACAAGAAATTTAGTGGGAAGTTCAATTCGGCTCCCGGGAGCACGTGCTCCCGCACCCAAAAATAATTTTTGAAATGACAAAAAATTCAATACAAATGTTTTATGTGTTCTTTGTCACATCAAAATGCTACCTATAAATTTTGAGGCAAAATGGTTAAGAATTTTGGTCTGTACAAAAAAAATCACATTAAACACCAAATGTCACTCCAAATTTGTTTTATTCACCGAGAAAACACTGCTCCTCCGTTTCACATGAAATTTGACAAGCATGCATCTGACACTAACACAAATGTCTACAAAAAAAATCAGAACTTCTTTAAAAAAACTTAAATTTTTTTAATTTACTGTTTTTTCCAAGGAGCAAATGCTCCTGGGAGCCAAAATGCCCTTCTCGAAATTAGTTCGCTACTTGTGAAATGTTTAATTATTCAAATGTATCATCATTTTTTTGGATAACTCAGTTAATCATCCTTTCCATGTTAATAGAGAGAACAGAAGATATATAGTTTTACTTTCCTTTCCATGTTCATGTTTTTCTTTTAACCAAGCATGAGGAAAGTTGCATAATAACAAATATCTATATTCTTTTTGTGTGGAACAAATATCTATATTCGCATAGGAAAGATTACACTGTAGCTGCCTCTCAGCCAAGTCGTGATTCAGTGAGGTCATAAGAGCAACTCTAGCAGACCCCGCATCCGGCTGGTCCGCAAAACGTGTTTGCAGTTTGCGGAAAAACGCCTTTGGGCCGGCGCGGATGGCCGCAGTTGCAACCCCGCATAACGGACCCGTAAAAAAGTATATTTGCGGAATATGCTCTTATATGGGTCGGCTTTGCAGGGTCTGATCTGGCGCAGCTCCTCCCGGCATTTCTTTACTTTAATTTGATCCAACATAATGCATTTCTTTACTTTTTCAACAACATTGGATACATAAGACATCACCAAATCTTTGCTAGAATAGCAGGACCAAAGAAAACAAGAACCACAAGTATGCATTTTAGAAAATTTCCAACTTAACTGCTCCCACTAGTTGGACTAATATCTTCTCCATGCATTCATTGTTGATCTGCGGATTCTTGATTTTGCATTCTTCTTTCTTCATCTTTGGTTCGAAAGAAGTAGACGTTGCTTCCCCTCGAGTTGCACATGACGCCGCATCATTGCCTTCGATTCTTCTAAGGAGTGTGTCAACGTCTATTAAGTTTCTTCCTATCAATAAATCAATGTATTCGCCTTCCCAAAACCAAAATGAGCATCCATCTTCCTACACACATGAATGAGCATGTTTGAAATGAGCTACCGCAATTGAACCAAAGAATGAGCTATGAAAATGAGCTACCGCAAGTGCACGTACCCTGTCGTTTTTGCATTTGAAGAACACCCATCCGGGGTGCTTTGGCGTGCCAGAAGTTAGCCGCAGCACTGTCCGCGTGCAGTCGTCGCACTGTATGAGCGGCATCGGCGAGCCACAGGGCCGCTGCGCGAGCGCCGAGCCCGGTGGACGGCCGCACGAATCCATGCCTGCAAACTGTCGGCGGCGGCAGGAGGACGAACCCGTACCTGCATGTGGCGATGGGCCCTTGCCGGGGCTGCGGGAGATGCTCCCCGACCACTCCATCGCTTGGCGCAGACACCGGCAGCCGGAAAAGCCAAATCCGGCGGCCCGCGATGAAGGGCCGCAGATCCACAAATCTGGCGGCCCACCGACGCGGGGGGGGGGGGGGGGGGGAGGAGGGGAGGCCTCATGCGTGTGGCGGCCTTTCGGTGTGCTCCTGCCGGCTGCTTCCACCGGAATCTTGGGCGAGGGGGAGAGGGGAGGTGGTTGGTTGGGAAAGCGCGGGCTGAAATGTCCCCCCATCAACCTGTTCCGCTTATATGCAGGGCACCACAGCGGCGAGGGGGAAACCCGCGTATTCGCGGGTTGGGGCCGAGATTTTGCCGCGCCCCTCAAAATTTTTTGCGGGGCGGGGCGGGATGCTGGGTCTGATCGGGCAGGTTTTCCCGCCTCGACCCGCATTTTGGCGGTTATTTTGCGGGTCGGGGCGGGATGCGGGTCTGCTAGAGATGCTCTAAGGTTCCCAATCCATGTGGACGCACTGTTTCCATCATGTAGAATGTAAAAGTATGACAAAGTTAATGATGAAGCCTCCTAGTGAAGGAATGGTAGAGACAAAGCAGATGATACAGAGATGCAAGCTTAATTGCAGACAAATTTATGATTATGAATTTACTGCATCAACTTGAATTGCTTGCATGTTTTTTGATCCCGAGCCTTTAGTCTGGATTAGAGCGAGCCCAGATTCACAGTAACTATCATCATCCAGACCATGTCCAACAATGAAGTTCCTGTGTCTAGAGCCAAGACCACCCTACATTAAAATTCAAAGAGAAAATAGAAGTTAAAGTCAAAACCGTATTATGTATTTAAGAGTGCAGTCTGTTAGAAGAAAACCTTAAACACTTGGAAGACTCTGAAATAGGATAAATAACTGAATTAGTTTTTTCCCATCATGACGGCGACACAATATAATTAGAGTGGAAATCTGGATTCACATATGAAAAACCAATGGTGCATATCGTCAATTTTTTATTTAAAGGTTACGCATGAAAAAATAACTTCTGAAAGGGCTACCACTTATCACTGCTTAGTCTGACTAACTCATAAAAAACCAATGATAGCATGTACACACCATTTCTGTGTATAGCGACACGTCACATGATAACATTGAGCCATGTACATCTTATTTTCCTTCAAAGCCTTTACAAGCTTACTTTTCAGTAACTAAATCTTTGACTGAATATCTGTTTCCATGTTAACTATAGAAGCTCCACCATCTCCTGAAAATATAAGGAAATAGATGGAATATTTAAATACTGTATATGCCTAACCTGCTTTCGAGACCGTCAATCTCCTGCTCAAAGGATTGTATCTTCCTCTGGTCTGCACTATTTGATCTTCTTATTATCCAATAATTTCATTCTTTTAATCTGATTAATGTAAATGGTATGCTTCCAATGCTGACAGACCACTCACTAATCTCACAAGTTTTGCTTGCATAGATCTTCTGCCACGGTAGCGTCGAATTTGGCAGCCTGAGCCATCTTGCCAGCGACTGAAACCATTGATGCTCTATCCTCCTGAAAGCAATTATTATCATTCAAATGCACAAACTCCGTTTTAAATAGGCACACACACAACTCTGTGTCCAAAAATCTGCTGTGTAATAAAGAAAGGAAAAAAGAACTTATAAGTGATACTCCCTCCGATCCAAAAATAAGTGTTGTGGCTTTAGTTCAAAATTTAAACTAAAGCTATGACACTTTTTTGGGATCGGAGGGAGTAGTCTTTAGTTACTTTGGCTACAACTTCACAACAATACCCAAGTAGTGATTAACACAAAAGTATTGCGATGTCATCTGGTGATTCCTAGGTTGCCACATTTTCACAACTGATAAGAGAAAGTAATTTGTCACACCCCGACGGAGGATCTGATAGCTAGAGGAAGGGGATCGGGGAGAGAGGGGAGAACGAGAGTAGGTGAGGAAAAGCGAGAGGGGAGGAGTCAGAAGCAAGGAATGATTCAATTCGTTTTTGATACCCTCATCGTCCAAACACAGGCGTACAAGTAAGCAGCGCTAGCTGGCCACACACACACACACACACACACACACACCTACTCCTGACCCTTGGGCCCGGCTCGGTCCGCTGACCAGGTCATGCCGTTGCGGGTTCAGACTCTGAACCTGCACTCTTCAGTCTGCTGCTGATCGATCAGCAGGCGTGACATTTGCCCCCGCTCAAGCAGCGGCGTCTTCTTCCTCCCACAGCTGCGCGTTGGGGTAGCGTTGATGTAGGACGGCGTAGTCTTCCCAAGTTGCTGCAGAGGGCGACATGGAGCTCCATTGTACTTGCACCTGCACCACGAGAGCGTTCCCCTTCTTCATCATGCGGCGGTCCAGGATGGCCACCGGATCACGGTTGTCAGAGGTGAGGTATGGAACCTTGGGCAGCTCGGAGAAGACCGGAGTGTAGTCGGGGACGAACGGCTTGAGCTGGGAGACGTGGAAGACCGGATGGATGCGGCTGTCCGGGGGCAGTTCCAGTCGATACGCTAGGTTGCCCACGCGCTCCATAACAGTGAACGGCCCGAAGAACTTGAACGCCAGTTTCTTGCAGGGACGATTGGCGACGGAGGATTGCGCGTATGGCTGTAGCTTGAGGAGAACTTGCTCGCCCACATCAAAAGCACGCTCTGCGCGATGACGATCGGCCTGCTTCTTGAAACGAGCTTGGGCATGCTCTAGCTGGGCGCGAAGCAGCTCGGTGTGGGTCACCCAGTCGATCTCGTCGGCAGGCGCATCGGCGAGCATGGTGAAGCTCGCCTCCGGCAAGCCTCCCAGATTTGGTTCCCGCCCGTACAGAGCCTTGAAGGGGGAACCGTTGAGAGAGGCGTGGTGGGAGGAGTTGTACCAGAATTCCGCCGCGGAGAGCCACCGTCGCCATTGCTTAGGCGTGTCATGGACGGCGCATCGAAGGTACATTTCGAGGCACTGGTTCACGCGCTCCGTCTGGCCGTCGGTCTGGGGGTGGTACGCCGTGGAGTACAACAGCTTTGTGCCCGCTGCGGCGAGAATCTCGCGCCACATTGCGCTGGTGAACACCTTGTCGCGGTCGGAGACGATGGTGTGCGGCACACCATGGAGCTTGATGATATGGTCCCAGAAGGCGCGCGCGACTTGGACCGTAGTGAAGGGGTGCCGGAGAGGGACGAAGTGCGCGTACTTGGTGAGACGATCAACGACCACCATGATCGCGTCGTAGCCGTCAGACTTGGGCAGCCCTTCGACAAAATCCATGGTGATGTCGTGCCACGGTTGTTGCGGAATTGGAAGTGGTTGCAGCTTGCCCGCTGGATGGGTTTGCTCGTGCTTGGCATGCTGGCATATGCCGCACTGTTTGACGAAATCCTCGACCGCGCGCTTCAACCCCGTCCAGGCGAAGAGCTTGCAGACGCGCTGGTAAGTGGCGGTGGCCCCTGAGTCCCCTCCCACCGCACTGTGGTGGAGCGCGGCGATCAGCTTGGTTTGGAGCGTGGTGTTGGCGCCGATCCAGAGTCGCCCGCGCTGGCGGATCACCCCTTGCCGCAGAGTGCGGCCTTGGTTGTCGGTGTCGCAGAGAGCCAACTTGGCGAGCAATTCTTGGGCGTTCGCATCCGTCTCGTACGAGTTGGCCACTTCCTGGAGCCACTGGGGCTGGCACACAGAGAGCGCGTCGAGGGCCAGTAAGTGCCCCACTCGAGAGAGCGCGTCGGCCGTGCCGTTGTCCGTGCCCTTCTTGTAGCGAAACATGAACTGCAGTCCCACCATCTTAGACATCGCCTTGCGCTGCAGATCCGTGATGAGCTGCTGATCGCCCAAGGAACACAGGCTCTTGTGATCGGTGACGATCTCGAACAGTGCACGCTGGAGGTATGGGCGCCACTTGTCGATGGCCATCATCACCGCGAGAAATTCCGTCTCATACGCCGAGAGCTTCTGATTTCGCACGCCCAGCGCCTTGCTCAGGTACGCGACGGGGTGGCCGTCCTGCATCAGTACGGCGCCCACGCCGGTGTCGCATGCGTCGGTCTCAATGGCGAATGGACGCTTGAAGTCAGGAAGCGCCAGCACGGGCGTGCTCACCGTCGCCTTCTTCAACAGCTCGAACGCGGTTTGCGTCTTGTCGTCCCAGAGAAATCCTTTCTTGGTGAGGAGGCGCGTCAGCGGCTTCACGATAATGCCATAGTGTGGCACGAACTTGCGGTAGTAGCCTATGAGGCCGAGGAAGCCGCGGAGCTCGGTGGGCGTCATGGGCACCGGCCACGCACTCATGGCGCTGGTCTTGCTGGCATCAGTGGCGACACCGTTCTTGGAGATGACGTGCCCGAGGTACTCGATCTCCTGTTGCGCGAACGAACACTTGGAGGCCTTGGCGTAGAGCTGGTGTGCCCGCAGCAGGTCGAGGACCGTGCGCAAATGTTCTTCGTGTGCCTGCAAATCGATACTGAAGACCAGAATGTCATCTAGGAAGATAATGATGAACTTGCGGACATGGCGACCGAAAATTGAGTTCATGAGGCACTGGAAAGTTGCCGGCGCGTTGCAGAGGCCGAACGACATCACTCTGAAATGGTAGTGGCCGTGGTGCATTTTGAAAGCCGTCTTTTCTTCATCCTCTTCCCTCATGCGTATCTGATGATAGCCCGCTCGTAGGTCGATCTTGGAGAAGTAGGCTGCTCCCCCCAGTTCATCGAGCAGCTCGTCCACTACTGGCAATGGGAACTTATTCTTGACAGTGGATGTGTTCAATCGCCTGAAATCCACACAGAAGCGTCACGAGCCATCCTTCTTCTTGACTAACAACACTGGTGCTGCATATGGACTCAGGCTGTGGGCAATGCCACCCGATTGCAACATCTCCTGAACCTGCTTTTCGATCTCATCTTTCTGTGCTGGCGAGTAGCGGTAGGGCCTGGTGTTGATTGGTGTTGTGCCCGGCTCCAGATTGATTGCGTGATCATACTGTCGTTTGGGAGGCAGTACCTTAGGTTCAGCGAACACTTCTGCATATTCAGACAGAAGTTTCTGAATTCGGGGAGGTGGAGGTGCAGGTTCAGGTTTGTCAGTCCGTTTGACTGTGACCAGTGCTGCGGTCCAGATGTCGTTAGCTATCTCCATGCGATGCAACTCATAAGCATCCAGTTCGGCGATGGGGGTAAATCTGAAGTTCTTACACCTTGCAAATGCACCTGTTTGCCCCCTGTTTCAAACGTGATCGTTTTCTCCTGCCAGTGACAGTTCATGGGGCTGTGAGCTGCCAGCCAGTCGATTCCCAGAACACCATCGTAGGCGCTGAGTGGCAGCACACGGAGATCGGTGTGGAAGGTGTGGCCGGGTACTTGCCATTCCAAACCTCTCACTATTTGATTGCACTGCAGTCTCTGCCTGTTGGCGACGGGAACTGAAACTGGTGGTAGTTTCTCTGTCTGAATGTCCAGTCGCGCGAGAAATGTTTCACTGATGAAACTGTGTGTACTTCCTGAATCCACCAACAACAGCATGATCTGATCGCCCACCTGTGCTCGCAAGCGAATCAAGGAGGGTGTTTCCTCGCCTGACAGCGCCTGTTGTGAGAGTGAGCAGCACTCTGGCTCTTGATCTGCGGGTGCATCCAGTAATTGCAGAGCATGGACGGTGTCGTCAGACAAGATTTCTCCGAAATCGCCAACCTCGATCATCAGAATCCGGCCTGTACGTTTGCACTGATGCTCCCTCGAGTATTTGTCCCCGCAGCGAAAACAGAGACCGTTCGCTCTGCGAAACTCTCTCAGTTGTCGTTCCCTTGCATATTCGTCAGCCCCTTGCCGTGGTACAGCTGCAGCGCGAGCTGGAGCAGGAACTGCTGGCGGTGCAAGTGATGGTGGTGGTGGTGGGCGTCCTACTGGTGAGACACGCAGGCGCGGGGTGCGCTGTTTCTCCAGTTCTTCCTCCTGAATGCGAGCGAACACCGCAGCGCGAGTGATGCTGGTTGGTGCTTGCAAACGCACTCCCAGGCGCAGCTCGTCCTTAAGACCGATCAGGAACTGAGATATGAAGAATTTGGAGCTCAGAGTTGGGTCCAGGGCCAGCAAATGGTACATTGCTGTCTCAAATTGTTGGCGATATTCCTGAACACTGCCGGTCTAACGTAACTGAACAAAGTGGTGCATCTGAACCTCGAACTCTTCTGGATCGAATTCCTCCTGCACCGCAGCTCTGAAGGCTTGCCACGAAACCCCTGGGTGTGTTTGTTGATAGGCCTGGAGCCACATCGCGGCCATGCCGTCCATGTACAACGCTGCGGTGGTGACCCAGCTGTGTTGTGGCACCCGGTATAGCTCGAAGTAGGTGGTGCAGCGGTCCAGCCAGATGCGCGTGTTGGAAATATGCCCTAGAGGCAATAATAAATTGGTTATTATTATATTTCCTTGTTCATGATAATCGTTTATTATCCATGCTAGAATTGTATTGATAGGAAACTCAGATACATGTGTGGATACATAGACAACACCATGTCCCTAGTAAGCCTCTAGTTGACTAGCTTGTTGATCAATAGATGGTTACAGTTTCCTGACCATGGACATTGGATGTCGTTGATAACGGGATCACATCATTAGGAGAATGATGTGATGGACAAGACCCAGTCCTAAGCCTATCACAAGATCATGTAGTTCGTATGCTAAAGCTTTTCTAATGTCAAGTATCATTTCCTTAGACCATGAGATTGTGCAACTCCCAGATACCGTAGGAGTGCTTTGGGTGTGCCAAACGTCACAACATAACTGGGTGGCTATAAAGGTACACTACAGGTATCTCCGAAAGTGTCTGTTGGGTTGGCACGAATCGAGACTGGGATTTGTCACTCCGTGTAAACGGAGAGGTATCTCTGGGTCCACTCGGTAGGACATCATCATAATGTGCACAATGTGATCAAGGAGTTGATCACGGGATGATGTGTTACGGAACGAGTAAAGAGACTTGCCGGTAACGAGATTGAACAAGGTATCGGGATACCGACGATCGAATCTTGGGCAAGTATCGTACCGATAGACAAAGGGAATTGTATACGGGATTGATTAAGTCCTTGACATCGTGGTTCATCCGATGAGATCATCGTGGAGCATGTGGGAGCCAGCATGGGTATCCAGATCCCGCTGTTGGTTATTGACCGGAGAGTCATCTCGGTCATGTCTGCATGTCTCCCGAACCCGTAGGGTCTACACACTTAAGGTTCAATGACGCTAGGGTTATAGGGAATAGATATACGTGGTTACCGAATGTTGTTCGGAGTCCCGGATGAGATCCCGGACGTCACGAGGAGTTCCGGAATGGTCCGGAGGTAAAGATTTATATATGGGAAGTCCTGTTTTGGTCGCCGGAAAAGTTTCGGGTTTTATCGGTAATGTACCGGGACCACCGGAGGGGTCCGGGGGTTCACCAAGTGGGGCCACCAGCCCCGAAGGGCTGCATGGGCCAAGTGTGGGAGGGGACCAGCCCCAGGTGGGCTGGTGCGCCCCCCACCAAGGCCAAAGGTGCAAGGGAGAGTGGAAGGGGGCAAACCCTAGGCTCAGATGGGCCTAAGGCCCACCTAGTGGTGCGCCCCCCTCTCCCCCCCTTGGCCGCCCCCCTAGATGGGATCTAGGGCTGGCCGCCACCCCTAGGGGTGGAAACCTAGGTGGGGGCGCAGCCCCTCCCCTCCCCCTATATATACTTGAGGTTTTGGGCTGCCAAAGACACGATTCAATCTCCTTCTTGGCGCAACCCTACCCCTGTCCCTCCTCGTCTCTTGTAGTGCTTGGCGAAGCCCTGCTGGAGTATCACGCTCCTCCACCACCACCACGCCGTCGTGCTGCTGCTGGATGGAGTCTTCCCCAACCTCTCCTTCTCCCCTTGTTGGATCAAGGCGTAGGAGACGTCTCCGGGCTGTACGTGTGTTGAACACGGAGGTGCCGTCCGTTCGGCACTAGGATCATCGGTGATTTGGATCAAGACGAGTACGACTCCATCAACCCCGTTCACTTGAACGCTTCCGCTCAGCGATCTACAAGGGTATGTAGATGCACTCTCCTTCCCTCGTTGCTAGATTACTCCATAGATTGATCTTGGTGATGCGTAGAAAATTTTGAATTTCTGCTACGTTCCCCAACAGTGGCATCATGAGCTAGGTCTATGCGTAGTTACTATGCACGAGTAGAACACAAAGTAGTTGTGGGCGTCGATATTGTCAATTATCTTGCCGTTACTAGTCTTATCTTGATTCGGCGGCATCGTGGGATGAAGCGGCCCGGACCGACCTTACACGTATTCTTACGTGAGACTGGTTCCACCGACTGACATGCACTAGTTGCATAAGGTGGCTAGCGGGTGTCTGTCTCTCCCACTTTAGTCGGATCGGATTCAATGAAAAGGGTCCTTATGAAGGGTAAATAGCAATTGGCATATCACGTTGTGGTTTTTGCGTAGGTAAGAAACGTTCTTGCTAGAAACCCATAGCAGCCACATAAAACATGCAAACAACAATTAGAGGACGTCTAACTTGTTTTTGCAGGGTATGCTATGTGATGTGATATGGACAAGAAGAATGTGATGAATGATATGTGATGTATGAGATTGATCATGTTCTTGTAATAGGAATCACGACTTGCATGTCGATGAGTATGACAACCGGCAGGAGCCATAGGAGTTGTCTTTATTTTTTGTATGACCTGCGTGTCATTGAGAAACGCCATGTAAATTACTTTACTTTATTACTAAACGTGTTAGCCATAGTAGTAGAAGTAATAGTTGGCGAGCAACTTCATGGAGACACGATGATGGAGATCATGATGATGGAGATCATGGTGTCATGCCGGTGACAAGATGATCATGGAGCCCCAAGATGGAGATCAAAGGAGCTATATGATATTGGCCATATCATGTCACTATTATTTGATTGCATGTGATGTTTATCATGTTTTTGCATCTTGTTTACTTAGAACGACGGTAGTAAATAAGGTGATCCCTCATTAAAATTTCAAGAAAGTGTTCCCCCTAACTGTGCACCGTTGCGAAAGTTCATCGTTTCGAAGCACCACGTGATGATCGGGTGTGATAGATTCTTACGTTCGAATACAACGGGTGTTGACGAGCCTAGCATGTACAGACATGGCCTCGGAACACATGCGAAACACTTAGGTTAACTTGACGAGCCTAGCATGTACAGACATGGCCTCGGAACACAAGAGACCGAAAGGTCGAGCATGAGTCGTATGGTAGATACGATCAACATGAAGATGTTCACCGATGATGACTAGTCCGTCTCACGTGATGATCGGACACGGCTTAGTTGACTCGGATCATGTAATCACTTAGATGACTAGAGGGATGTCTATCTGAGTGGGAGTTCATAAGATGAACTTGTTTATCCTGAACATAGTCAAAAGGATTTTGCAAATTATGTCATAGCTCGCGCTTTAGTTCTACTGTTTAGATATGTTCCTAGAGAAAAATTAGTTGAAAGTTGATAGTAGCAATTATGCAGACAGTAGAAGGCTTATGTCCTTAATGCACTGCTCAGTGTGCTGAACCTCGAACGTCGTGTGTGGATGTTGCGAACATCTGACATACACGTTTTGATGACTACATGATAGTTCAGTGCGTAATGCTAAGTGGTTTAGAATTGAGGCACCAAAGACGTATTTGAAACATCGCAGAACATATGAGATGTTCCAAGGACTGAAATTGGGATTTCAGGCTCGTGCCCACGTCAAGAGGTATAAGACCTCCGACGATTTTCTTAGCCTGCAAACTAAGGGAGAAAAGCTCAATTGTTGAGCTTGTGCTCAGATTGTCTGAGTACAACAATCATTTGAATCGAGTGGGAGTTGATCTTCCAGATGAGATAGTGATGTTTCTCCGAAGTCATTACCACCAAGCTGCTAGAGCTTTGTGATGAACTATGATATATCAGGGACATATATGATGATCCTTGAGATATTCGCGATGTTTGACACCACAAAAGTAGAAATCAAGAAGGAGCATCAATTGTTAATGGTTGGTGAAACCACTAGTTTCAAGAAGGGCAAGGGCAAGAAGGGATACTTCATGAAACGGCAAGTCAGCTACTGCTCTAGTGAAGAAACCCAAGGTTGAACCCAAACCTGAGACTAAGTGCTTCTGTAATAAGGGGAACAGCCACATGAGCAGAATTACCCTAGATACTTGGTAGATGAGAAGGCTGGCAAGGTCGATAGAAGTATATTGGATATACATTGTGTTGGTGTGTACTTTACTAGTACTCCTAGTAGCACCATGGTATTAGATACCGGTTCGGCTGCTAAGTGTTAGTAAACTCAAAATAAAAGGTTGCGGAGTAAACGGAGACTAGCTAAAGGTGAGCTGGCGATATGTGTTGGAAGTTTTTCCCAAGCTTGATGTGATCAAGCATCGCCCGCTCCCTCTACCATCGAGATTGGTGTTTGCGTTGAGCATAGACATGATTGGATTATGTCTATCGCAATACGGTTATTCATTTAAGGAGAATAATGGTCACTCTGTTTATTTGAATAATACCTTCAATGGTCTTGCACCTAAAATGAATGGTTTATTGAATCTCGATTGTAGTGATACACATGTTCATGCCAAAAGATATAAGATAGTAATGATAGTACCACCTACTTGTGGCACTGCCACGTAAGTCATATCGGTATAAAACGCATGAAGACGCTCCATGTTGATGGATCTTTGGGCTCACTCGTTTTTGAAAAGTTTGAGACATGCGAACCATGTCTATTGGTGTATATGCATGAAGAAGCTCCATGCAAATGGACCGTTTGGACTCACTTGATTTTGAATCACTTGAGACATGCAAATCATACCACATGGGCAAGATGACTGAAAGCCTCGTTTTCAGTAAAATGGAACTAGAAAGCAACTTGTTGGAAGTAATACATTTTGATGTGTGCAGTCCAATGAGTGCCGAGGCGTGTAGTGGATATCGTTATGTTCTTACTTCACAGATGATTTGAGTAGATGTTGAGTACATTTACTTGATGAATCACGAGTCTGAATTATTGAAAGGTTCAAGTAATTTCAGGGTGAAGTTGAAATATCGTCGTGACAAGAGGATAAAATATCTATGATATGATCGTAGAGATGAATATCTGAATTACGAGTTTGGCACAAAATTAAGACATTGTGGAAATTGTTTCACAACTAATACAGCCTGGAACACCATAGTGTGATGGTGTGTCCGAACATCATAACTGCACCCTATTGGATATGATGCATACCATAATGTCTCTTATCGAATTACCACGATAGTTTATGGGTTAGGCATTAGAGACAACCACATTCACTTTAAATAGGGCACCAGGTAATTCCGATGAGATGACACCATATGAACTATGGTTTAGAGAAACCTAAGCTGTCATTTCTTAAAAGTTTGGGGCTGCGACGCTTATGTGAAAAAAATTTCAGGCCGATAAGCTCGAACCCAAAGCGGACAAATACATCTTCATAGGACACCCAAAACAGTTGGGTATACCTCCTGTCTCAGATCCGAAAGCAATAAGGGATTGTTTCTAGAATCGGGTCCTTTCTCGAGGAAAAGTTTCTCTCGAAAGAATTGAGTGGGAGGATGGTGGAGACTTGATGAGTTTATTGAACCGTCTCTTCAATTAGTGTGTGGCAGGGCACAGGGAGTTGTTCCTGTGGCACCTACACCAATTGAAGTGGAAGCTTATGATAGTGATCATGAAACTTCAGATCAAGTCACTACCAAACCTCGTGGGATGACAAGGACGCGTACTACTTCAGAGTGGTACGTAATCTTGTCCTGGAAGTCATGTTGCTAGACAACAATAAACCTACGAGCTATGGAGAAGCGATGGTGGGCCCGGATTCTGATAAATGGCTCGAGGCCATAAAATCCGAGAGAGGATCCATGTATGAAAACAAAGTGTAGACTTTGGCAGAACGGCTCGATGGTCGTAAGGCTGTTGAGTACAGATGGATTTTAAAAGGAAGACAGACAATGATGGTAAATGTCACCATTAAGAAAGCTCGACTTGTCGTTAAGATGTTTCCCAACAAGTTCAAGGAGCTGACTACGATGAGACTTTCTCACTCGTAGCGATGCTAAGAGTCTGTTGGAATTATATTAGCGATTACTGCATTATTTATGAAATCTTGCAGATAGGATGTCAAAACATTGTTTCCTCGACGATTTTTGAGGAAAGATTGTATGTGATACAACCGGAAGGTTTTGTCAATCCTGAAAGATGCTAATAAGTATGCAAAGCTCCAGCAATCCTTCTAAGGACTGGAGTAAGCATCTTGGAGTTGGAATGTATGCTTTGATGAGATGATCAAAGATTTTGGGTGTATACAAAGTTTATGAGAAACTTGTATTTCCAAAGAAGTGAGTGGGAGCACTATAGAATTTCTGATGAATATATGTTGTTGACATATTATTGATCAGAAATGACGTAGAATTTCTAGAAAGCATATAGGGTTATTTGGAAAGTGTTTTTCAATGGAAAGCCTGGATTAAGCTACTTGAACATTGAGCATCAAGATCTATAAGGATAGATCAAAACGCTTAATGGTACTTTCAAATGAGCACATAACTTGACATGATCTTGAAGGTGTTCAAGATGGATCAGTCAAAGAAGGAGTTCTTGCCTGAGTTGTAAGGTATGAAGTTAAGACTTAAAGCACGACCGCGACAGAAGAAAGAGGAAGGACGAAGGTCGTCCCCTATGCTTTTGTCATAGGCTCTATAAGGTGTGCCATGCTGAGTACCGCACCTGATGTGTGCCTTGCCACATATCTGGCAAGAGGGTACAAAGGTAATCTAGGAGTAGATCACCAGATAGCGGTCTAAATTATCCTTAGAGGAATAAGGATATGTTTCTCGGTTATGGAGGTGATAAAGAGTTCGACGTAAAGAGTTACGTCGATGCAAGCTTAACACCTATCCGGATAGCTCTGAGTAGAGATACCGAATACGTGTAATGGAGCAACAATTTAGAATAGCTCCAAGTAGAACAGTTATTTGAAATGGCTCCAAATGTAGCGTAGTAGTTGCATCTACAAGATGACATAGAAATTTGTGAAGTACATACGGATCTGAATGTTGCAGACCCGTTGACTGAAACCTCTCTCACAAGCATAACATGATCAAACCCAGAACTCTTTGGGTGTTAGTCACATGGGGATGTGACCTTGAGTGTTAATCACATATCGATGTGAACTGGATTATTGACTCTAGTGCAAGTGGGAGACTATTGGAAATATGCCCTAGAGGCAATAATAAATTGGTTATTATTATATTTCCTTGTTCATGATAATCGTTTATTATCCATGCTAGAATTGTATTGATAGGAAACTCAGATACATGTGTGGATACATAGACAACACCATGTCCCTAGTAAGCCTCTAGTTGACTAGCTTGTTGATCAATAGATGGTTACGGTTTCCTGACCATGGACATTGGATGTCGTTGATAACGGGATCACATCATTAGGAGAATGATGTGATGGACAAGACCCAATCCTAAGCCTAGCACAAGATCATGTAGTTCGTATGCTAAAGCTTTTCTAATGTCAAGTATCATTTCCTTAGACCATGAGATTGTGCAACTCCCGGATACCGTAGGAGTGCTTTGGGTGTGCCAAACGTCACAACGTAACCGGGTGGCTATAAAGGTACACTACAGGTATCTCCGAAAGTGTCTGTTGGGTTGTCACGAATCGAGATTGGGATTTGTCACTCCGTGTAAACGGAGAGGTATCTCTGGGACCACTCGGTAGGACATCATCATAATGTGCACAATGTGATTAAGTAGTTGATCACGGGATGATGTGTTACGGAACGAGTAAAGAGACTTGCCGGTAACAAGATTGAACAAGGTATCGGGATACCGACGATCGAATCTCGGGCAAGTATCGTACCGATAGACAAAGGGAATTGTATATGAGATTGATTAAGTACTTGACATCGTGGTTCATCCGATGAGATCATCATGGAGTATGTGGGAGCCAGCATGGGTATCCAGATCCCGCTGTTGGTTATTGACCGGAGAGTCATCTCGGTCATGTCTGCATGTCTCCCGAACCCGTAGGGTCTACACACTTAAGGTTCGATGACACTAGGGTTATAGGGAATAGATATACGTGGTTACCGAATGTTGTTCAGAGTCCCGGATGAGATCCCGGACGTCACGAGGAGTTCCGGAATGGTCCGGAGGTAAAGATTTATATATGGGAAGTCCTGTTTTGGTCGCTGGAAAAGTTTCGGGTTTTATCGGTAATGTACCGGGACCACCGGAGGGGTCCGGGGGTCCACCAAGTGGGGCCACCAGCCCCGGAGGGCTGCATGGGCCAAGTGTGGGAGGGGAACAGCCCCAGGTGGGCTGGTGCGCCCCCCCACCAAGGCCCAAGGCGCAAGGGAGAGTGGAAGGGGGCAAACCCTAGGCTCAGATGGGCCTAAGGCCCACCTAGTGGTGCGCCCCCCTCTCTCCCCCCTTGGCCGCCCCCCTAGATGGGATCTAGGGCTGGCCGCCACCCCTAGGGGTGGAAACCTAGGTGGGGGCGCAGCCCCTCCCCTCCCCCTATATATACTTGAGGTTTTGGGCTGCCAGAGACACGATTCAATCTCCTTCTTGGCGCAGCCCTACCCCTGTCCCTCCTCGTCTCTCGTAGTGCTTGGCGAAGCCCTGCTGGAGTACCACGCTCCTCCACCACCACCACGCCGTCGTGCTGCTGCTGGATGGAGTCTTCCCCAACCTCTCCTTCTCCCCTTGCTGGATCAAGGCGTAGTAGACGTCTCCGGGCTGTACGTGTGTTGAACACGGAGGTGCCGTCCGTTCGGCACTACGATCATCGGTGATTTGGATCACGACGAGTACGACTCCATCAACCCCGTTCACTTGAACGCTTCCGCTCAGCGATCTACAAGGGTATGTAGATGCACTCTCCTTCCCTCGTTGCTAGATTACTCCATAGATTGATCTTGGTGATGCATAGAAAATTTTGAATTTCTGCTACGTTCCCCAACAGCGCGGAGCGTCGCCGTCGAACCGGGGAAAATCGTGCTTGGGCGACTTGATGTAGTGGTCGCCGTGGCGATCTGGCTCCGAGGGTGACGGTGACCGCGCGGGTAGCAGTGGTGGTCCGTGGTTGACGAGGCGGGCGAACGGAAGCTGGGCCGTGCCATCCGTGTAGAGGGGTAGCGGCGGAGGACGCGTTGGTGGTGGCGGGGGTGGTGGACGGAGCGCAGAGGAGTCCCCCATGTTCGTGACGCCCAATGGGGATGCGTCTCCAGAGACGGTCACCGCCGGGTCGACTGTGGGCGCCGCCTTGCGCGCCTCATCCACATCGGCTTGCGTGAGGTCGATTTGCTTGGAGAGGTGCTTGAGCTCGGCGGAGACTTGGTCGTTGTAGGCGATCTGCGCCTGGTGGCGCTCGTCGGCGGTCTTCTAGCTTGCGTCGAGGCGGCGGATGACAGACTCGAGCAAGTTCTGTAACTTGTCCGTGGTCTCCGACATGGCGTCGAGCACGCGACGGGTCTGGGCCGAGGGCTTGGATGGCGGTGCCGTGATTCCGTGCTAGATCCGATCAAACCCCGGGCAGGATTTTGTGCGAGCTCGCCGAAGCGACGCGCACCTAACCCGATGGATGTTACCGATCGATCTCGAGCAAACGGTGGTGGGGAAGAAAAATTTTGGACTCTGAATACCAGATTGTCACATTCCGACGGAGGATCTGATAGCTAGAGGAAGGGGATCGGGGAGAGAGGGGAGAACGAGAGTAGGTGAGGAAAAGCGAGAGGGGAGGAGTCAGAAGCAAGGAATGATTCAATTCGTTTTCGATACCCTCATCGTCCAAACACAGGCGTACAAGTAAGCAGCGCCAGCTGGCCACACACACACACCTACTCCTGACCCTTGGGCCCGGCTCGGTCCGCTGACCAGGTCATGCCGTTGCGGGTTCAGACTCTGAACCTGCACTCTTCAGTCCGCTGCTGATCGATCAGCAGGCGTGACATAATTAAGCCTCGGTGTACAAAGAAATATATCAGGCAACCCATTTCATCTCCTAAAAAACAAGAGAATTAGTTGTTCAGCTAGCTGTGATGGAATACATTTTGTATGAGTATTTAGCAGTCACATAACAAATAGCAGCATAAATAAACTATCTAACCGATCAAACATACGTACTACCCCATATAGTCCCATCAACTTGTTTATGCAATGTTTTGCTGTTGACACAGTTGTTGTTTTCATGCCCATTGCACTGTGTTGCTGCTCCTCCCCAGGTTGCGCACCACCTTGACCATGGCCAGAACCAGCTGCTTATCCTCACCGCCGCCAGGTCGTTTGGCTCGTTCTGCGGCCTCCTCGCCAGCTTGATCAAGACAGTCTGAGGTTGTGAACACTCACATTCTTGGACCGATGACGTATGGCGTTGCTGCTCATGATTCAGGCAAGCACCTTGTCCTTCCCATCGTTCTGCTGTGACCCAGCTCAGGATGTACTTCGCTGCCATTGTAGCGCATCCGGCAGCGTTCATCATGGCTGCATTCATCTACCACTTTTCTGCAAATGACGACAATGCTTAGCTATTTGATTTTTTTTTGCAGACAACAGTTTGCAATTTGCAGTTTGCTTAGGTCAGGGAACATCTTCTGGACCATCTCATATATTGTCTATGTACGATACCTCCTCCCCCTCTGTTTTTACCCGGAATGTTTCCCTTTTTGACCAGGAAATTGTTTGGCTTTTCAACTCTATGGTACTGTATAATAAACTGATGCTTAACGTAGTTCAGTTCAAAATAATGAGGATGTTTCATTTGCATTCAGACAGATTTCAGTTGTATTGGGCTTATATGCTTGCATGCACCAGTTTGATCGCACTACATGGATCCGAATAATCCCCATCAGGAAGGGATTAAGCAAATTAACCACAATGGTAGGGATTAGAAGGGATCATGATTGACTAAGGATTGCACGCTGGCATACGACTTGTATAAATTGGGCCGATGGCTTAGTGTGGAGCGGACCATGTGCCACAGGCTCCGGTCTAGAAAAAGTAGCAAGAGCATCACCGTAGAAGACCATTGTGGCCGCAGCATTAATGGACAACGGACAGGACGCACTGGCACTGTTGCATATTGATGCGGTGAAAAACAATATATCATGCAATATGCCTGTATGCACTGATCTCTATGTGGACCAACGGCTCAGATAATAATATCATACGATAGTATGACCCATGTTAAATTTCTGTAGAAAGGAGAGAACAAATTTTAAGTGAAAAGAGATATAAATCTAGACATACACATGTAGATATAAAGGCGATATAGATAAAAAGAGATTTCCTTAACAAGCGCATCCATTTCCCCCGGCATTTGAAGGACGATTTGCGGCCACCACTACCATGGACACCGAGTCGACCGACTACTAAGGCTTGTGTGCCCAGATTTGCCTGGCGCGTGATCTTCCTGGCACTCCGCGCCGAGAGGGATAAACCCATTTGGACCAGTCCGCTGTCACTCATAAGTTCCGTGGTGATGTTCGAAGATTCATTTCAAGTTGCTGCCAATAATAGCACGACTTCAAAGATTTAAAAAAAAATCTGTCATCTGTTATTTGAAAAGTAGGTTGCGTAGCAGGCTCTGAACGTGTACTATATGAATCAAAATTCTTCCAATATCATGTCATGATCCATATTATCCTGACTAGCTTGTGAGAGCGCCCTTGCCATTTCTTGCCACATAGCTTAGATAGGGGCGACATGTTCAGTGGGCCGGTGTGCCATCTTTGGCATTCCAAATCTGAAGAATTCTCAACCGTACGTCAACATGGGCTCGACAATCGACTTTTCTTTTAGGCCAACTTCACCGCGCGCCTTCATCTTGTTCGGTCCCGTCCGTTTGGGATAAAACGAACAAACCGGATGGCCCAGCGCGCGGAAGCAAACGGACTTTTATTCGTTTTGTGTCCGCTTTCGACTCATCCGCTGTCCAAGTTTGCACCGCTTTTGGGATGAAACGGACACCACGCGAACGCGCGGGCCGTCTGCGCGTGTCCTCCCCTGGCCCGCCCGTCGGTGGCACAGGGCGGGCCTTTTTCTATCCGCCCCCTCCCTCCCTCCGGACGCACCCCCTCCACTCTTCCCCACTCTTTCCCTTGCCGTCGCCGCGGCCATTGCAGCCGTGCAGTTCGGACGCGCGCTTGCCCAGCTCCTTCCCCTCGGCGCCGCCGAGCTACCCAACCACGGCCACCTGGTTTGCGCATCCGCCGGCCGGATTTGAGGCGGATCCGGTCGGTCTTGAGCTCGCCCGACTGTGGGAGGCCGGGCCGCGCCATAGACTGGCCGGGCACCTCGCCGGAAGGCCCTGGCAGGGTCGCAAGGTCACATGCAGGCAGTGGCTCCTCCTCTAGCCGCTCGGATCTGCACCGTCGGTGGTCCGCCGGCAGATACACGAATGGCGGTCGGCCGGGTTCGGTGCTTGCCCAAAAGCTCGTCGGCGCACCGTTGCCACTCATTAAGTGCGACCACTGCGCAAGGATGGTCGTGTGCCGCATGTCTACAACGCCAGAACATCCCGGATGGGTGTTCATCAAGTGTTTAAACGATGGGGTGTGTGCTCTTTTTAGCTTCGGTTTGTGCTCTAGATTTGACTAGTTGTGCTAACTTCAAATTTTATTGTGTAGCATGGATGCAAGTTTTGGTATTGGGAAGAAGAGTACATCGATATATTGATAGAGCGAAATATAGTACATGTTCGTGCACTTTTAGCTAGTATAAAGGCTGTAAATGAGACACGTGCACTTGTTGCCAGATTAGAGACTAGACACGAGACTAGGTGTGAGGAAGCAACATCGACTTCTGGCTTGAAGAAGAAAGGAGGATGCCAGATCGAGCCTCCTTCACAGATCAACAATGAGTGCATCGAGAAGGCCCTAACCCAACTCAAGGGAGCAGTTATGGAAGTTGGGTATCTTCTAAAATGTATTCTTGTGGTTCTTGTTTTCTTTGGTCTTGCTTTACTAGTCAAAATGTGATGATGTATTTTTCATGTACCAAAAATGAATGATGAAAAAAGTTAAGGACTTGCAAAGAAAAATGTACGCGGACAAGATGTAGCCGGGATGCGTTCAAGCGCTGGGCGCACGGCCACCGCATCTCAAGACAGGCCCGGATACGAACCCATCACTCTACCCAAACGGACAGAATCAGGACAAAACGAACGTCCATTTAGAGTCGTATGGTGGAGTTGGCCTTACGTTGGTATGCTCTCCTCCTAGTCCTAGGTGTATAAATACCACTCAGCCTATGCACCCCGAACCCACCAATGAAATCACTCGTCTAATCAGGGTAACTAGAGGAAGAAGCAGCTCGCCCCATTACTGATCCTAAAAATCATCGGTGGCTAAAGAGAACGGGGGCTCCAATCGCAAGTGTCCAACTTGATGCCCAGGAAAGTCTCCCAATCACAAAAAAAGATGGCCCTCCTCTCCCCTCTCTCCCCTCCCTCCATGTGGCGACACCTGCGTCGGGCTCCTCTCCGGCGGTGACCCTGCTCCTTGCGTCTCCACCTCCCACCCCTCCGCTGTCCTCCCGGGCTCCGCTCCGGCATCTCGTGCCGCCCCCATCCGCGCTCTGTCCTCCCCTCCTCGCCCTGGCCGCATCTCCCCTCTCCGGGCCAATAAGTTTTGGACGCTGGATCTCGATGGCTCCGGGTCGGATTCTGAGGCTCCTTCTTCTCCTCCCCGCCCTATCTCGTTGTGATGTCCTTCTGTGGATGCGACGACGGGTCGCCGGCGCAAGTTCGCGCTCGGGGGGCGGGGGCGCCCCGTTGGGCCTGCCTTGGAGGTGGATGGGTGGCGTCGCGTTTCGCGTGGTCGCCGGCGTGCGTCGTGTTGGTCCCCTGCTGTGGGCCTGTTGGGCTCCGTTGGGTTGGCTGGGACTTCGCCGCCTTTGGCGTCTGGCTCTTCGGCGGGTCCTCGTGCCTGCTCCGCCTCCTCTGCGGCCTCCGTCGTGCCGGCGGCGTCGGAGTTGGTGCCAACCCTAGATCTGGGATCCGGGGCGGCGCTGGTTCCCCCGCCCGTGGAGCGGGCCCCGTCGGGTGTTGCTGGGCTTGCTGGGCCTGTTTCGGTGTTAGCCTTGGCTTCTCTGTCTGATTTCTCCCCTCCCTTCTTTGGGCTCTGGGCCGCGGGTGGCCCAGGTCCAGCCCACCCTCCCTGTGAGGCCTTCTATCGAGCCGGGTCTGGCTCGGTCGGGGTTTTTATGGGTGCGAAGGGGTGCGGTTCCCCCTTTCCTAGGGTTTCCGGCCTCCTCCTCAGATCTATCTCGTCACCGTCTCCCCATTCGGCGCTTCGCCAGATCTCCTCCTCCCCCTCCCCTCTCCCTCTCCTTTGCGGTGGTGGCTGCGATGGACCACTCCCGTGCGTCCTCCAGTGAGGCGGTCTCCGGCCAGAAGCGCGGGCACGATGGCTCCGGCGAGGCGGCCGCAGATCTGGAGTACGAGGCGGCGCTCCGTGCTAAGCTTCAGGCTTCCCTCGCCCCGGAGGCGGGGTCGGCGGCGGCTTCGGCTGGTGTGTCTCCCCGCGCCTCTGGGTCGGGCCCATCTGCGCCTCTCCTCCTCGCATCTGGTGCCCCGTCGGCTGTAGTTGATCCCTGGGAGTTGGCAGCGGCAACCAGTCGGGCGGCTCGTCGGGGCCTTCCCAGGCGTCCCCCCGCTGGGCACTGCTCCCCGGGGCGGTGCGCCGTTGCGGGCTCCGGTGGCGGCTGGGGGTGGCCCGTCTCGCTTCGTCCCCCGTGGGACGTCGGGGGCCCCGGTCCGCCGCCCTGTTGGCCCTACTGCCGGGCGGGGGGGGGGGGGGGGGGGGGCTGGCTTTGGTCCTGTTTCGTCTGGTCGCAACCCTCCCCAATCCCAAGTCTCCAACCCCATCCTCACCTGCTTCGCCTGTCACCGCCCAGGGCATTTCCAATCACGTTGTGAAACCCCCCCTTTTGTCTCATCTGCAGAGAAGATGGCCATCTCACGGTGGATTGCCAGAATCGTGTCAAGCCCCCCGCTTTCGTTCACTATGGCACCGGCCTCCCAGGGTGTTCTTTCTTTGCTTTAGACAAGGGGATCCCAGAGGCGGCCCCTATTCCATCGCTTTCCAATGTCGGCATTATTTCTGTCCAGGCTAAACGCATTTCTTCCCAGACCCTTCCGGATGAACTTCAGTTATGGGATGAGGGCGGTTGGGATTGGCAAATTCGCCAACTTTCTGAGTTTGATTTTGCTGCGACTTTTCCCTCCAAAGAGAGCCTCCGTATGATCTCCTCTTGCACTAGTTTCACACTGCCTCTGAATCAACTTGTAGTCTCGGTCAAAGCCGCGTCCAACGGGTCTAAGGCGATTTCTGCTCTGTCCGATGTGTGGGTTCTGGTCGAAGATGTCCCTCCTAGCATGCGCACCACGGCGTTCCTCATGGCTTTCGGGGTGCTCATCGGAAACCTATCGAAGTGGATCAAGCCTCTTTGGCCATTCTGGGGCCGGCCCGGCTTCGGGTCTGGTGTGTTGATCCCCTGTGCATTTGCGGCTCCATTGATGTATTTCCTGCGGCTGGTGGCTTTCGGCTCCGGGTGCGGGTGGAGGGGGCCTCGGGTCCGGTGTCGCCTCCTCCTCCTCCCCCGGCCTCTGGCAACAGTGATAAAAGAAAAGATGGGGATGGATGCCCTGACGACTCCATACATGGGACTGATCCTCGTTTCACTCAGTCGGAGTGGGATGGGCTCTCTCCTGAAGATCAAGATCTGCTAAAGGAGAATGCGCCGGCTGGTCGGGGGCCCCAGGATGCGGCGCCTGGCTTGGGCGGAGGGAATGCGGCTTGGGGTGGGCTAAGGGCACACCTTTCTCGGCTGTGTGCTCCAACCTCCCTGTCCGTCCCACTTCTCCCTCCTTGTCTGGCATTGAAGACCTCCCCCCGGCTGGCCCTGCTATGTCCAAGGAGAAGAAGAAGTCCTCTGTCAAGAAATATTCCGCCAAGAGCCGTGCTTCAGGTGACTCGAGGCAGTCCGCGGCTGAGCTTTGCCGTAGGCTTGATGCTGATATGGGTGCGGCTTCGGGCCCGTCCTCTGCTGCGGCTTCCCCCAGTCGTGCTCGTCCTGTGCCTGTGGGCTCTCCTGCGTCCACGGCCCGCAAGAGCGGCCGCGTCTCCAACTGCGGTGAGCGGGTGGTCGATCGGGCGGCTCGGCATGCTGCGGCTCGGGATCTGCCCCCTTCAGGTTCGTCCCCAGCCCCTTCCCCCTCCCTCCCCGCAGTTGTCTCCCCTGTGCGTTTAGTTCTTCCTTCACAATCTGATGATCACTTGCTCAAAATTCTAGATGATGTTGGTATTTTCTTAGATTCTAGCCTGGGTTCCCCTTCGTTGATTCTTGGTGTTATTAGGGCAAATGAGGTAGCCCAGGCTGATATTGCGAAGGCCAAGGAGGCTCGGGTGGGTTCGGCCGCCCCACCGGTTGTGGACGGTGGGGACGAGGGGGGAGATGACAGGTGTCAAGCTCCTCCGATGTCTTCTATTCGTGTGGCAAGGAAGCGTGCTAAATCCTGCATGGCGCCGAGCAGGTCAAGTCTCCGTATCAAAAACTTATCTTTTAGATGAAGGCCTTAATTTGAAATATTCGTGGTTTCGGCGCCAGGGGGCGCAGGGACCAACTTAAAGACCTGGTCCGATCTGAAAACGTAGACTTTATTGGCCTTGTTGAGACTATCAAATCTTCCTTTTCCTCGAGTGACTTATCGGCCATTGCTGGGATAGACAGATTTCATTGGAATTATGTGGCCTCGGCTGGGCTCTCCGGTGGTCTTTTGCTTGGTGCCAAAAAAGATACTTTCGACTTTGTGGCTTTCGACCATGGCATTTTTTGGGCTAGTATGGTGGTTTCCCTTTGATCCCTCAATTCCTTGTTGGAAATCATGGTGGTTTATGGTCCGGCTGACCACGCGATGTCTTATGCCTTCTTGGATGAGATTAGTATTAAAATTGAATCCTGTCAGCTACCCCTCCTGATCGGGGGCGATTTTAACTTGCTTCGTTTCCCTTTTGACAAGAGCTCGTCTAACTTCTCCTGGCCCCTGCCTGATGCTTTTAATGCTTTTATTAGGGACACGGCTATTCGTGAGATTCCTAGGGTTGGAGCCCGTTTCACCTGGTCTAACCATCAAACTCCCCCAATTCGTTCTGTTCTTGATAGGGTTTTTGTTTGCTCTAGGTGGGACTCTCTATTCCGCCGTGTCAGTCTTAGAGCTCTGGCTTGTGTTGGCTCTGATCACACCCCCTTGATTCTAGATGATGGTTCGCGCCCAGTTGGTTTTCCGAGATTCCAGTTTGATGCTTCATGGCTCCGAGTGGAAGGTTTTAATGAGTTGGTGGCTCAAAAGATTCTGACTTTCCTCTCCTCTATTCGACGCTCTTTTGGCCCCATGGATGACTGGCATCAATGCTCCTATTTTTTGCGTAGATTCCTTAGAGGCTGGTCTAAAAACCATTACGCTGAGTCTAGGCGTGACAAAGCTAGGTTGGTGGCTCAAATTGGCGTTTTAGATGATCGCGCCGATAGCTCTGGGCTATCCTCGACTGAATGGCAAACTCGGTATGGTTTAGAAGAGGCGCTGCTGGGCATTCATAGGCAAGAGGAAGTGTACTGGAAACAACATGGTACTATCAACTGGACCTTAAAGGGTGACTCTCCTATGTCCTATTTCTTTGCGATTGCTAACGGCAGACGCCGGAGATGCATTATTGATAGCCTTACGATCGACGGCGTCAGGGTCTCTGACCCCTCGGTGATTATGCGTCATGTGGTTGATTTTTTCTCTAACCTCCTAGCTGATAAACCCGTTCTAGGCTTTAATTTGGCCTCACCCTTTTGGTCTCCTCTAGACCAGCTTTCGGTCGCTGACAATGAGAGTTTGCTGATCCCTCCCACGGAAGAGGAAATTTTTGAGACAATCCGTTCTGCCAACCCGAATGCGGCTTCTGGGCCTGACGGCTTTTCCATTCCTTTCTTCCGGCAATTCTGGCCTCAGCTAAAGGGCTTAATTATGACTATATCTCAAGGTTTTTGGTTGGGGACTGTTGACATCTCGAGACTTAACCACGCAGTTCTCACCCTCATTCCTAAAGTTAAAGGCGCTGACTTGATCTCCCAATTTAGACCCATTGCTTTGATTAACAATTTTGCTAAGATTCCTGCCAAGGGGATGGCTACTAGAATTTCTCCGATCGCCCATCGGGTTATTAGCCCTTTCCAATCCGCGTTCATTAAGGGGAGATTCATTATGGATGGGGTGCTTTGCCTTCATGAGATTATTCATGACCTTCACTGTAAGAACAGCAAGGCTGTGGTCCTTAAACTTGATTTCGAAAAGGCGTATGACTCAGTCAGCTGGGGTTTTCTTCGCCAAGTTCTGTTGGCCAAGGGCTTCGATGGTGCGGTGGTCCACCGTCTGATGCAACTTGTCACTGGTGGGCACACGGCGGTGGCTGTCAATGGCCAGACCAGTAATTTCTTTGCCAACGGTAGGGGCCCGAGGCAAGGAGATCCGGCATCCCCCTTGCTTTTCAATTTTGTGGCTGATGCTTTATCTCACATTCTGTCTCGGGCTGCGGCTGCTGGTCACATCTCGCCGGTTAGCTCCCATCTTATTCCTAATGGCATCTCTCACCTTCAGTACGCGGATGACACCATCATTTTGGTTGAACTTAATGATAACTCCATCACGAATCTGAAATTTCTTCTTCTCTGCTTTGAAGCCTTGTCGGGCCTTAAAATCAATTTTTCTAAAAGCGAGGTCATTGTGATTGGGGTATCTACCTCGGAAGCGCAGAGGGTCGCCCATCTCTTGAACTGCTCGCTAGGATCCTTTCCTCTCGAATACTTGGGCTTACCTATCTCCCCGCTTAAGCTTTTGGCCAAAGAGTTTGCCCCGGCTGTTACTAAAGTTGGCAATAGAGTTTTGCCGTGGCGAGGCCGCTATAATTCTCAGGCGGGCAAGGTCGCCCTTACCAACTCCTGCCTTTCCTCTCTCCCGATATTTCTAATGGGCTTCTATCTTCTGTCTGAAGGGACACACGCGGGCTTCGACAAGCACAGGGGTGCCTTTTACTGGAATTCCTCCGATAACAAACGCAAATATAGGATGGTCAAGTGGGACCTCATTTGCAGACCTAAGCACAAGGGGGGCCTTGGCATCATTAACACTAGAATCATGAATAAGTGCCTCTTGTTAAAATGGTGGTGGAAGATTATGTTCCTTGATGATTGTCCTGCTTGGCTTAACCTTCTCAAAGCTAAATATTTTCCCTTCTCGAGTCCTATGTTCGCTTCCTCTTCTGGTGGCTCTCACTTTTGGTGCCAGCTCGTTAGTATTAGACCGATCTTCCGGTCCCTGGTGAAATTCGTTGTCCGTAATGGCAAATCTACGCATTTTTGGTTAGATTGGTGGGTTGGGGACTCTACTCTTGCGGTGGCTTACCCGACTTTGTTTTCGTTTTGTGCTAACCCTGAGATCTCTATCTCTGAGCTCTCGGCTCAGGGTTGGTTTTTAGATTTCTGGCGCTCTCTTTCCCCTGTGGAGTTGGAAGATTGGCAACGTGTAACACCCTCGATGCGACTATAGCTCCCACGTGTCGAGGCACGACTTAGAGACATAATCGCATTGAAGGCATATGTCGCAAGTTAGGCAATCTTCACAACATCCCATGTAATATGAATAATAAAGGGGAGATAACAATAGTTGGCTTACACTCGCCACGTCAATCAAGTACATAAATAACATTACATCATCCAAACACTCATGGCCCGACTACGGCGCCAAAATAAAAGAGAACCCAACATGCGACAACGGTCCCAATCACCCCCAACTGGGCACCACTACTGATCATCAGGAAAGGAAACATAGTAACGTTGAGAGTCTTCGTCGAACTCCCACTTGAGCTCAAGCGCGTCTCCTGGAGCGGAATCATCAGGCCCTGCATCTGGTATTATAGTAATCTGTGAGCCACAGGGACTCAGCAATCTCGCATCCTTGCGATCAAGACTATTTAAGCTTATAGGTATGGCAAGGTAAATATGTGGAACTGCAGCAAGCGACTAGCAAGTATGGTGGCTAACTTATTCGCAAAAGAGAGTGAGAAGAGGAGGCAAAGCGCGAGCGAGAAACTAGAGAACAACCTGCGCAAACATTACTCCAACACTGTGTCCACTTCCCGGACTCCGCTGAGAAGATGCCATCACGGTAACACACTCAGTTGATTCATTTTAATTAAGTTAAGGTTCAAGTTATCTACAACCGGACATTAACAAATTCCCATCTGCCCATAACCGCGGGCACGGCTTTTGAAAGTTCAAATCCCTGCAGGGGAGTCCCAACTTAGCCCATGACAAGCTCTCACGGTCAACGAAGGAATAGACCTCCTCCCAAGACATTCCGATCAGACTCGGTATCTCGGTTCTTCAAGACACTTCGACATGTTAAAACAAGACCAGCAACACCGCCCGAATGTGCCGACAAATCCCGATAGGAGCTGCACATATCTTGTTCTCAGGGCACACTCAGATGAGCAAGACGTCGGGTAGGCCAGCCCAGAGTTGCCCCTGGTAGCTCCGGACATCGCTCAGTTGGACCAACACTCAGAGGAGCACTGGCCCGGGGGGGGGCTAAAATAAAATGACCCTTGAGTCTGCAGAACCCAAGGGAAAGAAAAGGCTAGGCGGCGAATGGTAAAACCAATGTTGGGCATTGCTGGAAAAGCTTTAATCAAGGCGAACTATCAAGGGGTTCCCATTATAACCCAGCCGCGTAAGGAACGCAAAATCCGGGAACATAACACCGATATGACGGAAACTAGGGCGGCAAGAGTGGAACAAAACACTAGGCGAGAGGCCGAGCCTTCCACCCTTTACCAAGTATATAGATGCATTAAGATAGCAAGATAATATAATGATATCCCAATAAGTAAATAAAGCTTTCAACAAGGAACGGCCTTCAATCTTCACCTGCAACTAGCAACGCTATAAGAGGGGTTGAGCAAAGCGGTAACATAGCCAATCAACGGTTTGCTAGGACATGGTGGGTTAGAGGTTTGACATGGCAATTTGGGAGGCTTGAAAGCAAGTGGTAGGCATCGTAGCATTGGCATAGCAAAATAGCGAGCAAACTAGCATAGCAAAGATAGTAGTGATTTCGAGGGTATGATCATCTTGCCTGCACAGTTGTCAGAGTTGACTGGATCCTCGAAAGCAAACTCAACGGGCTCCTCGTTAGCGAACTCGTCTCCCGGCTCTACTCAAACAAGACAAACAAGCAACAAGGATACAATCAATCACGTGCAAACTCAAACAACACAATGCAAAGATGGTATGCTATGCGGAATGCGATGCGGGATGCAAAATGCAAGATATGACAGAAAATGCATGAACCTAGCCTCAACTTGGAAATCCAAGTGTGCCACTGGAAAGATGAGATGAAATCACTTGAAAACGATATAAAGAACGCCGGAATCGGAGTTACGGTTTGGAAATGGCAAGCGATTCAAATATGGCACCGGTCTGCGATTTACAGCAAGTAGCCATCTAAATGCAATGAGATGAACATGCTACAGCACCCAAATGTGAAAACAAAATACATGGCAGGGATGCATACAAGATGCTTAACAAAAGTCTAGCACTGAGCTACGGCCAAATCATCCATTAACAGATTCAAACAAGCATGGCAAAAATGCATATGACAAACAGATCTCAGACTTAGTGAAATTAACACAAGCCTGGAATTTCAGATCAGGTAGCACTCTTCGGAGCAACAAAACTACATGCTACAGGACCTGAACATGGCAAAGTAAAGTATGGCATGGAGCTACTCAAAGATCTTAACAAAAGTCCCTTAGTGACCTTGAGCCAAAAGGGATCAGAAAATACAATTGCAAGCATGTGAACATAGCAAAAACATAATCAGTTTTTAGACTTAGTAAAAACTGGCACATGCTGAAATATAACTCAAGTAGGCATGTTTACGAGCTCGATGCACTCACTACGGTGCAAGTCATGGCAATACAAGCATACATCTATCAAGAAGACACAAAATGCAAGCTAGACATGACAAGAACAATAGCATAGCATGCACGGATCAACTACAACATCACCGGCAAAATTGCAAACAGTTTGACAATCTGCCCAGATTCACAAAGTAGCAAAAGTAGAGCTCGATTGACTCAAGCTAGGGTGCTCCATAATTGCAAAAAAATACATGGATGGATAGAGCACTACAATATTAACAAAATATCCTTACTGAACATCCTCAAAAGAGGCACAGATCACTAGGAAACAACATGAACATATGGCATCATGAGATAAACAGATCAAGGACTTAGTGGAATTGCTAAGTCCCTGAAAACAGAATTACTAAGTGCACCACTTTGCAAGCTTGCACTAGTCACCACACACATCACAAAAATACATGGGTTGCACCTCTGGAAAGATGACAAAACCCTTAACAAAACATATGTAGAGCATCAGGGCATAACAAGCACAAATTAATCATGGCAAAAATGATAAAAAGCTAAACGGAGTAGCAGATCTGACAATTAACTCAAGTAGCCCTCTTCTAACAGCATTTCGGGCATCAAGATGAACTCAAATGAAAATGATGCAATAGAACGAAATGATGTACTCTCTGATATGAACATTTTGATATGCTATATGCATGAATCGAAGCTACGGATGCAAAGTTACGGGGCTAGGAAGAAAGGCACATGGATCTGAGAATTTCGGGACTTGGAGAAAAATTCAACCTCCGGGTTAGGGTTCACTGTTCACCGGATCCGGATCTGGATCGCGGCACGCGGCCTGAGGATGGCCGGGGAAGACCTCGCCGGAGACGGGGCGACGACGGCCGGAGTTGGACGGGGAGCCACGGCGGGGCGGATCCGGCCACGGGCTCGCCGGAGAGGCGGCGAGGCGAGGCCGGGCGAGGTGGCGGCGGCGGCCGGCGGGGCCTCGGGCGGCGTGGGCGAGCGGGCGCCGGCGAGGGGCGTGGAGAGGCGGCAGCGTGCGGCGGCCCGCGGCGGAGAGGCGGCGGCGGCTCGGTGGAGGACGAAGGCGGCGCGGAGGGAGGATGGCGCGGGCCGGTTCGGGCGGCGAAGAGGGCCCGCGATGGGCCGCGGCGGGCCGGTGGAGGAGGCGGCGAAGTGGGGCGCCGCAGGGACACGTGGCAGCGCCTGATTGGCGCGGGCGGCGGTGGCGATTTCTAGGGTTTGAGAGGAAGGAGATCCGCGAATTTCGAGAGGGGGCTTTAAATAAAGGTAGAGGGAGTTAGGAGAGTCCAAATGAGGTGCGGTTTTTGGCCACGCGATCGTGATCGAACGATCTAGACGATGGAGAAGGCTTAGGTGTGTTTTGGGCCAAATTGGAGGGGTGTTGGGCTACAACACACACGAGGCCTTTTCGGTCCCTCGGTTAACCGTTGGAGTATCAAACGAAGTCCAAATGATACGAAACTTGACAGGCGGTCTACTGGTAGTAAACCAAGGCCGCTTGGCAAGTCTCGGTCCAATCCAGAAATGTTTAATCCCCACACACGAAAGAAAGCTAGAAATGGCCACCAGAGGAGAACGAAACGCCGGAATGCAAAACGGACAACGGGGAAAATGCTCGAATGCATGAGACGACCACGTATGCAAATGCAATGCACATGATGACATGATATGAGATGCATGACAACGATCACAACACACGGAGACAAAGACCCGAACCCGAGAAAATAAATAACTTAACGCCAGAAACGACAAGAGTTGGAGTACAAATTGGGAAAGTTACATCCGGGGTGTTACACAACGCCTTACTGCCCGCTTCCCCCTGCTCTCGGAGGAAGAGGACTCCGTTTTTTGGCCCCATTCCCCTTCGGGTCTGTTAAGTCGGCGTATTCGCATCTCATCGCTGGTGTTCGCACTGACAAGTTTAAACTTATTTGGTCTGCCCGCATACCTCCTAAGATCAAAATCTTCCATTGGCAAGCTCTTCGTTGCAAACTTCCTGCGGCTGACCAGATTAAAAAGAGGAATGGGCCGGGTTCTGATAGTTGTCAGCTGTGTGGCGCCCTAGAGGATACAGAACATATCTTCTTCCAGTGCTCTTTGGCAAAATTCATTTGGAGTTGTATTAGACTTTGGCTTCATGTTCCTTGGAACCCTTCCTCTTTTGCGGATCTTCGGCGATGTATCAATTCTCTAGCACGCCGGTCTAAGCGGATTTTCATGGTGGGCTGGGTAGCGATCTGTTGGGCGCTTTGGACTACTAGAAATAAGTTCACTATTGAACATATTTTCCCGGCTAACCCTGTGAGTTGCTTATTTAAAGCTAATGTCTTTTTGCAGCAGTGGAGATCATTGACTAAGGATGGGGACCTTGAGGCGTTCGACGATATGCTATCCAAAATGAAATCTACGGCTTCTTCTCTACTGCGGCGGTCCAGGAGGACGGTTTCTTAGTGTTTCGATTGCTCGTTTGGCTGGCCTGCGTGCCATGATAGGCTGGATGCCTTGTACCCATACTTTCTAGTCGTACTGTGTTAAACTTATGTGGTTTCCTTCTGGTGGTTGTGACTCTGCCTGATGGCTTTATCTATAAAGTCGGGCTCTCGTCTTTTATCTAAAAAAAATAAAAATCATCGACCCTAGCTCAGCTGTATGAATTTGTTGGGAATGGAGAGGCGAAGGAGAAAGTTGGGTGGAGAGGCGATGGAGAGTGGTGGTTATCTATGTAAGGATGGTGAATGCGAATGAATGTACTGTGTGTTTGGAGATTGGGGTTTTCTGGAGAAACCGAACGGACGCACTAAATCGATTGAACCACCGTTGCGTGATTTTTTTATAGCAAAAACGAAGGAGCAGAGCCCGATCCAACAGCCCAGTAAATAGAAACGACCGAACGCCCCCAGCCTAGCTCACCCCAGCCATGGACCAAACGCGACCCGCCCAGCCCAGCTCGGCAGCTTCGTCCCGCATGAAAAAAATAAGGCCGTTAACGGCCGCTAGTGCCTCACCGTCACGCTGTCAGTCCGCGAGTGATCGACCACGTCAAAACACTTTCAGGAAACGAATCATGCTGCAATGCAAAGTGTCACGTTTTATAAAGTGGTGGTTTTTCAAAAGTTATGACGCTAATGTGGTGGTTCTGTACATTTTACTCTACTGCTGTTAGTACCCTGAGAAAATCGATCACCTGCTGCTACTGGAGTGTTCCTTCGCCCGTGAGGTTTGGTACCATATTCTGTTGATGATCCGTCTTCATGACATCACTAGTTATCTATATGTATGTGCTCCTTCCGTTCTTAAATATAAGTTTTTCTTAGATATTTCAATAAAAAATACATATGGACTTATATAAGTCTTTTTTAAGATTTTAATAAGGACTACATACGAATGTATATAGACATATTTTAGAGTGTAGATTCACTCATTTTGCTCTGTATGTAGTGCATGTTAGAATCTCTAAAAAAGATATATTTAAAAGTGGAGGGAGTATGTAATAAGCTGGCAGAGTGGCGGCCGTCCAGACCAGCACGATAAATGATCCAGTCGTAAGTTATCTGTAAACTGTGTCGCGTAGCAGGCTTTGAACAAGTAGTATATGAATTGAAATTCCTCTATAATATGATGCCATGATCTATATTGTTCGGACTTGTGAGAGCGCCCTTGGCATTTCTTGCCACGTGGTAGCTTAGATAGGGGCCACATCTTCAGTGGGTGTGCCATCTTTGGTCATTCCAAATCTGAAGAATTCTCAACCGTAAGATGGGCACAACTCTTTACTGTTTTCTATACTATATAGTATAGAAAGTATGTATGCATATATTCTCTTCTCCTACCCCTAGTCCTAGGTGCATAAATACCACTCAGCCTATGCACCCCGAACCCACTAACCAAATCACTCGTCTAATCAGGGTAACTGGCTGGCAATGGAGACGTGCCAGAGGAAGAAGCAGCTCGCCCCATTGCTGATCCTGGCCATGCTCCTCGTCGCCTCCTGTAAGTCAAAACCATCGATCGACCCCAGCTGTTATGAATTTGATTCAGATTTTGTTGGGATTCCTCGTGTGGATTCATCTCATTTGAAGTTCTCGATCATGTGGGTTCAGTTGGGGTGACGATTGAGGGGAAGCTAGTGTGCGACATGTACACGCCGTGGTGCATCGGGAAGTGCTACAAGACAGGCAAGTGCATGCGCTGCTGCAAGCACTTCGGCCACACCCACGGCCGCTGCAGCCTCAAACACGGCATGGGATGCTACTGCTGCTACGACCCCGCCGCCCCTAGCCGCCGCTACCACCAGCAGCAGACGGTGACCGCACCGCCACCGGCCGACCACCGTCTTCAGTCTTCACGCATGACCTAGCCATACATGCATGAGAATGTCTGTACTGCTCTGATCGAGCTCCACTTCAGATCGTGAATAAACGAACGCATCATTATATTTTACCGTGGTCATCTATTCATCTTGATTGCCACTCTCTATGAAAAAAGATACTCTGTCTATATAACTTAATACTCTCTCCATCCCAAAGTAAATGTCTCAAGCTTAATATAACTTTATACTAAAATTAGTACAAAGTTAAGACATTTATTTTGATACGGTAGGAGTGTAAGATGTTTTTTGACATTGTCAATCTCGAAGTCAATAATGAGCAAAGCACCGAAAATGGCTAGGAGCACATGCAGGCTCACCCCCCGATATCCCATCATTAGATAAGCATAGGGATCTATACCACTATATTACTATGCATGTATTCATGAGTTTAATTTGATGTATGATTTCTTTTAAGAGAGGTAAAGGATATGTATTCTTCCATACTCTTGATGATCTTTGACTTAGAATAAAAGCGAACCCTGCGTTTTGAATCAGATAACACATGTGATATTCAGACTGTACCAAGTTTTCAAACTGCAATATTATCTTAACTTTGAAAATATCTTTCACAAATTTATGTTTTTGTATCAGTTTTAAACCTGTAATACCATTTTCAATCAAGTTATGTGTCTTCTATAAAAGCTGAGAATCTTATTCTGGGATAATTAAAATAGTGAATTTTCATAATTGTTAAAATTTAAAATAGAAAAAGAGAATTCCAATCCTGGAAAATTCAAGGTACAAATTTCATGAAATTACGTCTTCCTGTTTTTTTAATGAAAACCCAAAAACTTGATGATAATAATCTTAGACAATTTAATTATAATAATCTGAAATTTTTTCCTTCTCTAAAAAGCTACATTATTAGTCACATTGTCAGGTTTATCACTGCAGTGTAACCGCATCTAATCGTTCATCTTCATGCTCCAACAAAGATGAATTGACATAATTACACTGCGAGCAGCTTTTTTGCTTTCTTTATTGAGTCGCGTCATACTCTGACATACTCCCTCCATTTCTTTCTACTTCGCATATAAGATTTATTTGAAGTCAAACTACACAAAGTTTGACCAATTATATATATAAAATATCAACATCTACAATACTAAAACTATATAGTATGAAAATTAATTTCATGATGCATCTGATAATATTTATTTCACATTGTGAATGTTGATACTTTTTAATATAAAATTAGTCAAACGTTACAAAGTTTGACTTTGACCAGATTTTATATGGAGACTAAAAAAAGGAAGGGAGTACCTGCGTTAGCAGAGTAAAGACAACACGTTAACTTTTCTTGCATGCAAACGCTGGTGTCATTAATTAGGACTATTGACTTTGTATGCACACCACAGCAGAGCACTGTGTATCATGTTCGCGGTCCAGATGTATAGTAAATAGCACAGCACATGTACCTATTGTTACTGCGTACACATGGGACGCATATTCATACATTACATATCATTTCCTAAAAAATACCCCGAATCCCGAGCAAGAAAGTCAAAGAACGAGATTTAAAAGGGTTGCATCGCCGGGTGCTTCTAGTCCGCTTCCGCAAAACACACTGTATTGCTACGAAGGCAGCTTATTGTCAAGTACAAAGAAAAAGAAGTTAATATACATAACAAAATCACGATAAGTGATCCAGTCGTCTAGACCACCACGATAGATGATCCTGGCGCAAGTTATCATGATAAAATCACTATATTGCTAATAATATATAATATTCCTTTCATTCGGAAAAGCTTGTTTATCTATTTAAGGAACAAGCTTTTTCGAATAAGGAAAGTATGTAATAAGCTGGCAGAGTGATGGCCGTCCAGACCATCACGATAAATGATCCAGTCGTAAGTCGTAAGTTATCTGTAAACTGTGTCGCGTAGCAGGCTTTGAACAAGTAGTATACGAATTGAAATTCCCCTAATATCATGCCATGGTCTGTATTGTTCGGACTTGTGAGAGCGCCCTTGCCATTTCTTGCCACGTAGGATTAGTAGCTTAGATATGAGCGACATCTTCAGTGGGTGTGCCATCTTTGGCATTCCAAATCTGAAGAATTCTCAACCGTCAAGATGGACATAACAATCTATCCTTTCCCCCTTTTACTTGACGATGATGTACATGTTGTCTGGACGAAGCTCAGTAGCCTCTTCACCGACAATCGGCTCCAACGGCTCGTCTTCCTTCAGCAAGAAATCTTCGGGTGCTATCAAAATAATTCCTTCCTGGATGATTATTGTTTGCGCCTGAAGCGTCTTTGCGACGAGCTCCGGGCGAGAAAGTCTCCAACAACCTTGTCCTCAGTACCCTCGTCGCCGGCCTCAACGAGGAGTTCACTCACGCGGCTGCCAACCTCACACTCAGCCCTAACCCGACCTTCCCCAAGGTTGTCGCGTACTTGCGTTTGGAGGAACGTAGGATGAAGAAGATGAGGGCGCGGGCGGGTCACACGGCCCTCGCCGCCGGCACGTCGCGCGGTGCCGCTCCCCAACAGCAGCCGGCGACCCCGTTTCCGCTGCCCCAGCCGGTCCAGCCGCCCTTCTCGTTTCCCCAATAGGGGGCGCCCGCGCCTGCTGCCCCCAACGAACGCGGCGGCCGCCGTCGCGTCCAGCAGCAGCAGCCCGTGGTGCCGTGTGCCTATGGGCACAATCCTTGGACCGGCGTAGTCCATGCATATTCTATGCCGGTCCCCCGCCCGACCGCTCCTAGCATCCTGGGTGCCCGACTGGCGCAACACTAGGCATATCACACCGTCCCGTAGCCACCTGTGGCGTTTGTGATGTTCCAGCAGCCCGGGGCATACCCGGCCTACCCGCCATTGCCGGCCCCTGCGCCGCAGCAGCCCAGTGCCGGTTACTACAACACGGCGCCTGCCCCGCTGCCTTTGGACCCGATCCTCCTAGCTGCGCTTGAAGGAAATATGCCCTAGAGGCAATAATAATGTTATTATTTTATTTCCTTATATCATGATAAATGTTTATTATTCATTCTAGAATTATATTATCCGGAAACATAATACTTGTGTGAATACATAGACAAACCAAACGTCACTAGTATGCCTCTACTTGACTAGCTCATTAATCAAAGATGGTTATGTTACCTAACCATAGACATGTGTTGTCATTTGATTAACGGGATCACATTATTAGGAGAATGATGTGATTGACATGACCCATTCCATTAGCTTAGCACCCGATCGTTTAGTATGTTGCTATTGCTTTCTTCATGACTTATACATGTTCCTATGACTATGAGATTATGCAACTCCCGTTTGCCGGAGGAACACTTTGTGTGCTACCAAACGTCACAACGTAACTGGGTGATTATAAAGGAGCTCTACAGGTGTCTCCAAAGGTACATGTTGGGTTGGCGTATTTCGAGATTAGGATTTGTCATTCCGATTGTCGGAGAGGTATCTCTGGGCCCTCTCGGTAATGCACATCACATAAGCCTTGCAAGCATTTCAACTAATGAGTTAGTTGCGAGATGATGTATTACGAAACGAGTAAAGAGACTTGCCGGTAACGAGATTGAACTAGGTATTGAGATACCGACGATCGAATCTCGGGCAAGTAAAATACCGATGACAAAGGGAACAACGTATGTTGTTATGCGGTCTGACCGATAAAGATCTTCATAGAATATGTAGGAGCCAATATGAGCATCCAGGTTCCGCTATTGGTTATTGACCGGAGACGTGTCTCGGTCATGTCTACATTGTTCTCGAACCCGTAGGGTCCGCACGCTTAAGGTTTCGATGACAGTTATATTATGAGTTTATGAGTTTTGATGTACCGAAGTTAGTTCGGAGTCCCGGATGTGATCACGGACATAACGAGGAGTCTCGAAATGGTCGAGACATAAAGATTGATATATTAGACGGCTATATTCGGACACCGGAAGTGTTCCGGCTGATTTCGGAGAAAACCGGAGAGCCGGAGGGTTACCGGAACCCTACCGGAAGAAGTAATGGGCCATATGGGCCTTAGTGGAGAGAGAGAGGGGCAGCCAGGGTGGGCCGCGCGCCTCCTCCCCCTGGTCCGAATTGGACTACGAGAGGGGGGGGGGGCGGTGCCCCCCTTTCCTTCTCCCTCCCCACTTCCTTCCCCCTCCTAGTAGGAGTCCTACTCCTACTAGGAGGAGGACTCCTCCTGGCGCGCCAATAGGGGCCAGCCGGCCTCCTCCCCTTGCTCCTTTATATACGGGGGCAGGGGGCACCCCTAGAGACACAAGTTGATCCACGTGATCATATTCTTAGCCGTGTGCGGTGCCCCCTTCCACCATAATCCTCGATAACATTGTAGCGGTGCTTAGGCGAAGCCCTGCGACGGTAGTACATCAAGATCGTTACCACGCCGTCGTGCTGACGAAACTCTACCCCGACACTTTCCTGGATCGGAGTCCGGGGATCGTCATCGAGCTGAACGTGTGCTAAAACTCGGAGGTGCCGTAGTTTCGGTGCTTGATCGGTCGGGCCGTGAAGACGTACGACTACATCAACCGCGTTGTGCTAACGCTTCCGCTGTCGGTCTACAAGGGTACGTAGATCACACTCTCCCCTCTCGTTGCTATGCATCACCATGATCTTGCGTGTGCGTAGGAAAATTTTGAAATTACTACGTTCCCCAACAGTGGCATCCGAGCCTAGGTTTTATGTGTTGATGTTATATGCACGAGTAGAACACAAGTGAGTTGTGGGCGATATAAGTCATACTGCTTACCAGCATGTCATACTTTGGTTCGGCGGTATTGTTGGACGAAGCGGCCCGGACCGACATTACGCGTACGCTTACGCGAGACCGGTTCTCCCGACGTGCTTTGCACAAAGGTGGCTAGCGGGTGACAGTTTCTCCAACTTTAGTTGAACCGAGTGTGGCTACGCCTGGTCCTTGCGAAGGTTAAAACAACACCAACTTGACAAACTATCGTTGTGGTTTTGATGCGTAGGTAAGATTGGTTCTTGCTTAAGCCCGTAGCAGCCACGTAAAACTTGCAACAACAAAGTAGAGGACGTCTAACTTGTTTTTGCAGGGCATGTTGTGATGTGATATGGTCAAGACATGGTGCTAAATTTTATTGTATGAGATGATCATGTTTTGTAACCAAGTTATCGGCAACTGGCAGGAGCCATATGGTTGTCGCTTTATTATATGCAATGCAATTGCGCTGTAATGCTTTACTTTATCACTAAGCGGTAGCGATAGTCATGGAAGCATAAGATTGGGGAGATGACAACGATGCTACGATGGTGATCAAGGTGTCGCGCTGGTGACGATGGTGATCACGATGGTGCTTCGAAGATGGAGATCACAAGCACAAGATGATGATGGCCATATCATATCACTTATATTGATTGCATGTGATGTTTATCTTTTATGCATCTTATCTTGCTTTGATTGATGGTAGCATTTTAAGATGATCTCTCACTAATTATCAAGAAGTGTTCTCCCTGAGTATGCACCGTTGCGAAAGTTCTTCGTGCTGAGACACCACGTGATGATCGGGTGTGATAGGCTCTACGTTCAAATACAACGGGTGCAAAACAGTTGCACACGCAGAATACTCAGGTTATACTTGACGAGCCAAGCATATACAGATATGGCCTCGGAACACAGAGACCGAAAGGTCGAGCGTGAATCATATAGTAGATATGATCAACATAGCGATGTTCACCAATGAAACTACTCCATCTCACGTGATGATCGGACATGGTTTAGTTGATTTGGATCACGTAATCACTTAGAGGATTAGAGGGATGTCTATCTAAGTGGGAGTTCTTTAGTAATATGATTAATTGAACCTAAATTTATCATGAACTTAGTACCTGATAGTATCTTGCTTGTTTATGTTTGATTGTAGATAGATGGCCCGTGCTGTTGTTCCGTTGAATTTTAATGCGTTCCTTGAGAAAGCAAAGTTGAAAGATGATGGTAGCAATTACACGGATTGGGTCCGTAACTTGAGGATTATCCTCATTGCTGCACAGAAGAATTACGTCCTAGAAGCACCGCTGGGTTCCAGGCCTGCTGCTGGAGCAACACCAGATGTTATGAACGTCTGGCAGAGCAAAGCTGATGACTACTCGATAGTTCAGTGTGCCATGCTTTACGGCTTAGAATCGGGACTTCAACGACGTTTTGAACGTCATGGAGCATATGAGATGTTCCAGGAGTTGAAGTTAATATTTCAAGCAAATGCCCGGATTGAGAGATATGAAGTCTCCAATAAGTTATATAGCTGCAAGATGGAGGAGAATAGTTCTGTCAGTGAGCATATACTCAAAATGTCTGGGTATAATAATCACTTGATTCAATTGGGAGTTAATCTTCTAGATGATTGCGTCATTGACAGAATTCTCCAATCACTGCCACCAAGCTACAAGAGCTTCGTGATGAACTATAATATGCAAGGGATGAATAAGACTATTCCCGAGCTCTTCGCAATGCTGAAAGCTGCGGAGGTAGAAATCAAGAAGGAGCATCAAGTGTTGATGGTCAATAAGACCATTAGTTTCAAGAAAAAGGGCAAAGGGAAGAAGAAGGGGAACTTCAAAAAGAACAGCAAGCAAGTTGCTACTCAAGAGAAGAAACCCAAACCTGGACCTAAGCCTGAAACTGAGTGCTTCTACTGCAAGCAGACTAGTCACTGGAAGCGGAACTGCCCCAAATATTTGGCGGATAAGAAGGATGGCAAGGTGAACAAAGGTATATGTGATATACATGTTATTGATGTGTACCTTACTAATGCTCGCAGTAGCACCTGGGTATTTGATACTGGTTCAGTTGCTAACATTTGCAACTCAAAACAGGGACTACAGATTAAGCGAAGATTGGCTAAGGACGAGGCGACGATGCGCGTGGGAAATGGTTCCAAAGTCGATGTGATCGCGGTCGGCACGCTACCTCTACATCTACCTTCGGGATTAGTATTAGACCTAAATAATTGGTATTTGGTGCCAGCGTTAAGCATGAACATTATATCTGGATCTTGTTTGATGCGAGACGGTTATTCATTTAAATCAGAGAATAATGGTTGTTCTATTTATATGAGTAATATCTTTTATGGTCATGCACCCTTAAAGAGTGGTCTATTCTTATTAAATCTCGATAGTAGTGACACACATATTCATAATGTTGAAACCAAAAGATGCAGAGTTGATAATGATAGTGCAACTTATTTGTGGCACTGCCGTTTGGGTCATATCAGTGTAAAGCGCATGAAGAAACTCCATACTGATGGGCTTTTGGAACCACTTGATTATGAATCACTTGGTACTTGCGAACCATGCCTTATGGGTAAGATGACAAAAACACTGTTCTCCGGTACTATGGAGAGAGCAACAGATTTGTTGGAAATCATACATACAGATGTATGTGGTCCGATGAATGTTGAGGCTCGTGGCGGATATCGTTATTTTCTCACCTTCACAGATGACTTAAGCAGATATGGGTATATCTACTTAATGAAACATAAGTCTGAAACATTTGAAAAGTTCAAAGAATTTCAGAGTGAAGTTGAAAATCATCGTAACAAGAAAATAAAATTCCTGCGATCTGATCGTGGAGGAGAATATTTGAGTTACGAGTTTGGTGTACATTTGAAACAATGCGGAATAGTTTCGCAACTCACGCCACCCGGAACACCACAGCGTAATGGTGTGTCCGAACGTCGTAATTGTACTTTACTAGATATGGTGCGATCTATGATGTCTCTTACTGATTTACCGCTATCGTTTTGGGGTTATGCTCTAGAGACGGCCGCATTCACGTTAAATAGGGCACCATCAAAATCCGTTGAGACGACGCCTTATGAACTATGGTTTGGCAAGAAACCAAAGTTGTCGTTTCTGAAAGTTTGGGGTTGCGATGCTTATGTGAAAAAGCTTCAACCTGATAAGCTCGAACCCAAATCGGAGAAATGTGTCTTCATAGGATATCCAAAGGAAACTATTGGATACACCTTCTATCACAGATCCGAAGGCAAAACTTTTGTTGCTAAATTCGGAAACTTTTTAGAGAAGGAGTTTCTCTCGAAAGAAGTGAGTGGGAGGAAAGTAGAACTTGATGAGCTAACTGTACCTGCTCCATTATTGGAAAGTAGTACATCACAGAAACCAGTTTCTGTGACATCTACACCAATTAGTGAGGAAGCTAATGATGATGATCATGAAGCTTCAGAACAAGATACTACTGAACCTCGTAGATCAACCAGAGTAAGATCCGCACCAGAGTGGTACGGTAATCCTGTTCTGGAAGTCATGCTACTAGATCATGATGAACCTACAAACTATGGAGAAGCGATGGTGAGCCCAGATTCCGCAAAATGGATTGAAGCCATGAAATCTGAGATGGGATCCATGTATGAGAACAAAGTATGGACTTTGGTTGACTTGCCCAATGATCGGCAAGCAATTGAGAATAAATGGATCTTTAAGAAGAAGACTGACGCTGACGGTAATGTTACTGTCTACAAAGCTCGACTTGTCGCAAAAGGTTTTCGACAAGTTCAAGGGATTGACTACGATGAGACCTTCTCACCCGTAGCGATGCTTAAGTCTGTCCGAATCATGTTAGCAATTGTTGCATTTTATGATTATGAAATTTGGCAGATGGATGTCAAAACTGCATTCCTGAATGGATTTCTGCAAGAAGAGTTGTATATGATGCAACCGGAAGGTTTTGTCGATCCAAAGGGAGCTAACAAAGTGTGCAAGCTCCAGCGATCCACTTATGGACTGGTGCAAGCCTCTCGGAGTTGGAATAAACGCTTTGATAGTGTGATCAAAGCATTTGGTTTTGTACAGACTTTTGGAGAAGCCTGTATTTACAAGAAAATGAGTGGGAGCTCTGTAGCATTTCTGATATTATATGTAGATGACATATTACTAATCGGAAATGATATAGAATTTCTGGATAGCATAAAGGGATACTTGAATAAGAGTTTTTCAATGAAAGACCTCGGTGAAGCTGCTTACATATTGGGCATTAAGATCTATAGAGACATATCAAGACGCTTAATTGGACTTTCACAAAGCACATACCTTGACAAAGTTTTGAAAAAGTTCAAAATGGATCAAGCAAAGAAAGGATTCTTGCCTGTGTTACAAGGTGTGAAATTGAGTAAGACTCAATGCCCGACCAATGCAGAAGATAGAGAGAAAATGAAAGATGTTCCCTATGCTTCAGCCATAGGCTCTATCATGTATGCAATGCTGTGTACCAGACCTGATGTGTGTCTTGCTATAAGTCTAGCAGGCAGGTACCAAAGTAATCCAGGAGTGGATCACTGGACAGCGGTCAAGAACATCCTGAAATACCTGAAAAGGACTAAGGATATGTTTCTCATATATGGAGGTGACAAAGAGCTCATTGTAAATGGTTACGTTGATGCAAGCTTTGACACTGATCCGGACAATTCTAAATCGCAAACCGGATACGTGTTTACATTAAACGGTGGAGCTGTCAGTTGGTGCAGTTCTAAACAAAGCGTTGTGGCGGGATCTACATGTGCAGCGGAGTACATAGCTGCTTTGGAAGCAGCAAATGAAGGAGTCTGGATGAAGGAGTTCATATCCGATCTAGGAGTCATAACTAGTGCATCGGGTCCAATGAAAATCTTTTGTGACAATACTGGTGCAATTGCCTTGCCAAAGGAATCCAGATTTCACAAGAGAACCAAGCACATCAAGAGACGCTTCAATTCCATCCGGGATCTAGTCCAGGTGGGAGACATAGAGATTTGCAAGATACATACGGATCTGAATGTAGCAGACCCGTTGACTAAGCCTCTTCCACGAGCAAAACATGATCAGCACCAAAGCTCCATGGGTGTTAGAATCATTACTGTGTAATCTAGATTATTGACTCTAGTGCAAGTGGGAGACTGAAGGAAATATGCCCTAGAGGCAATAATAATGTTATTATTTTATTTCCTTATATCATGATAAATGTTTATTATTCATGCTAGAATTGTATTATCCGGAAACATAATACTTTTGTGAATACATAGACAAACCAAACGCCACTAGTATGCCTCTACTTGACTTGCTCATTAATCAAAGATGGTTATGTTTCCTAACCATAGACATGTGTTGTCATTTGATTAACGGGATCACATTATTAGGAGAATGATGTGATTGACATGACCCATTCCATTAGCTTAGCACCCGATCGTTTAGTATGTTGCTATTGCTTTCTTCATGACTTATACATGTTCCTATGACTATGAGATTATGCAACTCCCGTTTGTCAGAGGAACACTTTGTGTGCTACCAAACGTCACAACGTAACTGGGTGATTATAAAGGAGCTCTACAGGTGTCTCCAAAGGTACATGTTGGGTTGGCGTATTTCAAGATTAGGATTTGTCACTCCGATTGTCAGAGAGGTATCTCTGGGCCCTCTCGGTAATGCACATCACATAAGCCTTGCAAGCATTTCAACTAATGAGTTAGTTGCGAGGTGATGTATTACGAAACGAGTAAAGAGACTTGTCGGTAACGAGATTGAACTAGGTATTGAGATACCGACGATCGAATCTCGGGCAAGTAAAATACCGATGACAAAGGGAACAACGTATGTTGTTATGCGGTCTGACGGATAAAGATCTTCGTAGAATATGTAGGAGCCAATATGAGCATCCAGGTTCCGCTATTGGTTATTGACCGGAGACGTGTCTCGGTCATGTCTACATTGTTCTCGAACCCATAGGGTCCGCACGCTTAAGGTTTCGATGACAGTTATATTATGAGTTTATGAGTTTTGATGTACCGAAGTTAGTTCGGAGTCCCGGATGTGATCACGGACATAACGAGGAGTCTCGAAATGGTCGAGACATAAAGATTGATATATTAGACGGCTATATTCGGACACCGGAAGTGTTCCGGCTGATTTCGGAGAAAACCGGAGAGCCGGAGGGTTACCGGAACCCTACCGGGAGAAGTAATGGGCCATATGGGCCTTAGTGGAGAGAGAGAGGGGCAGCCAGGGTGGGCCGCGCGCCTCCTCCCCCCTGGTCCGAATTGGACTAGGAGAGGGGGGGGGGCGCTATGACGCCCCGAGACCGATGTGCTAGGTGTCCGCCAGTTATTCGCTGTTGTTGCCTTGTCATTTGCTTGCGTGTTGCATCTTATCATGTCATCATGTGCATTGCATCATCATGTTTTAAAACTTGCATAGTGTTGTGACACCCCGAGACCGATGTGACAGGTGTCCGCTAGTTATTCGCTGTTGTTGCCTTGTCATTTGCTTGCGTGTTGCATCTTATCATGTCATCATGTGCATTGCATCATCATGTTTTAAAACTTGCATCCGTCCGGGTTCTCCCCGTTCCTTCCGTTGTCCGTTCTGAGTCCAGACACTCGCACGCGCCCGCAGCATGTCCGAAATAGTATTTTATAAGTGGCCAGAAAATGTTCTCGGAATGGGATGAGAGTTGGCGTGCGGTCTTATTTTAGTGTAGGAAGACCGCCTGTCAAATTTCATCGCGTTCGGAGTCCGTTTGATAGCCCAACCGTTAAACTATAGCGGCATTATAGCCGGTCTAATGTCGGACGTTTTCGGTCTGCGAAAATAGATGCCGGGCCCTCTCTCTCTCTTATCCCCCTCGCAGTCTCGCCACAGCCCGCCTAGTCCATCCTCCTTCCCCTCTTCGCTTCCGGAGTTGTCCGATGCGACCGCACGGTCCGAAACCCTCTCTGCACAGTGCATCGAACCCCTCACGTGAGCGTCCGAAAGTTGTCCTGGACCCGACCCGAGCAGTCGTCACTGTTGTGCCCGGATCATCCCCAAACGTCTACAAATAGTCACCGTTTTCTTATTTGGACGCCCTAGCTATTTTATTCGCGATCGTCCGATTTCGATCCGAGGGACGAGATAGCCCCAACCTAATCCGTAGGCCTATATTTAAACTAGTCCAACCCTAATTTTGTGGCAGCTTGTCCCATCCTCCTCATTCCGCCGCCGCCACTCCTCTGGTCTCCCCTTCCTCGGGATCCCCTCCTGATCCAAAAATCCTTCCACTCTTGTTTTCCCCAGCGAGCCAACCACCACAGCCCCGCCTGACCAACCCCGCGCCCCCGTTCGCCGTCCTCCTCGTGCCCGATCTAGACGCCCGCAGCTCCCGTGCGCTCCCCTGCCCGAGCCTCCTCCACGCTGACCCCATAACCCTCCTCCCATGCTTCCGTGCGCTACCGCAAGCAGCAGCAACCAGGAGCCCGAGCTCCATCTTCCTCGCCCTCGTCCGCGAGTGCTTGAGGTTCCTGCCTCCTCGTTGCCTCGCCCGTCGTCAAGCCCCTGCCCGGAGCACCCCGCAAGCAGCAGTTCCAGGCCAGGACTCCCTCGCCCTCTCCCTTGTCCTTCTTCGCTCTGGTTTTCATCCCCATCTTCTCATCTCGCTCTTCCTCTACTTATTCTCGCAGGGACCGAAAGGAGCCAGCCTTGGCCTCGACCCTGCGCCACCACAAATGACCTCTACCGCCATGGCACCGCCCGTTCGTCACCACAGCTGCTGGATCCGGCCAAACTCCAGCCTGTCTCCGTCGGATCCGCTTCATAGCATGCCTCCGCTTCGCCTGAACCGCGCCCATGCGTCGCCTCGAGCAGTTGCAGCGCCGCTCGCCGCCTGTACGCTCCAGCGTCGCCCCTGGCTCGCTCAATCCAGGTGAGATCGAGGAGCGAGACGAGCCCAGCCACCGCTTGGGCCTTCGGGGCCCATACCCTCCGCGCGTGGCCCAGATCTAGTAGGCCCAGCCTACCTCCACAGCTGCGCCCAGCCTCTCCACAAGCCGGCCCATGAGGCCTGGTGAGGCAGCCCTGTCCCTATGCACTTTTGGGCCGGCCAGATTTCGGCCCATGTCACGTTTTTTTTCCGATCTGCGAATTGTCTAATTATCCGGAGACTGCTGTTGTACAGATTAGCCCCTCTAGTTCATGCATATAATAACTCACAATTGGTGCATCGGTTTAAAATGTTTTATATATGAAACTTGCTTAGAATTTTGTCTAGATTCATAATACGCAACTTTCATCCATGTTTAAAATGTTTAAAATGTTGTTTGATTAAATTTGCTCCTATGCCATGTTAAAATGATTTAATTCATAACTAAATAACCGTAGCTCCGTTTTTAACAAACTTTATATGTAAATGGGGTAGAATTTTGCCTAGTTTAACATGGTGGCTTTACTTTGCATGTTTAACAACTCTAAAATTGTGTTTAGGGCAGATCAGTACCATAACCAAAATATGCATATGGGGATTTACCGGAATTGTTGTTCGTTGTTTCCGGCCTCATTTAAACTTGCCTAGATTAGATAGTTTCTTCATGCTTCACCTATTGCCATGCTAACAACATTTAACCTTGTTGGGTACATAAACGAGATAGAACTAAATAAGTCGTGTGGTGTTTTCTTCAATATGCAACTCCGTTGCATATTGAGCTCCACTTAATTTGTAGGATTGTTTGTGCATCTTGCCATGCCATGCCTCATTAAACCGGACATGCATCATACTTGGTTGTGCATCATGCCATGTTTATTTGGTGGTTGTTTACTATGTTGTGAGCTTCTTTCCGGTTTTGCTTCTTCGGGTTGGTTCCGATAACGTCGCGTTTGTGAGGGCCCGTTCGTCTACATCCGTTTGTCTTCTTCATGGACTCGTTCTTCTTCCTTGCGGGATTTCAGGCAAGATGATCATACCCTCGAAATCACTACTATCTTTGCTTTGCTAGATGCTCGCTCTTTTGCTATGCCAATGCTACGATGCCTACCACTTGCTTTCAAGCCTTCCAAATTGCCATGTCAAACCTCTAACCCACCATGTCCTAGAAAACCGTTGTTTGGCTATGTTACCGCTTTGCTCAGCCCCTCTTATAGCGTTGTTAGTTGCAGGTGCAGATTGAAGTTTGTTCCTCGTTGGAACATGGAGATGATGTTCCTTGTTGGAACATGTTTACTTGTTGGGATATCACAATATATCTTCTTTAATTAATGCATCTATATACTTGGTAAAGGGTGGAAGGCTCGGCCTTATGCCTGGTGTTTTGTTCCTCTCTTGCCGCCCTAGTTTCCGTCATATCGGTGTTATGTTCCCGGATTTTGCGTTCCTTACGTGGTTGGGTAATAATGGGAACCCCTTGACAGTTCGCCTTGAGTAAAGCTCTTCCAGCAATGCCCAACATTGGTTTTACCATTCGCCACCTAGCCTCTTTTTCCCTTGGGTTTCGCGGACTCAAGGGTCATCTTTATTTTAATCCCCCGGGCCAGTGCTCCTCTGAGTGTTGGCCCGAACTGAGCTGCCTGCGGGGCCACCTCGGGGAAACTTGAGGGTTGGTTTTACTCGTAGCTAGTCTCATCTGAGTGTGCCCTGAGAACGAGATATGTGCAGCTCCTATCGGGATTTGTCGGCACATTCGGGCGGTGTTGCTGGTTTAGTTTTACCCTGTCGAAATGTCTTGTAGAACTGGGATACCGAGTCTGATCGGAATGTCTCGGGAGGAGGTCTATTCCTTCGTTGACCGTGAGAGCTTGTGAAGGGCTAAGTTGGGACACCCCTGCAGGGATTTGAACTTTCGAAAGCCGTGCCCGCGGTTATGGGCAGATGGGAATTTGTTAATGTCCGGTTGTAGAAAACCTGAAGTTGACCTTAATTAAAATGCATCAACCGCGTGTGTAACCGTGATGGTCTCTTTCCGGTGGACTCCGGGAAGTGAACACGGTGTTGGAGTTATGCTTGACGTAGGTTGTTTTAGGATCACTTCTTGATCATACTTTTATCGACTGTGCTTTGCCTTCTCTTCTCGCTCTCATTTGCGTATGTTTAGCCACCATATATGCTAGTCGCTTGCTATAGCTCCACCTCATACCTTTACCTTACCCATAAGCTTAAATAGTCTTGATCGCGAGGGTGCGAGATTGGTGAGTCCCCGTGGCTCATAGATACTTCCAAAACCAGTTTGCAGGTGCCGATGTGTCCGTGCAGATGACGCTACCAAGCTCAAGGAGGAGCTCGATGAAGATCTTATCCTTTATGTTGTTTCGTTCTAGTTGATCAGTAGTGGAGCCCAGTTGGGGTCGATCGGGGACCGTGTCGCATTTGGGGTTCTTCTTTTATTTTGGTTCCGTAGTCGGACCTTGATTGTATTTGGATGTTGTAATGCTTTATTCATGTAATTGTGTGAAGTGGCGATTGTAAGCCAACTATGTATCTTTTCCCTTATGTATTACATGGGTTGTGTGAAGATTACCTCACTTGCGACATTGCTTTCAATGCGGTTATGCCTCTAAGTCGTGCTTCGACACGTGGGAGATATAGCCGCATCGAGGGCGTTACAAGTAAATAAGACCGCACGCCAACTCTCATCCCATTCCGAGAATATTTTCCGGCCACTTATAAAATACTATTTCGGACATGCCGCGGGCGCGTGCGAGTGTCTGGACTCAGAACGGACAACGGAAGGAACGGGGAGAACCCGGACGGATGCAAGTTTTAAAACATGATGATGCAATGCACATGATGACATGATAAGATGCAACACGCAAGCAAATGACAAGGCAACAACAACGAATAACTGGCGGACACCTGGCACATCGGTCTCGGGGCGTCACAACAGGAGCCCCCCTTTCCTTCTCCCTCCCCACTTCCTTCCCCTTCCTAGTAGGAGTCCTACTCCTACTAGGAGGAGGACTCCTCCTGGCGCGCCAATAGGGGCCGGCCGGCCTCCCCCCTTGCTCCTTTATATACGGGGGCAGGGGGCACCCCTAGAGACACAAGTTGATCCACGTGATCATATTCTTAGCCGTGTGCGGTGCCCCCTTCCACCATAATCCTCGATAATATTGTAGCGGTGCTTAGGCGAAGCCCTGCGACGGTCGTACATCAAGATCATTACCACACCGTCGTGCTGACGGAACTCTACCCCGACACTTTGCTGGATCGGAGTCCGGGGATCGTCATCGAGCTGAACGTGTGCTAAAACTCGGAGGTGCCGTATTTTCGGTGCTTGATCGGTCGGGCCGTGAAGACGTACGACTACATCAACCGCGTTGTGCTAATGCTTCCGCTATCGGTCTACAAGGGTACGTAGATCACACTCTCCCCTCTCGTTGCTATGCATCACCACGATCTTGCGTGTGCGTAGGAAAATTTTGAAATTACTACGTTCCCCAACAGCGCTGCAGTCAGCCCCCACCCCCAACGCTTACACCGGTGGCGGCGGTTGGTTCATGGACTCCGGGGCAACCGCACACATGTCCTCCAACCTGGGTAACCTAACCTCCTTCTCTCCCACCAACACTGCCACTCACATCACTCTCAGCGATGGCTCCTCCCTTCCCATTACACATATTGGTTCCACTTCTTTTCCTTCTTCTAGTACACCTATTAATATGTCTCATATCTTAGTTTCTCCTGACTTAATCAAAAATCTTGTCTTTGTTCGCCGTCTTACTCGTGAAAACCCGATTACGGTTGAATTTGACGATTGTGGTTTTTCTGTGAAGGACGCCCGTTCCTGGATGGTTCTTCACCGATGTGACAGCCCGGACGGACTCTACCCGGTCCACCCACTAACCTCCACCGACGCCGCCCCCGTCGCCCTCTCCGTCGGTGTGGGCCTCTGGCACACTCGTTTGGGTCATCCTAATCACACCATGCTCCGTCATATTCTTCGTAGTTTTTCTTTTAGTTGTAATAAGGTCGATGACCATACTTGTCATGCTTGTCGTGTTGGCAAACACGTGCGCCTTCCCTTTAGCAACTCTACCACTATTGCTGCATATCCCTTTCAGTTGATACATTGTGATGTTTGGACATCGCCCATTGCAAGCAACTCTGGCTATCTTTATTATCTTATCATCTTAGACGATTTTACGCACTATGTGTGAACTTTTCCCCTTCGGCAGAAATCAGATGTTCTCTCAACACTTACATCTTTTTACTCATTTATCTCTACGCATTTTGGTCGACCCATTCTTGCGTTTCAAACAGACAATGGGAAAGAGTTCGATAGTCTTGCTGTCCGCAACCTACTCGCCACACATAGTACTGTCTTTCGTCTAACATGTCCTTACACCTTGCAGCAAAACGGGAGGGCGGAGCGTGTACTTCGCACTCTCAACGACTGCGTCCGTACCCTCCTGTTCCATGCCAACATCCCGCCACAGTTCTGGCCGGATGCTCTTGCCACAGCGACTCTCCTTGTCAACATCCAGCCTTGCCATGTTCGCTGGAATTATGCACCACATCAGCTGCTCTATGGCACTCCTCCATCATACGATGATCTTCACATTTTTAGTTGCCTCTGCTATCCTAGCACCGCCTCCACTGCCCCCCATAAGCTTGCTCCGCGGTCTCTCACATGCATCTTTCTTGGGTACCCCTCCAACACAAAGGGCTACCGGTGCTACGACCCCGTTTATCATCGGGTGATTACTTCGAGGCATGTTTACTTTGACGAAAAAGTGTTTCCGTTTCAGGAGGCACCTCCCACAGATGCACCAACTTCATCGACCCCGCCTCTCCTCGGCGGGCCACCTACCGGGCTGCCGCCCCCACGTGGCGGCTGCACACGCTCGGCCCTCTCCGATCTCGGCGACTCTGTGGGCGTACAGAGTGCCTGGATGTTTGGGTACCGGGCCACTCCGCGGACTGGGCCGCCTCTACGGCCTCGGGGTCGCGCGCCTCCGTATCGGGTGCCTTGGCCCCGCCCTCGTCAGCGCCACCTACGGCCCCGCCCGCAGCCGCCCCGGGATCGCCACCTGCGGCTCCGCCCGCAGCCGCCTCGGGTCTGTCACCCACGGCTCCGCCTGCAGCCGCCTCGGGTCTGCCACCCGCGGCCCCAACCGCCGCCCCTCAGGTCTCGCCACATGCGGCCCTGTCCACGTTAGCTGCACCTGCGGCCTCGATCTCCTCCGCTGCCACATTGCATCGGCCCCTTGGTGATGCACCGCCGCTCCACATCATGACGCGATTGTGCATGGGTGCCCTTCGGCCCAGCACACGCTATCCGACGGAGGAGTACCTGTGTGTGGCTTCGTCCTCCTCACCGTCGCCGGTCCCGTCATCCGTTCGGACCGCTCTTCGCGACCCCAACTGGTTCGCTGCCATGCAGGAGGAGTTCGATGCGTTACAACGCAACCGCACGTGGCAGCTCGTCCCACCTCCCCGCCATGCCAACGTCATTAGCGAGAAGTGGGTTTTCCGGCATAAGACGCGTCATGACGACACTCTTGAGTGATATAAAGCTCGTTGGGTGGTTCGCGGTTTCCGGCAACGCGCCGGAGTTGACTTCACCGACACCTACACTCTGGTCGTCAAGCCGGGCACCATTCGCACCATTCTTCAGCTTGCGGTGTCTCGTGCCTGGCCGGTGCATTAGCTGGACGTCTCCAACGCGTTCCTCCATGGCCATCTCGCCAAACAGGTGTATTGCCAGCAGCCCACTGGCTTCGTCGACGCCGAGCATCCTGATCACGTGTGCCTGCTTGATACGTCTCCAACGTATCTATAATTTATGAAGTAGTCATGCTGTTATATTAGCATTCTTGGGTGTTTTACAATCATTTTATAGCAACTTCATATCATTTTTTGGGACTAACCTATTGACCCAGTGCCAGTTGCTGTTTTTTCTTGTTTTTTACATCGCAGGAAATCAATATCAAACAGAGTCCAAACAGCGCGAAACTTTTTGGAGATTTTTATGGACCAGAACACCCAAGATGGGCTAGAGCAGCACCTGGGGGTGCCCCGAGGGGGCACAACCCACCAGGGCGTGCCTGGGGGCCCAGGCGCACCCAAGTGGGTTGTGCCCACCTCGGTGGCCTCCCGCACCCCCTCTTTACCCTATAAATTCACAAATATTCCAAAAACCCTCGGGGTTAACCTAGATCAGAAGTTCCGCTGCCACAAGACTCTGTAGCCACCGAAAACCAATCTAGACCCCGTTCCGGCACCCTGTCGGAGGGGGGAATCATCACCGGTGGCTATCTTCATCATCTCGGCGGCCACCATGATGAGGAGGGAGTAGTCCACCCTCGGGGCTGAGGGTTTATACCAGTAGCTATGTGTTTAATCTCTCTCTCTCTCTCTCTCTCGTGTTCTTGAGATGTCACGATCTTGATGTATCGCAGGCTTTGTTAATATAGTCGGATCATATGATGTTTTCCCCTCTCTATCTTGTTGTGATGAATTGAGTTTTTCCCTTTGAGGTTTCATTGTTATCGGACTAAATACTTTTATGGATTTGAGAACACTTTATATATGTCTTGCAATTGAATACTCGTGGTGATAATGGGGTATCGTATTGATTCACTTGATATATGTTTTGCACTCAACTCGCGGATTCCCGAGGTGACATTGGGGTAATTTATGCATAGGGGTTGATGCATGTTCTTGTCTTTGTTTCTCCGGTAGAAATCTTGGGGCACTGTTTGAAGTTCTTTGTGTTGGATTGAATATTATGAATCTGAATTTGCTTTGGCGTTATTTTAGTACGAACTCTAGGATAGATTGATCGGAAAGAATAGCTTTGAGGTGGTTTCGTACCCTACAAACAATTTCGTCTTATGTTCTCCGCTAGATAGGAACTTTGGAGCGATTCTTCGTTGCACGTTGAGGGACGGTTATATGATCCAATTATATTAGCATTGTTGAGAGATTGCACTAGCAAAAGTACGGGCCCTAGGCCTCATTTTCAAGCATTGCAATACCGTTTGTGCTCTGTTTTATCAATTGCTACCTTGCTGTTTTTCATTGTTCTTATTATGAAAATCAATATCTACTATCCATACACTTGTATCACCATCTCTTCGCCGAACTAGTGCACTTATACAAATTACCATTGTATTTGGTGTGTTGGGGACACAAGAGACTTTTTATTATTTGGTTGCAGGGTTGTTTGAGAGAGACCATCTTCATCCTACACCTCCCATGGATTGATAAACCTTAGGTCATCCACTTGAGGGAAAATTGCTAATGCCCTACAAAGCTCTGCGCTTGGAGTCCCAACACGAGTCTACAAGAATGAAGTTGCACAGTAGACATCACTGCTCTCTCGGTCCCTCTATGGACCGAAGCAGGCGCCAAGAACTTGGTACCAGCGTATTGCCTTCCTATGCTAGTTGATTCTTGTTCCCATAAATTGTTTGCTCACAAAATCCCTATGCATAGGAAGTGGGTTAGACTTAAATGTGCTTTCCATGTGATTCATGATGCTCTTGTTATATTTTCAATTCTTATCTTTTATGCGAGCATCATTGAAATCATCATGCCTAGCTAAAAGGCATTAAAGAAAAGCGCTTGTTGGGAGACAACCCAATACTTTTACCTACCGTTTTTGTGTGTTCACATGATTAGGCTACTTTAGTAACTATGTTTTATTGCTTTCGTTTCAATAAAGTGCCAAGTAAGACCTTTGGGATGGCTTACGGTGATAGTTGATTTGATCTTGCTGAAAAGCAGAAACTTTTGCGCTCAGGAAAACAATTCTCATTTTTAACAGAAGCGTGATAAAATGCTGATTCTTTTTGCAGAAGATCAATAGACAAATTTCTCAGGTTTTCCTAATTTTTCCTAATTTTTTAGTGGCATAAGTATGGTTTGAGTACAGATTACTACAGACTGTTCTGTTTTTGACAGATTCTGTTTTCAATGCATAGTTTGCTTGTTTTCTAGTTTCCATGGCTTATATTGCTCAATATAAATTATCGAAATGATATGGTACCGTAGGCATTGTGTGTAAAAAATTATGAATCTTGTCTTTGACAGTACCAAAATTGAAATCTTTTGTCTTTATCATACTAACCTATCTCACAAAGTTCTGTTAAGGCGTTAAGTTTTGTCTGATTGAAGTTTTCAAGTTTTGGGTGATATGTCGATATGAGGAGAATAAGGAGTGACAAGACCCTAATATTGGGTATTCCCAAGGCACCCCAAGGTAATATTCAAGGAATATCCAAGCAACTAAGCTTGGGGATGACCCGGAAGGCATCCCCTCTTTCGTCTTCAACATTATCGGTAACCTCACTTGGAGCTATGTTTTCATTCGTCACATGATATGTCTTTTGCTTGGATTGTCATTTTATTTTGTTAGGATTTGCTTTATGTTATTTAGAATAATGTTTTGCATCTTTTATTTCAATAAAAATGTCAAGTATAGCCTTTTCCATGCTTATTTTACAAGTCTACATGTTGCTGTTTTAAAACAGAAAGTTTATCGCTGTTGCGAAAATTACCTAGAAAATTCGGAATGTGATAAAATGTTGAAACTTTTTGCAAAATGAGTCTGATAAACTTTCTAAAGTGTGGTAAATTTTTATAACTTTTGGAGTTAGGGAAGTATTGATACTTTTGCATTCTTTATAGGTTGTACTGGTTTGGCAGATTGCTGTTATGTTTGCATATGTTTGCTTGTTTAAGATTCTATTTGAGGATAGGAGTATTAATTATGCAGAGGCATTTAGTATGCAATGTTGAATAATAATTTTAGTGGTTTGCTACAGTATATAATGATAAGGTTTTTTCATTGGTTTATACTAACTTATCTCATGAGTTCTTGTTGAGTTTTGTGTGGATGAAGCTTTTGAGATTTAGGAAAACCATGATATGAGAAGAATTAAGGAGACACAAAAGCTCAAGCTTGGGTATGCCCAAGGCACCCCAAGATAATATTTCAAGAAGTCTCAAGCATCTAAGCTTGGGGATGCTCCGATAGGCATCCCACCTTTCCTCTTCAACAATTATCGGTTAGTATCAGTTGAGCCTAAGTTTTTGCTTCTTCACATGAGATGTGCTATGCTTGGAATGTCATTTTATCTTGTTTTGTTTGCTGTTTGAATAAAATACTTAGATCTGAAAGTTTTTAAATAAAATAGAGTCCTCAAATAGTTGCCAGGGAGGCTAAGTAAGTGGCATTCACATCCCGTCAATGAAGCTCTTTTCTATGGAATTGCTCTAGTACTTCACTTATATCTTTTTGAGCACGGTGTGCTTTAGTATTTTTTAAGAAATTCTCTCTTGCTTCACTTAAATTAATTTGAGGGAAAGAAATATTATGCTCATGATGTTCATTTATATCTTTTTGGAGTAGCTTGTCATTTACTCTTGTGCTTCACTTACATCCTATGAGTAAATTGTTGAATAAATTGAATTTCATGAAGTTGAAATCATATCATGCCTAGTGGTAGCTTCACATTGGGTTTTGAAAGTGAAATCTTTTGAGGCTTGACAATCACAATATTGGTCATACAAGCAATTCACGAATTATTAGTATAAGGAAGAGAACTTTCTCATGCAAATACATTATCTTGAAAATCTTTTGTGATTGTGAGCCCCCATCAAAATATTATATGCCAAAATCGTTGATGTTGGACAAGGAAGACAACGTAATGGTTTATGTTTGTTCATATTCACATATAAGTTATATTGTCATAGATCCTTCAACATGTGGTGCTTGCCCCCCATCCTTGCTAGCCAAAAATTCTGCACCAAGTAGAGATACTACTTGTGCATCCAAAAACCATTAAACCCAAATCTTATCTTCAAGAGTTCACCATACCTACCTAAGGATTGAGCAAGATCCTTCAAGTGAGTTGTCATCAGTGCAATAAGGCAATAAAAATTGCTTCTAAAAGTGTGAGATCATTTAGTGTAAGAGAAGATTGAGCGTTGCACGAACTTGTGATGGTGATGAATAAAAGCGACATACTACATAATAAAGTTGCCTTCACAAGGGGTAATACAACGTGACGTTCTTTTGCACTAAGGGGTTGAGCATACAAAAAATTATCACATGGCAACCTCTGCTTCCCTCTGCGAAGGGCCTATCTTTTACTTTTATGTATTTACTTTTATGCAAAGAGTCAAAGTTCTTCTCTCTATTCCTTTTTATTTTTCTCTTTTGGCAAGCATCATGTGGTGAGGAAAGATCTAAGCACATATATCCAGTAGGATATGGGTAGCATGAGTTATTATTGTTGACATCACCCTTGAGGTGAATACGTTGGGAGGCGAAATTATAAGCCCCTATGTTTCCATGTGTCCGGTTGAAACATTTTGCTCATGTGTATGCGGTGAGTGTTAGCAATCATAGAAGACTATATGATGGTTGAGTATGTGGAGCTCGCACTTAAACTCTGTTGAATAAGTTGAATTGCAATTGCTTGGTGATTGAGAACATAGGTTGTTGAGTTTCAAGAGAATTCATTGTTTGAACCTTAACACGTGAATTGGTTGCTACTTTAACATGAGAAATTTTATGAGAAAGAATTGTTGTTATGATGCTAGGAAACTGATTGAAATTATCATTGATCAAACTTATGCACTTTGCTAGCATTCACACTTCATAAATTATTTCTTTTATTATTTACCTACTCGAGGACGAGTAGGAATTAAGATTGGGGATGCTGATACGTCTCCAACGTATCTATAATTTATGAAGTATTCATGCTGTTATATTATCATTCTTCGGTGTTTTACAATTATTTTATAGCAACTTTATATCATTTTTGGACTAACCTATTGACCCAGTACCCAGTGCTAGTTGCTGTTTTTTGCTTGTTTTTTACATCGCAGGAAATTAATATCAAACGGAGTCCAAACACCATGAAACTTTTTGGATATTTTTTATGGACCAAAACACCCAGGATGGGCCAGAGCAGCACCTGGGGGGGGTGCCCCGAGGGGGGCACAACCCACCAGGGCGCGCCTGGGGGCCCAAGCGCGCCCAGGTGGGTTGTGCCCACCTCGGTGGCCTCCCGCACCCCCTCTTTACCCTATAAATTCACAAATATTCCCAAAACCCTTGGGGTTAACCTATATCAGAAGTTCCGCCGCCGCAAGGCTCTGTAGCCACCGAAAACCAATCTAGACCCCATTCTGGCACCCTGTCGGAGGGGGGAATCATCACCGGTGGCTATCTTCATCATCCCAGCGGCCACCACGATGAGGAGCGAGTAGTCCACCCTCGGGACTGAGGGTTTGTACCAATAGCTATGTGTTTAATCTCTCTCTCTCATGTTCTTGAGATGTCACGATCTTGATGTATCGTGGGCTTTGTTAATATAGTCGGATCATATGATGTTTTCCCCTCTCTATCTTGTTGTGATGAATTGAGTTTTTCCTTTTGAGATTTCGTTGTTATCAGATTAAATACTTTTATGGATTTGAGAACACTTTATATATGTCTTGCAATTGAATGCTCGTGGTGACAATCGGGTATCATATTGATTCACTTGATATATGTTTTGGCACTCAACTCACGGATTCCCGAGGTGACATTGGGGTAATCTATGCATAGGGGTTGATGCATGTTTTTGTCTTTGTTTCTCCGGTACAAATCTTGGGGCACTCTTTGAAGTTCTTTGTGTTGGATTGAATATTATGAATCTGAATTTGCTTTGGTGTTATTTTAGTATGAACTCTAGGATAGATTGATCGGAAAGAATAGCTTTGAGGTGGTTTCGTACCCTACAAACAATTTTGTCTTATGTTCTCCGCTAGATAGGAACTTTGGAGTGATTCTTCGTTGCACATTGAGGGACGGTTATATTATCCAATTATATTAGCATTGTTGAGAGATTGCACTAGCGAAAGTACGGACCCTAGGCCTCATTTTCAAGCATTGCAATACCGTTTGTGCTCCGTTTTATCAATTGCTACCTTAATATTTTTTATTGTTCTTATTACAAAAATCAATATCTACTATCCATATTACACTTGTATCACCATCTCTTCGCCGAACTAGTGCACCTATGCAAATTACCATTGTATTTGGTGTGTTGGGGACACAAGAGACTTTTTATTATTTGGTTGCAGGGTTGTTTGAGAGAGACCGTCTTCATCCTACACCTCTATGGATTGATAGACCTTAGGTCATCCACTTGAGGGAAAATTGCTACTGTCCTACAAAACTGTTGGGGAACGTAGTAATTTCAAAAAAATTCCTACGCACACGCAAGATCACGGTGATGCATAGCAATGAGAGGGGAGAGTGTTGTCCATGTACCCTCGTAGACCATTAAGCGGAAGCGTTATAACAACGCGGTTGATGTAGTCGTACGTCTTCACGATCGACCGATCCTCAGCACCGAACATACGACACCTCCGCGTTCAGCACACGTTCAGCTCAGTGATGTCCCGCGAACTCACAATCTAGTAGAGCTCGGGGAAGAGTTTCGTCAGCACGACGGCATGGTGACGATGTTGATGAAGCTACCGACGCAGGGCTTCGGCTAAGCACCGCTATGATATAACCGAGGTGGATTATGGTGGAGGGGGCACCGCACACGGCTAAGAGATCAACACATCAATTGTTGTGTCTATGGGGTGCCCCCTGCCCCCGTATATAAAGGAGCTAGTGAAGGAAATATGCCCTAGAGGCAATAATAAAGTTATTATTTATTTCCTTATATCATGATAAATGTTTATTACTCATGCTAGAATTGTATTAACCGGAAACATAATACATGTGTGAATACATAGACAAAAACAGAGAGTCACTAGTATGCCTCTACTTGACTAGCTCGTTAATCAAAGATGGTTATGTTTCCTAACCATAGACATGAGTTGTCATTTGATTAACGGGATCACATCATTAGGAGAATGATGTGATTGACTTGACCCATTCCATTAGCTTAGCTCTTGATCGTTTAGTTTGTTGCTATTGCTTTCTTCATAACTTATACATGTTCCTATGACTATGAGATTATGCAACTCCCGTTTACCGAAGGAACACTTTGTGTGCTACCAAACGCCACAACGTAACTGGGTGATTATAAAGGTGCTCTACAGGTGTCTCCGAAGGTACTTGTTGGGTTGGCGTATTTCGAGATTAGGATTTGTCACTCCGATTGTCGGAGAGGTATCTCTGGGCCCTCTCGGTAATGCACCTCACTCAAGCTTTGCAAGCATTGCAACTAATAAGTTAGTTGCAGGATGATGTATTACGGAACGAGTAAAGAGACTTGCCAGTAACGAGATTGAACTAGGTATTGAGATACCGACGATCGAATCTCGGGTAAGTAACATACCGATGACAAAGGGAGCAACGCATGTTGTTATGCGGTCTGACCGTTAAAGATCTTTGTAGAATATGTAGGAGCCAATATGAGCATCCAGGTTCCGCTATTGGTTATTGACCGGAGACGTGTCTCAGTCATGTCTACATAGTTCTCGAACCGGTAGGGTCCGCACGCTTAAAGTTCGGTGACGATCGTAATTAGGGTTTTTGTGTTTTGATGTACCGAAGGTTGTTCGGAGTCCCGGATGTGATCACGGACATGACGAGGAGTCTCGAAATGGTCGAGACATAAATATTGATATATTGGAAGCCTATATTTGGATATCGGAAACGTTCCGGGTGAAATCGGGATTTTACCGGAGTACCGGGGGGTTACCGGAATCCCCCGAGGGTTATTGGGCCTACATGGGCCATAAGGGAGAAGAGGAGGGCCGGCCAGGGCAGGCCGCGCGCCCCCTCCCCCCTAGTCCGAATACGACAAGGAAGGGGGGGGGCGCCCCCCTTTCCTCTTTCTCCCTTCCTCCTTCCTTTTCCAACAAGGCAAGAGGGGGGAGTCCTACTCCCGGTTGGAGTAGGACTCCTCCAGGCGCACCCATAGGGCCGGCCGCACCTCCCCTCTCCCTCCTTTATATACTGAGGCAAGGGGGCTCCCCATGACACACAAGTTGATCCTCGTGATCGTTCCTTAGCCGTGTGCGGTGCCCCCTTCCACCATATTCCACCTCAGTCATATCGTAGTGGTGCTTAGGCGAAGCCCTGCGTCGGTAGAACATCATCACCGTCATCACGCCGTTGTGCTGAGAAACTCTCCCTCAACGTTTTGCTGGATCGAAACTCGAGGGACGTCACCGAGTTGAACGTGTGCAGAACTCGGAGGTGCCGTACATTCGGTACTTGGATCGTTAAGATCGGGAAGACGTACGACTATTTCCTCTACGTTGTGTCAACACTTCCGTTGCCGGTCTACGAGGGTACGTAGACAACACTCTCCCCTCTCGTTGCTATGCATCACCATGATCTTGCGTGTGCGTAGGATTTTTTTGAAATTACTACGTTTCCCAACAGTGTCATCCGAGCCTAGGTTTTATGTGTTGATGTTGTGCACGAGTAGAACACAAGTGAGTTGTGGGCGATATAAGTCATATGTCTTACCAGCATGTCATACTTTGGTTCGGCGGTATTGTTGGATGAAGTGGCCCGGACCGACATTATGCGTACGCTTACGCGAGAATGGTTCTACCGACGTGCTTTGCACACAGGTGGCTGGCGGGTGTCAGTTTCTCCAACTTTAGTTAAACCAAGTGTGGCTACGCCCGGTCCTTGCGAAGGTTAAAACATCACCAACTTGACAAACTATCGTTGTGGTTTTGATGTGTAGGTAAGAACGGTTCTTGCTAAGCCCGTAGCAGCCACGCAAAACTTGCAACAACAAAGTAGAGGACGTCTAACTTGTTTTTGCAGGGCATGTTGTGATATGATATGGTCAAGACATGATGCTAAATTTTATTGTATGAGATGACCATGTTTTGTAACCGAGTTATCGGCAACTGGCAGGAGCCATATGGTTGTCGCTTTATTGTATGCAATGCAATTGCGCTGTAATGCTTTACTTTATCACTAAGCGGTAGCGATAGTCGTGGAAGCATAAGATTGGCGAGACGACAACGATGGTACAATGGTGATCAAGGTGTCGCGCCGGTGACGATGGTGATCATGACGGTGCTTCGAAGATGGAGATCACAAGCACAAGATGATGATGGCCATATCATATCACTTATTTTGCATGTGATTTTTATCTTTTATGCATCTTATCTTGCTTTGATTGACGGTAGCATTATAAGATGATCCCTCACTAAATTATCAAAATATAAGTGTTCTCCCTGAGTATGCACCGTTGCGAAAGTTCTTCGTGCTGAGATACCATGTGATGATCGGGTGTGATAGGCTCTACGTTCAAATACAATGGGTGCAAAACAGTTGCACACGCGGAATACTCAGGTTTAACTTGACGAGCCTAGCATATAACAGATATGGCCTTGGAACACGGAGACCGAAAGGTCGAGCGTGAATCATATAGTAGATATGATCAACATATTGATGTTCACCATTGATACTACTCCATCTCACGTGATGATCCGACATGGTTTAGTTGATTTGGATCACGTGATCACTTAGAGGATTAGAGGGATATCTTTCTAAGTGGGAGTTCTTAAGTAATATGATTAATTGAACTCTAATTTATCATGAACTTAGTCCTGGTAGTATTAGCATATCTATGTTGTAGATCAATAGCTCGCGATATTGCTCCCCGTTTAATTTTTATATGTTCCTAGAGAAAACTAAGTTGAAAAATGTTAGTAGCAATGATGCGGATTGGATCCATGATCTGAGGATTATCCTCATTGTTGCACAGAAGAATTATGTCCTTGATGCACCGCTAGGTGACAGACCTATTGCAGGAGCAGATGCAGACGTTCTGAACGTTTGGCTAGCTCAATATGATGACTACTTGATAGTTTAGTGCACCATACTTAACGGCTTAGAATCGGGACTTCAAAGACGTTTTGAACGTCATGGAACATATGAGATGTTCCGGGAGTTGAAGTTAATATTTCAAGAAAATACTCGAGTTGAGAGATATGAAGTCTCCAACAAGTTCTATAGCTAAAAGATGAAGGAGAATAGCTCAAGGAGTGAGCATGTGCTCAGATTGTCTGGGTACTACAATCGCTTGAATCAAGTGGGAGTTAATCTTCCAGATAAAATAGTGATTGACAGAATTCTCTAGTCACCATCACCAAGTTAGTAGAACTTTGTGATGAACTATAATATGCAAGGGATAACGGAAACGATTCCCAAGATCTTCGTGATGCTGAAATCGATGAAGGTAGAAATAAAGAAAAACATCAAGAGTTGATGGTAAACAAAACCAATAGTTTCAAGTAAAGGGACAAAGGGAAGAAAGGGGAACTTCAAGAAGAACGGCAAGCAAGTTGCTGCTCAAGTGAAAAACCCAAGTCTGGACCTAAGCCTGAAACTGAGTGCTTCTACTGCAAAGGGACTGGTCACTGGAAGCGGAACTACCCTAAGTAATTGGCGGATAGGAAGGATGGCAAAGTGAACATAGGTATATTTGATATACATGTTATTGATGTGTACTTTACTAGTGTTTATAGCAACCCCTCAGTATTTGATACTAGTTTAGTTGCTAAGAATAGTAACTCGAAACGGGAGTTGCAGAATGAACAGAGACTAGTTAAGGGTGAAGTGACGATGTGTATTGGAAGTGGTTCCAAGATTGATATGATCATCATCGCACACTCCCTATACTTTCAGGATTAGTGTTGAACCTAAAATAAATGTTATTTAGTGTTTGCGTTGAGCATGAATATGATTGGATCATGTTTATTGCAATACGGTTATTCATGTAAACTAGAGAATAATTGTTGTTCTATTTACATGAATAAAACCTTCTATGGTCATACACCCAATGAAAATGGTTTGTTGGATCTCGATCGTAGTGATACACATTTTCATAATATTGAAGCCAAAAGATGCAAAGTTAATAATGATAGTGCAACTTATTTGTGGCACTGCCGTTTAGGTCAAATTGGTGTAAAGCGCATGAAGAAAATCCATGCTGATGGGCTTTTGGAATCACTTGATTATGAATCAGTTGATGCTTGAGAACCATGCCTCATGGGCAAGATGACTAAGACTCCGTTCTCCGGAACAATGGAGCGAGCAACAGATTTGTTGGAAATCATACATGCTGATGTATGTGGTCTGATGAATATTGAGGCTCGCGACAGGTATCATTATTTTCTGATCTTCACAGATGATTTGAGCAGATATGAGTATATCTACTTGATGAAACACAAGTCTGAAATATTTGAAAAGTTCAAAGAATTTCAGAGTGAAGAATCATCGTAACAAAAATAAAAGTTTCTACGATATGATCATGGAAGTAAAATATTTGAGTTACGAGTTTGGCCTTCAGTTAAAACAATGTGAAATAGTTTCACTACTCACACCACCTGGAACACCACAGTGTAATGGTGTGTCCGAACGTCGTAACCGTGCTTTATTAGATATGGTGCGATCTATGATGTCTCTTACCGATTACCACTATCGTTTTGGGGTTATGCATTAAAGACAGCTACATTCACATTAAATAGGGCACCATCTAAATCTGTTGAGACGACACCGTATGAACTATGGTTTGGCAAGAAACCTAAGCTGTCATTTCTTAAAGTTTGAGGTTGCAATGCTTATGTGAAAAAGTTTCAACTTGATAAGCTCAAACCCAAATCGGAGAAGTGCGTCTTCATAGGATACCCAAAAGAAAATGTTGGGTGTAGATCCGAAGGCATGATATTCATTGCTGAGGACGGATCCTTTCTAGAGAAGGAGTTTCTCTCGAAAGAAGTGAGTGGGAGAAAAGTAGAACTTGATGAGGTAACTATACCTGCTCCCTTATTGGGAAGTAGTTCATCACAGAAATCTGTTCCTGTGACTACTACACCAATTAGTGAGGAAGCTAATGATGATGATCATGTAACTTCAGATCAATTTGCTACCGAACCTCATAGGTAAACCAGAGTGAGATCTGCACCAGAGTGGTACGGTAATCCTATTCTGGAGGTCATGCTACTTGACCATGACGAGCCTACGAACTATGAGGAAGCGATGATGAGCCCAGATTCCGCGAAATGGCTTGAGGCCATGAAATCTGATATGAGATCCATGTATGAGAACAAAGTATGGACTTTGATTGACTTGCCCATTGATCGGCGAGCCATTGATATTAAATAGATCTTCAAGAGGAAGACGAACGCTGATAGTAGTATCACTATCTACAAAGCTAGAATTGTCACAAAAAGGTTTTTGACAAGTTCAAGGTGTTGACTACGATGAGAGTTTCTCACTCGTATCTATGCTTAAGTCTATCCGAATCATGTTAGCAATTGCCGCATTTTATGAAATCTGGCAAATGGATAAACAAAACTGCATTCCTTAATGGATTTATTAAAGAAGAGTTGTATATGATGCAACCAGAAGGTTTTGTCAATCCTAAAGGTGCTAACAAAATATGCAAGCTCCAGCGATCCATCTATGGACTGGTGCAAGCATCTCGGAGTTGGAATATATGCTTTGATAAGTTGATCAAAGCATATAGTTTTATACAGACTTGCAGTGAAGCCTGTATTTACAAGAAAAGTGAGTGGGAGCACTACAGCATTTCTGATAAGTATATGTGAATGCCATATTGTTGATTGGAGATAATGTAGAATTATTCTGCAAAGCATAAAGGAATGTTTGAAAGGAGTTTTTCAAAGAAAGACCTCGGTGAAGCTGCTTACATATTGAGCATCAGACTATAGAGATAGATCAAGACGCTTGATAAGTTTTTCAATGAGTACATACCTTGACAAGATTTTGAAGTAGTTCAAAATGGAATAGTCAAAGAAGGAGTTCTTGCCTGTGTTACAAGGTGTGAAGTTGAGTAAGACTCAAAACCCGACCACGACAAAAGATATATAGAGAATGAAAGTCACTCCCTATGCCTCAGCCATAGGTTCTATAAAGTATGCCATGTTGTGTACCAAACCTTAGGTCATCCACTTGAGGGAAAATTGCTATTGTCCCCTGCGTCGGTAGCTTCATCAACATCGTCACCACGCCGTCATGCTGACGAAACTCTTCCCCGAGCTCTACTAGATCGTGAGTTCGCGGGACATCACCGAGCTGAACATGTGCTGAACGCGGAGGTGTCGTATGTTCGGTGCTGAGGATCGGTCGATCGTGAAGACGTACGACTACATCAACCGCGTTGTTATAACGCTTCCGCTTAATGGTCTCCGAGGGTACGTGGACAACACTCTCCCCTCTCGTTGCTATGCATCACCATGATCTTGCGTGTGCGTAGGAATTTTTTTGAAATTACTACGTTCCCCAACAGTTTTGTAGGACAGTAGCAATTTTCCCTCAAGTGGATGACCTAAGGTCTGGTACACAACATGGCATACTTTATAGAACCTATGGCTGAGGCATAGGGAGTGACTTTCATTCTCTCTATATCTTTTGCCGTGGTCGGGTTTTGAGTCTTAGTCAACTTCACACCTTGTAACACAGGCAAGAACTCCTTCTTTGACTGTTCCATTTTGAACTACTTCAAAATCTTGTCAAGGTATGTACTCATTGAAAAACTTATCAAGCGTCTTGATCTATCTCTATAGATCTTGATGCTCAATATGTAAGCAGCTTCACCGAGGTCTTTCTTTGAAAAAATCCTTTCAAACATTCCTTTATGCTTTGCAAAATAATTCTACATTATCTCCAATCAACAATATGTCATTCACATATACTTATCAGAAATGCTGTAGTGCTCCCACTCACTTTTCTTGTAAATACAGGCTTCACTGCAAGTCTGTATAAAACTATATGCTTTGATCAACTTGTCAAAGCATATATTCCAACTCCGAGATGCTTGCACCAGTCCATAGATGGATCGCTGGAGCTTGCATATTTTGTTAGCACCTTTAGGATTGAGAAAACCTTCTGGTTGCATCATATACAACTCTTCTTTAATAAATCCATTAAGGAATGCAGTTTCGTTTATCCATTTGCCATATTTCATAAAATGCGGCAATTGCTAACATGATTCGGATAGACTTAAGCATAGATAAGAGTGAGAAACTCTCATCATAGTCAACACCTTGAACTTGTCGAAAACCTTTTTGCGACAATTCTAGCTTTGTAGATAGTAACACTACTATCAGCGTCCGTCTTCCTCTTGAAGATCCATTTAATCTCAATGGCTCGCCGATCAATGGGCAAGTCAATAAAAGTCCATAATTTGTTCTCATACATGGATCTCATCTCAGATTTCCTGGCCTAAAGCCATTTCGCGGAATCTGGGCTCATCATCGCTTCCTCATAGTTCATAGGCTCGTCATGGTCAAGTAACATGACCTCCAGAACAGGATTACCGTACCACTCTGGTGCGGATCTCACTCTGGTTTACCTACGAGGTTCGGTAGTAACTTGATCTGAAGTTACATGATCATCATCATTAGCTTCCTCACTAATTGGTGTAGTAGTCACAGGAACAGATTTCTGTGATGAACTACTTTCCAATAAGAGAGCAGGTACAGTTACCTCATCAAGTACTACTTTCCTCCCACTCACTTCTTTCGAGAGAAACTCCTTCTCTAGAAAGGATCCATTCTCAGCAATGAATATCTTGCCTTCGGATCTGTGATAGAAGGTGTGCCCAACATTTTCTTTTGGGTATCCTATGAAGACGCACTTCTCCAATTTGGGTTTGAGCTTATCAGGTTGAAACTTTTTCACATAAGCATTGCAACCTCAAACTTTAAGAAACGACAGCTTAGGTTTCTTGCCAAACCATAGTTCATACGGTGTCGTCTCAACGGATTTAGATGGTGCCCTATTTAACGTGAATGTAGCTCTCTCTAATGCATAACCCCAAAACGATAGCGGTAAATCAGTAAGAGACGTCATAGATCGCACCATATCTGATAAAGTACGGTTACGATGTTCAGACACACCATTAAACTGTGGTGTTCCAGGTGGCGTGAGTAGTGAAACTATTTCACGTTGTTTAACTGAAGGCCAAACTTGTAACTCAAATATTTTACTTCTGCGATCATATCGTAGAAACTTTTATTTTTGTTACGATGATTGCCCACTTCTCTCTGAAATTCTTTGAACTTTTCAAATGTTTCAGACTTGTGTTTCATCAAGTAGATATACTCATATCTGCTCAAATCATCTGTGAAGATCAGAACATAATGATACCTGCCGCGGGCCTCAATATTCATCGGACCACATACATCAGTATGTATGATTTCCAACAAATCTTTTGCTCGCTCCATTGTTCCGGAGAACGGAGTCTTAGTCATCTTTCCCATGAGGCATGGTTCGCAAGCATCAACTGATTCATTATCAAGTGATTCCAAAAGCCCATCAGCATGGATTTTCTTCATGCGCTTTACACCAATATGACCTAAACGACATTGCCACAAATAAGTTGCACTATCATTATTAACTTTGCATCTTTTGGCTTCAATATAATGAAAATGTGTATCACCATGATCGAGATCCAATAAACCATTTTCATTGGGTGTATGACCATAGAAGATTTTATTCATGTAAACAGAACAACAATTATTCTCTAACTTACATGAATAACCGTATTGCAATAAACATGATCCAATCATATTCATGCTCAACGCAAACACTAAATAACATTTATTTTAGGTTTAACACTAATTCCGAAAGTATAGGGAGTGTAGGATGATGATCATATCAATCTTGGAACCATTTCCAATACACATCGTCACTTCACCCTTAACTAGTCTCTATTCATTCCGCAACTCCCGTTTCGAGTTACTATTCTTAGCAACTGAACTAGTATCAAATACTGAGGGGTTGCTATAAACACTAGTAAAGTACACATCAATAACATGTATATCAAATATACATATGTTCACTTTGCCATCCTTCTTATCCGCCAATTACTTGGGGTAGTTCCGCTTCCAGCGACCAGTCCCTTTGCAGTAGAAGCACTCAGTTTCAGTCTTAGGTCCAGACTTGGGTTTTTTCACTTGAGAAGCAACTTGCTTGCCGTTCTTATTGAAGTTCCCCTTTCTTCCCTTTGCCCCTTTACTTGAAACTAGTGGTTTTGTTTACCATCAACACTTGATGCTTTTCTTGATTTCTACCTTCGTCGATTTCAGCATCACGAAGAGCTTGGGAATCGTTTCCGTTATCCCTTGCATATTATAGTTCATCACGAAGTTCTACTAACTTGGTGATGGTGACTAGAGAATTCTGACAATCACTATTTTATCTGGAAGATTAACTCGCACTTGATTCAAGCGATTGTAGTACCCAGACAATCTGAGCACATGCTCACTGCTTGAGTTATTCTCCTCCATCTTTTAGCTATAGAACTTGTTGGAGACTTCATATCTCTCAACTCGGGTATTTGCTTGAAATATTAACTTAAACTCCTGGAACATCTCATATGGTCCATGACGTTGAAAACGTCTTTGAAGTCCTGATTCTAAGTCGTTTAAGCATGGTGCACTAAACTATCAAGTAGTCATCATATTGAGCTAGCCAAACGTTCATAACATCTGCATCTACTCCTGCAATAGGTTTGTCACCTAGCGGTGCATCAAGAACATAATTCTTCTGTGCAGAAATGAGGATAAACCTCAGATCATGGATCCAATCCGCATCATTGCTACTAACATCTTCCAGCTTAGTTTTCTCTAGGAACATATCAAAAATAAAACAGGGGAACTAAACGCGAGCTATTGATCTACAACATAGATATGCTAATACTACCAGGACTAAGTTCATGATAAATTTATGTTCAATTAATCATATTACTTAAGAACTCCCACTTAGATAGACATCCCTCTAATCCTCTAAGTGATCACGCGATCCATATCAACTAAACCATGTCCGATCATCACGTGAGATGGAGTAGTTTCAATGGTGAACGTCACTATGTTGATCATATCGACTATATGATTCACGCTCGACCTTTCGGTCTCAGTGTTCCGAGGCCATATCTGTTATATGCTAGGCTCGTCAAGTTTAACCTGAGTATTCCGCGTGTGCAACTGTTTTGCACCCGTTGTATTTGAACGTAGAGCCTATCACACCCGATCATCACGTGGTATCTCAGCACGAAGAACTTTCACAATGGTGCATACTCAGGGAGAACACTTGTACCTTGATAATTAGTGAGAGATCATCTTATAAAGCTACCGTCGAACTAAGCAAACTAAGATGTATAAAAGATAAACATCACATGCAATCAAAATATGTGACATGATATGGCCATCATCATCTTATGCCTTTGATCTCCATCTCCAAAGCATCGTCATGATTTCCATCGTTACCGGCATGACACCATGATCTCCATCATCTTGATCTATATCAATGTGTCATCACATGGTCGTCTCGCCAACTATTGCTCTTGCAACTATTGCTATCGCATAGCGATAGAGTAAAGCAATTATTTGACGCTTGCATCTTATGCAATAAAGAGACAACCATAAGGCTTCTGCCAGTTGCCGATAACTTCAACAAAACATGATCATCTTATACAACAACTTATATCTCATCACGTCTTGACCAGATCACATCACAACATGCCCTGCAAAAACAAGTTAGACGTCCTCTACTTTGTTGTTGCAAGTTTTACGTGGCTGTTACGGGCTGAGCAAGAACCGTTCTTACCTACACATCAAAACCACAACGATAGTTTGTCAAGTTAGTGCTGTTTTAACCTTCTCAAGGACCGGGCGTAGCCACACTTGGTTCAACTAAAGTTGGAGAAACTGACACCCGCTAGTCACCTGTGTGCATAGCACGGCGGTAAAACCAGTCTCGCGTAAGCGTACGCGTAATGTCGGTCCGGGCCGCTTCATCCAACAATACCGCCGAACCAAAGTATGACATGCTGGTAAGTAGTATGACTTGTATCGCCCACAACTCACTTGTGTTCTACTCGTGCATATGACATCTATGCATAAAACTTGGCTCAGATGCCACTGTTGGGGAACGTAGTAATTTCAAAAATTTCCTACGCACACACAAGATCATGGTGATGCATGGCAACATGAGGGGAGAGTGTGTCCACGTACCCTCGTAGACCGAAAGTGGAAGCGTTAGCACAACACGGTTGATGTAGTCGTACGTCTTCACGATCCGACCGATCAAGTACCGAACGCACGGCACCTCCGAGTTCTGCACATGTTCAACTCGATGACGTCCCTCGAACTCCGATCCAGCCAAGTGTTGAGGGAGAGTTTCGTCAGCACGACGGTGTGATGACGATGATGATGTTTTACCGACGCAGGGCTTCACCTAAGCACCGCTATGATATGATCGAGGTGGATTATGGTGGAGGGGGGCACCGCACATGGCTAAGAGATCAACAGATCAATTGTTGTGTCTTTTGGGGTGCCCCTGCCCCCGTATATAAAGGAGTGGAGGAGGGGGAGGGCCGGCCCTCTCTATGGCGCGCCCTAGGGGAGTCCTACTCCCACCGTGTTGGCGTTCTGGGAACGGGGGTCCCCAGACTTGCCTGCCTACGGCCTGCGGCGTGGCTCAAAATGGGGCCCAGCACGGCCCATCTTCATCAACACAGACCCAAGACCCTCGCGAGGGGCCAAGCCTCGCGGGGCGGATGACACGGAGCTTCCTCAGGCACGGCCTTACCAGGCTGGCTCGCGAGGAGGCGGAGAGATCAAGGCGGGGTACGTCACGAGGTGCCCGTAACGCAAGCCATGACGACCAAGGGTGCCAGGCGGGCGCCAGCCCGCGCAGTGTCCTCCTTTCCTCTTTGGTGCAAAGGGAGCAAGCGCAGACGAGAGCATCAAGCAAAGGCACCCGTTTCGGTGCAACGAGACCAAGACCAGTCCAACGGCAGGGAGGAAGTCATTGTGGAGCCCAAGCCAGCGTCACCGCCAGAGCCTTTGGCAGGCGAGGACCAACTTTAGTCAGGATAAGTGTACCAGATGTTCCCCTTCAAAATGGCCAATTGTTGGCGCCCTTCCCGCTCAATATTTGGGAAGAGGCCCAGGGCCTTTGCCTATAAATAGGACTAGCCACCCACAGGGTAGAGGGATGGAAATCGGAGAGAGAATCGAGAAGAGAGAGAGAGAGGGGTGACTGAACTCCTCCCAGCAGTTCATCCCCCCAACCAAGAACAGACCCTCGCGAGGCTGTTCTTCCTTGTATTGCTCATCGTCATCAGCCCAAGAGGCAATCCACCACACCACACACTGGAGTAGGGTATTACACCACAACGGTGGCCCGAACCAGTATAAACCCTGTGTCTCTTGTGCTGTTCTTTCCATAGCTTAGATCTTAGCGAGGCAGAGGGGTGCAGGTAGGTAGAAGGCAAAATCTCCGCGCGCACCCCAGTGTTCGAACCTCAAGGGTCTGCCGGAACCCGAAATCCGACATTTGGGGCGCCAGGTAGGGGTGCGCCGGAATCCACCTTCTACCGCTTCGTGTCCCGTCGCGTCGTCATCACCATGTCCGGCGACGAGGCGGGCAACCCAGATCCATGGGCGGCGTGGCCCGCCCACGCAGAGCCGCTCGCCTCGGGCGACCCCATGCCCCAGGCAGCTCGTGGTCCGCAGGGCGCTGCGGGCCGCGGGCGACGCGGACAGGCTTCGATAGCTCTCACACCGTGGCAGGCGCGGTCGGCAGCAAGGGCCTCCAATCACGCCGCGACCACAACACCGTACACCCGCCGGGACCAGGCGAACTCGAGGGCCGCGCTCACGGTGGCCCGAGAGCTGCTGCAGTGCAGGCTGCTGGAGGGCGGCCGCGACGTGCTGCTGGAGTGGGTGGCAGAGCTCCTGGGCTTTGCCGCCTCGGGGGCTCACCCCTTCTGCACCCAGCTCCCATCTCAAGCCCAGGGCGGCCCGCTCGGGGGCTCCGCGCGCGCTCGCGGGCTCCAAGGCTACACCAACGCCAGCGAAGCTGTCGGCACCGGACCGGCGGCGGCGCTGCCCCCGCTCCCGGTCCGCGAAGAAGAAGGACTCGACGCGACCCACGGTCCCAGTGGACAGCCGCGCTACCACCCCACGGTGGGCGCGTCAAGCAGAGCTGCATGGCACGCGGAGCACTACGGCGTGGCCTTCGGGATGATGGCGCCAGAAGAATATGTGCCACACATGATGGACCAAGGGCACCCTCACGAGGGTGAACAAGGCTCACTCCTCAGCCCAAGCTGGGGGGACGAGGCGCCAGAAGCTGAGCTCTTCCAGGAGCCCCGGGACGGTCCCACCAGCCACGCTGGAGGCAGTGATTATCGGGTACCGCTAATTCCTCAGGAGCAGGCATACGCTAATCATGGATCGCAGGAGGTGCAGGTCGCCACAGCGAGCAGCTGCCCCGCTCCCACAGTCTCCTACCCCTTGGGAGGAGGGCGCAGGGGGCTGCAGGAGAGGGGCCGAGACCCGACATCACCACCGCGGCGTTTGGAGCAAGGTGTTCTCAAGAGGTAGGCCCTCTGCTGGGGAGGTGCCTCAGGGCCTGCCCCTGGCGGAGGACCCGTGGTCGTCGGGGGAACCGCTGGCGACCGCTCTACCCCATCGGCGACGTCCTGGTTTCCGGTCGTCGTTGATGGCACTAGAGTGTGGCGCAAGGCAGGGCCCTCGTATGGCGATATGAAGCAAGGCCGGTACCTGTGAAGAAGGCCCAGTGCCTGTGAAGCTCGCCGCCCCGTAACACTCTCACGTAATAATGAGTGGGGCTGTACACGCCCCGGAGTCTCAAGGGTGCCGGCCTCAGGCCCTGGGGCTCCCTCCCACGCCCAGTGGCAGCACTTAGCTCCGCGCTGGTGAGAAGACGTACAAGACTAGATTAGGTGCCGGATGTGGCCTTTTGTCTGCTTTCATTGCTTTTCCCTTTGGCTGTCACTTTCCCCCGCTGGATTTAAGTTGGATTCGAATTTGAGATTTGCGTGTGTTCAGGGAAGGGGTGCTTAGTCTCGTTCGAGCAATTTCTCGCATTTTGATTACCACTTCGCCTCAGCTGCCTCCCCTCGTGAGCCCCTCGCGAGCCGGGTCAGGCCCAGCTTGCGCGCAGCCCAGACTGCCACCGCCGCGTCCTCTCAGGAGGTTTTTTTTTACTGCAGATCCTACGGATTCGATCAAGGAACACTCGGGACACCACAACCTCCCATAGGCTACCTCAGGGCCCGCACGGGACAAAGGTAAACTAGCCGACTAGCGCGTCGCTTAAGCCAACCACTTGGCGTGGGCGCATGGGCAATGTAGCGTCTACTAATACGATGAACACAAGTTTTACATGAGGGGCTCCCCCTCCCAAAATGCTCTCACAGCCATGAGGCCAAAACCTGAGTTCTATTCATGCAGGGTAAGGAAACAGGAACGATGCATGATCAGTCGGATAAATCCCCCAATGCGTCCTCAGGAGCACCACCCGAACCGTTGCTGGCGTCGCTGGACTCGCCATCGCTGTCTGCGTCACCGCCAGCGGCGTCAGGGCCGTTCACCACACCGCCCTCGTCTGCAGCCACGATCACGCCATCGTCGTCCAAAGCGAAGGCCCTGACAAGAGCATCCACATTGTCTTCCACCTAGTGCGCCAGGTCGTCTCGGACGGCCTGGGGGACTGGGGCGATGGCGGCGTCGAAATCGAAGTGGGGATCCATGTTCCGGAGATTGCTGAAGACGCGAGAAAAGGAGCGCCCGAGCAGAGCGTGGCTCCTCTCCTCCACCAACCTGTCAGCCCTGACCGACCGCACCTCCAGCTGCGTCACCACGTCGGTGAAGAACTGAAGGTTGCCGACGTAGTTGACTGCGTGCGGCTCGCCAACAGCCGCCTCGCAGATGTTGTCCAAGGCTGTGTTGGCTCTCTCCCGGAGCATGGAGAGCATGGGGCCGTGCTCATACTCCAGGATCCGCCGCTGACGTATCTCGTCCGCATTCTGGCGCGCGACGACCTCAGCCTCCTCCACCCGCTGGCGAAGAAGGAGCACCTCGGCCTGGGAGGTGGTTGACTCCCCTTGCGCTACCTCAAGGGCAGCCCGAAAAGCATCGGCCCGCTGCGTCGCTTCCTCCAGCTTGGCCCTCAAGGCAGCAGTCCTACCTTCAGCCTCGGCTCGGATCAACCCCAGCCTCTCCTCGAACTCGTGCTCGAGGTTCAAGCGTGCCATCACCACCCGACGTCCGACCTCATCTAGGACACGGGCTTCCCGTCCAGCGACATCATCTTCCGCCTGCGTCACCAAGCGCTCCCTCATCTCCAGACGCTCGTACTCGCGGGTACGTTCGGCGGCTTCCAGCGTCAGTGCCTCCTCACGCTTCTGGAGCTCTGCTGAGTCGCCAGAGGCCACCTTCATCGACGCGAGGGCTGCCTCGCGCAGCTCCACTTGCTCCTCCAGTGAGTGGCACCAGGCCAGGAGCTCCCGAGCCCGCTCCTCCGCTGCCTCTCGCCTCCGGTCAGCTTCACGGGCCTCCTCAGCGGCCCAAGATCGGGCCTCCCGAGAGTCCACCAGCGACGCCTTGGCCTCTGCGTCGTCAAGATCGCGCTGACGGCGCGCAAGGGCGATGGCGCCCTCCAGCTCGCGCCTCTCTGCAGCCAAGCGCAGGCCCTCGGCCTCAAGGCGCGCGTCTTCATCAGCAAGCTCCTCACCAAGCAGGCTCACCGCGTCAGCCGCCCTTCGAAGGAATCCTTGGCGAAGAGCGCGACGCTCGCGGGCGCGCTCGAGCACGTCTTCCACACCATCATCTGCCCCAAGCAAGCGCCGGGGGCCACGAATCAGCACTTCCCCTCTGGGCAGGGGGCTGGGGGCTGGCACCCTCGCGACGTCCGGGCACGCCACGCCAGAAGCCCGGCCTGGAGCCAGCCCGTCCCCAGATGAAGAGCGCAGGGAGCGCCTCAGCCAATCGCAGTCCACGACCAGGCGAGAAGCCCATGACAGGCTGGCTATGCCACAAGAAGGCCCGTGAAGGAGGATCGCGAGGTGTGCAGGGCCACGATGCGCCTCGGGACGGTTCGCCTCTCCGATCGCCCTCACCACAAGGGCTCTGCTGCTCGGAGCGCTTGAGGACGGTGGAGGGGGCGAGGCCAAGGGGGACGGCACCTCAGCCATCTCCGCGAGCTCGGCTGGAAGGGGCCTACGGAGCAAGGATCAGTAAAAGCAATAGAAGGATCGGGAGCTGGGAAAGGAGAAGGCTTACTCATCAGTGGCGAAGTACTTCCTACGCTTCAGCAGGCGACAAGGGTAATCGTCGCCCAGGGCCTCCCTTCTCTTCCGGAGGGCCTCAAAGTCCACGCAGAAGCGGCCCAAGAGTTGAGCGCAGGGATCAACCTGCGACGAAGACGGAGCGTCAAGGCGATCCGCGTTAGGGGCGCCTGCCTGATGCGCACTGCCAATCGCCTTGCCAAGAGAAGCGGCTGGAGCCTCAAGGGCCTCAGTCGCAGGCGCTGAGGGCAGCAGCTTGCCACCCTCAGCCTCAGCGGCACGGGCCCCAAGAGCTACTCCCTCATGAGCATCGCCCGGCGCTGTCACCCCGCCGGGAGCCCCCTCGGCCTCTGGCGCCTCATGCCTCCCTGCTCCTCCACTTGAGGAAGAGTCGCCTTGGCCGATTTGAAGGGTAGTCACCATCACTGGGTTCTCGCGAGGCCCCTGGAGGCCGGCGGGGCGTGGCCCCCACTCATCAAAGATAGGCATCTGATTCACAAAATTGCCCCTGTTCTGGCAGAGGTACAGCAAGGCCCCTCCCTGCTGGATGCTGCCAGGGTTGGGGTCCCCAGTCAGGATCAAGAGCGTTGTCCTCAGCACTTCAAGCGTCAGGTCCTCTTCCTGGAGCCTCATACGATCATCACGCCCGCTGAAGGCCCACATCCGGCGGGAGTGGCGTTGGAGAGGAGCAACGCGGCGTAGCAGGAACTCCTTCACCACCTTGGGCGCTGTCACGCCAAGCGACCTCAAGAACGCGAAGCGGTGCCAGATGAAGACGAGCCGGGGGCTCTCAAGCATCTCCTGGACCCAGCCCGAATTGGGGACAACAAGCGAAGTTGGCTCCGATAGCAGGGGGCTGGTCACCCTTACATCCACATACAGCCACCGCTCGCGGAACCCAGCCGCAGGCGGAGGGAGCCTGAAGTCAATCCCTGAGGCCGCTGTCTTAGACGCGGCAGCGAAGCTCACGCACGCCGAGCATTGGGTAGGGTCAACAAGACGCAGAGAGAAGAAGTGGCGCAGCAAGGCAACCGAAGGAAGGATGCCCATCATTGCCTCGCAAACAAAGGCGAAGACCGAAAGAAGGGTGATGGATTCAGGACCCAGATGCATCATGTGGATCTGATAGTGGGAAAGCATGACATTGAAGAAATCAGAAAAGGGGGGAACCAGACCCGCCCACAGGGCGTCGGCGAAATACTGGACCTCGGTGACTATCCTGTCGATGGAGAAGTGAGACGCGGGCCAGGCCGTCGTCCTCCCGCATTCATTGAAGATAGTGGCCAAAGCCAAGCTGACCTTGCCCAAGCCCTCAGTGGGGGCCGCCAACGATGGCGAGCAAAGCGGAGGCATGGGTTTCTTCCCTCTTCCCTTCTTCGTCGGAGCCATGGTGATGGGAGGGGGGGAAGGTTCGAGATTGGGTTGAAAACAGAAGCTGGAGTTCGAGCGGAGGAAGGACAGAGGGCGCTCGAGCAATAGAAAGGGGAGCGGCTGTGTACGACTACGAGTCCGCCTAGCATGGCGCAAAATAAGGGGGGCGTGGGGGAACAGTGCCGCCCATGCCCAATCAACCGCCACGCGGCGCCCAAGGCCGCAGGCTGTTAGGGCCCGCGACGCTTCGCTCTTACCCTTTCGCCTCCCTGCACGGCCAAGTCCGGGCGCGCCTTGGTCCCGGGGGCTACTATCGGCGTTCTAAGAACGGGGGTCCCCAGACTTGCCTGCCTGCGGCCTGCGGCGTGGCTCAAAAGGGGGCCAGCACGGCCCATCTTCATCAACACAGACCCAAGACCCTCGTGAGGGGCCAAGCCTCGCAGGGCAGAGGACACGGAGCTTCCTCAGGCACGGCCTCATCAGGCTGGCTCGCGAGGAGGCGGAGAGATCAAGGCGGGGTACGTCACGAGGTGCCCGTGACGCAAGCCATGACGACCAAGGGTGCCAGGCGGGCACCAGCCCGCGCAGTGTCCTCCTTTCCTCTTTGGTGCAAATGGAGCAAGCACAGGCGAGAGCATCAAGCAAAGGCACCCGTTTCGGTGCAACGAGACCAAGACCAGTCCAACGGCAGGGAGGAAGTCATTGTGGAGCCCAAGCCAGCGTCACCGCCAGAGCCTTTGGCAGGCGAGGACCAGCTTTAGTCAGGATAAGTGTACCAGATGTTCCCCTTCAAAATGGCCAATTGTTGGCGCCCTTCCCGCTCAATATTTGGGAAGAGGCCCAGGGCCTTTGCCTATAAATAGGACTAGCCACCCACAGGGTAGAGGGATGGAAATCGGAGAGAGAATCGAGAAGAGAGAGAGAGAGAGGGGTGACTGAACTCCTCCCAGCAGTTCATCCCCCCAACCAAGAACAGACCCTCGCGAGGCTGTTCTTCCTTGTATTGCTCATCATCATCAGCCCAAGAGGCAATCCACCACACCACACACTGGAGTAGGGTATTACACCACAACGGTGGCCCGAACCAGTATAAACCCTGTGTCTCTTGTGCTGTTCTTTGCATAGCTTAGATCTTAGCGAGGCGGAGGGGTGCAGGTAGGTAGAAGGCGAAATCTCCGCGCGCACCCCAGTGTTCGAACCTCAAGGGTCTGCCGGAACCCGAAATCCGACACACCGGGAGTAGGATTCCCCCTTTCCTAGTAGAACTAGGAGCCCTTCCAAGTAGGAGTAGGAGGGAAGGAAAGGGAAGGGAAAAGGAGAAGGAAGGAAGGGGGCGCCCCCCTCCCTAGTACAATTCGGACCAGCCCATGGGGAGGGGTGCGGCCACCCTTTGAGGCATTTCTCTCCTTTCCCGTATGGCCCATTAAGGCCCAATACGAATTCCCGTAACTCCCCGGTACTCCCGAAAATACCCAAATCACTCGGAACCTTTCCGATGTCCGAATATAGTCGTCCAATATATCGATCTTTACATCTCGACCATTTCGAGACTCCTCGTCATGTCCCCGATCTCATCCGGTACTCCGAACTCCTTCGGTACATCAAAACACATAAACTCATAATATAACCGTCATCGAACTTTAAGCGCGGACCCTACGGGTTCGAGAACTATGTAGACATGATCGAGACACATCTCCGGTCAATAACCAATAGCGGAACCTGGATGCTCATATTGGCTCCTACATATTCTACGAAGATCTTTATCGGTCAAACTGCATAACAACATACGTTGTTCCCTTTGTCATCGGTATGTTACTTGCCCGAGATTCGATCGTCGGTATCTCAATACCTAGTTCAATCTCCTTACCGGCAAGTCTCTTTACTCGTTCCGTAACACATCATCCCACAACTAACTCATTAGTTGCAATGCTTGCAAGGCTTATAGTGATGTGCATTACCGAGTGGGCCCAGAGATACCTCTCCGACAATCGGAGTGACAAACCCTAATCTCGAAATACACCAACCCAACAAGTACCTTTGGTGACACTTGTAGAGCATCTTTATAATCACCCAGTTACGTTGTGACGTTTGGTAGCACACAAAGTGTTCCTCCGGTAAACGGGAGTTGCATAATCTCATAGTCATAGGAACATGTATAAGTCATGAAGAAAGCAATAGCAACAAACTAAACGATCAAGTGCTATGCTAACAGAATGGGTCAAGTCAATCACATAATTCTCTAATGATATGACCCCGTTAATCAAATGACAACTCATGTCTATGGCTAGGAAACTTAACCATCTTTGACTCAACGAGCTAGTCAAGTAGAGGCATACTAGTGACATACTGTTTGTCTATGTATTCACACATGTATTATGTTTCCGGTTAATACAATGCTAGCATGAATAATAAACATTTATCATGATATAAGGAAATAAATAAACATTTATCATGATATAAGGAAATAAATAATAACTTTATTATTGCCTCTAGGGTATATTTCCTTCAATAATCACCCAGTTACATTGTGACGTTTGGTAGCACACAAAGTGTTCCTCCGGTAATCGGGAGTTGCATAATCTCATAGTCATAGGAACATGTATAAGTCATGAAGAAAGCAATAGCAGTAAACTAAAACGATCAAGTGCTAAGCTAACGGAATGGGTCAAGTCAATCACATCATTCGTCTAATGATGTGATCCCGTTTATCAAATGACAACTCATGTCTATGGTTAGGAAACATAACCATCTTTGATCAACGAGCTAGTCAAGTAGAGGCAAACTAGTGACACTCTGTTTGTCTATGTATTCACACATGTACTAAGTTTTCAGTTAATATAATTCTAGCATGAATAATAAACATTTATCATAATATAAGGAAATAAATAATAACTTTATTATTGCCTCTAGGGCATATTTCCTTGACGTCTATCCATCATCTTGATTGCCTGCACACGATGCGGTCAGATCCTACTCTTGGCACCTTGCCAAGGACGGTGATGGTGGTGTTTTTCTGCGTCGTCCCCTTCTTGAAGGCATTGTCGTGGAGAAGCTCTAGACCCCTATCCGCTACCTCCGAGGAAACCTTAGATCATTCGATCGGATGACGGCGATGCTCATGTGTCGTACCCCTCTTAAGGGCATCATTCTTGAAGGTGTTCATAGGCTCGAGGGACCAGTGGACGGCATCTGTGATGGAGCGGCTTCCCTGTGACGCATCGACGTCGTGGAGTCTTGACGGCGAGGCGCAACAAAGTCTCGGTGACAGATGCATGATGATAAACACACGTAGGAAGGAGGCGCTGTCTGGCGCCGTGGGGGCGTCGACGGCAGGCCTGATTAGGTCGATGCATCAGTACCTGCTTTGAATATGGATTGATTGATGACGACGGCGACGACCTATGAGTGTGTCGTATTGGTTTGTGCCCCACACCCGGTATGTGGCTTGATCAGGGCCCCCGGCTTTAGATGTTAGGCTAGGTGAGAAGTCTGGGTATTCGTCTCACACTTTTTGCACCCCTTCATCAATGGATAGGAGTAGCGACAGATGTTGTCAAGGTGGCGGCTTCAAACATATTGATGTATTACTTTGTAAGGTCATTGTGAATAATTAATAAAGTGGTTGCATTCAAACATATTGATGTACGCCCTCCGGTCCTTTTTACTCTGCATATAAGAATAGTCTAAAGTCAAACTTCGTAAAGTTTGACCAGATTTATATGAAAAAATATTAGCGTCTGCAATGCTAAACTTATACAATATGAAAATTAAAGTCATGACGCATCTAATGTTGTTGATTTCACATTCCGAATGTTGGTATTTTTTTTCTATATGCGAACTAAAAAGGACCGAAGGGAGTATTACTTTGTAAGGTCTTTATGAATAATTAATAAAGTGGTTGCATGCATCTCCCAGATGCAGAGACCGGGGGTCATCCTTTTTTTTAAAAGATCATCTTGATTGCCACTCTCTGTGAAAAGATATAACTACATATTTATTTTCCATGGAGTTAAATATGTCGTAGGTGTTTCAATTTGTCCGTTATGATCAATTTAGTGCCTAAATTTATAAAATACATAAAAATGATCCTATAACTTAGTGCATGGTGCATATACGATGCCATCGTATGTGCTACCTGCATGGCGTGACAGCTGGGGGCTGCCCCACATGTCAGTAGGTGTGAGAGCTTGCCTGTGATAGGTGAGATGAGCATGTATTTTTTATTCAAACCCGCGTCTTACTATAGGTTAAATAGCATGCATGCTAACCCACGGTGTATTTAACTCTTAATAATATGGCTGCTTGCATCAATTTGATGCATAGATGGGGCAATCCTTCTTTTCAAAAAGAAATCAATAAAATAAAATCACGCGTGAGAGATACATAGAACCTAAATTTGTTTGCCAGTGCGGTAGCCATTCACTCATCTTGGGTTTGTGTGTCGTATGTGGTATGGTGTTAGCTTTGGGTAATTCCTGTGTACGCACTGATGAATTTGTGAATATTTTTGGTTCTTCAAGTGTAGGTCCTTTAATCAGCTGAAACACTTTGTTACTGCTTTACTTCTAACATGGGTCCTGTCTACTTTTGTGATGTTAATTCAATGCTTACATACTTCAACAATACTTTGCCCCATTGGCATCACACAACATCAAATGAATATGCCGGATGTTATATGTGCAGTTGGCTCACGAAAGCAAGTCAAATTATAGCTAACTGTGAGTTCATGATGAATCTTGTTAAGCAGATGATGTGCAGAGAATGCTATCACCAGCCAGATGGCTAGATGCCATTATGCATAACATATCAGTGCATATCATGGTCTACCACACATTAGTTCACAATCAGATGCAGGTCCAACACACATTTAGGCTAACAGTCTTGCCATGAGAATTAGATAGATAATTAAACATATTCAGGGGTGCTACCCGCAGCAGTGACCCTCACCGACACCTTCGTGGCTTCCATATCCAGAAAGGATACCCCCTGATGACTTGAGCGACTCATGCACTCATTCCACTAGCTGAAGGGTGCTTTTTTATTCATTGCAAACTAAAATATACTCCCGGATACCACCATACATGTTGTTTGGGAAGTCTCCCTCGTTTCCTTTCAAAGTGAGAATTTCGTATGCCATCTGCACCCTTATGTATGCAATCATACGCTGAAGGCAGCATGTCAATTACTAATTGTATGCTTAGATACCAATTCAATTCTAGTGGAAAGATCTGCTAAGTTACTAGGGTTGGGATTGTCCTCAACATCACACCATCGAATTCATTGATGTAGTGGAGTATGTAGAAACCGTCGTCAGCACTGCATTTTTAGGTAGCAAATCATCAGTTTTTGCATGACAATCAATGGATCATAATTTGAAGTCAAAAATGTTTGTTGGCCAAACTTACACGATGCAGTTCTGATGCATGCCACTATTGTACTTACAAGTCCAGGGATAAGTGGCAAAATGTCGTTCTGGATACCATACACAAATGCACTGACACAAGGCAGCGCAGAATACGGCGGCTGATTTCACTGTGCTTCTGCTCCATCACTGCGGTGGGTGTGCTGGGGACCGGGACTGCATCCTCTTCCGCCCGGTCTCGCCAGGCCTGTAGGGTTCTGATGCCGGATGTGTGCTGAACGAACCACCTCTCCGCTCTCCCCTGTCAGGCTGCCGCAGTTCTGGTGGCTCTGGGCGAGCCCCCAAGAAGACTGCTGGCCGGAAGCCGGTGCCCAACCCACTGGTGCTGTCCCTCCCGTCGCCGGTTGCTCCATCGTGCGGGGATCTTCAGGCTGCGCTCGGCTCTGCGGGTGCGGCCGCCAAGGCCAGGCACTCCAAGGCGACCCCGGTGGTTCAGCGGGCTCCAAGTGCAAGATCCAAGGCGGCGCTGGGGGAGCTTTCCTCCCTGGAGAGTGCTCAGCTTCGCCTCGCTGACAAGAACCTCGAGACTGCAGGTAATCCCCCTCCCTCTTTCAAAATTTTGAACGCTTTCTATGATCTTCAATAGCTTCGATCCTCGACGATAGCGGTTTCGAGTTAGGTTCAGAGGGCGGGGCTATTATTTCTCTGATCCGTGCGCGTGAGGATGCCCAGGCGTCTCTGGCAGAATCCGCGGCTGTGGCTAAGGCCATCGCAGCCGCCAAGCTGGCCCAGGACACAATTGGGGCTATGCCTAGCGATCGGGTGCTTGTCCTGTCGAGTGGAGGGGCTGAAGCCAGGGAGGTGGACGCGACCCCCTCCACCAGCCGTGCCCCAGCCAAAAAAAGAGTGGCAAAACCGGTGACCTCCAGAGGGATTCGCCTCCGCAACCGTATAATCTGATGCGTTATCTATTCTGGAACATTAGGGGCTGCGACCACTCGGGCAGACACACCCAGCTTAGAGAATACATCGCTCGTGAACAAATCGATATCGTTGCGCTTCAAGAGACGATCAAAGATGACTTAACCTTTAGAGATCTTGCGGCTTTTGATCCCCTCCAGCGTTTCCTTTGGGGATGGGTTCCCTCATGTGGCCACTCGGGCGGGCTTCTCTTGGGTTGTAATCGTGATATTTGTGATGTTGTAAGATGGAAACAAGTACTTTTGATCAAACACCGAGTGTCCTTAACTAAGTGGGCGATAGTGTGCGTGTACGGCCCGGCCGACCACTCGCGCGAGGGGGAATTTTTGGGCGAAATTCAAGCTCTGGTTGGGACCAAGCAAGCCGCGAACACCCCTATCGTTCTTGGGGGTGATTTCAACCTTATCCGCTCGGGGGTGGATAAAAATACCCATAATATTGACTGGCCAAGGGTGGCATTGTTCAATAACGCCATCGTGGCGTCCGCCTTGCGGGAAATCGCTAGGACCAGCGCTAGATTTACTTGGACTAACAAACAGGTAGCCCCGGTTCGTAGCGTTCTTGATCGTGTTTTCGTTTCGTCTGATTGGGAAGTCTTATTCCCCCTGTGTACGCCTGTAGCGGAAACTCGTATCTGGTCGGATCACGTCCCGCTTATCTTGGCCTTAGGGGAGGACATGATGAAGCGAAGCCCGCGTTTTTACTTCAAAACAGGCTGGTTTGAGGTCGACGGTTTTGTTCCTTTGATCATCACTCACTTGGAGCTAGCGGTGGTAGCAACCTGCCAGCCCAGGGGGCCAATGGATCTATGGATCTCACCGGCCGGAGCCTTACGTGGCTTCCTCCGTGGTTGGGGGGCAAACCATGGTAGTGCATTGAAGAGGGCTAGGGAAGCTCTCATAGAAGAAATAAAATCCCTCGACGCCCAAGCAGATTCCAGATCCTTCTCGGAGGCTATGTGGGCCAATTGATACATCCTAGAAAACCAGGTGCTTTCCATCCTCAGGGCAGAGGAGGAATATTGGCATCGTCAGGGCGGCGTCAAGTAAATCACCAAGGGAGACACTAACACGGGTTATTTCCATGCCTACGCCAACGGGCATAAACGGAAATTCTCGATCCTGCGACTCCAATCCGAGCAAGGGGTGCTGGTAAGCCAAGCGGATATATCGGCTCACATTTATGAGTTATTCCTCAATCTGTTGGGAATAGCAGAGGAGAAACCCCCGCGCCTTTGAGCACAGTAGACATCTCGCGCCTCAACTTTGGGGTCATTAGCTTAATCCCAAAGGTCAAAGGGGCTGACACCACTACAAAAAAAAGACACATCCGTGACATTTTGGGCCGAACAATTTTTCTCTGTCATACATATGACACTTCTATGACGATAATTGTGACAAAACCCGGTATCATCATAGATGTGGTGGGCTCCTACTTCTATGACAAAAAATCATGACAGAAAATGGGCTTTTTGTCCTGGGCGGGCCGGAGACGCAGCTGCATGACATTCTTTGGGCCGTCCATGATGGAAAAAACCGTGGTAGAAGCGAGGGCGAGGAAAAGTTCGGGGAGTTCCCGGTTACGGTGGGAGGTCGGGGGCTGAGCGATGCGCGTTTCTCTCGTACACGTACGCGCGTGTGTGCGAGGCGTTGGCTCTAACTAAACCCGAGCGAGGCGTTGGGCTCTAACTGAACCCGAGCGATTGCACTGCAGGCTACGCGTTACTGAACCCGAGCGATCGATCGATGGCTGTTAACTGAACCTGTTGGGGATATTACTATCAGTTATGACCCGCCCAGGAGGGACCGGGTCAGCCCCAATGGCGGGTTACACAAGAAGCCCAGCAAACATTCAAGATTATAGTTTATTAAGTCTTATAGAAGGCCCAAAGGCCTAAAGGCGGTTTAAGACCTATTATTGTGAACCGTCGTATGTAAAGAAAGACTTGTAAAGAAATGCATGTAAAGGAAGTCACCGAGCCAGACACGATTATGAGCCGGCCGGGACTCTGTAGGCCACCAGGTGTCAACCCGTGTATATAAGGGGACGACCTGGTGGCGGCTTAGGGCAAGAAACAACAAGTCAAGAACCAAGCCGGCGAGTTGAGCCTATTGGTGATCGAAACCCCAGCAATACCAATCCCAACTAGACGTAGGCTTTTACCTTCATCATAAGGGGCCGAACTAGTATAAAACTCTCTCGTGTCCTTTGTCCCGATTAACCCCTTTAAGCTTCCTAGTGCGATGGCCCTACGACTAAGTCCTTGCTCTAGGACATCTGCCGTGACAATTCCACGACAGTTGGCGCCCACCATGGGGCCAACGCACGGTGGATTTGAGTTCTTGAAGGGCAACTTAGAAGGGCTCAAGGGATACGCTGTGGGCCGGATGACCAAGAGTCGTCGCAGCAAGCTCTACATCGACGACGAAGGCTGGGGCCCCGAGGCCGGCTCAATTGAGTATGGATACCGGGTCCCCTTCGGCGGAATTCACATCTTCACAGGCCGGATCGGCAAGTCAGGACCTGAACCGGACGTCCACACCAACCTCATCGAAACGGCTCGGCGCGCCGGGACCGCCCGTGTTCAATCTGCCGTGAAGCATGCCTTCGTGGGCTGCATCCACGGCGGTGAATATTCTGAAGGATCAGTGGAGGGCGGTGAGACGGCCGTCTGTTCTGACACTGCATCATCAACCGGCAAGACGGACTCTTTGTACCAGCTACAGGACGGCATGCTCGGGGGCTGTTCCGATGGCAGCAGTATTCCGGACCCTCTTGAGCTGCCAAATTGGGCCGGAGTCTTCATGGCAGGGACACAGCCCGGGCAGAATTCTACAGCAGCATCGGCGACAGCTACCAGGTCGGCTGCGACCGGGTCAGGAGACCCCGCGCGCCCCCCGGCTCAGATCTTGATGGACCTCATGGATAAACTAACGACTCTGTTGACTGCTGTGGTAGAGCCGGCGGATAAAGCCCAGCATGACGCAGAGGTGGCACGCGTACGTGAAGAGATGGTGCAAGCTAAGGAAAATCTAGCCGCAGAGGAAGTCAGGATGGCAGCATAGTGGGCGGCTTTGGACGCTCGTGCTCAACAGCTTCAAGCGAAGACCTTCTGGCTCTCGGTGGATCTGAACGCATCAAATGAGGTCATGAGGAGGAGGCATCAGAAAACCCAATCACGTCTGCCTCTGACGCTCGATCCTAGGAATCTTTTTCACACACCCGGGGCCGGTGGAAGTGACCCGCCGGAGGCACCCCGGATTACAACACCCGGCGCACCAGTCCAGCCGCACGCCATGAATCCACCTCGTATAAATACCGCTCCGCCTCATTACGTCCCAATGCCGCCGGGTCACTTCTCCAACCCTTTGAAAAACCTCATCGCAGCACCGGCTCGTTTGGCGGCTCTTCCGATGGAAGGTGACTCGCGGGCGGCAATTGAAACACGGAGGGTAAGAGAACTTCAAACAGCTCTGGCGCAGCAGGATGCATACTCCTACAATCGAGACATGATCCATTCAACTCCTCGCCCAAGCCGGAGCCCGAGTTACAGTAGGCATATGGAATCCACAGATATGTCAAGCAATGCTCAACACCACAACCGGCCATACAGGCATGAGCCGATGCGGGCTGGAGCCCTTAACTTGGCGGATCAGGAGAGGATTCGTCAAGAGGTGGAACGAGCAGCTCAAATGGCAGCAGATCAGACGACTCATCAAATGTTTCCAGCTTATCCAGCAAACCTCGGTCGAGGCAGGAGTGGCCAGAAGAACCGCATGTGTTCCTTGCTTGGTGCCGGCCATACGTAATGAGCGTTTGCCAAAGGATTTTAAGGGGCCTCGTAAGGTGCCTAATTACACAGCTGACTTACGAGCCTGGGGCTTGGATTGAGAGTTACGAGATGGCTATGGAGTTATTGGAGGTCAGTGATGCTGCAATGGCCAAGTATTTCACTATGATGTTAGATGGAACAGCTCGTACTTGGTTGAAGGGATTGCCCCCAAATTCTATTGGCTCATGGGCGGAGTTGAAGGCCCGGTTCATCTAGAACTTTAAGGACACATGTAAGCAGCCTATGTCAATTGTGGACCTGACCAATTGCAAGCAAGAGGATGGTGAATCCACAACCCATTGGGTGCGCCGGGTCAAGGAGATAATACGTTCATCTGATAAAATGGATGCCGGCTCAGCAGTCTTGAGAGAAAAATTGCCGTTTTGAACCTCTGAAGCAGAACCTGGGGCGGCTCAAGCGTGACTGTAATGACATGGGAACGTTGATGGTGGCTCTCGTCAAGTATGCTGATTCTGATACTACCAAGGACCTGGTGTCTGACGAAGAAAAGGCAACGAAGGGAAGGAAGAACGGCAACGGCAAGGGTCACCAGCATAACCCGGCAAATCAAGGAGTTAATAAACGTATGGCTGATGAGTTTGTTGCTAACACCAATGCACAGGGCGGTAATCAACGGCGCAAGGGCAGACAGCCCCCTTGGTCGGGTGGGTCAGGTCCCACCCTTGAGCAGTTATTGAATGAACCCTATCCAAAGCACGACACCCGGGAGAAGCCAGCCACCCACTTGTGGAATGATTGTACGATCATGAAGGCGTTTAAAAATTCAAACGCGTTTGATGGAGGTCACGGACCAAGTGGCGCTTCAGGAGGAGGCGGTTTTCACGGCCCGGCCGACGGTTCAGGTGGAGGAGGATTTCACGGTCAGAGCCATCCTGGTAACCAAGGAGGATATAATGAACAACCTGGCCAAGGTAATTAGCAGCAACAATCCGGTTATCAGAGCAACCCAAAACAGCTGAGTAGTGGGCAATACCATGTATTTACCACTAGTTTGTGTAAGAGGGACTAGAAGCTTCACAAGAGGGCCGTCAATGCCGTTGAGCCGGCGATTCCACGTTATTTACGTTGGTCAGAGCAGCCTATTGTGTGGAGCAGAGAGGATCACCCGCCCCGGGTTGATAATCCGGGTCACTTGGCCTTGGTAGTGGCACCTCAGGTTGGTGGATACAAATTCACTAAGGTACTCATGGATGGAGGCAGCAGCATCAACATCCTCTACTATGAGACGTTCCACTGGATGGGATTGACTGATAAAAATCTTAAACAATCCAACACTGTTTTTCACGGTGTGGTACCTGGTAAATCGGCATACCCAGTTGGTAAGATTGAGCTGGAAGTAGCCTTTGGGTATGAGTATGACTCCAGAGCAGAAAAATTAACCTCTGAGGTGGTTAAAATCAAATCCCATATCATGCTCTGTTTGGGCGGCCGGCTTATGCCAAGTTCATGGCTCGGCCGTGTTATGTGTATTTACAGCTCAAAATGCCGGGTCATAAGGGCACCATTACAGTACATGGGAGCCAGAAGATAGCCTTGGAGTGTGAAGAAGGTGATGCCACCTATGCTGAATCTGTTTGTGCAACAGAGGAGTTAAAGTTTTATAAGGATCATGTTGACCCGGCAGACATGACGTCATTAAAGAAACCAACAACAGAGAATGAGCCGGTATTGAAATTCAAATTAGCTGATGACACCAAGATGGTTGACTTTATGCCTGGCGACTCATCCAAGCAGTTCATCATCAGTGCAAACTTGGGTCCAAAATAGGAAAGCGCGCTCATCGAGTTCATCCCTGAGAACTGGGACATCTTTGCATGGAAACCTTCAGACATGCCGGGTGTCCCAAGGGAACTCGCTGGGCACACTCTTAATATTGATCCAAAATTCAAACCTGTCAGACAGTTTCTCTGACGGTTCAATGAAGAAAGGCCCAAGGCCATTGGAGAAGAAGTGGCCTGGCTCTTGGCGGTCGGGTTCATTATAGAGGTCTTTCACCCAGAGTGGTTAGCTAACCCGGTGCTTGTACTTAAAAAGAATGGCAACTGGCGTATGTGTGTAGATTACACCAATCTGAACAAGGCTTATCCGGCTGATCCTTTTGCTCTCCCCCGTATTGATCAGATCATTGATGCTATGACGGGTTGTGCACATTTGAGTTTCTTGGATGCTTATTCTGGTTATCATCAGATCAAGACGGCGGTCAAGGATCAGGAGAAGACAGCTTTTATTACTCCTTTTGGAGCTTTCTGCTATGTGTCTATGCCTTTTGGGCTTAAGAGTTCCCAGGCGACTTACCAACGGTGTGTGCAGAATTGTCTTCATAATCAAATTGGGCGTAATGTTCATGCATATGTGGATGATATAGTGGTAAAATCCAGGAAAGAGGAAACCTTGGTCACAGATCTGAAAGAGACTTTCGATAATCTCCGGGTCTACAAAATGATGCTTAACCCGTCCAAGTGTGTTTTTGGAGTCCCAGCCGGCAAGCTCTTGGGTTTTTTGGTGTCTAACCGAGGTATTGAGGCTAACCCGGAGAAAATCAAGGCAATTACATCCCTAGCTAGACCAACATGCATCAATGACGTTCAACGACTAGCGGGTCGTGCTGCTGCTTTGAGCCGGTTCATAAGCCGGTTAGGGGAGAAGGCAATGCCTCTGTATCAGATGATGAAGAAAACAAATGATTTTGTTTGGAGCAATGCTGTGAACTCTGCTTTTGAAGATTTGAAGACACAGCTTGCTGAGCCGCCGGTCCTGGCTGCTCCAATTGAGAAAGAGCCGCTGCTGTTATACGTAGCCGCCAACTCACGAGCTGTTAGTGTGGCTATTGTGGTGGAGCGCAAGGAGACTGGTAAGGAGCATCCAGTTCAACGGCCAAAGCTCGTATATGGGGTGTTCATGGCAAGCCGGAAGCTTAAGCATTATTTCCAGGGACATCCAATCACCGTGGTTAGCTCTGCTCCTTTGGGAGACATCATTCAAAATAGAGAAGCCATTGGGCGAGTCTCCAAGTGGGCAATTGAGCTTGGGTCTCATGGGTTGAAGTATGTGCCACGTACTGCGATCAAATCTCAAGCACTGGTTGACTTCATTAATGACTGGACAGAGATGCAGATGCCAGAAGAGAAACCAGACAACACGTATTGTACTATTCATTTTGATGGGTCTAGACAGTTGGAAGGCTCGGGGGCTGGATTTGTGTTAACCTCTCCGCGAGGTGAATTTTTTTTTATGTGTTACGATTGATGTTTCCTTGCAGTAACAACGCAGCAGAGTATGAAGCCTTGCTCCATGGTCTTCGAGTAGCAAAAGATATGATTTTAAGCCGAGTCAGATGTCTTGGCGACTCAGATCTGGTGGATCAACAGGTATCGGGCAAGTGGGATTCCAAGGACCCTCTCATGGAGGCTTATCGCCAGGAGGTTGATGTTGTTGCAGGGCACTTTAAAGGCTATCAGGTGGAGCACATTGACCGTCGAAAGAATGAGGCAGCTGATGCCTTAAGCCGGTTGGGGTCTCAGCAAAAGCCGGTACCACCTAACACCTTTTTGGATGTTTTGCATAACCCCTCTATCAAGTTGCCCACAGAAGAAGATTTAGCTGTTCCTGACCCGGAGGCACAGTTGGTGGCGGCTCTTCATGTCATCCCAGATTGGACAATACCGTTCTTGGCTTACATGACCTGGGTAGAGTTGCCAGCAGATGAGACCCTGGCTCGACAGATAACCCGGAGGTCTAATTAAGTCAATGACAATTTTGGATGGAGAATTATTCCATCGAAGTGTCTCCGGAGCATTTCAGTGGTGCGTTTCCCCCGAAGAAGGTGAAGAAATACTTCGTGAGATCCATGAAGGCGATTGTGGTCATCACGCCGGGTCAAAGTCTCTAGTGGCCAAGGCTTTTCGTCACGGTTTTTACCGGTTGATGGCTCACGCTGATGCAGAGGATCTGGTCAGCAGATGTGATGGATGTCAAAAGTTTGCACGACGAGCGCATGTGCCGGCTCAAGAGCTCCGGATGATTCCAATCACTTGGCCATTTGCGGTCTGGGGGCTTGACACGGTGGGACCTTCCAAAAGGTATAAGGATAAAAAGACACATCTCTTGGTGGCAGTTGATAAATTCACTAAGTGGGTTGAGGCGGAGCCTGTAGATAAGTGTGACGCGGCCACGGCGGTTCAGTTCATGAAAAAGGTGATCTTCCGTTTTGGTTTTCCACACAACATTATCACTGACAATGGCACTAATCTGTCCCAAGGGGCTATGGAGGAGTTTTGTCAACGTGAGCACATCCGGCTTGATGTTTCTTCTGTAGCTCATCCTCAATCCAATGGTCAAGCTAAGAGAGCCAATCAGGAAATTTTGAAAGGGCTCAAACCCCGGCTTATGGTTCCTTTACAGCGAACGCCGGGTTGTTGGGTAGAGGAATTACCCTTGGTGTTGTGGAGTATCAACACCACACCCAACAGGTCTACATGTTACACACCTTTCTTCATGGTTTATGGAGCAGAAGCAGTGTTGCCTAGTGACATCCGTCATGACTCGCCCCGTGTGGCGGCTTATGTTGAAGCTAATAATGAACAAGCCAGACAGGATGCAATTTACTTGTTGGATGAAGAAAGAGACTTAGCAGCGGCCCGGTCAGCAATTTCTCAACAAGACATGCGCCGTTATCACAGCTGCCGGGTTAAGTCCAGGACTTTTCAGGAAGGCGACCTGGTGCTCCGGCTCATCCAGGATCTGTCAGATGCACACAAGTTATCCCCACCTTGGGAAGGACATTTTGTGGTCAGTAAGAACTTAAACAATGGGTCATATTACCTCATTGACGTTCGAGAGCACAAAGACTCACGTAAGTCAGAGGAGGAGACCCGCCGGCCGTGGTACATTGCTCAACTTCGGCCATACTACACCTAAGCCACCGACTCTCATCATGTACATACTTTGACATTGTATATACCATGGTAAGTAATAAAGTAAGACCATCAGTCTCTTTTCTTTTCAAAGATTATGCATCTTTGTTATTTCTTATTTTCAAAGTTGATCATATTTGAATCAAGTTTAACCTTTTTTGGTCTGGCTTATGATTGTATCCGAATCTAGCTGCAGATCTGATGGTCACTTGGGGGCTTCTTGTTCAAACATAGGTCGTATTTGAACCAAAGAGAACATAGCTGTCGTAACCCTCTTGATCGGCTCAAGGCCAAACTCACTTGGGGGCTTCTTGATCGTATCCGAATCATAGCTTAACCCCTTTTGAGTCCGACTTGGATCGTATTCGAATCAGGGTCGTTAAAAACCTCTCAAGGTCATTTGGGGGCTTCCTATTCAAACATAGGTCATATTCGAACCAAAGAGAACATAGATGTTGGTACCCTCTTGATCGGCGCAACGCCAAAACCACTGGGGGCTATATGGTCGTATTCAAACCTTAGCTTAACCCCTTTGGTCCGGTTTACTGATCGTATTCGAATCATAAGCCCCCAACATTTTGAGTACAAGGCTAACTTATGCTTATTATCTGTTGTTTTCCTGTTAGTTTTTTGTTGTCTCAATATTACAAATAAGTAGCCTGGTCTTCTTCACCGACTCGACTATTTGACAACACAGCTACCAAGGTATATGTTGGGGAACGTAGTAATTTCAAAAATTTCCCTACGCACACGCAAGATCATGGTGATGCATAGCAACGAGAGGGGAGAGTGTTGTCTACGTACCCTCGTAGACCGGCAACGGAAGCGTTGACACAACATTGAGGAAGTAGTCGTACGTCTTCCCGATCCGACCGATCCAAGTACCGAACGTACGGCACCTCTGAGTTCTGCACACGTTCAACTCGGTGACGTCCCTCGAGCTCCGATCCAGCAAAGTGTTGAGGGAGAGTTTCGTCAGCACGACGGCGTGATGACGGTGATGATGTTCTACTGACGCAGGGCTTCGCCTAAGCACTGCTACGATATGACCGAGGTGGAATATGGTGGAAGGGGGCACCGCACACTGCTAAGGAACGATCACGAAGATCAACTTGTGTGTCATGGGGTGCCCCCTTGCCCCCATATATAATGGAGGGAGAGGGGGAGGTGCGGCCGGCTCAAGGGGTGCGCCTGGAGGAGTCTTACTCCCACCGGGAGTAGGACTCCCCCTCTTGCCTTGTTGGAAAAGGAAGGGGGAAGGGAGAAAGAGGAAAGGGGGCGCCGCCCCCCCCTTCCTGTCCTATTCGGACTAGGGGGGAGGGGGCGCGCGGCCTGCCCTGGCCGGCCCTCCTCTTCTCCCTTAGGGCCCATGTAGGCCCAATAACCCCCCCCCCTCGGGGGGGGGGGGGGGTTCCGGTAACCCCCCGGTACTCCGATAAAATCCCGATTTCACCCGGAACATTTCCGATATCCAAATATAGGCTTCCAATATATCAATCTTTATTTCTCGACCATTTCGAGACTCCTCGTCATGTCCCCGATCTCATCCGGGACTCCGAACTCCTTCAGTACATCAAAACATATAAACTCATAATATAACTGTCATCGTAGCGTTAAGCATGCGGACCCTACGGGTTCGAGAACTATGTAAACATGACCGAGACACGTCTCTGGTCAATAACCAATAGCGGAACCTAGATGCTCATATTGGCTCCTACATATTCTATGAAGATCTTTATCGGTCAGACTGCATAACAACATACGTTGTCCCCTTTGTCATCGGTATGTTACTTGCCCGAGATTCGATCGTCGGTATCTTAATACCTAGTTCAATCTCGTTATCGGCAAGTCTCTTTACTCGTTCCATAATACATCATCCTGCAACTAACTTATTAGTTGCAATGCTTGCAAGGCTTGAGTGATGTGCATTACCGAGAGGGCCCAGAGATACCTCTCCGACAATCGGAGTGACAAATCCTAATCTTGAAATACGTGAACCCAACAAGTACCTTTGGAGACACCTGTAGAGCACCTTTATAATCACCCAGTTACGTTGTGACGTTTGGTAGCACACAAAGTGTTCCTCCGGTAAACGGGAGTTGCATAATCTCATAGTCATAGGAACATGTATAAGTCATGAAGAAACCAATAGCAACAAACTAAACGATCAAGTGCTAAGCTAACGGAATGGGTCAAGTCAATCACATCATTCTCCTAATGATGTGATCCCATTAATCAAATGACAACTCATGTCTATGGTTAGGAAACATAACCATCTTTGATTAACGAGCTAGTCAATTAGAGGCATACTAGTGACATACTGTTTGTCTATGTATTCACACATGTATTATGTTTCCGGTTAATACAATTCTAGCATGAATAATAAACATTTATCATGATATAAGGAAATAAATAATAACTTTATTATTGCCTCTAGGGCATATTTCCTTCAGTATAATGATCATTGAGTATTCAAAAGCATTGACTTCTCATAAAGTTTGAATTATCAATTTCATCACCCGGGTTATTCAAGCCGGTGGTCTAAGGATCAAAAGGTACAAGGTATGGTTATTACTTATACACAATTGCCTGCTATATTAACTAAAAGAGTTATTCTCAGCCCTTGTCCTTTATTTATATCTGTTTCTGGTTCCTATTATGGTAAACATATTAGCTATAAACTGGGTGTTTTAACCCGTTTGGTTCTAAGCTGCCAAGCCAGTCTTTTCTTTGTATCTACATGAACAGAGTTCAAATATTGCAGAAACAAACATTAAATATGATGCATATAGTGGCATCAGGAAACACAGAATCACATAGAAGTGTTTTATGTGCGATGGCATAAGCAAGGCATACAGTGTTTTCACAACTAAGCTATTACAATGCTTTATAAGCCCATGAAGATGATCATTGTTCCTCCCTCGCTGGTTCACCACCTTCTGTTGGATGGAAGTTGGGTTTTGACCAATCAAAACCATTCACGTCGACACATTCGGCTTCGTCGTCGATCAGGCCGACCGGGTCAACTTCCGGGGCAAATGTGTCTTCTCTTACCGGTGGAATGAAATCTGTTACCTTGTACGAGGGAGTAGCCATCTTCTTATTTTCAGCATCAAAACCCGGTTGGTATTTGTCAATATTGGTGTCATCTCCCAGGGTAGTTGCCCGAGTTCGGACTCCGTGCACGCAGGCCATAAAGTCATCCTGCCCAAAAGGAGAACCATCTTCCTTCATGGTGGGATAGCCTCTGGCCACGTCCGCCGGGTCTAGGTCTGGCACCGAGCCTTGGAGCGGCTCAGGGCAGTCAAAGCTCTGGCTGGCATGTAGGAGCGTTTCACTTCTTGAAACCTGGCAGGAAGAATTGACAGTTTCTTCAGGATGTCGCTGAGCCGGTTGGGTCCTTGATTGACAGGAGAGATGGCGGCAAGAGCCCGCTGTGCGCCAATATACAGTTATTCTACCAAAGTATACACTGCCTTCAATTTAATCAAAGGGTCTTGGCTCAGATTTTTGCTTCGAGGGCCTGCACATATTTTATACACAAAGTCAGCTGGCGGTTTATACTCTGGATCAGCAGAAAGCACACAAAATTAAAGTTGGACGGCTTACCAAAGATGGCAGCCACCATTTGAGACACCCGTCCCTTTAACCCATTCAGCTCTGTTGAAATCTCTTCAAGGGCTGTTTCGGCCTTCTCAGCACGTTGGGTCAGAAGCGTTTTTTCCTCTTCCCAACTTTTCTTCCTGGCAGCGAAGCTGGTCTTTAAATTTTCCGTCTCAGAGAGACTTATTTGCAGTTTGGAGTTAGAAGATTTGATTTCTGTTTCCTGACTCGCTAGCCGGGTCTTCGCATCAGTCAATTGCGAGTTTAATTGAGATAAGGCATTCTGCAAAAAACATTCAGGTGAGTCAACATTTTGTTTCAAGTTCAAAGAGCAAGATTCAAGTCTCAAGTACTTTACAAAAAACCACTTGACACTTGGGGGCTAATGTATGCCAAATCAAATTTTTATGACTCTAAAGACATACTTTAAGTCCCAAGTTCCTTACAAAGTAACAACACTTGGCACTTGGGGGCTAATGTATGCAGTTCAGCAAGTTTCTCAAGGTTAAGCCGGAGTATTAAGTCCTTTGAATACGGTACCAAACAATTTAAAGTACCGGTTCATTTATGATCAAAATGAATCGGCCCTTGGGGACTACAGGTGAAGCTTTGTTCTATTGAATTCAAGACAAGTTTCAAAGGTAAAGGTTTCAGCCTATATTTTATTAGTCTACAGATCATTCCAGTTCTCTCATAATCCGAAGACTTGGGGGCTGAAGGAATATAGATAAGCCGGAAGAACGTACCTCATATTTTAACTGCAGCTGCTTGACCATTTCAATCTCAGAATCGCGACTAGAGTGTACATGGCTAAGATAGCCGGATAAAATATCATTGGCATTTAGATGGTCATAGTTGGCAATGTCAAAGCGAACTTTCTGCCTCTCCAATGCCTCTTGTTTTGCTGTACACCAAGCCAGCACGGTTGGGTTCCCCGGTTCAATAAAGCGGCTCCCGGTGATCTGAACATCTTGCGCATACGGTGATGGCGGGTTGGCTGAGCTTGATGGTCCTGTAGCAGAAGGGTTCACAGTGGTCTCATCAAACAATGGCTCAGGAGGATTTGCTTCTATATCAACAGGCAGGTCTGCTGGAGCGTCGTTTAATGGAGAAGAGGGCCTGACCGGGTCAGATGCACGCACTGGCGGGTCTTCTGCCGGCTTAGTTGCCTTCGCTTTCTTGGATTTAGCTTGGCCACTAAGAAAAATGTTGCGGGATTGTCAGTATAAAGATACAATTTGAACAAACCAGGAAATATGAGGATTTTTCATTACCAAGGGGCAGTCTTGAAAGCCGGAAATTGCGTGTGCGATGAATCGCCAGAAGAGCGAGACACCTCCTGAAAGGATAAAACAGAGTTAAAAGAAATACAAAGGGAAGGATCCATTAAACAGAGTTAAAGACAGAAAGAAGTAAACCTCATTCGGACGTTTCTGAGGAGTTTGTTGAAGAACGACGGCCGGCTCATCTTCAGTCCAACCTTGACGGCGGCTTTCATGTTGCTGCTTTTTCACACGGAAGTTGGGATCCAAGTGAGCTAAAGGATTAGAAAACCTTACTTTACGGATCACTCGTCGAACTTTTTGTCTTGGCAAGGGCTCTGAGTCGGAGCAAATGATAGTTACCTCTGCTTCCACAGCCTGACTGGCCCCAGTGTCATCCTGGTAATGATCAGTGTCAATAAGATTGTTAAAAAATTGGCCAAGGGAATCAAGGGCTACCTCCGAGTCAGATGTATCATCAAGCTTCATCAAATCTTCAGAAGTGCTCTTTTTCTTCTTTTTCGACCTCTGGGTCATTTGATTGGCGTTTATGGCGGCGGCTTTCGCTTTCTTGGAAGCCTCATGGTCATACTTAACTTTCCAGAAGTCAGAGTTGGCCTGTGGACAGATAAAAACAAGATAAAGAGTCAGGCAAGTATTAAAACAATACGGCTAGGAAAATACAAAGGAGAGAAATAACGACATCCTTACTTCTGGCACCGGGTTAAGCTGGCAGAACGGGTTTAACCCGACAACACTGCAATCTTCGTATTTCCCGTTCACCAGAAGAGTTGACATTGAGACAATATCTTCTTCTATAAATTGAACGGAGCTGTGACGAAGAGAATCATCCGGGCCTCCACCACACTCATACATTAGCTTTGACCGGCGACTCAAAGGGATGACCCGCCATGAGATCCAGCAGCCGGTCAGATCAACTCCAGTTAAACAGTTCCCCAACAGAGCGTTGATCCTTTTAATGGATGGTGTCGGAGTATATGACCACGGGTAGCCAAGCCGGCTCCCCCTGGCCTTTCAGGAAAAATTACGAGCCGATCCGGCCCTCAAGGATTCAAGACCTGGGGCCGCCTTCCTCTTGCCGGCTGTCTCCCAGGCCGGCTATCGGAAGGCGATCCGACTCCAGCCCTCACAAAGAAAGCCGCGGGAGGGCCGGCTTCGAGAAGCCGGCCACGAGAAGGCCGACTCCAAGAAGCCGGCTCCCACAAAGCAGTCAAGATTGTACCCTCGGAGTCTGCATCCACCTAATGGCGATGTGACGGGGTGTGGCTACAGTAAAGCCTGCCACCCCCGAATCCCGGTGCACGCCTGGCACAGTGCGCCGTACGGGTGGCCATGACCCGTCCGGTGCGCCACTGTTGCCATGTTGACCCTGATGTCATCCACGACGGGCCGCCAGCGCGGCCCACGGGCGGTGGGCCCCTTCGGGCAGAGAGACACCTGAAGGCGGCCAGGCCTCCCCCAGTCGACCCAAGACAGAGCCAGCTCCCCACAGCCGGCTTGCCACCTCCCTCGAAGAAGACGCCCCATTAAGGAGATAAGACGCGGTGAGGCTACAGCGATAACCCGCCGGACGGCGGCACTGTAGCCACGCCTACCTCGACGAAGCCCTCGTCACCAGGATTGAGCAACAGTAACCAGCCGCCCACAAGGCCCTGGACAGTGGGGCCTGCCTGTCGACCAAGGAGCCGGCAGCCGGCAGAACCCACCAGCTGGCGGGCCCCAGCAGCCGGCGTAGAAGCCGGCGAGCGTAGTCACAGACGGCTGGGCCCCACGCCCAGCCGGATTACCATTGTAACCCCGGGGGGTAGGCCTATATAAACCCCCCGGGGCACCCATGCAAAGGGGTTGATCCCTGCTAGTTTTAGACACCACATAAGGAGAAGAACGGAGCGAGCTGTGCCCTTCTTCCTCCTCTCACAAAACAGCTCTAGGAGCATCGTGTAGCTACTTGTTCATCTAGTGATCATGCGGAGACCCCGCAGAGCAGCAGTAGGGGTGTTATCTCCGCGGAGAGCCCCGAAGCTGGGTAAGATTCGCCGGCGTGCATGTCTTCGCCTCATCCCGTTTCCAGGCACCGGCGACGTCTTACTGGCTCCCACAATGATAAGCCACCCGTTGGCATATGTCGCACCTACCACCCAACATTTGGCGCCCACCTTGGGGCCAGGTGCACCATCGTCCGGAGACCTGTTCTGGACGGGAACCCTCTTCCTCCCCAGCGAGCGTAGCTAGCCCGGCACGCCCGATGGCGCTTGCCACGACGCGCTGCAAGGCGTCACCAACATCTGCGCGGCGAGCAGCCGCGCCGATCTCCTCAACAAGACCTTCATCTCCGACGGGCTCGCCTCCGACGCGGGCACAAACCGCCTCGTCAACCTCTTCAACCAGCTTCACGTCTCCGGCGAGCCTGCCGTGGACTTGGAGTCGGTTGGTTCCACCGATCCGATGCCTGTCGACTCCGACACGGTTTCAGTCGACACTTTTCCCACCGACGTCACGATCTACAACGACCCGCTTCCCGAGGCCGATGGCTGCGACGCTGTCACCACCGAGGTGATGGTCATCGGCCACGGCGACGCTCCCGACGAAACCGCCCACGACGCCCCGCATGCGGCGGCCCATGATTTGTCCATCCCCCTCCCGGCCGATGCCGACGACGAAGCACTGGAGGCTCGCCGCCTCGCCCTCCTCACAGAGGGCCGGAGGCTGGCCTCCATGAGACGCCTCACTAAGGCCCACCAGCGCGAAGCCGACCGCGCCGCCTTCGGCACGTCGGCCCCGGGCGGGCCAAGCCGGGCCGGCGTTGTCAAGCAACGCGGCGCTGTCATCGCCGACACGCTGGGAGTCGACTGCCCAGTCTATGCCACTCCACTCGAGAACCTGCGTGCCGCCCAGGTGGCCGTAGACGAGCTGGACGGATTGGGGGCCGAAGAACTCCCCCACATGACCAGACGCATCCAGCAGCTAATTGATGCGGCTGCGCGGCGGCACGAAGCCGACACTCGCGCGGAGAACCTCCCCCCGCACCGAGATCACGGCGCGACGTCCCGGACACCGACCACGGGCAAAGCCCGCGCGCGGCGCGAAAAAGAACCGGCCGTCAGCCGAAGCCGAACCCGGATTTCCATCGAACGAGACGTAGAAGGCCATCCCCGGGCCATGGAGTGGCGAGGCAGCCCGCCCCCGCCTCGGTCCCGTGGGAAGAGATACCCCACCCCTCCGCCTGTTGCGCATCCGACTCTCAGCGGCCGGCTAGGTTGCCGCGAGGGAGTCGGCGAGAACGACGCCCGCCATCGGATCAACCGCCTGGCGCGATCCCTGGTGTTGGAAGAAGAAGACGATGTCGGCCCGCCTTGTTTCGGCCCCCGCATCCGCGACAAGCCTTTCCCCAAAGGGTTCTCGCTCCCAAGAGACACGCCCAAGTACAATGGCTCCGTGAAGCCGGAAGATTGGCTGATCGACTACTCCATGACGGTTAGCATAGCAAATGGCAACAGGCGCGTTGCCGTAAAGTACGTGCCCCTCATGCTGCAAGGCACGGCGCGGACTTGGCTCAACAGCCTCAAGCCATACAACATCAACAGCTGGCTAGACTTCACAGAAGCCTTCGTCCGCAACTTCACCAGCACCTACAAGCGGGCTCCCAAGCCCAGACAACTCTCCCTGTGTGTGCAAGGCCCCGCCGAGTCCACCCGTGACTTCCTCACGCGCTGGGTCGAGCTCCGCAACTCTTGTGAAGGGGTGCACGAGGTGCAAGCCATAGAATACTTCACTGCCGGATGCCGAGAAGGCACCCTCCTCAAGCACAAGCTCCTCTGCGACGAGCCGGCTACCCTCGACGAGCTTCTGATCATAGCGGACAAGTACGCCACCGCCGACTCCTCAATGAAGACCGAACTCCGGGTAGATGCGTCCGGAAAAGTACTCAACCCGGCGCCCAAGACGCCGGCTGGGGACTCCGGCCGACGCCCACACCCGAACGACCACAAGTGCAAGGGCCCCGTGCCGCCTTCCACCAGTCGGCAGGTGGCCACCGTCGAAGACGAGCCGCCCGAAGGGCGGCCCGCACCCAAGAAGCAGAGGGGCGGCAAGCCGGCTTGGCAGCCGGCCTTCTCCTACGAGCAAACTCTCGACGCCCCCTGCAAGTTCCACAGCGGCGCGAAGCCATCCAACCACACAACCCGGAAGTGTCATTGGCTCACCCGAATCTCCAAGGGCGAAGGGCTCGTGCCACCTCCGCCTGCTGGTCCGCCACCTCCGGCACCGCAGCCGCCGACAGCTCGGCCTGCGGTCGGAGCTGTGCACGACGAGTTCCCCGACGAGCAGGCCACCTACGTCATCTTTACGAGCCAGCTCGAAGACCAGCGCGGCAAACGCCAAGAGCACTAGGAAGTCAGCATGGTCGCTGCCACCCCCGCCGAGCACATGCACTGGTCAGAAAAACCTATCGGCTGGAGCCGGGCCGACCACCCGGAAGTGATGCCGTCTCCCGGCTCTTATGCATTGGTCTTGGATGCCACCTTTGCAACGGATAGGCGCGCCGCCCGCTTCTCCTGCGTGCTGATAGACGGCGGGAGCAGCATCAATATCCTGTACCGTGACACCCTGGAGAAGCTGAACGTCAAGACAAAGCAACTCATGCCAACTCGGACTATGTTCCATGGCATTGTACCCGGCCTGTCCTGCGCTCCCATTGGCAAGACCAAGATTGATGTGCTCTTTGGGGACAAGGATCATTTCCGCCGGGAAGCGATCTGGTTTGAAGTGGTGGACCTGGAGAGCCCCTACCATGCGTTGCTAGGCCGACCTGCCTTGGCCAGGTTCATGGCAGTTCCCCACTATGCTTACCTCAAGATGAAGATGCCAAGCACCAAGGGCGTCATCACCATAGTCAGCGATTACAAGAAGTCCTCCGAGTGCGCAACAGCCAGCAGCCGGCTGGCCAAGTCCCTTGTGATTGCCGAAGAAAAGAAGATATTGGATCGAGTTGTGGCCATGGCTGACAAGCAGTCGGCCTTGTCCCCCGACCCCAAGGAGTATGATGCCCAAGGATCTTTCCAGCCGGCCAAGGAGACGAAGAAGATACCTCTCGACCCGAGCACCCAGAGAGGTTTGCCGTCATCGGGGCAAACCTAAACAGCAAATAGGAAGGCGAGCTTGCCGATTTCCTCCATGAGAATCGGCACATCTTCGCATGGTCTCCCAAGGACATGCCGGGTGTTCCGAAGGAATTCACCGAGCACAAGCTACACGCCCGAGAAGACGCAAAACCAGTCAAACAACCCCTCCGCCGACTGTCGAAGGAGAAAAGAAGGATTGTAGGATAAGAGATAGCCCGGCTTCTGGCAGCCGGCTTCATTATGGAAGTTTTCTTTCCAGAGTGGCTCGCCAACCCGGTCCTCGTGCTAAAGAAGAACAACAAGTGGCGCATGTGCATAGACTACACAAGCCTCAACAAGGCCTGCCCCAAAGATCCTTTCGCCCTACCAAGGATTGACCAAGTGATAGACTCCACGGCCGGATGCGAGCTGTTGAGTTTATTGGATGCTTACTCAGGATACCACCAAATAAAGTTAGACCCGGCCGACCGCCTGAAGACCGCCTTCATCACACCATTCGGAGCCTTCTGCTACCTGACTATGACATTCGGCTTGAGAAATGCCGGTGCCACTTTTCAGCGTTGCATGCAGAAGTGCCTCCTCAAGCAGCTCGGCAAAAATGCCCACGTCTGCGTAGATGACATTGTGGTGAAGACGGAGAAGCACGGCACTCTGCTGGAAGACCTCAAGGAAACATTTGAGAACCTGCACCGATTCCAAATCAAGCTCAACCCTGAGAAATGCGTGTTCGGAGTGCCAGCCGGCCAACTCCTAGGCTTCCTGGTCTCCGAACGCGGCATCGAATGCAACCCGGTAAAGATCAAGGCCATTAAGAGAATGGCGATTCCCACCAAGCTGCGGGATGTCCAGAAGTTCACCGGATGCTTGGTCTCCCTGAACCGCTTCATCAGCCGGCTCGAAGAGAAAGCCCTCCCCCTCTACCGCCTCATGAAGAAGATCACTCACTTCGAGTGGAATGACCAGGCCGACCAAGCTTTTCACGAGCTGAAGAAGATCCTGGCCACGCCGCCTGTCCTGGCGGCGCCGACTGAGAAAGAGCCCATGCTCCTCTACATTGCTGCAACCAGCCGGGTGGTCAGCACCGTCGTCGTAGTCCAACGCACAGAAGAGGGTCGAGCCCAGCCGGTCTAGAGGCCAGTGTACTACTTGAGCGAGGTGCTGTCAGCCTCGAAGCAGAACTACCCGCACTACCAGAAGATGCGCTATGGCGTGTACTTCGCCACCAAGAAGATGAACCCTATTTCCAAGAGCATCGCATCACGGTCGTATGCACTGCCCTGCTGGCCGAGATCATAGGCAGCCGGGATGCATCAGGCCAGGTGGCGAAATGGGCCATCGAGCTGGCCCCCTACACGATCTTCTACCAACCTCGCACCGCCATCAAGTCCCAAGCATTGGCCGACTTCCTCGTCGACTGGGCCGAGACCCAGTACCTGCCGCCGGCTCCCGACTCCACTCATTGGCGCATGCACTTCGATGGGTCCAAGATGCGCACCGGCTTGGGAGCCGGCGTCGTCCTTACCTCTCCCAAAGGCGACAAGCTCAGATACACGCTGCAAATTCACTTTGCCGCCTCCAACAACATGGCCGAGTATGAGGCGCTCATACGCGGGCTCCGGCTTGCCAAAGAACTCGGCATTCGCCGGATCCTATGTTATGGCGACTCGGACTTGGTGGTCCAGCAATCATCCGGCGACTGGGATGCCAAGGACGAAAATATGGCAAGCTACCGCTTCCTTGTTCAGCAAATCAGTGGGTATTTTGAAGGATGCGAGTTCCTCCACGTACCACGAGCCGACAACGAGCCGGCCGATGCCCTGGCTCGAATAGGCTCCACTCGGCAAGCAATACCAACCAGCGTCTCTCTACAACGCCTCCTCAAACCGTCTATCAAGCCGTCTCCAGAATCCGACTCCATCTTTGTGCCGCCTGACCCCGACGCAACCGGGTCCGGCTCGAAGAACCAAGCGGGTGCCCTAGGAACTCCGACAGTTGGCCCAAGGACGTCAGCAAGCGGCTCAGGGACTTCCGTAGTTACGCCCGACTCGGGGACTGCTACACCCGGCTCGTAGACTGCGGTAGTCGGCCTGGGAACCACGCCAACACAACAGGCGGCGGCCGACTCCAGCATTCCACCGCCCAGCCCGCCCGCCCTGGTCGCAGTAGCAGTGTTGGCAATAGAAGAAGTCACAGCCCCATCATGGGCACAGCCCATCCTCAACTTCCTAGTGAACCAAGATCTGCCGGCTGATGAGACAGAGGCAAGACAAGTCCAACGTCGAGCAGGGGCATACACAATCATCAACAGAGAACTCGTCAAGCGCAGTGTCACTGGAGTCCTCCAGCGATGTGTCGAGCAAGAGAAGGGCATTGCAATCCTCAGAGACATCCACCAAGGAGAATGTGGCCACCATGCGGCCTCAAGATCACTCGTTGCCAAAGCTTTCCGCCATGGTTTCTTTTGGCCGACTACTTTGGATGACGCCAAGGAGTTAGTTAAACATTGCAAGGGGTGCCAATTCTTCAGCTCCAAGCAGCACATGCCGGCTTCGGCACTCAAGACCATTCCCCTCACTTGGCCCTTCGCCGTTTGGGGACTGGACATGGTAGGCCCGTTCAAGACGGCGCGCGGCGGCATGACTCATCTTCTAGTCGCTGTGGACAAATTCACCAAGTGGATCGAGGCAAAACCGATCAAGAAGCTGAATGGGCCGACTGCCGTCACATTCATCGCAGATATAACAACCCGGTATGGTGTGCCACACAGCATCATCACCGATAATGGCACAAATTTCGCCAAGGGAGCCTTGGCACGTTTCTGTGCGACGCAGGGCATCCGGCTGGACCTGGCGTCCGTTGCCCACCCACAGTCAAACGGCCAGGTCGAACGAGCCAACGGCCTCATCCTTTCCGGCATCAAGCCCAGGTTGGTCGTACCACTGGAGCGTTCGGCCGGCTGTTGGCTCGATGAGCTGCGGGCCGTCCTCTGGAGTCTGCGCACAACCCCAAACAAGTCAACCGGCTTCACTCCTTTTTTCCTCGTGTATGGTGCCGAGGCGGTCATCCCAACTGACATCGAGTTCGACTCACCTCGGGTAACCATGTACACGGAGGCGGAGGCCAAGGAAGCACGAGAAGACGGCGTCGACCTGCTGGAAGAAGGCCGGCTGTTAGCCCTCAGCCGATCTACCATCTACCGGCAGGGTTTGTGGCACTACCACAGTCGGAAGGTCAGGCCAAGATCCTTCCAAGAGGGCGATCTTGTGCTCCGGCTGATCCAGCGAACAGCCGGCCAGCACAAGCTCTCGGCCCCTTGGGAAGGCCCCTTTGTCATCAGCAGAGCTTTGGGCAACGACTCCTACTATCTAATCGACGCACAGAAGCCCAAGGCACGCAAGAGAGACGACTCCGGCAAGGAGTCGGAATGACCATGGAACACCAACCTCCTCTGAAGATTTTACAGTTGAATTGCAGTATGTATCACGCTAACTTTTGTACTAAGTACGAGACAATAGGCCCCCCGAGGAGAGCTCGGGGACTGCCACCTTCTATCTATAAATGAAGAACATTATGTTTATGACCTTGTCATTTACATTCACTTTTTCTTCGTCCGGCACCGGGTTCGACTAGTCGGCCCGGGGACTGGCCGCCTAGAGTTATATTAGAAGTCCTACCCGCGGTCAGACAAGTAGTGTGCCGACACCCAAGCCTTCTCTCGCCAAAAGTCGCAGTTCAAAGAACCGGTTGTCCAGCTGGCAAGAGTTAAAGGCAGGAAAGGATGCCCACACGAAAAATGGCTAGGGACTAACGGACTAATATAACGAAAGCCGGTTTGTCTCCTACTACCGACCGACTATCAGAGTAGCCGGCCGGCCGGCTTCCATTCACTTCACTTCAATGCAAGAAAGCTCGAGTACTTGCCTCCCCAAAAGGGGAAGGCAGCAAAGGAAACAGTCTAAGGATAAAAAACATACGTGAATGGAAACCAAACATGCACACAATCATATTTACACAAAAGACCTTCGCAAGGCCAGCATTCAACATAGTTCGAATACACCCCAAGTGGGTGGAACTGCGCAAGTTTAATAAAAATTGTTCAAAGGACAACAAGCAAGGAAAGCAACGGCAGACTAAGCCAGGGGAGCGACTGGCGAGTCGGGCAGGTCGGTGGAGACGGCAGTGTCGGCTGGATGAGTGGCCGACTGGTGAACCTCGGCGTGATCACCGCCCCCCGCCGAAGGCGCGCTTGCGCGCCTCGTTGCTGGAGGCACAATCAGGCTGAGGCTGGCCGGCTGTTGCACCAGCCGGCTCGACGTCTTCGTCTTCCTCTCCTTCGTCGTCTTCGCCTTCGTCGCTGGAGGCGATCTCCTCTGCCGAGTCTTCACCCACTGCCGGGTCCAGCCCGAACCACTCCTCCGGCTGGGCAACGCCGTCGTCATTTATTTCAGGTGCAAAGACACTAATATCAATGCACTCGGCGATCGTTGACGCACACTGAGCAATAGCCGGCCGCACCTCTTCTATCTCCTCGTTGGCCTCCATCCGCCAAGTGCGCAGCTGGTCCAGGTTCAGCCCCGGATACCAAGCTCAGACGAACTCCAGCGCCCGCCCAGCTCCAAGCCGGGCCACTAACGCTTTCCAAGCTTCGAAGCGGCCAACCGCAACCTCCAGCCAGTCGGCAGTCCAGCTCGGGGTGCGGGGAATCGTCTCGCCTGGCTGGAGGGCGGCCAACACCTGCGCTCCGCCGCGCTGGAGGCGGCGGAGCATACGATGAGCCGGCTGCAGCCACGCTTGGACCGCCAAGATCTGCTCCTCAAGCGTCCGGCTCGCGTCCGGCGCGATGTCTGCCCCCGCCTGACGGCGCGCTTCACGATGGGCCTTGATGGTTTGGGTAGCAAAGGTGGAGTAGCCGGGAAAGTAGTCTGCACAGAGAATAAAAAGCAGCACAAGTCAGAACACAAATCAGGCGGCAAGGGGTAGTCAAGGAGCGAGGAAGGTGGCTTACCGTAGATCAAATCCTCAATACGGCCGATGCCTTCATTCAGCGCTTGCCGGGTCTCAGCCCAGCCCGCCGCTTCAGTCTCGAACTCGGCCTTCAGGGCGTCCTCGTTATCCTGCGCCTTCTTCAGGGCCGCCTTGTGGCTCTCCTCCTGGTCAGCCAGCTTCTTGGCCAGGCGGTCACGCTCTAGGACCAAGGCGCCGTACTCGGTTTCCTTGGCACGAAGGGCGGCCTGCGCCTCGCTGAGCTGCCCCCTCAAGTCGGCATTGGCTTCTGCGAGCACGAAAGACAAAATAAAAACCAATAAGGAAGAAGTCGCCAGGGAAGATCCGACCTGACTGCTCAGCAGTCGGCTCGAATCTCGGGGACTACACCCAGTGGGTGCGCTGACGTGCCCCCACAGGAGATGAACAAAACCAAGTACGTACTCCGGCTGCTGATCAGGTCTTCGGTTCTCCGGCCTAGCTCCTGAGCCTGGGAGTTGAAGGCAGCAGCGCGGAGGTTATGATACTCCTGAAAGAACAGACAACAGGTGGGTATAAGATGTGTGTCAGGACCTAGTAAGTTCCGAGCCGCCTGCGCAGCAGCCGACTCGGAACTCGGGGACTACACCCAGTGGGTGCGCTGACGCGCCCCCATGGAAGAAATCAAGAGAACAAAACAACCAAGGCTAGAAGACTCACCCGGGTGACAGCCCGCGTCGCAAGGAACTCTTGGGTGTAGTGCTGCAGCGAGGCGGCTTGGGCCTGAAGCCGGTTCCGAACCTCTTGAGCCGCCATGTTCAGCTCGCCCGTCCCCCCGCTGGGAGTCTACTCGGACGTGCCGGTGCTGGCCGCCTCCAGGGCCTCCGCCGTCTGGCTGGCACCCGAAACTCGGCGCGGCTCCGGCGCGGCGGTGCCTCCCCCTGGGCGTCGGCGCATTGCCGGCTGCATCTCAAGGCCAGCTCCTGCTTCTGGCTCACCCCCAGTCGGCTGCTCTGGCGCCGCAGCGGATTGGCCGCTTTGGCCCGCTCCGATCGGCGCCGACTGCGGCGTCCTTTCCACGGAGGCCACATGGACCTCCCTCCTCTCCATCATTGGCAGCGCTTGGTCGACCTCCTCCAACGAAGGCACAAGGATGTCGGGGGCCACGGCGTGGAGGGGAATGGCGAGCAGCGGAGGCTTGTTGTGCGAAGCCTCCGCCTCCGTCTCCGCGGCTGCCGCCTCCGCCCGGGCCTTGGCTGCCGCATCGGCCTGCTCCTTCGCCGCCTGGGCGACTCTTCGCTCCGCCGCCTCCCGCTCCTCCCGCGCCTCACGCGCGTTTCGCTCCGTGGCCTCTCTAAGGTCGGCGCAGGGGTCCACACGACGGGAGCTGGAGGACCCTCCAGTCGGCCCGACTATGGAGCCGCTAGGGCCGCGCTCAAGGGAAAGCGGTGCCCTGCCTGGCCGGCGAAGAAAGGGTTAGAAGGGTTGACAATCGAAAAGAACAACAAAAACATATATGAAGTATACAAGACATTCGACGACTTATGCCGAAATCGCCTGCGGCTGCTTCACCGCCTTGCGGAAGCGGGCCGCCTTCGCGACCGCCTCGTCCCACCTGGTCGCCGCCGTGGAAGCCTTGGGCTTCTTCGGCCGGCTGCCGAAGAAGGTCAACGCGGCCCGGCGCTTCTGCGCGCCGCCTCGGGCAGCCGGCGCGGCGGACGAGCCCGCGCCTTGAAGGTCAGGCGCCGGCTGGCGGTGCTGGACGGCTTCGACCTCGTCATCATCCGGCCAGTCCTCGAAGCCGTCTTCGGGCCTCGCGCTTCCTGCCTCGTCGCCTTCTCCTACGACGACGTCTTCCATGGCGGCCGCTCCCAGATCCGGATCGTCGGCGTCGTCCACCGTGCGGTCGGGAAGGAGCTGGTGCTCTACCCCTGTGGCCCCGGTTGTCGGCGGAAGAAGAGGGTTCTGCCAGAGGAGAACCAACTAATCAGAAGTCGGCTATCATAAGGCCGGCTACGAAAAGAAGAAAAGAGGAAAAACTTACTGTCGGCGGAGGGTTGGCGCGGGAATACGGACTCTTGCCGTATCGCCAATCTTCGGTGAGCTTGCAGTTGGAGATGTAGTTCACCATGTAGGATACCTCCGCATGAGGCATCTCCCTGGTGCTCAGCCGGCACGGGTCAAAGCGGCCGCTCATTCGGCAGATCATGTGTGGCCGGCCTTGGAGCGGAAGAATCCGGTGCTCCACGAAGGCGGCCACCAAGTCGACTCCGGTCAGGCCTTCCGCCTGGATCATCACCCGGAGCCGGCGACGGCTGCGTTCCCGGCCTGAGACAATGACTTGGCCCGGTAGCTCCACGAGGGTTGCCTCCCAGCCGGCGGGCCGGCTACGTAAGCCGGCAGGTTGACGTAGTCGCCTTGCTGGGTGACATTCTTCACGTAGAAGTAAGACTTCTGCCAAATCTTCACCGACTGGATCAGCGGGATGGGCGGGAACGGATTGTTCTCCCCCGTCCACCTCATGGCAATGAAGGCTCCGCAGGGGGCGGGCACGCCCGCAACGACGGTGCCGAGCTTGCTCTGGAAGAATTCCCCCCAGAGCTCGAGAGTGGGGAGAACCCCAAGGAAGCCCTCGCAGAGGGTGACGAAGGCCGACAGTAGCATCACCGCATTGGGTGTTAGGTGATGCGGCTGGAGGTGGTAGAACTCGAGGAAGGCTCGAAGAAATCCGCTCGCCGGGAGGCCGAAGCCGCGCAGGCAGTGCGAGTGGAAGATCACCTGCTCTCCTTCCTCCGGCGCCGGCGAGATCTCCTTCTCCGGCGCCCGACGAACCCGCACAAAGTTCTCGCCCAGCAGGCGCCGCGTCCGGCGGAGGAACTCGACGTGATCCTCATGGACATTGGAGCCGTCCCACGAGCTCGACAGCGCCATGGGGGCAATGCGACGGGGAGCAAGACGAAGCGACGAAGAAATGGCGCGGCGGTGGGTGCTGCAGCAGCGGAAGGAAGGAGAAAGAGGGGGTGGAGCGAGGGAGAGCGCGAGAGCGTCTGCCGCTCCCACTCCTCCCCCTACTTATAGACTCGCATGGCGGAGCCGAGGAGGCGCGGCGTGGGGGAACGTGGGGATCAACTGCGCCCACTCCCCCACGTACCGCGATTATTGCGCCCTAATGGCATGATAAAACTGCCGCGGGAGGCGAGCGGTCCATATGGGCCGTAGAAGATCCGCGCTCGGGCCGAGGCGTGGGAGTGGTGGGCCCGGGCCTGCGGCGGCATCCCGTCGCGCGCGTGCGTTGGCAGGATCTCCTTGCCACATGGCCCGCGGGATGGCGCGCGGTCAGCTCGCGGGCCGACCCACGTTCCCGCCTACGAAAAACAGGGCTATTCCAAAGACGGCGCGCGCAAGCGAAGCCGACCCCTCAGGGAAGGAAGCTGACCCAGCTTCTCATCCCTTTGTCAGCCTCGGAGCTCAATCAGCTTCGGGGACTACTGTCGGAGTATATGACCACGGGTAGCCAAGTCGGCTCCCCCTGGCCTTTCAAGAAAAATTACGAGCCGATCCGGCCCTCAAGGATTCAAGACCTGGGGCCGCCTTCCTCTTGCCGGCTGTCTCCCAGGCCGGCTATCGGAAGGCGATCCGACTCCAGCCCTCACAAAGAAAGCCACGGGAGGGCCGGCTTCGAGAAGCCGGCCACGAGAAGGCCGACTCCAAGAAGCCGGCTCCCACAAAGCAGTCAAGATTGTACCCTCGGAGTCTGCATCCACCTAATGGCGATGTGACGGGGTGTGGCTACAGTAAAGCCTGCCACCCCCGAATCCCGGTGCACGCCTGGCACAGTGCGCCGTACGGGTGGCCATGACCCGTCCGGTGCGCCACTGTTGCCATGTTGACCCTGATGTCATCCACGACGGGCCGCCAGCGCGGCCCACGGGCGGTGGGCCCCTTCGGGCAGAGAGACACCCGAAGGCGGCCAGGCCTCCCGCAGTCGACCCAAGACAGAGCCGGCTCCCCACAGCCGGCTTGCCACCTCCCTCGAAGGAGACGCCCCATTAAGGAGACAAGACGTGGTGAGGCTACAGCGATCACCCGCCGGACGGCGGCACTGTAGCCACGCCTACCTCGACGAAGCCCTCGTCACCAGGATTGAGCAACAGTAACCAGCCACCGACAAGGCCCTGGACAGTGGGGCCTGCCTGTCGACCAAGGAGCCGGCAGCCGGCGGGACCCACCAGCCGGCGGCCCCCAGCAGCCGGCGTAGAAGCCGGCGAGCGTAGTCACAGACGGCTGGGCCCTACACCCAGCCGGATTACCATTGTAACCCCGGGGGGTAGGCCTATATAAACCCCCTGGGGCACCCATGCAAAGGGGTTGATCCCTGCTAGTTTTAGACACCACATAAGGAGAAGAAGGGAGCGAGCCGTGCCCTCCTTCCTCCTCTCACAAAACAGCTCTACGAGCATCGTGTAGCTACTTGTTCATCTAGTGATCATGCGGAGACCCCGCAGAGCAGTAGCAGGGGTGTTATCTCCGCGGAGAGCCCTGAAGCTGGGTAAGATTCACCGGCGTGCATGTCTTTGCCTCATCCCGTTTCCAGGCACCGGCGACGTCTTACTGGCTCCCACAATGATAAGCCACCCGTTGGCATATGTCGCACCTACCACCCGACAGATGGTATCAACCTCTTGCGTTCAACGACAGTAAGCTTGTTAGGAAGCGCGAACTTGGAGTCAAGACGATCGGGGCGGTAACCCGGCAGGAGCTTCTCGTTTGCTGGCAAAGTGTCCTGGCAGTAGAACCAAGTTTGGTTCTAGTCCTTTGGGTGACTTGGTAAGACAATGAGAGGGAAGACGACACCCTGCCGGCGCTGAATTGATATGCCTCCAAGCTCTAAGCTAAGGCCGTTGGTGCACTCATTCTGCCGGTTCAGATAAAAGTATTCTCTAAATAACTCCACGGTCGGCTCTTGTTGAAGATATACTTCACAGAGTACTTGGAAGTTACAAATGTTAGATATGGAATTAGGCCCGATATCTTGAGGATGGGGCTTAAAAAAATGGAGGACCTCTCTGAAGAACTTTGAGCCGGGGGGTGAGAAGCCACGGTTCATGTGGTCAGTAAAAACGATCACCTCACCTTCTCTCAGATTGGGCCGTTCTTCTTCCGGGTTAGGGGCACGGTAAGACATGATGGTTTTTGCTGGCAGAAATCCTATGATGAAGAACTCTTTTAAACGTTCCTCAGTTATGGTTGAGGGAACCCAGTTACAGATAGTTGGTGTTTTGGACGGCATGATGTGCAAGGAACTGAAAAGAAAAGCAACATGCCGGTTCAGTTTAATGGTGAGATTAAAAGTTAAGGGATGAAGATGCAAAGCAAGTAATGGCGGCTTGTGTTGAGGGCTAATGACATATAAAGGGAAATTAAGCCGGCATGATAAGCCGCCATGACTACAGATATTTGAAGAAGGAAAATTCAGCTAAGTATTGAGACAAACAAGTTTCCTACGTTGCTTGGTATTATTCCAGATCAAAATGGTTGTTCAAAATGAAAATAATTCTAGACCTAAAAAGTCCAGTCTAGAGGAGTCGGTAAGTTCTGAAGCAGCCTTTTTAATCAGAGAAAGAGATCTATGGGTCAAGAAGAGGTACAAAAACACTACCACACGAGAATATATATGACTTTTTGGATCAGAAAAAGCTAGCGGTGGAAGAACTATGAAGAACTATGATGAACTACGAAGAACACGTAGGAGCTTGGAAACCCTAATGCAGATCTGAGAAACAAAGGAAAGAAAACTTACGGTTGCAGGTCTACTACGGAGGTCGCCGCGGTTTCTCTGATCAGTTCAGGTTGATGCAGCGGCCAAGGTCGACGGAGACGGAGATGAGGCGCGGCGGCGGCAGAACTCAAGCAGCAGAGGTTTGCGCGAGGAAGAAGATGGAGCGAGAGAGGAGAATGAGAAGGCCGAGGCGTGCCTATTTATAAGGAAAAGATGCGAACAGACGGGTGCAAAGATCAAGGAAGAACCGAATAAATGGTTATCCAGCTATACAGGTGCCTCGATTCTCAAGAAACATTGAAGATAAAAGATCCGTTGGAAGATGACATCATGAAAGTTTTTTGCATTTTCAAGAGGTGACGTCACGGCGGGTTACAAGAAAATTTCAGCGAAGATAAGAAGATGGATTTTTGTCTAAGTATTGAACATTGACAAAGAACGAAGTTCAAAGTCAACCTGGGGCCTAATGTTGGGGATATTACTATCAGTTATGACCCGCCCAGGAGGGGCCGGGTCAGCCCCAATGGCGGGTTACACAAGAAGCCCGGCAAACATTCAAGATTATAGTTTATTAAGTCTTATAGAAGGCCCAAAGGCCTGAAGGCGGTTTAAGGCCCGATATTGTGAACCGCCGTATGTAAAGAAAGACTTGTAAAGAAAGGCATGTAAAGGAAATCACCGAGCCGGACACGATTATGAGCCGGCCGGGACTCTGTAGGCCACCAGGCGTCAACCCGTGTATATAAGGGGATGACCCGGTGGCGGCTTAGGGAAAGAAACAACAAGCGGAGAACCAAGCCTGCGAGTTGAGCCTATTGGCGATCGAAACCCCAGCAATACCAATCCCAACTAGACGTAGGCTTTTACCTTCATCGTAAGGGGCCGAACTAGTATAAAACTCTCTCGTGTCCTTTGTCCCGATTAACCCCTTTAAGCTTCCTAGTGCGATGGCCCTACGACTAAGTCCTTGCTCTAGGACATCTGCCGTGACAATTCCACGACAGAACCCGATCGAGCGATTCCTTCGCTACTGCTGCTAACTGAAGCCGATCGATGCTGCCTCTGGGATGAACAGTGAGCGTTGCGGGGGGGGGGGGGTGGATGAACAGTGAGCGGTGGCGTTGCCTTTGGATGAACAGGCCCCCGTGGTGTGGTGGAGGGCTGGATGAACAGTAGACGATGGAGGGGTGCCTGTGGAGGGGTGGTTGAACAGGACCCCGTGGTGTGGAGGGCTGGATAAACAGTAGACGGTGGAGGGGTGCCCGTGGAGGGGTGGTTGAACAGTAGCCGGTGGAGTAGCGCGCGGTGGAGGCTGGATGAACAGGAGCCCGTAGAGGCTGGAGGAGGTCGACGGTGGAGATGAATAGTATCCCGTGGAGTCCCGTTTTGCGGTACGCCACACCCCTCCTAATGAACAGGACCCCCGTTTCGACCGTAGGAGGTCCATTTCGTCCATTTTGCGGTACGCCACACCCCTCCCGATGAACAGGGCCCCCGTTTCGATCGTAGGAGGTCCGTTTCGTCCGTTTTGCGGTACGCCACACCCCTCCCGATCAACAGGACCCCTGTTTTGACCGTAGGAGGTCCGCTTCCTCCGTTTTGCGGTACGCCACACCCCTCCCGATCAATAGGACCCCGTTCCGAACGTAGGAGGTCTGTTTCCTCTGTTGTGCGGTACGCCAGGCCTTGTTTCCATCGCCTGTTCCGTCCAAGCCCTCCCGATGAACATGACCACACATTCCGTTCCGACCCAGCCGGTTGGCTCCCACGCGTTCCGTTGCCTCCCGATGAACACGACGCATTTCGTTGCCTCCCCATAAACATGACGCATTCCGTTGCCTCCCCATGAACACGACGACGGCGCTGTTTCTTCATTCCGACCCAGCCATGTACACGAGCCCTGGCCGTACGTATGCGCGAGTAGGTGATACGTCTTCAACGTATCTATAATTTTTGATTGTTCCATGCTATTATATTATCAACCTTGGATGTTTTATATGCATTTATATGCTATTTTATATGATTTTGGGGACTAACCTATTAACCCATAGCCCAGTGCCAGTTTCTGTTTTTTCCTTGTTTTAGAGTATCACACAAAAGGAAAATCAAACGGAGTCCAATTGACCTGAAACTTCACGGAACTTATTTTTGGATCAGAAGAAGCCCGGGAGACTTGGAGTCTATGTAAGGGAAGCTTCGAGGAGGCCACGAGGTAGGGGGGCACGCCCTCCACCCTCGTGGGCCCCTCGTGGCCCCCCTGATGTACTTCTTCTACCTACATATCTCCATATACCCTAAAAACATCCGGGAGCACAATAGATCGGAAGTTCCGCCGCCAGAAGCCTCCGTAGCCACTGAAAGCCAATCTAGACCCGTTCTGACACCCTGCCGGAGGGGGCAATCCCTCTCCGGTGGCCATCTTCATCATCCCGGTGCTCTCCATGACGAGGAGGGAGTAGTTCTCCCTCGGGGCTGAGGGTATGTACCAGTAGCTATGTGTTTGATCTCTCTCTCTCTCTCTCTCTCTCTCTCTCTCGTGTTCTTGAGATGATACGATCTTGATGTATCGCAAGCTTTGCTATTATATTTGGATCCTATGATGTTTCTTCCCCCCTCTACCCTCTTGTAATGAATTGAGTTTTCCCTTTGAAGTAATCTTATCGGATTGACTCTTTAAAGATTTGAGAACACTTGATGTATGTCTTGCCATGCGTATCTGTGGTGACAATGGGATACCACGTGATTCACTTGATGTATGTTTTGGTGATCAACTTGCGGGTTCCGCCCATGAACCTATGCATAGGGGTTGGCACACGTATTCGTCGTGATTCTCCGGTAGAAACTTTGGGGCACTCTTTGAAGTTCTATGTGTTGGTTGAATAGATGAATCTGAGGTTGTGTGATGCATATCGTATAATCATACCCGCGGATACTTGAGGTGACATTGGAGTATCTAGGTGACATTAGGGTTTTGGTTGATTTGTGTCTTAAGGTGTTATTCTAGTACGAACTCTAGGGCTGTTTGTGACACTTATAGGAATAGCCCAACGGATTGATTGGAAAGAATAACTTTGAGGTGGTTTCATACCCTACCATAATCTCTTCGTTTGTTCTCCGCTATTAGTGACTTTGGAGTGACTCTTTGTTGCATGTTGAGGGATAGTTATGTGATCCAATTATGTTATTATTGTTGAGAGGACTTGCACTAGTGAAAGTATGAACCCTAGGCCTTGTTTCAACGCATTGCAATACCGTTTTAGCTCACTTCTATCATTAGTTACCTTGCTGTTTTTATATTTTCAGATTACAAAAAACTATTATCTACTATCCATATACCACTTGTATCACCATCTCTTCGCTGAACTAGTGCACCTATACAATTTACCATTGTATTGGGTGTGTTGGGGACACAAGAGACTCTTTGTTATTTGGTTGCAGGGTTGCTTGAGAGAGACCATCTTCATCCTACGGCTGCCACGGATTGATAAACCTTAGGTCATCCACTTGAGAGAAATTTGCTACTGTCCTACAAACCTCTGCACTTGGAGGCCCAACAACGTCTACAAGAAGAAGGTTGTGTAGTAGACATCAGTAGGCGTTCGAGACCCCGCCCGTATGTACACATACGTGGCCGTATTTTCTTTCTTGCACCCTGGCCGTTGTACGTACGTGTACATGCTACATGCGCGGCTCTACTACGACACGTACGCGCCTCTACTACGACACGTGCACGCCTCTACATCCACCAGTATATATACACATACACGTTCGCGACCAGAATGATGATGCTACGTACGCTTTGACCAGGTGGGTCCCGACTGTCAGGCACTTCCTTGCCTGCGAACATGTAGCTAGTGGGTCTCAGGAGTCAGGGGGGCAAATCGTTTTTTTTGCCCGGACGCACTTCCTTGTGTGCGAAGATGTAGCTGGTGGGTCCCAGCAGTCAGGGGCAAACGTTTTTTTCGTGAAATACGGTGGCCCGTCCGATGGGTCCCCGCTGTCAGGTGGAGGAATAATTATTTTGCATGTAATAAGGAGGCACTTCCTTGCTGCGGCCGTGGACCCAGCTGTCAGCCTCTCCACGTACAGTCCATATCCGATGGAAGCCGTTCCTTGACCACGTTGACCATGCCGCGGCGAGAGCACCAGGGCGGTGGACGACAGTGAGGCCTAGGAAGGGGACGACACGGAGCCTGGGAATACGCAGTAGTGGATGGCCACGCGTAGAGGAGTACAAGGGTTCACTGGTTCACTGCGGTGTGAGGCCACCGCCGCAGAATAACAGGGGGGTGGGTGAGTAGAGGGATGGCCTGGCCAGCGGTGGGGGTAGTAGGAGGCAGTGAGGCCTCCGCCGCATCGCAGCCGGCCACGGGAGGCAGGAGCATGAGGCACGACCGGCGCTGGTTTGGGCGGATGTGTAGCGACCAGACCTCAAACAGTCTGATCTCTGTGCTTCGGTGTCATCTCTGGATCAGTAATGCTGACACCACACAGTACTCGGAGGATTTATAACAGAGTAGCAGTCACACACTTATTACATCAAGTGTCTCCATAGAGAATTTATTACAATAAATATGGCTGAAGGCCATCTAATAACGATAATAGCGGAAGGCTTGGAAGATAAGTGAGTCCATCAACTCCAATGGCATCACTGAGTATAGAACCACGACCTAAAACTCCTTAATCATCGTCTGAAAAGTCTGCAACATTAACGTTGCAGCCCGAAACGGGTCAGCACATGGAATATGCTGGCAATGTAACACATAGAGAGTAATGGAATGAAACAGCTATTCTATATGCATATTTGGCTGGTGGAAAGCTCTATGGTTACAGTTTTACATAAAGCCAATTTTTCCCTACTGCAAAGGAATAAATTTATTTAACTATCATGGTAGTTGTTAAACATTGAGAATGGTTGACAGCATTCTTAATCCCAATTAAGCATCATCATTAACAAAGCCCAACAAAATTAATTTAGAGTAACATGTTGAGATTCACAAGATAATCCAGGTACTAGATACTCAAGATGTCCATAACCGGGGACACAGCTAACCATGATTAGTTTAATACACTCTGCAGAGGTTTGCGCACTTTTCCCCACAAGACTCGATCGCCTCCGTTTGGTTTCTCGCACTACATGGTGTTTGAGAAGATGGATGACCGAGACATAGTCTTTCAGAAGCGCTCGCACCTTACGATCGGGTAGACCGTACGACCTACATCCCCTACATCTGCTAGTCTACCACTGTAAGAGTTCGCATGACTTAGTCAACTATGCTAGAGCCCATAATAGCTTGTGGCTGCACACGTAAGTTTCTAGTATGAATAGTCTCATGATCCCTTCGAGCCTGGGTGGCGGTCCAAAAGAAAACAGGCAAATCCTGGATTACCCAGGTGCCTCAATCCACACAAATGTGTGTTTAAGTTGCCACCTTAGATAAACCATTAATTAACAATACTCACATCTGTCATGCATATCACTCACCCAATCCACGTCTACTAGCATAGCATGGCACAATAAGAAAACGTAGAAGTAACTCCCAAAGGTTTGATATATAACAGGTGATAGGTACTACCTCAACTACTTCCCATCCCACAATTTAATTAGATCCTAATCATGCAATGTTTGAGGATTGATCTAATGCAATAAAAGTGGGTAGTAGAAAAGGTATGATCAAAGTGTTACTTGCCTTGCTGATGATCCGCGAAACCTAGAGATTCGAAGTAACAGGCGGCGCACTCCGGGTATTCTATCGCAGATAAACAAACAAGCATACAATAAGTACTCATCTAATGCATAGGTAAAAGTCAAATAAGAGATCTAACAAGAAAATTCAACTTAAGAACTCCGGTTTGCAAAAAGAATCAAATCAAACAAAGCAACGAAAGTCAAACAACGAAAGAATACAACTTCGTTCTACTAATCTGGATCTAAAGCAATTTTTACAGTAGCAAAAACTTGTTTAGGTTGGTTAAACGGATAGAGGGTTTCGAGACGAAACTCCAGGCGCTTGAATCGCCTGATTCCGATAAAGGAGCAAAAAGTTATACTAAAACGAAAATCGGATCAGAAATCGCGATCAGAAAAATCACGGGTTTAATCCGAGAAAAAGAAAAACGACGAATGTTCGTTAGAACGAACGAACGGACGAATGCTCGCTAAATAAATAAATCGTAAAAACTGATCTATTTAAAAAAACCGAAACTAAAAAAACCGACGAAAAACCGACGGAAAAACTGAACGGTTTTACAAAAAAAATTAAAAAAACTGGCGCGGATTTCGAGGCGAACCTCGGGCTGCGTGCGGCGAGGCGGCGGTGGCGGGGCGCGGTGGCGGGGCGGCGGCGCTGGTGGCGGCGGCGGCGGGCGTGGCTGGGGGCGGCTCGGGCTAGGGTTTGGCTTCGGCTGGGTCTCCCCTCCGGCTTATAAGGGCGAGTCGGGCCGGAGTCCGGGTCGGACACGGCCCGTAGGTCGGTTCGTTTTTTTAAATAATTACACGCAGAAGAAAAATAAAAAGAGATACTAAACGGACTCCAAAAATCCCGAAATAAATTTTCCCGAGCTTCTAAAATCAAGCTGCACAAGGTGAACATTTATTTGGGGCCTAAATGTAATTTTAAAAAATGCACATTTTTCCTAAATTCAAATAAAATAACGAAAAACTCCGAAATAAAATCTTATTTGATTTTATTATTAAATCCTCAATATTTCTTTATTTTGTGAAAGTCATTTTATTCCTCTCTCATATTTTTGTAATAGAAATAATTGATGATAAAATAAATAAAATCAAATGATCCTATTCTCAAAATTTGAGAAAACTCAAATATGAAAATAACGAAATCCCCAACTCTCTCCGTGGGTCCTTTAGTTGCGTAGAATTTCTAGGATCAAAACCAAAAGCAAATAAAATATGATATGCATTGATGATCTAATGTATAACATTCCAAATTGAAAATTTGGGATGTTACAAACCTACCCCCCTTAAGATGAATCTCGCCCTCGAGATTCGGGTTGGCTAGAAAATAGGTGAGGGTGGTCCTTGAGTAAATCTCCATCTCGTTCCCAGGTGGCTTCGTCCTCCGTGTGGTGGCTCCACTGAACTTTGCAAAACTTGATAACCTTGCTGCGAGTGACTCGACTGGCATACTCTAGAATCTTAATTGGTTTCTCCTCATAGGTCAAATTGTTATCCAACTGGATTGCTTCCAATGGCACCGTATCCCTCAGCGGTATGTCAGCCATCTCCGCGTGGCACTTCTTCAACTGAGAAACGTGGAACACATCATGAACTCCTGACAATTCTTCGGGCAATTCCAACTTGTAGGCCACTTCTCCCATACGCTCCAAAACTCGATATGGTCCTACAAATCGTGGTGCTAACTTTCCTTTAACCCCAAAACGCTTTGTTCCCCGAAGTGGTGATACTCGAAGATAAGCTCTATCTCTAACTTCGTAAAATGTCTCCTTGCGTTTAGAATCTGCATAACTCTTCTTTCTGGACTGGGCTATCTTGAGCCTATCGCGAATCAATTTCACCTTCTGTGCAGACTCTTTGATCAAGTCAGGTCCAAACAACTGGCGGTCTCCAACTTCGTCCCATGACAACGGTGTCCTGCACCTCCTTTCGTACAAGGCTTCAAAAGGGGCCATCTTTAAACTGGTTTGGTAACTGTTCTTGTAAGAGAACTCTGCATATGGCAAATTGTCATCCCAACTAGATCCATAATCTAGCGCACAAGCTCTCAGCATATCCTCCAAAATTTGATTGACTCTCTCGGTCTGTCCATCTGTCTGTGGATGAAAAGATGTACTAAATTCTAGCCTGGTTCCCAAAGTTTCATGCAACTGCTTCCAGAACTTTGAGGTAAACTAGGTTCCTCTATCTGATACGATACTCCTCGGAACTCCATGCAGACATACAATCCTGGTCATGTATATCTTTGCTAACTTAGCACTGGTGTAAGTGGTCTTTACCGGGATGAAATGAGCTACCTTCGTCAATCGATCAACTACAACACAAATCGAGTCATAGCCTGAACGAGTCCTGGGTAATCCCGTGATAAAATCCATGCCTAACTTATCCCACTTCCATTCGGGTATCGGCAATGGTTGCAGCAATCCTGCTGGCTTCTGATGCTCTGCCTTTACTCTCTGACATACATCACAAATTGCTACGTACTCTGCAATATCCTTCTTCATTCCGGTCCACCAGAAAATATCCTTCAAATCCAAATACATCTTGGTATTTCCTGGGTGAATCGAATATGGCGAATCATGTGCCTCTTGCAGTATCAACTTCCTAATCTCCAGGTCATTGGGCACGTAAACACGGTCTTCAAACCATAGGGTATCATGCTCATCCTCACGAAATCCCTTAGCCTTTCCTTTGCTAAGTTTCTCCTTAATAGAAGCAATCTCCTTGTTAGTCCTTTAGGCTTCTCTGATTTTATCCATCAATGTAGACTGAACCCCCAATGATGCTACATAGCCTCTCGGGACTATTTCTAAGCATAACTCTCGAAGATTTTTGGCTAACTCCCTTGGTATTTCTCCCGTCAATAACGTATTGACATGGCTCTTACGGCTTAATGCGTCAGCTACTACATTAGCCTTCCCGGGATGATAATGCAATTTCATATCATAATCCTTGATGAGCTCCAACCATCTCCTTTGTCTGAGGTTTAACTCCTTCTATACACCTCGCAATGGTTTCCAATTAGAAAATGTCTCCAAGTTTTCAGTGCATGCACTACGGCTGCTAACTCCAAATCATGTGTAGCATAATTCAACTCATGAGGCTTAAGCTATCATGAGGCATATGAAACAACTCTCCCTTCCTGCATAAGCACTGCTCCAAGTCCTCGACGTGAAGCGTCGCAATACACCTCATAATCCTTGGTCTGGTCTGGCAAAATCAACACTGGTGAGGTAACCAAACGTTTCTTCAATTCCTGGAAACTAGCCTCACATTCCTCCGTTCATATGAACTTGGTATCTTTCTTCAACAACTCAGTCATAGGTTTCGCAATCTTTGAGCAATTTTCAATAAATCTCCGGTAGTATCCTGCGAGTCCAAGAAAACTCCGGATATCTCCCACGGTGGTTGGTGCTTCCCACTTGGTCACGGTATCAACTTTAGTGGGATCAACTGCCATACCTTCTCCAGATATAACATGTCCGAGGAATCCTACTTCCTTCAACCAAAACTCACATTTGCTAAACTTGGCATATAATTGATGTTCTCTGAGCTTTCCAAGAACCAAACGCAAATGCTCCTTATGCTCCTCTTCATTCTTCGAGTAGACCAGGATATCATCAATGAACACTACGACGAACTTATCCAAAAACTCCATAAATACTTTGTTCATCATGTTCATAAAATATGCGGGTGCGTTAGTTAGACCAAATGACATGACGGTATACTCGTACATCCCATACCTGGTGGTAAAATCCGTCTTGGGTATATCATGTTCCCGAATCTTCAACTGGTGGTATCCTGATCGCAGATCGATCTTGGAAAATACCTTAGCTCCTTGCAATCGATCAAACAGATCATTGATCATCGGTAGTGGGTACTTGTTCTTGATTGTTACTTCATTCAATCCTCGATAATCAACAATCATCCTTGATGATCCATCCTTCTTCTCCACTAGAAGTACTGGCGATCCCCAAGGCAAAGAACTTGGGCGAATATATCCCTTATCCAGTAACTCCTTAATCTGCTTCTTAATTTCCACCAAATCCTTTGCAGGCATTCTATATGGTCTCTTCGATATTGGCCCTGTGCCTGGCAATAGCTCAATCAAGAACTCAATATCTCTATCCGGTGGCATGCCTGGCAACTCTTCTGGAAATACATCAGGGAAATCTTTCACTACTGGTACTTCCTCCTGCACAACTCCTGTTAAGCAATTTACTTGAGTCCTTTTTGGCACATGTCGGGATACATACTTGATCCTTCTCCCTTCCGGGGTGGTAAGTAAAATTGACTTACTGGCACATTCAATGTTCCCTTCATACTTTGACAACCAATCCATGCCTAATATCACATCCAATCCTTGGGATTCCAATACTATTAGGTCTGAGGGAAAACATAGTTACCAATCCTTAATGGTAACCGATCACACCATCGACTAGCCATATATTCTGCTCCAGGCGAGGTTACTAACATGGGTGGCCTAAGGGCTTGGGTTGACAGGTTATACTTATCCACAAATCCCCTTGAGATGTATGAGTGTGATGCACCAGTATCTAAAAGAACGAGTGCAGTAAATGACTTAACCAAAAACTTACCTATTACTGCATCAGGCTGAGCTTCAACCTCCTCCACGCTAACGTGGTTCACCTGTCCCCTGCTGAAAGGGTTCGGCTTCTTCCCAGAGCTTCCATTGCTATTTCCATTTGGTAATTCAGGACATTCATTGGCATAATGTCCGGTCTTCGAACATTTAAAGCAAATGACTTGGCTCAGGTCTTTCTTGGCTGGGGTTGACGGGTTGGTGCAATTCTGGCAGTTGCTTCCTCCATTCCCATTACCATTCCTGGGGCCATTGTGATTGTGCGAGCTACCTCCTCCATGGGTATGCTGAAAATGTCCTCCCGGTCTAGGGGTAAAACGTGGCTTCTGCTGAGCTCCCGAATTGTACTTCCCTTGTCCATACTTCCTCTTGCGATTTTCAATTTGCTGCTGCTTCCCTTCAATCATAAGAGCACGATCTACCAACTCCTGGTAGTTGTTGAAGGTTGCTACCATCAACCGCATGCTCAACTCATCATTCAGTCCTTCCAGAAACTTCTCCTGCTTAGCTGCATCCATAGCAACGTCATCTGGGGCATAACGTGCTAACTTACTAAAGTCCTCCACATACTGGCCAACTGTCCGGCCTCCTTGGCGCAAGTTGCGAAACTCACTCTTCTTCATGGCCATAGCTCCTGCTGCAACGTGGGCAGTGCGAAAAGCCTGCTGAAACTGGTCCCATGTGACAGTGTCGACAGGGAAAGTGGCTGTGAAATTCACCCACCATGATGCTGCGGGTCCTTCAAGCTGATGTGCGGCAAACTTCACCTTCTCCGCATCTGTGCATCTTGTTGTGGTCAACTCTCTAGCTGTCTTGCAGAGCCAATCATCTGCTACTATCGGCTCGGTGCTACTGGAAAACACCGGCGGATTCAGCCTAAGAAAATGGGCTAAATGATCAACAGGTGGTGGTGGTGGGTTGTTGTTGTTGTTCCCCTGGTTCTGATTTTGGACTAACAACTGCATCAATGTGTTCTGCTGCTGGATCAATTGGGTGAGCTCCGGTGGAAAGGTAAATCCGGGGTCACGTCTCGGAGGCATCTGAGGGTTTAGAAAAGATGAGATTTAAGAATAGAGGGGGTCTAAAGAGAAAACACTACCCATATGCACATGAGGCAAAATCAAACAATTCACTTCATTTAATCAAACAAGGGCATACAATCGATCTAACTATCGCAAAAGTGCTCAGACTACTATATTTACATGGTGGACTACTACTACTAATGAGGTGGTCTACTAGAAATATTCTTCAGTTGCAGACTCCATGATATCTGCTCCGGCTTCATCAACATAGTCATCATCGCTATCGTCTGGATCCGAGTCGGTGTCATCGATGATGATGTAGTCTTCCGGGCGAATCTCCTTGGGTTCTTCATCTTCTTCTACTGGCGTAGGGCCTCCCATAAATATCCCGATCTTCATTGTTAGGTCGGCATTCTTGTCCACCAATACTTCAATTTCTTCTTCATAATCTTCACGTGTAGCCTTGAGTTCTTCCTCCAGTTCCTTGATTCTTGTCCTTGCCTTCTTTAAGTCTATCATGTCGGCGCACATCTGGTTCTCCTGTCGTCGAATGTGCTGGTTTAACTCCTGGATAAAAGCTGCAATTGATCTATCCTTTCTGGTGCTGATCATCTCCCAGTGCTCATCTCGGCGTCCACAAATCTGGTAGATAGTATCCTTGAGATCATTGCGGTAGACTTCTCCAATGCGTCCCATGGCGATGTGAGCTGCCATGCTATTTCCTAGACTCCAAGTTGGTGCATCAAAAGAAAACTCTATGGGCTCAGTGACTGGCATGAACGTCCTTCCTGGAACTTGAACTTGAATCATCCAGCGCTCTTCTTCAGGTAATGTGGCGTTGTAGGTTCCGGTGAAGCTTGGTACTCCTATGTTCAGGTATCTAGTGACTTCCTTCAAGTGACGTCCAAAGGGTGTATCTTCATTCGGTTGCGTGAACTTGTTCCTCGCATCCGCCATCCTAAAAGAGTAGAAAAGATGAGGATTCAGAAGAGAAGAGAGTGAATAGTGATCTAGGTCTTTAGCTTAGTGGTCGTGTCCTACAGTCAGCGTGTGCTCTGATACCATCTCTGTAGCGACCAGACCTCAAACAGTCGGATCTCTGTGCTCCGGTGTCATCCCTGGATCAGTAATGCTGACACCACACAGTACTCGGAGGATTTATAACAGAGTAGCAATCACACACTTATTACATCGAGTGTCTCCATAGAGAATTTATTACAATAAATATGGCTTAAGGCCATCTAATAACGATAATAGCGGAAGGCTTGGAATATAAGTGAGTCCATCAACTCCAACGGCATCACTGAGTATAGAACCACGACCTAAAACTCCTTAATCGTCATCTGAAAAGTCTGCAACATTAACGTTGCAGCCCGAAACGGGTCAGCACATGGAATATGCTGGCAATGTAACACATAGAGAGTAATGGAATGAAACAGCTATTCTATATGCATATTTGGCTGGTGGAAAGCTCTATGGTTACAGTTTTGCATAAAGCCAATTTTTCCCTACTGCAAAGGAATAAATTTATTTAACTATCATGGTAGTTGTTAAACATTGAGAATGGTTGACAGCATTCTCAATCCCAATTAAGCATCATCATTAACAAAGCCCAACAAAATTAATTTAGAGTAACATGTTGAGATTCACAAGATAATCCAGGTACTAGATACTTAAGATGTCCATAACTGGGGACACGGCTAACCATGATTAGTTTAATACACTCTGCAGAGGTTTGCGCACTTTTCCCCACAAGACTTGATCGCCTCCGTTTGGTTTCTCGCACTACATGGTGTTTGAGAAGACGGATGACCGAGACATAGTCTTTCAGAAGCGCTCGCACCTTACGATCGGGTAGACCGTACCACCTACATCGCCTACATCTTCTAGTCTACCACTATAAGAGTTCACACGACTTAGTCAACTATGCTAGAGCCCATAATAGCTTGTGGCTGCACACGTAAGTTTCTAGTATGAATAGTCTCATGATCCCTTTGAGCCTGGGTGGCGGTCCAAAAGAAAACAGGCAAATCCTGGATTACCCAGGTGCCTCAATCCACCCAGATGTGTGTTTAAGTTGCCACCTTAGATAAACCATTAATTAACAATACTCACATCTGTCATGGATATCACTCACCCAATCCACGTCTACTAGCATAGCATGGCACAATAAGCAAACGTAGAAGTAACTCCCAAAGGTTTGATATATAACAGGTGATAGGTACTACCTCAACTACTTCCCATCCCACAATTTAATTAGATCCTAATCATGCAATGTTTGAGGATTGATCTAATGCAATAAAAGTGGGTAGTAGAAAAGGTATGATCAAAGTGTTACTTGCCTTGCTGATGATCCGCGAAACCTAGAGATTCGAAGTAACAGGCGGCACACTCCAGGTATTCTATCGCAGACAAACAAACAAGCATACAATAAGTACTCATCTAATGCACAGGTAAAAGTCAAATAAGAGATCTAATAAGAAAATTCAACTTAAGAACTCCGGTTTGCAAAAAGAATCAAATCGAACGAAGCAATGAAAGTCAAACGGCGAAAGAAAACAACTTCGTTCTACTAATCTGGATCTAAAGCAATTTTTACAGTAGCAAAAACTTGTTTAAGTTGGTTAAACGGATAGAGGGTTTCGAGACAAAACTCCATGCGCTTGAATCGCCTGATTCCAATAAACGAGCGAAAAGTTATACTAAAACGAAAATCGGATCAGAAAAAAACGCGGGTTTAATCCGAGAAAAAGAAAAACGACGAATGTTCGTTAGAACGAATGAACGGACGAACGCTCGCTAAATAAATAAATCGGAAAAACCGATCTATTTTAAAAAAACCGAAACTAAAAAAAACAGACGAAAAACCGACGGAAAACCGAACGGTTTTTTGAAAAAAATTTAAAAAACCGGCGCGGATTTCGAGGCGAACCTCGGGCTGCGTGCGGCGAGGCGGCGTCCGGCGGGCGGCGGCGGCGCTGGTGGCGGCGGCGGCGGGCGGGGCTGGGGGCGGCTCGGGCTAGGGTTTGGCTTCGGCTGGGCCTCCCCCCCGGCTTATAAGGGCGAGTCGGGCCAGAGTCCGGGTCGGACACGGCCCGTAGATCGGTTCGTTTTTTTTAAATAATTACGCGCAGAAGAAAAATAAAAAGAAATACTAAACGGACTCCAAAAATCCCGAAATAAATTTTTCCGGGCTTCTAAAATCAAGCCGCACAAGGTGAACATTTATTTGGGGCCTAAATGCAATTTTGAAAACGCATATTTTTCCTAAATTCAAATAAAATGACGAAAAACTCCGAAATAAAATCTTATTTGATTTTATTATTAAATCCTCAATATTTCTTTATTTTGGGAAAGTCATTTTATTCCCTCTCTCATATTTTTGTAATAGAAATAATTGAGGAGAAAATAAATAAAATCAAATGATCCTATTCTCAAAATTTGAGAAAACTCAAATATGAAAATAATGAAATCCCCAACTCTCTCCGTGGGTCCTTGAGTTGCGTAGAATTTCTAGGATCAAAACCAAAAGCAAATAAAATATGATATGCATTGATGATCTAATGTATAACATTCCAAGTTGAAAATTTGGGATGTTACAAGCTGGAGCAAGAAGACCAGAGGTTGAAGAAGCACTACGGCCGTTGGATGGACATCGTACGGTTACTTAAGCTAGAATCGTGCATATCGACTAAGTTGACAAAGCCCTCTGTCCCCGTCAACTTAGTAGGCCCACAAGTCAGCCTGCCACTATACTGGGTCCCAGCTAACATGGGGAGTATTCATTTTTTTGTGCGTAATAAGGAGGCACTTCCTTGCGTGCGAAGATATAGCTGGTGGGTCCGAGCTGTCAGCGGCGGTTACGTTTTTTCGCAAAATACAGAGGCCCTTTCGGTGGGTCCCTGATGTCAGGTGGAGAAATCATTATTTTTTGCGTAATAAGGAGGCATTTCCTTGCGTGCGGCCATGGACCCAGCTGTCGGCCTCTCCACGTACAGTCCACTTCAGATGCATGTCGGTCGTTGACCACGTTGACCAGGCCGCGCCGAGAGCACCAGGACGGTGGACGACGGCGAGGCCTAGGAAGGGAACGACACAGAGGCAGGGAAGACTCGACAGTTGTTTCCCACGTGGAAGGGAGTACGACTGTACGAGGGTTTACTGGTTTGTCTGCCGTCGCCGGAGAATAACAGCAGGTGTAGGTGAGTAGAGCAATGGCTAGGCCAGCGATGGGAGTACGGTGGGGCGGTGAGGCCTGCGCGGCAGCAGAGCCGGCCGCGTTGAGGAGGGAGCAGGCAGTCCCGCTGGCGCTTGTTTGAGCGGCTGGAGCAGGAAGAGAAGAGATTGAAGAAGCACGACGGCCGTTGGATGTCCATCCAACAGTCATTGCTTGTGCGTCAACCTTTTTTCAGGAAAGCCTCAAATCTGTGGAAAACAGCATACAACCCATCTGCCATTATTTCTAATAATTTACAGCCCATTTGCTAATTATTAAGGTTTTTTGGAGCCCATATTCTTTTTGTTAGCATTACAACCCATATTGTGGCCACGGTTAAAAAATTATACGAAATTTTGCATATTTCGGTGCGGTCCAAACTATTTTTAATCCCAAAATTTTGACTCACATTCAAACTGATTTTAAAAATAAATGTATATCAATATAAAATCCAACAAAGTCTCCATGCATAAAAATTAATGTAATTTAAAATCTCAAAATGAAAAAAAAAGATATTTGAAACTAATTGTTGGTTTGATGTATTTTCAAAATGTACAACCCATTTCTCATTACTGATGGGCCATTTTCTCGGCCAGTCGAATGAAAGCTCTCCTCGTCTTGAAAGATTTGCAGCCCAACAGGCCTGACAAAGCGACTTACTTGGCAAATCACAAAAAACAGGGCTATGGCCATGGACCCAGCTGTCAGCCTCTCCACGTACAGTACTCTTCCGATGGAAGTCGTTCCTTGACCATGTTGACCACGCCGCACGGAGAGCACCATGACGGTGGACGACGGCGAGGCCTAGGAAGGGGACGACGCGATAGTGGAAGCCCGCGCGGAGAGAAGTACGAGGGTTCACTGGTTCGGCTACGGTGTGAGGCTGTCGTCGCCGCAAGGCCTGGACAGCGATGGGAATAGTAGGGGGCGGTGAGGCCTCCGCGGCAGCACAGCCGGCCATAGGAGGCAGGAGCATCCGGCACGACCGGCGCTGCTTTGGGCGGCTGGAGCAAGAAGACCAGAGGTTGAAGAAGCACTACGGCCATTGGATGGACATCGTACGGTCACTGGAGTTAGAATCGTTCATATAGACTAAGTTGACAAAGCCCTTCATCCCCGTCAACTTAGTAGGCCCACAAGTCAGCCTCCCACCAAGGTGGGTCCCAGTTAGCCAAGGGAGTATTCATTTTTTGTGCTTAATAAGGAGGCACTTCCGGTGGGTCTGAGCTGAGAGTGGGGGGAACATTTTTTTTCACGAAATACGGTGGCCCGTAAGGTGGGTCCCAGCAATCAGGGGGCAAACGTTTTTTTTGCAAAATACGGTGGCCCGTCCAGTGGGTCCCTGCTGTCAGTTGGAGGAATCATTATTTTCCGCGTAATAAGGAGGCACTTACTTGCTGCGGCCGTGGACCCAGCTGAGACTCTCCATGTACAGTATACTTCCGATGGAAGTCGTTCCTTGACCACGTTGACCTCAGCGCGTTCCGTTGCATGCATGCGTCCATGGGCGTGGTGCGTCCCCACTATCAGCCTCTCACGTACAGTCATCTTCCGATGACTCTCGGTTGTTGACCACGTTGACCACACCGTGTCGAGCGCACCCGGAGATGGGGAAGACGGGGCAGTGGAGTCGCAGATGGAGAGGAGTGGGAAACTTCACTGGTTCGGGTGCGCGGCAGCACAGCCGCGGTGCCGCCCACGGGAGACAGGAGCAAGAATAGAGGTTGAAGAAGGAGCACGGCTGTTGGATTAACATCCAACGGTCCAGCCCCTAGAATCATTTGTTGATTAAGTTGACAAAGCCGTGCGTACACGTCCGCTTAGTAGGCCCACAAGTCAGTCACCAAATCTGACGGGTCCCTGCTGTCAACGGGATGAATATTTTTTTTCAAAACAAGGAGGCACTTCCTTCCGTGCGAAGATACAGTCGGTGGGTCCCAGCTGTCAGGTGGAGGAAACATTTTTTTCAGCTTAATAAGGAGGAACTTTCCTTGCATGCGACCATGGACCTCGTGGGTCCCAGCCGTCAGGCTCTCCACGTACAGTCCTGTTCCGATGACTCTCGTGTGTTGACCACGCCGCATCGAACGCAGCGAGGCGGTGGGCCACGGCAAGGCGCCGGACGGGAACGACTCGGAGATGGGAAAACACGGTAGTGGAGTCACAGATTGAGAGGAGGAGAAGGGTTATAACTGGTTCTGTTGCTGCATGGGGCTGTAGTCTGTGGAGAATAATAGGAGGTGTCGAGGGGTGGAGGGATAGCCTGGCCGGCAGTGGGGTAGCGCTTCGTAGCGATGCGTGCTAAGCAGAGCCGCTAGCCGCCGGAGGCCGGACCAGGCGGTCCCGGCGACGCTGGAGGAAGAAGACGAGAGATTGAAGGTGCATGCGAGCCGTTGGATATAAATCCAATGGCTGTGGATGACACAATCATTTGTTGACCAAGTTGATAACGCTCTGCGTAGGCTTCGACCTATTGGCCCACATGTCAGCCTGCAAAAATGTGGCATATATTTAACCTATGTTTTCTAGAATGTACAGTCCATTTGCTGAGCTGGATGAACAAATAATTTCGCGTCAATCAGGTCCATTTATATTTTCTAAGAAATCATAGCCTATTTGCACTTCCTTAAAATACACGTATTAGGTGGGCTCGTTATATATATATATATATATATATATATATATATATATATATATATATATGGGTCTATTCTGATAACACCCCCTTAAGACTTATTCTGCACATCAGTTTCTTATTCTCATAACACCCCCACGTCACCGGCCCACCCCACCCATTCTTCCTCTCCTCCCACTCCCTCACTTCTCTCCACTTTCCCCCCCTCCCCCGCGCAGAACCACCTCCATCCTCCCTCGTCGCCCGCTTCCTCCTACCCAGCCGCGCGCCACCGCGCCTACCACCTTCCTCCTCCACCTACCTCCCACGGCCGGCGCGCCGCCCAACCACCCCGCCCCACCCGCCCACCCTGCCGGTGGCCTTCCTCCCATCGCCGGCGAGCCACCCCTCCGACCGCTCCCCAGCATGAACCGGCACCGGATCCAGGCCTCGACGGGCCCCCGCGACGTCCCGGCGCCGGATCCAGGCCAGGGCGGGCCCCCGCGACGCCCCGCTGCCGGAGCCAGGCCACGACGCCCCCCCGCGTCGCTGCCCAGCCTGCTTCCCTCGCGCCGCCGCCCAACCTCCTCCCCCCGAGCCGCCGCCCAACCTCCGCGACTCACCCTTCCCTCCCCGGCCTCCTTCTACTTCCGCCGTCGCGCCGGCCGGCCTAGCCCCGCCGTCATCCTCGAGAAGTGCACTGCGTGCCCTGGAGCAGTGCACCGCGAGCCTCTCTAGCAGCTCATCCATGGGCGCCGGCAGTTTTTTTTTGGCCTGCAGTTCGGTGCCCCCCCGCGTGCAGTCCGGTGGTGCTACGCATGTAGTGCTCAGGTGAGTCGCACTACAGCTCGGTTGGGTGGGCGCCACTGTCCTCCGACGGGCATGTGTGCAGTGCACTCCGGCGGCGGGGGGTAGCCATCTCCTCTCACGCTTCCAGCAGCATCGGGAGGAGGATGGTGGAGAAATATTCTCCCAGGTGCAATTTGTCTGATGTTCTTGCATTTGTGTGCAATTTCGGTGATGGCATTCATGCCCAGGTCCAATTTTTCATTGTTGTTATCCACTCACGGCGAGCAGTGCAGCTTGCTATCGTTGCAGGTTAGTTGGGCGTCAATGCAGTACGCAAGCACTTGAGAGGATGATTGGCACGCACTTCAGTTTCAGCCGTGCGACGCTGCAGTATGGATGCACGTGGCAGGAGGTTTGTTGCTGCAGTTTGCTTGGTGTTGGCAGGAGGTTCTCCAGCTGGCCCATGTAGTTTACCTGGTGCAGTTCGGCCAGTTGATGGTTGCGGTTAAAAGGAAAATTGTGTGGAGTACACTTTCTTTGGGATGAAAAGATAAGTGCAAATGTGGTTCACTAATTATTTTATCAGGGTTCAGTTAACTATATTTTGTGTGATGAGAGCCGCTCCAACATTTGATTTACTAAACTGAACCCTGAGAAAAGTTATATGGACTCGTTTGAAAATTGTTTACCAAAGAAGTTCATTTAGAATTGTATTGCGGCTCATTTCTCTCGACCATGCGGTTCGCTTCTTCGCACGTGTACAACTTGCCAATGTGGAAATACAAAAACTCCAAACAGAAAAAATAAAGCAGGAAATGAAGTGCAAAGATATGTTAAATGAAAAATGGTAGAGAAACGACAAAAAAAGTAATGCCGTTCACTTGACCATTTGATGCAGTGCAAAAATGTGTTAAATGAAAAATGGTAGAGAAACGACAAAAAAAAGTAATGTCATTCACTTGACCATTTGATGCAGTGCGGTTTTCTAACTGAAGCAGTGCGGTCGGGTGTGTGATGTTGTTCATCCCGTAAGTGCAAAAAAATGTTACGGAAGTAACAAAAGTAATGCGGTTCACTTCTTGATAGTGTTGTGGTTCATTTACACCTAATGTGAAGTGCACTCTACTTTCTCGTCCTTGAAAAAATTACGTTTGAATAAAAGAAACCATGCAGTTCTCTTACCCGTCCAATGCAGTGCGGCTTTTCGTCCGATGGAGTGCGGTTTTCAGTCGGATGAAGTACCCACGTCGATTTAGGTGTCGCGAAAAACAGAGTGTCCGCATTTCGGTAAATTTGAAATTCCTCTTAAACCGTAAAGAATTACAGAGAGTGTTCTACATGAAAAAGTTGCATCTTGTCGATATCTTTCCAACAGCGCATGATTTGAATTATTCTGACCAGCCGTTCGTAAAAATTTCGCGAAAAACAGCCGCTGCCTCTCGAAGTCAGCCGCACGATTTTCAAAATTAACTAAATTCCGTAAGGAATCTCAAAACCATTTCAACATATGAAAGTTGCGCCCTGTCCGTAGCTTTCCAACGGCGTATCATATGTCTCGTTTTGACAAACAGTTAGAAAACTGGAGCGAAAACAGTACCGAAAATTTCAAAAAATTTGAAAAACAGAGTTCCGCGATTTAGTAAATTTGAAACTGCTCTAAACCGTAATGAATTAGAGAAAGATTTATATATGAAAAAGATGCGCCTCGACGATATCTATCCAACGGCATATCATTTGCTTCATTCCAACAAGCGGTTTAGAAAAAAACACGAAAAAACGCTCGCTGCCACTCGTCATCCGCCACACTATTTTCAAAACTGCTCTTAAACCATGTGGAATCTCGAAAAGTGTTCAACATGTCGAAGTTGCGCCTAATCCATAGCTTTTCAATGGTATATTACACGCCTCATTCCGATAAACGGTTAAAAAATTAGGGTGAAAACAGTACCAAAAAAATAACGCGTGCAGTTTTTTCCGACGAGAAGTTCACTAGTCTCTATTGCAGTGCTCGTCGTCAAAATGATGCAGTGCGCTTCTGTTGAGCGTGCAGTGCCGAAGTGGTGTGCAGAATAGTTATTCTGTTAATATTAGCAGAATAGACCGTCTGTATATATATATATAATGTTATGTTAGAAGGAACAATTAATATCAAAGAATAAACCGGAGAGGCACATTTTTTATATATATAATTAAGAAATTAGCGAGTTATTGCTCAAAATAAAAATGAGCGCGTTATTATTAAATTGGTCCTTAAAATCTTCGCAAGCTTTTGTACGCAATCACTAGGATTTTCATTGCCTGTGAGTCAAAAACAACCAGGATTTTCCTTGCCAACTTCTGTTAAACATTTACTTTTATAAGTTAATAACACGTGGGATGTTTTTATAATATATATAAGTCTCTATAAAATATATGATAATAGTAATAATATAAATATATGTAATGTGGTTAGAAGGGAAAACATAAATTGGACACAACATTACTTTTATAAGAGACATGCGTTTTATACCCCACAGTAGGCATACTAACAAGTTCACACACAAATACAACAGAAAAAGTAAACATTCATATCAAACTCAGGTTCACAGGACACGTTCATATTCATAGCCAATATTCACTATCAACAACTCAAAAGATTCATATATACACAAGCTCAGCATATCTATGCATCCAAATGATTGATAGATCACACGACAATATTCATACATAATTCACAAAAAGATTCAGATATACATATGTTTAGTATGTTTATGCATCCAAATGATTGAGATCACAACCAATATGATCCATGGACAAACTTTAATTACCTAGGGTACAGACTGGTAAATGGTGTTCAATCGGAGGTACTTCTTGCTAAAATTAGTTCTTGTACGAGTAAACTTTCGAGTACATAAGAGGTAGCACAGACAATCTGAACTTTGCTTGTAGGTTTATCCTCAAATAGTGGCCATGTGCCGAGGGAGGTTTGAGCAACTTGGCCACTACTTTCATCCAACTAGTTTACTGGCTCATCTTGGTCCTGTATCTCGCCAAAATTCTACATTGCAGACAAGAAAGGAGGCGGTTGAGAAAATGAACCACCCAAATTTTTGGTGCAGTTCAACTGAAGTGGAGCATCCTTGGCGTGTAGACTGATTAAGTGCCAGATGAATATACACGTCAACCAACTTGTCTGGAATCTTTAGACTCCATGCCATATAGTTCGCTACCATATGTGCCGATAACCAAAAGGCACAAGTTCGGACCAAAGACCGGACTGCGTTTTTCTGGGCTATGCACCAAGCAATATTTTTGGCGTTCACTCTCCTAATACTTGGAGTTTGACAATTGGTTGACGCTGGTTGATACTCGAATGAATATAGGCACTTCTTGTCAACATCGATGCTTGTCTGAGTGAACTTTGGAGTACATAGAAGCAACCTAAGTACCTGTCCATCTGATCATTTTGTGTAGTTCTACTGAAATCATCCGATGTAATGATTTGCCTGCGAGTTCAGGCTCCAAATTACTCCTTTATGAAATTGGCAAACAGTAGGACAATACCAAATTACCAATACATATGATAGGCATAATAATCAGGATAAAGACCAGTACCAACCTGTGTGAGGTAGCATATCAATTACTATTTCCTTTGACTGGAAGCCGAGATAAGCCAAGCGACTGACAGCAAAGGAAGAAAACAAGCGGAGATTAGCGACTAATAGGAAAGGACGGAAGCTGTCGAGGCAATGAAGCACCCAAAGTTTTTGTGCAGTTCCACAAAAATCGAGCATCCCTGTTGGCACATATATTGAGAGAGTGAGATTACTATAATAGTGGGAGTAGTTGATCAAACATACACTAACAAATAGAAGCACCCTCATTATCTTAATGGGTAAAGTTAGCAACATAGTAGTCTTGCTTAAAGAGAGGTATTAGTTTATTTAATCAGTGCCAATTAGCTCAACTCAACACTCAAAGCATTGCCATTTATCATAGGTTGCAAAACTTTAACGTGCAAAGATAAAGGAGTTTCTCATGACAGTAGCACGATACAAATAGAGATGACAGCAAACTAATATGGATGAAGGCCTTAGGCCCGTACCAACCTGAGAAAAAAATATTATTCATGTAGTCCCATAAGAGATGATAAAGCACTCACTGGAATCACACAATAGTATATATTTTTGTGCACTTCAAATGTATGGTTGAAATCACTCTTGTTTACCAGTGCTGAGATTATATCGAAAGATTATCAAGAACTTCCAGCAGAGTTAAAGCACTGGCTGGGATATAGTTCATTGTATTGTCTTGTGTAGTTCCACTAAAATGTATGATTAGCACAACATGATCCCTGTTTGCACAAGTAGGAACAAGGTGAAACCTTCATTAGCTTAGTGAGAAAGGATAGGAAGACATTAGCATATTACTCAAACAGTAGCATCAAATTCATGATGGACAATACGCAAAACATTGCCTCATTGAACCAATGGAAAAAATTGACATGCAAAACAATAGCACTATTATGTCATGACACTAATAATATTCCCTCCCTGCTCCACCACATGATTCACCACCATAGACAAACATACACACATACATGATTCAGCATAGGGTCCTACTAAAGATTTGTTTAACTCCAATAGGAAAATTAGACAGTAATAAATTAGTGGTACTTAAGTACTCCTAATTAATTAAGTGAGACAACAGAAGTGGAAGGGCTCCCTGGAGGATCATCTCACATGTAAGGTAGTCATTGCCGGAGCCCTTGAATGGCCTCGACTGAGGCCTCTGGGTTCAGCAAGATCACCTTGGCACTGTTTATTCTTCTTCTTCTTCTTCTTCCTCTTCATGCTCTGTTTCTCTTTCTCCTCACCAGTTGGTGAAACCAAGTACATGATTGGCCTTCTAATTCAGAATTGGTTTTGTCAGTGAGGGAGTACAAGTGTACTAGTAAAAATAGCATTATTTTCTCATGGCAGTCGGAAAATAGAGATGAACACATGCATTAAATATCATTCTTACCTAAAGGAAGGTTATGGTGCCAATATGGATGATGAGGATTGGAATACAGATCTCCCTTTGTGCAGTTCCACCAAAATGAACCAACTGTTCCGTTCTGACATTCCAGTTAAACAGCACAAAAGTCACTTCTTTTAAGAAGAGTTTTTTGCAGTGCACCAAAAGGTCACAACAGCAACCAGGTGAATTGGATATCCCTGTTTGCACAAAAAGGCACAGAGGAAACAGTTAGAGTCTCAAACAATTACAGGCAAAAACATTTGGCTAAACTTGTCATGGCTTATAACAGTGGCATGGCTTCACTTTTACAAGGGACATTAGATTAAGAACAGCTAAGGCTGCGTTCGGTTCACAGGTTTGGTGCAGGATTTTCGTAGGAACACAATTCCTACGGTATTCTTTCCCTTCCAACTGTTCGGAACACGGGAAAGGTGAATAATATTTCATAGGAAAGCTGGTCTGGTACTACTGATTCCATAGGATTAGAAACATCCACGCGCTGCTCATTTTTTGGGCGGAAGCCCGAGGCAGGCGTTCGCTGCCATGCATTAGACAGGTTGCTGTGCTATGTTGCCGGAATAAAAAAATCAACCTATGTGTGGTACGTGAGGTGAGGATAAGAGTAGTCACTGTGCAGCTGAATAAACAAATATCATCTCATACTGCCAAGCATGCTACTCTAAAAAAACAAATCTGTACATTTCATAGTCCATCCGAACACATTCTCTTGAGAGTTTCCTCCGGTTCGATGTTCCATAGTTTTATACCTACATTCCGTTCCTATTCCTCTATTTTCATTACGACCTATGTTTTCTGCCCCTTTATTCTGAACGGAGCCTAAATATTTGGTATAAGGGCATGGGACAGTGGGTGCACCAGTAGTCCAGCACCATGTACGTAAACATGGGCATAAAGTGGTGATTCATAGTTTGTTGCCCCGAGAAACAAACATCCAAGAAACATATCTGGGTTGGTCCCATTTTTGTTCACTCTAGCCACCTACTCCTATGTGTGGATAGCAAATCTAGTCTTGGTCATACCACTGTGTACAGCGTTACCCCTATATTTCCCGTTTCGACCAAGAGACCGGTTGGATGACCAGTCTATACTACTTTCACCCCCTTTCCTTCCTGTTTGTACCAAGTCCGATGTACATACTAAATTCCCCCACCCCCACTTTATTTCTTGTTTGAACCAAGTACTCCCTCCATCTGGAATTACTTGTCATCAAAATGGATGTGTCTAGAACTAAAATACATCTAGATACATCCATTTCAATGACAAGTATTTTTGGACGGAGGGAGTACAAGATTCGACTCCATGAAGTAGCTTTACCTCTAACAATAGAAGAAAAAAATATGTGACGTTGGACCATCCGATCGAGAGGGGCTGGGAGGTAGAAAATGATGCACATGCAGCGACGTAGCGAGCTGGGGAAGTAGAGCTAAGGCGGTTCGAACGAAGATATACCTGAAGGTCATCGGGATGTGGATAGGTGGGCGGCGGGAGGCCGGATCCACCCACAGGCAACGACGAAGGGATCGGAGGACCTCCTGCACCGACGCTCGGCCAGAGATAACGGTGAGGCCGGCAGTGGGTCTCCTCCCTCGCTGTCGACGACGGCCTGAACACTGCCCCTCCTCCCCTTCACCGGCGGAGGGGGATACGTCCGGATCTGTAACCAGCGGTGAGGATAGAAAGCCAGTGTTTTTTGAAGGGAGAAAGATAGTGTTACTACCCCTATCTTGTTTAGATCTGGAGAGGATGAGTGTGTGTGAATAGAGCAACCCTAGCAAGCAAGCGCGGAGGCTCCGACCTATATATACGTAGTGGGGTAGTTTTCCTTTTTCACTCCATCAAAACAATCGTTTAAAATTGTGTACTACTACATGCCAGGTCGCGTTTTTTTTATTTGTTGATTGTTTTTTGAGATAGCTACCCGCTTGTTCCAAGTGGTGTTACGGTGTGCCAGGTCGCACTTTGTATCGTTCAAGTCTGGTACTACAAGTCCCTCCATTAAATGAACAACCACCCCCACGTAAAAATTGTGAACAAGCCCACGGCTAAAATTAGCGGAAACGTGGGTTGCCCCAACATGCATTATTATTTATATTTTCTACTCCCTCCGTTCCTAAATATAAGTCTTTTTATTAGCCACACCTAAGACAAGATTTTTTTATTAGCAGTGTACCCCACATATCATAGACACAAAAATTGTGGCAATATTCCCTTAGGCAAGCCAAAGTGTGTCTAACAATTTGAGCAACTTAGGTTAGGCAAGTGTGGCAAGTGTGGAAAAATAATGTGGCAACATAAGACAAACATAGTCACAATCCAAACAGCCCCGTAATTTTTTGTGACATGCATGGAAATTTGGTTAGTTAAATTTATAGTCAAAATTTGGCAAGGTGCATCAAATCAACACATGCAAGTATCAAAAGGAAAGTCACGGCATGCATGCATGCGTTGTACTCCCTCCGTTTCCAAATATAAGTATTTTTAGAGATTGCAACAAGTGACTACATATGAAGCAGAATATGTCTACTCCTACATACGAAGTAGCCCATTTGAAATGTGTAAAAAGACTTATATCGAGTCCAGTGCTTTGATGTGTCGCGTCAACTCGTACAAGACCGAGAAATTTGATTACTACAATGCCCTCTCCCTCGCGGACTGAGCTCCGGTGCCTTAACTGCACCTGCCTTTGGCTGCATGATAGGAGGGCCAACCACATGTTGGGCCCACCTGTCATAGACGCAAAGGCAGGAGCAGTAAGTAGAAGCTTTCGCTACACGCTATCCCTCCCGCACGAGGTGGACGAACATGCAGCAGTGGATTCGATACTGTAGAAGTAGGAGTAACATCATTGTTCATCTTCTCGAAGAGGCGAAGAGCCAAGTGCAACCCGAATGTGGTAGTTGCGAACGCTCGCGTGGTGCGGTTCCTTGGAGTACTAGCCAGGCTCTTGCATGAGACAAAATTGCTACTGTTTAACAATTAAACTCCATTATCCATTGGTTGATACTCATTCTACATAGGTCCACGCGCTTAGCACCGCTTCCTCCTGGGGTCACCAATGTTTATTTGCTAATTAATAGCATTGCATGCAATGAACTAGCCATTGCAAGGAATTAAAAGCATGCACACCTCTCATCTCTTATTGGTTGATATGTCAAGAAACAAGAAACAAGGTAGAAGTTAATGCACCGCGCCTAAGTGTTTTGGGACTATTTGGTTTTCGTAAGATGACTTACACACCTAGACGGAGGGAGTAGTATAGCCCTATAAACCGGAAAGGAGTATTTTCCTTTCTAGAGATTTCAACAAGTGACTAGACTACACCGTGTGCAGTACTCCCTCCCTTTCGGTTTATACGGCTCAAATCTCAAATCTCATGAACCAAGGCATTTTGCGATTGGAGGAATGTATCTCGTACTTTAAAAAACTACCCTAATTAAACTCATGCATTAATTACATAGTTCTCTCATTTTCCTCTTCGCCTTGGTCACGGTGCACAATATCGAGCACTCCTATATGACTAGCCGCTCTATCTACATGCGGGACATTTCAAAGCATCCGGGCCCGCGTGCCATCCACAAAATCACAGCAAGGTGCTACAGTCGAGACTCACCTGTCACCCTGGTGTGGCTGTCATGACCCGTCATATCACAAAACCCACACCTTTACCAGCAGTGGTAAGGTGGCCTCCAAGTTGGACTGGACGAAGCAACCATCATTTCACTGGAATGCTCGTTCAAGCCCTTTCTTCCCTTTCTTGAAGAAAACCTCACTCTAGGCTACTCACTTCTGCCATTTTTCTTCTGTACCGACAAAGGAAAGGTGGGCGAATCAATTATGCTGCTATATTTTCATTCCAAGAATCTTCTTTTTGCGAAGCACTGACTGATTCTCACATCCTATTCTTTTCCCGTTTTCATTGCGATTGTGGTTTCCTTTCGATTGCTTTTTGTTTCTCAGTTCATTGATGGATCCTGGAGCACTAGGCAAAGAGTTGTCGGCGGACAACCCACTGGAGACAACGATCTCCAGGAAGCAAGCACCGACCAACGAGTTGACCATGTTGGCGGGCCAACCCATGGAGACGAAGAACTCCAAGAAACAAGCACTGTCCAAAGAGTTGAGGACGTTGGCGGACGAACTCCTCAAAGAAAGTTGGAAGAACAGCAAGGGCCCCACCGTCCAGGAACTCTGATTGCCACCTTTGTGAGGCTCAAGACCGAGTTTGAGGAGATAGTCGCCGTTGAGAAGCAGTATTCCCCTGGCAAGGTGATGGCCCCCATCGAGGACGAGGAGATGGCCCCGGGAGGGATGAGATCCCCCGTTGAGCTGCACAAGGTAAAAAATAATGGCTTATTACCATAGTTGTGGTTTTTCATTATTTGCAATGTGCTTGCAAATATGTTAGGGTTGTGCAGGTGCTGGTGGACATCCTTGATGATTCTGATGTCATGGCCCATCCTGTTGGCATCGCCTCGGAGATCGATTCCGATGCCGCTGTCCATCCTGTGGACATCGCCCTAGAGATCGATTCCGATGTCGCGGTCAGTCCTGTGGACATCGCCCCAGAAATCGATTCTCATGCCACTGTCCGTGCTGTGGTCATTGCCCGACAGATCGATGACAAGAAATAGTTGGTCGCGCTAATCCTTCAGGGTAGTTTGCATTGCCCTGTGTTTAATTACCAGAACGATGCGTGTTATCAAACCATCTTAGGGCTAGTGCACTATCTTGTGTGGGCATTGCTACTTTTGTTTGATAGTGAATCATGCGATGAATCATGCGAACCCTCTCCGAGTTATGGAAACAGATGTATCCTCACCAGCTTTTGATGTAATAGATGGCATGCTTAGATGTAAGTTTGAACTGTTTATCATATCCGCAGGGCTTGTCTGATGATTCTTGGTGTTAGTAGGCTAGCTACTGTGCGAGCTATAGTAATTGCAAAACACTCACCGAAGAGAAACGTTGGGGCTGATGAGCTCGTGGTACGCTTATACTTATCCCTCGTCGATCGACCAATAGCCCTAGCTCCTAAAATTGTAGGCTTAGCGATCGGTCAGACAATAGTCGACATACATTCAGGCCTCATTTGGTTCATAGGGTAGGAAAATCGTAGCAAAAGTACAAAGAACATGCAACACAAAATCATAGCAGTGCAGAGACGTACTCCCTCCATTCCAAAATAGATGACCTAGGTGGGCTAGTTTGGCTTAGTGGGTTTCAGTGATATGATGTGGTACAGTGCCGTCCATTCTTCGCGTGTGGTAGCAGTATTGCGGGTACAGTATGTTTTCTTGAAGAAGCGGAATTCAACAAAGTCATGATGGTTCCTTCGTCCGAACAACTTACAGTGGGAAAGGTTGGGCCTACGATACGACCGGGGTAGACCAGGATAATTTTGTGCATGGCAGGTGGACCAGGATGGTCGACATCCCACATGTCGGCGAATAAAAGTATTCTTTCCGATATAGAGGACGAGCAACGAGTATTCATTGTTTATTTTTGATGAAAGCTATTGTCTCCACTGTTACGACGGAGGAGTGTGAAACACGGCAGCCAAGTGAACTTGGCATGTGCACCACTCCCTCCTTCCTCATGTAATGCCCAGGTTACAACTTTTTCTCACTTTCTCTCTATCTATTTCCTCTCAAATGTTTTTTACCTTTCTTTTTTAAGACACAATTGTTTTTATGCCTTTTTAGAATTATTATTTTTATACCTAGGAGCACGTGTAGAGACGGGCTCTTGCAAAGCCCACTCCTTGACTTTGTCAATGCCTCTCTCTCCTCCACATAAGGAGTACTACTTGCTATGCAGGCATGCGCCGGGCAGCTTGCGTCTTGAGGGGCCTGGGCGGTGCGAGCGGGCTCCAGAAGCAGTCCGGACTCCAACATGGCCCACCTCACATTATCACCATATATTTCTTGGAGTCCGTGCGCGGCGGGCGGGCGATCTCTTCTCCTCCCCCGTTTCTCTCTTCTCAGCCGATGCCCGCCGAGCGATTAGATTTCGGCTATCGACAGTTTATTCAATTACGGTCCCACATGTCAGTGAAATTGCAAGACAACGCGTGTCCCCTCTGGTGAGCGGCGTGCGAGCCGGACTATCGGGGTTGCGACGCGTACGAGTCATAAGTGTGCCGCCTTTTCCTTTAGAACTTGCGAAGCGTAACATTTTCACGCGATCGATCGATAGAAATCCAGAACAAAATGATGAGGGCGGTGCTTTCCCGCTCGTTAGGCGGGCTAGTTCGAGCGATATGACGTGCTACATTGCCGTCCACTTGATCCATTTTTATGTAAGCAAGAGTTTACACTCTTACGTGGGAGGAGTGCGAAACGCCGCGGTCTGATTTTGATCGAGGGATAACTGTTCCCTGCCAAATAATGGAGGATTGTTAGCGATTATAGCATGATAGTTAGGGCATCTCCAGCGCTGGCCCACAAATTTACACCGGCATCTGTCCGAGGACACTGATGGATGCCATCCGATGCTGCCGGACGAAATTATATGAACTAACCGGACGAAATTCATGCAAACAAAGCAAATTTCAAATTAACCGGATGAAATTCATTACATTTCGAAAACTTTTCCTACAAACTGGACGAAATTCATTACATATTTCGCACAAACCATACTAAAACCTACTGTAAACCTAATCTAAACGATCGCCAACGCCCGACCACCATGTGCGGCCATGAACCCGAGAAAGCCGGCCATTGCCTTTGCCTCCTCATCCGCCTCGATAACCTCCTCCTCCGGAGCACAGGGTTCTGAAGATTTCCACCTCCACGTCACCGTCAAGCGGCTAATCGGTCGCCGATGTTTACCCCATCAAGCTTGGCGTCGACTGAGTGGAGTAGCGGTGGCCTTCCCGGTACCAGAGCGGCGGCGACCTACCGTGTACTACTCTTCCTCGCTGCCGGCTGCACCCGCGCACGCACGCCGACTTCATGGTCGTGGCGGCGGAGGGCGGCCGGGGGGGGGGGGGGGGGTGTGCCGGCGATCTCCTTCGTTTGCTCCTGCGACAGTACGTCGAAGAGAGCTTTGGAGCGCGTCCGGAGCGGAGCCGCTGATGTCCCTCGCCTACTCCTGCGACAGTACATCCAAGAGAGCTTCGGAGCGCCAGGAGGCCATGGTTGAAGTGGTGCCGACAGAAGGAAGGGACCGGAGGAGAATAAGTATGGGTCTTTGGCTATGGCTGGGAGCTGGGGCTCAAGTTAATATAGCGGGTGAATGGCAATGAGCCGCGGCAGACGGATGGACAACTGGCGCCGGGGTAGGTTCGTCGGGCATGAATGCGGACGCTGCTTCAGTGACTTAACTGCATATGTGTTTGGGTTACTGACATGTGGGCCCAAAGGGCATCTGGCCCGCATGTCAGTGACACACCAATTACACCTGCAGTTAAGTCTGGTGAATGCAGCATTGACATTCTGGAGAGACGGTGACCGTTTCAGGCGGGAAGCACGCGCTAGCGATGGAAGGGGTTTCGGTGTGCAGTGGCACTAAGTCGGTCGCTCACGATAGTACATACTCCGTACCATACTACCATAGTACCCTCTCTAGCTTAGGTTGTTTAATAGATGGTCGTTGTGATGGATGATATACATGAGCAAGGCGGTCCGAGTATGACCGTTGGTGTTGAGCCAGGTGAATACATGCTCGGCGTTCGCGTAGGCCTCCATCAAACGTCTAAACAGTAATGTCAGGCACCGCCGGGGCGCGCAGGGGATGGGCTCGCCGTTTGCGTTGCGCCATGAGCAGGACTTTGATTTAGAGGGCGACATGCATGCATTAGCATGCTTTGACAGCGTGAGCATAAGTGTCTGACACGAAGTATTTCATTTTCATTTGGCTGACGAGGGTGTGTTGCAGCGACGAGTCCGTGGTTTGATTCCCCACATACGCATAATTTTGGTTTTTACAGTATTTCTTTCTCCATTGACAGATAGGCCCGCGTAGATAGATAAAGAACACGAGCTGATGAGGCGCATGTGGACTATTTGACTGGTCAACCAGACAAATACGGAGCTATACGCTGAGCCAGTGACCGTATAATCACCATATCTCGTATACAATGATCAAAGTGAGCTATCAACACAAGTTCGATGACCGCCAATGCATTTTACTCGATAATAAATGACCAGGATTGAAGGGGAATCCAAATTTGCTTCGTCTTCTGTCCTTGAGCTCTTGACAACCCAATGCACTATCCGGTTGTCCAGCCACTCCACCCCAGAGCTCTCACCAAGCGTCGTTCATGCCACCACGCCACACACTAACCGGTAAGGCAGCGATGGCATCCCGCCACGCCCTGTTCCTCGCCGCCCACGACCGCACATAAAATGGTAGGGAAGCGATGGCATCCCGCCATGCCAAGTTCATCGCCGCTCGCGACCTCACAACTATGTGGGAGGAATTTGAAGATGCCAAGGCCGAATGGGCGGTAGAGCAAGAGGCGGCCAAAGCCGCATAGAGGGAGCGGAAAAGTCAGAAAGCACTCAAGAAAAGAGAGGCCCACCGTCGCAAGAAAGAAAAGGACGCACGCGCTGCTGCGGAGAGGTCGGCGAAGATCCAAGCACGGTGGGGTGTCGCCGACAAAGTCGGGAAGGAGAACGACGACGTCTGGCCAGCATGTGAGAAGTAGTAGTACTAGTAGTTAGTGTGTGTGTCTGTGTCTGAGTACGAGCATGTACCAATACTACTAGTTACTACTATAGTTTTTAGAGAAAATTACCAGTACATTAGCCTAGACTAAATGGAAAATTCCTATCCTAAGCATCAAATGGCATCTCTTTCTCTATAGGAATTGAGATGCATGTCATCTCACTTCCTAAGATTTTCATATTCCTATCCTATGAACGAAAGGAGGCCTCTGTTGGAGTAACTACTGTAGCTAGCAGTACTGTTGGTACAGTAGTTTTCTTCAAGAAGCGGAATTCAATGAAGCCATGATGGTTCCTTCGTTCGAGCAACTTCAAAGTGGGAAATGGGCCTGTGATTTGATGGCTCATTAGTCATTGTTACTGCGGTGCGACGACCTGGTTGACTCTCCCTTGGAGTTCTTCGTGCATGGCAAGTGGACCAGGATGGTCGACGTCCCACATGTTGGCTAACGGAAGTATTCTTTCCGATATCAAGGAGCAAGGAAACCGCATGGTATAGTGTCACTGCTGATTGGTTCGCAAAAAAATAGTATCACTGCCAATTTATAATTATTTTTTATTTCTAATGAATGCTAGCGTTTCAACTCTTACGACGAATGGTGCCAAACACGGCACATGCCGGATGTCCCACACGTCAGCGAAAGGAGTGGGACATGAACAGCGTGGTAGAGCCCAGCGTAAAAAAACAGCGTGGTAGAGCGTCTCCACTTCTTCCACTTCTGGGTCGGAGACCACACGTAGTAGTACTTAGTAGTATGAACGATAGAAAGTGCGACCTGGAGAGAAAGACACGTCCAGTTGGAAGGTCTCGGGGCATATACGTAAACAAATATAAAAGTTAATATGCCTCCAACTAATATAGTAGTAGTAGAGTACTTAGGCACGTACTCCATAACATCACCGTGCATTGCACGTACAACATTTAGTGGTAGTACGTAGTAAGAGACAAATGCCGCCCAAGAGTTCCCTTCTCGACCTACTTTTGGGTGTTTGGTAGAGTGTATGGAGGGTGCATGAGTCCACACTAGTTTAGCACAAATATACTAGAAGCATGCATGAAGAGAGCATGCATGAAGAGGGGTGTTGAGTTGAGCATGCATGAAGAGGGAACAACTATGCTGAGACGAGAACGCAACCAAACACACCCTATATGCCACGCATGTTCATACCATTTGTGCCTTTCTACTTCACTTACTGCGCTACATTACTCATGTTCGTATGTCCACTCCTGGGTACATGTCCGTCTCGTAGTTCAGTCCCACGTGTTCTTCATATAGATGGAACGATCCTTGCATAACATGTGCACCTTGATGCTAGATGTCTCGTGTGTTGGAAAAAGGATGAACAAAGCTCACGTAAAAAAATAGAGTGGAAGAACATAGATTCCGGACGACCGAGAAGGAGCAAGGAACCTCATGGTGGAGCGTCTGCACTCATAATATTTAATATTATTCAGCGATATGAAATTAACCAATCATCTCCACAGTGGACTGGAAGAGTACGAAACACGGCAGCCCAGTGTAGTTACATCATACTAGTACATGGCTAACCCACGTTATCACCATATTTCTTGGCTTCCGTGAGACACCTATCTCTAGTAATCCAGCAGCCTGTATCGCTTCTCCCTCCTCGTCTCTATCAAAGTGCGGCGGGCAGGCGTTTCTGCCGTCTATTGAGGTCGGTTATCTATCACATGTTAGCGACATGCCAAGAGCATTCTAAAAAAAATTCCTTTCACGTTCTGTTTTCAAAAAGAAAAAAAATCCTTTCACGTACGAATTTGCCTGTATGCTTTGAGCAACTTGCATGTCCTATACTGCTCCTGTTTGATACTCTAACTTAGCTAGAGGTTAGACTAACTCATCACTAACCCTGAACTAACTGTAGCCAAAGAGGTGTTTGGGTGACAAGGTTAGATTGACAATAAATGCACTTCATGGAGAGAGAAAAGTGATTTTTCAGTGGTCCCAATGAGAACTATCTCCAGTTAGCACCTCTTGGGTGGGATAGTTTTTTTGGTGGGTTCGATGCAACTTGCTCCAATTTAAACCCTCATGCTTGGATACTTTAGGGCTATTTGAGCCCCAACTAGCTCAAACTAACTCTAACCCATGGACCCAAACAGGGCCTATGGCCACTCGACGCGGAGCAGTCGCGTGCACTGGGAAGCGGCGCTCTCTCGGCCGTTGCACCACTTCAAAGCCGGCGCTAGTGAGAGGTCACCTCCGCTCTGGCCAGGCATTAATGCGGCACTGACGCTCCAGGGCGACGCTGACCATTTCACGCGGGAAGCGCGCACTTGCAAGGGAGTGTAGGTTTTAAACCGTTTCAGGTGTAGTACTGGTAGTTTGCAAAACTACTCAATTATTGCACTCAGTTTCCTAAGAAATTGTGGTAAAAAACATTACTCCACAGCCCGCTTCCCTTCTCCTTCCTCTTCCACCGCCTGTGCACGTCCGCGGGAAGCGACTGGTCAACCCTTATATAGGAGTGCTAGCACAAAAAGATGCATGCATGACCATTAAAATTTCCATATTAAAGCGTCACTCCGGCGGGAGTATGGCATATGTTGTTACCTTCGGCCGACCCATGGCTACTGGGCGATGGCGACCAGAGAAGAGGCGGAGGGAGGGGAATGAATGCAGCTACTGTTTGGGTTCGCCTTCCGGCTTAAATAAATGCGCAGCATCACGTTTACCCGCGGGTGCACAAATTGTAACATACATGTCTGCTTAAGTGGGCGTCATGTAACTGGTGTGTGTGAGAGAGATTCTGAGAGACAGAGTGCGTGTGTGTGACTCTACTCTTCGGACATGTACTCAACCTTTTGCATCGGGATATAAGTATAATGGTATTTACTTTAGCTAGTGATTTATGTGGCCATGTTAACGTGGTTGTGTCAAAGAAATGTCACTTCCTGCTCGTGATTTGCGTTATATAATTGCAAGCAAGATTCTCGTGCATTGCACGGAACATCAATATGCATTTTGTTACAAAACACCTGTTGTGATTGACCCATGCAGGAGTAATCCCATGTGTAAAAACTAATGATATCTCGAGAATTTTATCGGAAAACTGGTATCTCGAGAATGTCATCGAAAAAATGAAAGATGAGAGATAAGGCGAGGAGGAGTGGAGCATGGTGGTGAATGGTGGTCGGAATGGGTGGAGGCATGGGGATGGACGGCGCCGGTAGGCGGCAGTGGCCACCATGCATGCTAGATTGTTCCAAAGACTTATTCCTTTTTTAATTTCTGAGCAATGAGGTTGCGGGAGATAATGGTGTGGAGAGAGGTGCGGGTATCTTTTGTAAAATTATCATAGTTTGCTTTCTATCCTCATATATAGATCATACGGTCTGTATTACAAGATGGCAGGGACACCATCACCGCCAACTCGTTTTTGTATAAGGGTACAGATGATAAGTTTGCTGACTACTAAAGTAAAGTGGAATTTGTCCATGTTATGCAACTAAATAAAGGTGATTGTTTATCATACGGGTAAGGTTGGATGAAGGGTGGTAGGAACAAATGCTTCGCCTAGAGCATGTGTGTGTGAGATGGAGTCTTAGTGTGTGTGTGGGGTGTGTGTGTGTGTGAGAGAGAGGAGAGAGAGATGGAGTCTTAGTTTGTGTGTGTGTGTGAGAGAGAGATGGAGTCTTAGTGTGTGTGTGTGTGGGGGGGGGGGTGCGTGCGTGTGTGTGTGTGTGTTTGTGTGTGTGTGTGAGAGAGAGAGATGGAGTCTTAGTGTGTGTGTGGGGGGGGGGGTGCGTGCGTGCGTGTGTGTGTGTGTGCATGTGTGTGTGTGTGTCGCGGGGTCCTCTGTGGCGGATGTAATTTAAGTGTGCATGGCTTCATCATAGAGAGGTGATGTGTACGGCAGAGGCCACCAACGATGGGGTGCGAGAGAGAAAATGCCCGTAGAGAGGGAAGAGAAGGTGTGTGCGCATGAGAGGAGTCGACATTGAGAGAACGTGTTTGTTCGAGAGACACCGAGGAAGACTAATATATATCGATGGTGCATGTAGGCGGGAATTACACAAAGGGATGGTCTTATTGGTTTCGGGGATATAGGGGAAGAGTGAGAGGCGGGGGGGGGGGGGGGGTAGCTAGAAGGAGATTGTTAAGTGTGAGTCTGTGTTTTACCCATCCAGACGGAAGTTATGTGCACAAAAGAGGAGAACGATTCGATGTGGCATTAGGATTGAGGGTAATTAACTATGTATGGAGACATAGAGACCTTGAACGTGCATGTGTGAGAGGTATACATGTATATGTGGGATGTGTGTGTGTGCGCGCGCGCATGATCGAGATAAAAGAAAGAAGACATAAGTCATAAGATCAACGACATGGGAGAGACGGATCGGTATGACAATATGCATGCATGTGAGAATGCAAGGAAGAAGGAGCGACAATTGAGCATGTGTTTTTGTCTTTAAGAGATAGTGGCGTGGGCTGGAGCATGCATCTATGGTCAGCAGAGGGAGTGAGGCGCAACGATTGTGCAAAAGAGACCAACCTATAAATGCATATGTATGGAGAGACATATATAGTGTGGGTGATAGGAAGCAAGACTCCGTGCGAGAAAGAAATGTTGACGGAGAAACTACAGATAGATACAGAGATGGAGATGGTAGCTAGAGGGACATCCGCTAGTTTGGGTGTTGGAGATGACCGTCGGGTGGTTCAAAGGGTGAAGTTATATATGTGTGTGAGAGGGCACTTGACTGCATGTAGAGAGAAACATATGTAGTGTGTGTGATAGGAATCAAGAGTGAGGGCGAGAAAGAAGGTTGATGGAGAAACAGATAAATAGAAAGATAAAGATGCTAGCTAGTGTGCATTATAGATAGGAGTCGAGTGGATCAGAAGGCTGGGTTATGTGTGTGGGTGTGAGAGAGATAGAGAGAGGGTGCATGTGAGTCATATACAAACAGATATCAGAGAGAAATGAGATCCAGAGAGACGGAGTTTTGTGTCTGCGAGAGAGAAATATATTTCACAACGAGAGTGATAGCAAGAGAGACATACGAGGGAACGCAAGATATCTCTAGGGAGAGAGGGTGTGTGTGAGCGACATACAAGAGAACAATGGAGAAATATGAGACCCTGGGAGACAGAGTTTGTGTTTGTGTGTGAGAAAGAGATATTGAAGAGGAAGACTCGTAGGTTGTCATATCTAAGGAGCGAAAGACATCTCTGTATGAGGGGTGCGCGAGTGGCACACATGGGAATAGTAGAGAGAAATGAGACCCTCGGAGACAAAGTTTTGTGTTTGTGTGAGAGAAAGAGATTCCACATGGAGAATCATAGTTAGAGACACATAGCAGGGAGCGAGATATACTTAGAGAGAGATAGAGTGATGAAGGTCGAGGGAGAGAGTACCGTCAGTGTGTTACGAATATAAAAGATCATTGTCGACATACAGGTAGCACGAGAGATACCTGAGAGACGATGAACGCGTATAGGTCCAAAGAGATAGTCCTATATAAGCATGAGTGATAGCTATATGAGACGAATATCTGGATTAAAGTGGATTCAAATATTTAAACTGGAGATCACGACATCGATAATATCATAAAGCAAATTGGTGTATCAAACATGCATATTCATTTGAATTTGGGCACACGTGTAATGTTATATAGTTTATCAATATTGGTGATCCATAGATTCTTCAATTACAAACAATGCATGGTTTATATGCAATTAATGTCTAAACGGGATTACACTATATGTTGCGTGTGTGAAACACATTATACATGTTTGAGAAGTAAAAAAACCCGCATGAAACACACATTAATTGGAGACAGTTAGCGAGGAATGCATACATTGGACTTCAACATAAAGTGGTTTCAAATATTTGAAAATCCAAATTGATGGATACAACCTTATGAATCTGAGATCATGCCATTTGTAAACCATATTTATGTCTAAATGGTGTTGTGCTTTTGAAAGTATATATAAAAAATGATGTATATAGAATGTAATTCCAATTGAAAATGGATCCCGCCCGAAAAAATAGAATACAAACGGGATTCAAATTGATTTGGCACGGTAAACGTGCACTCTGCAAAATTTGAACGAAGCGGGAAAAGTCGCAGTAACCGCCCGAAACCAAAATCTACGAGATGGAAATCACTACTGCCTATCCCTGCCACGCAAAGCCTATCTGCTGGATGTTTATAAGTTTTGATAGGGGTAGGTTTGTAATTTCACCCAAACGTGACGTAACCGCCTCTCACCCGGATTCATACACGGTGGGCGCCAAAACACAATGTGTCCTTGGCCGAAATCGACTCCCTCCCCGATTCATGTTCATACATGGTGGGCGCCAAAAACGAACTCTTGTCGGCAAATATTTGGTGTATGCGAGATTACCGTCCTATCCCCAACCGACTAATGTTGCTGTGATGTAGTAGAAATTTGAAACGGGGGCTAACTTTGTAAATTTCCTCACATTTGAGACAAGCGCGCCCTGAATACATGGTTCCCCTTCCTCTCTACCTCCCTTTTCCCCATTCGTACTCCGTGGGCGCCAAAACACCCTCTCCACCCCACCCTCCTCCGTCCGCCGCCGTCCGCCACCCCATCCACCGCCGTCCTCCTCCACCATGCCGGAGCTGATACCCCGACGCTGTCGTCCATTACAAGAGATCGACCTCTCTCATCCACGGCTTCGGACCAGGATCCTTGCATCCCGTCCTCTCGCTTCATCCCCGCCGTCGTCCACCTTGCCGGCGCCGCTCCTACGACCGTCTCGTCCACCGCACCCCGCCACCACTGTCTACCCTCCTAGATCTGCTTCCACGCCGCCAACAGCCATCGCTACCGCAGCACTGTCAAATTCTCAGCAGATGCGTACACGGCGCCGCACCAGAGGCGTTACTCTTTCGTATCTGCTCAACTTATTTATCGCAACAAGAAAATAGATCGCCACTGCTTTACTCTGATTTCTTGTCTTGGTTGCGAAGTTGCCTTTGTCCAGTTTGCACCTTCAGATCCTCCATGGCACGCTCAACACTATACTCCCAATGCTTATGGTTTTCCCCTTTTATATTCCACATTAGTTAAATCACAGTAGACTAAATTTCAAAATTGGGTCAGTCGATTTTTCAGAGCTCGCCGGAGTTCGCCGGTGCGATTGAAGGGTCTCGGGTGGTTGTGGGGCCTCGCCGAACGAAGAAAACTCGACGCGGGTGGGGGTTGGGGCGGGGGTGGGGGTGGGGGTGGCGAAGGAACACAAGCGGTGGGGGCCGGTGGTCCGGCCGGCGGCCCGTGCGGTGTTCTGTATGGGAAGAATCAGAGACGAGGAAGAAGAAGGGTTAGGAGACGTAGGATCTTCATCCAACCGCCTGAAATGGTCGAGAGACAGCTAGGAGTTGCATTCTTAATGCGCTCTGGTTCATCATGTGTGGGCACTGTGCAACCAACATTTTATTATCCAAAATCTGCTTGCTCTTCTTTACCATGTTCCTCTTCCGTTCTTCTTTAATATGTACTCTCTCCGTTCCTAAATACAAGTCTTTGTATAGATTCCACCATGGACTACATATGGAGCAAAATGAGTGAATCTACACTCTAAAATGTATCTGGATACATCTGTATGTGATCCATAGCGGAAATCTCTACCAAGACTTATATTTTGGAACGGGGGGAGTATGATAGTAGTACAGTATGTTACTTGTATTGAAGATGAGCAGGGACATTTTCAGTGTAGAGGTCTATACGGTCGGTTGTGATGGACACTTTGAGCCTCTTTGATTCGTAGGATCTTGTAAACATAGGAATAGGATTTGTAGTGGCCTGCCCACTTGAATCCTATAAGAATAGCAAGGAAATGCGGGGAGCTGTGTCACCTTTGAGAGTTACACTGATATTAACAGTACCACACCTTCACTTGAAGAGAGCTGGTATCCGAAGCCTTTCTAGCCGTACCGGCAATACTAGCACATATATTCTAGCAAGTTCCACTTTGCTGATTTTACTCTGATGCTTAAGGTTTTCCCGTTATATCTACACTATGATCTGTGTAGCTGCTTTGTGTCGCACTAGCAGCAGTCCACTCTTGAAGCTAAACACTGCAATGACTTACAAAATTGGCACCAAGGCATTGAGTGCCATTCTGGATGCAATGAAACTCATACGCTCCTCACCTGTTGATTCTTGTTCAGAATATGATCCTAATGACTATTCTAACCTTGAGAGTCAAAGTGAAAGTGCAACTATCCCTGGGTGGTTTTGGTAATTCCTAACAACATATAGCTCACTGAGATAACATTATTCCAAGATTAATATTTCAGGAAAATCTCAATGAATGGCATGGCATGGATGAGGAAAGTGGATCCCTCAAAATTCTAAGGACAAAAAGTTTGGCTCAAGCATGAAGCTCAAGACTCTACATTTTATATTTTAGTGATCCAAGATCACATTGAGTCTATAGGAAAAGCCAATACTATCAAGGAGGGATGAGGTGTTGCTTAATGGCTTGCTTGCTCAAAGTGCTTAGTAATATGCTCCAAAATCCTCAACTACTCTCCCACATCCACATATGACCTAAACCAAAAGTCAAACTCGGCCCCACCGATTCTTTCTATCCGGCGCCACCGAGTTTCAAATGTCATAGCCACTGCCACAAACCCTAGGCAAATCGGTCTCACCGAGATGGGATTGTAATATCTCTGTTTCCCTTCGTAACATTTCGGTCTTACCGAGATGATCGATCGGTCCCACCGAGATTGCAATGTAAACTCTCTGTTTCCCTTTTGTAACATTTCGGTCTCAGCAAGATGAGCGAATCGGTCCCACCGAGTTTACCTGACCAACTCTCTGGTTAGCTTATTACCAAAATCGGTCCCACCGAGTTTGTGTAATCGGTCACACCGAGATTACGTTATGCCCTAACCCTAACCATATCGGTCCTACCGAGTTGCATCTCAGTCCCACCGAAAATCCTAACGGTCACTAGGTTTGCTGAATCGGTCCGACCGAGTTTAACCATTCGGTCCCACCGAGTTTGGCAAATTGTGTGTAACGGTTAGATTCTGTGTGGAGGCTATATATACCCCTCCACCCACTCTTCATTAGTGGAGAGAGCCATCAAAACATACCTACACTTCCAATACACATTTTCAGAGAGAGAACCACCTACACTTGTGTTGAGGTCAAGATATTCCATTCCAACCATATGAATCTTGATCTCTAGCCTTCCCCAAGTTGCTTTCCACTCAAATATTCTTTCCACCAAATCCAAATCCTGTGTGAGAGAGAGTTGAGTGTTGGGGAGACTAACATTTGAAGCACAAGAGCAAGGAGTTCATCATCAACACACCATTTGTTACTTCTTGGAGAGTGGTGTCTCCTAGATTGGCTAGGTGTCACTTGGGAGCCTCCGACAAGATTGTGGAGTTGAACCAAGGAGTTTGTAAGGGCAAGGAGATCACCTACTTCGTGAAGATCTACCGCTAGTGAGGCAAGTCCTTCGTGGGCGACGGCCGTGATGGAATAGACAAGGTTGCTTCTTCGTGGACCCTTCATGGGTGGAGCCCTCCGTGGACTCGCGCAACCGTTACCCTCCGTGGGTTGAAGTCTCTGTCAACGTGGATGTACGATAGCACCACCTATCAGAACCACGACAAAAACATCCATGTCTCCAATTGCGTTTGAATCCTCCAAACCCTTCCCTTTACATTCTTGCAAGGTGCATGCTTTACTTTCTGCTGCTCATATACTCTTTTGCGTGCTTGCTTGAATTGTGTGGAGATTGCTTGACTTGTGCTAAGATAGCTAAAATCTACCAAGAACTAAAATTGGGAAAATGCTAGATTTTTATTTGGTCAAGTAGTCTAATCACCCCCCTCTAGACATACTTTCGATCCTACAAGTGGTATCAGAGCTTTGGTCTCCATTTGCTTTGATTTCCATAGCTTTTTGCGGTCATAGCCTTGGTTTCACAACCTAGGAGAGAATGGCGTCTAGCGAGGGAAATTATCACCGAAGAGGTCCTTACTTTGATGGTACTAATTTTGCTAGTTGGAAGCATAAGATGAAAATGCATATTCTTAGACATAACCCCGCCGTTTGGGCTATTGTATGTATTTGCTTGCAAGGTGAATTCTTTGATGGGAAAGAACCGAACCGTGAAGCCACCACAGAAGAGTTGAAAATGCTGCAATACAACCCTCAAGCTTGTGATATCCTCTTCAACGGATTGTGCCCCGAAGAATTCAACAAAATCAGCCGTCTTGAGAATGCAAAGGAAATTTGGATACTTTGATTGATATGCACGAAGGTACCGACTCCGTCAAGTAATCCAAATTGGATGTGCTTCAAAGTCAACTTGACAAGTTCAAAATGAAGGATGGTGAAGGTGTTGCTGAAATGTACTCTAGGCTTGCTCTTATCACAAATGAGATTGCCGGCTTAGGGAGTGAAGAGATGACCGATAGATTCATCATCAAGAAGATCCTAAGAGCCTTGGATGGAAAATATGATACCGTGTGCACATTGATCCAAATGATGCCCAATTACAAAGATCTCAAGCCAACGGAAGTCGTCGGAAGAATTGTTGCTCATGAGATGTCACTCAAGGATAAAGAGGAACTTCACAACAAATCAAGTGGTTCTTACAAAGCCTCATGTGAAGCCCCCACATCATCGAGTGAGAAACAAACCTTCAATGAAGAATTGAGCTTAATGGTGAAGAACTTCAACAAGTTCTACAAGAGTAGAAGCAAAGAGAGAAGCTCCAAGTCAAGGTCCTACAATGACAAAATATCTTCTAGTCGAGAGCGAAACTGCTACAATTGTGGAAGGCCCAGACACTATTCCAGTGAGTGTACGACCCCCTACAAGAGAAGAGAAGATTCTCCCAAGAGAAGAAGTAGAAGAGAAGAATCACCATCTAGAGAAAGAAGGAGTAGAGATGATCGTTATGAACGAAGACCCTCACGGAGAAGCAAGGATTCGGAAAGAAAGGACAAGTCATCAAGGAGCTACACAAAACGAAGACATCAAACTCATGTTGGTGAATGGGTATCCGGCTCCGACTCCGACAACCACTCCGAGAGAAGCTATCACTTCGACTCTGAATATACTCAAGATGAAGGTGTTGCCGGTCTAGCACTTGTGACAACCAACTCCTACGACATATTTGACTCACCAAATGAAGGAGTTGGAACATGCTTCATGGCTAAAGGCCCAAAGGTATCACACCCCGACTATGTTGATTTCAATAGTGATGAAGATGACTTGTTAGGTGATGATGATTTACTTGTTGACAACTCTAGTGATGAATACTATGATGAAATGTCAATTAATCATGCTAATCAAGATAAAACGAATGACAATGGTAAGGAGAAGATTGAGTCTCTAACTAAAGAACTAAACACTCTTAAGTTAGCTCATGAAACTATCTTAGGAGATCATCGAGAACTTTTAAGGACTCATGAGAAATTATGCTTTGAAAAGCTCAACCTTGAGCAAGAGCATGAGTTCTTAAAAGCAATCAATGATGATCTTCGTAAGAAAAGTTCTTCTTACATTGCCAAGCATTTACTCTTATCGACTTACATGCCTCAAGTCAAGTCTAGTAACAAGAACAAGAAAGATTCTTCCTCTAGTAGTAAAAATAATCATGCTAAATCCAATATTGTTGCTTCTAGTAGTTCTCTTGATTCCACTAATGATTCTCTTAGCCAAGTTACACTTGAGCAAGAAAATAGCTTATTGAAGGGAATTATAGAGAAAGGTGTTTACAAGAGCCTTGCCGGAAGTAAGCAATTTGAGGAAATTGTACGCAAGCAAGGAAGGCACCGGAAGAATCAAGGTGTTGGTTTTGAACGAAAGTTCAATGCCAATGGAGTTGAGTGGGAAGAAGATCAATACCCCAAGACAAAATTTGTTCCTCAACAAGAGAAGTATGATCCTACTTCTCTCAAAGGGAAACAAGCTCAAGATGATCTTCCACCACAAGACCACGAGCAAAAAGGCAAGGACAAGCTTCAAGAGGAAATTGATGCATTTGAAGAAGCTCCTAAGGCCTTGGTCAAGTGGGTTCCCAAGACTACTTCAAGTTCCACTTCATCAAGTACAACTACAACACCGAGGATTCCCATCAAGATGGTGTGGATCCCGAAGAAGAAGAACTAGAGAGTTCTTGAGGGTGACTCCGCCAACATACTTCACTCTTATCATCTTGGCAAGAACAAGTGCAATCAACTTCCACATCTTGCACTAATTCAGGGAGTCACAAACCCTCTTGTTGGTAAGACAAGGGACAAGGTATTGAAAGTGCAACTCACTCCAATGGATAGCTCCAAATGATCTACATCAACATTGAGCATCCACATCTTCAACATCTACATGAAGTCATCATCGACAAAACCCAAGGTTAGTTCATCCCTCTTAGGGGGGATCTCACATCTAGGGGGAGCTTTACTCTAAGAATTGAGCTAAAGAAACTCTAATGGTGTGAACACAACAATGCTTTACGTAAAAGTGGTAACCCCACTTGTGCTTAAACGATGAGTATGACCTATGATCAAATGTTCTCATTTGACTCCTAAGTCAATATACTCATATATAGATGACCTAGTCATCGCAAATTGTTTAATAGATGCTAGAATTGGTTGTGCATGCTTTGCCACATATTTCAATTGCCATTTTATTGTGTGAGCATGTTGATTGCATATTTTACTCATTCGAGGACATCCACTTGTTGTTTTGATTGATTGGTTTTCTTTTCTTTTGCCAAGTGGATGGACAAGAATGCCTAAGAACCCTCTCTAGCTATCTATGCTTTTCTAGTCTCAAACTCTATTCATGCTACATCACAAAATTTGATCAAGTCAGATTCGAACCACTCTGTGTGAGGAGCACTAGGAGTCCCCAATTCGTCATCCACTTAAACTTCCAAAACTTCTTTGTGCGTTTCGGTCTGACCGATTCCTCCATTTCGGTCATACCGAGATCACTAAGTCGATCTAGGTTTTCAATCTCGGTGCAACTGATTTGAACCTTTTGGTCACACCGAGTTTCAGTAACTGCTTGCAGTTATGAATCTCGGTGCCCCCGAGTTCTTCCACTCGGTCACACCGACAGGGTCGGGCTATATATACTCACGGCCAAAATTTTGGAAATTGCTCTGAAACCCCTTCGCCCGCGCATAGCTCGCTCTGCCTCTTGGGTCTCCGGATCGTCCTCCTCGTCGCTAGCCGCCTCCTGCCGCTGGTCTCCACCGCCGTCAACGGAATTCTTCCCCGCCGTTGCCGCCGTAGCGATTTCATCGCCGAATTAGGGTATGGACTCGATCACAGTGCTATCCCCGTCCGATTCCTAGCACATTGTGTTCATTATGATTCTTACCATGATTGAAACGCTTCTATCCAGTCAAAACACTCTGTAGATTAGAGTTGAATTGAAAATTTAGGGTTAGGTTTCCACCGAAACCATCTCGGACCATCCGAGTTGTGGAACTCGGTACCACCGATTCGGCTCAGGCCATTGCACATGTAATTTTCGGTCTGACCGAGAATTGCAAATCGGTGTGACCGAGTTTAGGACTTTGTGAAACCCTAGCAGTCTCAGTGCCACCGAAATGTAACTCGGTCTGACCGAGTTCACTAGTTTAGGTTCCAACAGCTGCTTCGGTATCACCGAGTTTACAAATCGGTTGATCCGAAATGCTTTCTGTGGAAAACTAAAACTAAGTTTTCGACTCCTTCTTTTGCGAAAACCTCTGCATTTTGTGATGCTCATCCACTCTATCTCATCTATATCTATTCACAGGGTCTACTGTCAGTGTTTGCAATATGTCTGATCAGAGTGACAGCCAGAACAGATCAGAGGAGCAGGTTCACCTGAGTGAGGGCACTAGTCCCTCTAGTAGTTCAGATGATGGTAGCAGGAGCACTCCCAGCAACTTGCCCAAAGCTGCCACCAGAACAAGGAAGAAGAAAACTTCAGAGTCTGAGGATGAAGACTATGTGGCCACTGAGGATGATGCCACATCAAAGAAGAAAGTGCTTAAGAAGGAATATGGCACAGCTGCTTCAACCAAGCCAGGTTTGAAGACCAAGAGGTCAGCAGGGAGACAGCCAATGTCTAAAGCCAGAGCCTCCTCTCAAGCATCTTTGGAATCTCAACCCAAAGAGGCTGCTAGAGAAGGGAAGAAGAGGAAGGAGAGGATCAAAAAGACCACTGCCAGAGTGCTTGGGAGATCCTCAATCATGAGAGATTCTAAAGAGGAAGAGGAAGAAGAGGTTGCTGTACCAGCACCTAAGGCCCAGAAGCTTATGGGTGATGCTATCACGACAGGGGCTGCTTTATCAAAGCCCAAAGAAGCACCCAAAGCATCCTCCAAGCCCAAGAGTGCACCTAAGAGGAATACTGAGAAGAACAAGGCCCCAGTGCCTGAAGTTGCTGCTGATGAAGATGATGAAGGACAAGTCCTGAGGAAGCTCAAACCCAAGATTCCAGACCACAATGATGCTCATCCTATGGCTGAGAACATGAAGATCAGGAGAGACTCAGGACTGAGGAAATGGAGAGAGACAGACCCATATGCTACAAGAAGAAGAACTGCTGTTGATTACAGGTTCCACACAAAGGAACAACAAGATTTCTATGAGACAGTGCTGCTGGATAAGAAGCCTATAGTGTGTGAAATGAGGTGGGTCGACTGGAAGTATATCAAGGAAAATGAGGAACACTATCCTGGTGTGTTTGACAGCTTCAGTGCTTGTGGAGTTGCAGACTTTGTTGGGCAGAAGCTCACAAAGTGGAATGAGGAGCTCATAATGCAATTCTACTCCACAGCACACTTCTATCCAGATGGCAGGATAGTATGGATGTCTGAAGGTACAAGGTACCACTCAACTATTGAGGAATGGGCAAATCTGATCAATGCTCCTAAGGAAGAAGAAGATGACTTGGATGTCTATGCCAAGAAGAAGATGGATCACAACTCTATGGCAAACATGTACAAGGAGATTCCTGAAGATGATCTTGAGACTCACAAGTTTGGGTCAGTAAAACACTTGCTGTCAGGGCTGCCTACAATCAATTGGATCCTTAGGCACACTCTCTCGCCCAAGTCTGGTGATCACAGAATGATCAAAGGCCATGCAATTAACTTGCTACATATATTTGATGTGCCACAGAAGTTCAAGGTCATGAGCCTTATAGTTGATACTATCAAGAGGACTGCAGCTGACCAGAAAAGAAGTTGTGGATATGCCCCATAGATCCAGGAGTTGATAAACTCAGAGATGGGCACAGGCACATACTTGTTGGATAAAAAACACTTGCCTATCTATCCTAACTTTGAGGATAATCAAGTTGTGATGAATGAGAATGAACCATCATCAGTACAAGCTCAAGAGAAGAAGGAGAAAGCAAAGAAAGAGAAGGCTGCCAAGATGCCAACTCAAGAGGAGGCATCTGAGTACTTTTTGAAAAGCAAGCAGGACCAGCTTGGTTGTTTGATAGCATCAACTCTGAGGATTGAGAAGGGGTTGGCCACCCTAACTCAAAACCAGGAGAGCCTGGAAAGAATCGTGGAACAAAAATTCTATGATTTAGATGTGAAAGTAACTGAGATTCAGTCTGTTGTGGAGCAGCTATAGGATGACATGCAGGAGAGGAAGGGAAAGACAACCACTGATGCATTTGCCAAAGTGCCTCGGGCTCAGAGATCTGCTGCAGTGCTTGTTCCAGACACTAGAGTCACTTCATCTGCACCAGCTACAGCTCCAGCGCAACCAGCTCCAGCACCAACTCCATCGACTGAAGCCTTCGTTCTTGACGTTCTCCGGACACCACCACCTGAAGACCAAGCCTGAGAGACGTTTTAGTGCTATGCATTTTCTATGAACTTTTTGGTAACTTGTTGCCAAAGGGGGAGAAAAATGTATAGATCATAGGCTTCGAGAGAGAGCGTTGCTTTTTATTCTCTCTTGCTTTGGTGGTTGAACTTTGTTTGTCTTTTGATTGCTTGAGATACTATGCTATTATCTATGAGACATTGATGATCATGTGGTTGATCATAAGCTACACTTATGCTTGTTAGATGATATTATCTTACTTATCCTTATATGATCATTCACTTTGCTTGGTGATGAGTGCATGTATTTAATTCTTATCATTTTGAGCGCTCCACCAAGATGTATGTGACATGGAAGAGTAACCCATGATCCTAACTCATTGTGCATTTGCAGTCCAAAGCAAATCTTAAGATATGCACAAATTTAGGGGGAGCTCTTGCTTTTCACATACTTCTCAAAGCGACAATATCTTTCACTCTTATTATCATTTGTCGAAGCTTTGATCTATATGTTGTCATCAATTACCAAAAAGGGGGAGATTGAAAGTGCAACTATCCCTGGGTGGTTTTGGTAATTCCTAACAACATATAGCTCATTAAGCTAACATTATTCCAAGATTAATATTTCAGGAAAAGCTCAATGAATGGCATGACAAGGATGAGGAAAGTGGATCCCTCAAAATTCTAAGGACAAAAAGTTTGGCTCAAGCGTGAAGCTCAAGACTCTACATTTTATATTTTAGTGATCCAAGATCACATTGAGTCTATAGGAAAAGCCAATACTATCAAGGAGGGATGAGGTGTTGCTTAATGGCTTGCTTGCTCAAAGTGCTTAGTGATATGCTACAAAATCCTCAACTACTCTCCCACATCCACATATGACCTAAACCAAAAGTCAAACTCGGCCCCACCGATTCTTTCTATCCGGCACCACCGAGTTTGAAATGTCATAGCCACTGCCACAAACCCTAGGCAAATCGGTCTCACCGATAGGGATCTCGGTCTCACCGAGATGGGATTGTAATATCTCTGTTTCCCTTCGTAATGTTTCGGTCTTACCGAGATGAGCGATCGGTCCCACCAAGATTGCAATGTAAACTCTCTGTTTCCCTTTTGTAACATTTCGGTCTCACCGAGATGAGCGAATCGGTCCCACCGAGTTTACCTGACAAACTCTCTGGTTAGCTTATTACCAAAATCGGTCCCACCGAGTTTGTGTAATCGGTCACACCGAGATTACGTTATGCCCTAACCCTAACCATATCGGTCCTACCGAGTTGCATCTTAGTCCCACCGAAAATCCTAACGGTCACTAGGTTTGCTGAATCGGTCCGACCGAGTTTAACCATTCGGTCCCACCGAGTTTGGCAAATTGTGTGTAACGGTTAGATTCTGTGTGGAGGCTATATATACCCCTCCACCCACTCTTCATTAGTGGAGAGAGCCATCAGAACATACCTACACTTCCAATACACATTTTCTAAGAGAGAACCACCTACACTTGTGTTGAGGTCAAGATATTCCATTCCAACCATATGAATCTTGATCTCTAGCCTTCCCCAAGTTTCTTTTCACTCAAATCTTCTTTCCACCAAATCCAAATCATGTGAGAGAGAGAGAGAGTTGAGTGTTGGGGAGACTATCATTTGAATCACAAGAGCAAGGAGTTCATCATCAACACACCATTTGTTACTTCTTGGAGAGTGGTGTCTCCTAGATTGGCTAGGTGTCACTTGGGAGCCTCCGAAAAGATTGTGGAGTTGAACCAAGGAGTTTGTAAGGGCAAGGTCTATCGCTAGTGAGGCAAGTCCTTCGTGGGCGACGGCCGTGATGGAATAGACAAGGTTGCTTCTTCGTGGACCCTTCATGGGTGGAGCCCTCCGTGGACTCGCGCAACCGTTACCCTCCGTGGGTTGAAGTCTCTGTCAACGTGGATGTACGATAGCACCACCTATCAGAACCACGACAAAAACATCCATGTCTCCAATTGCGTTTGAATCCTCCAAACCCTTCCCTTTACATTCTTGCAAGGTGCATGCTTTACTTTCTGCTGCTCATATACTCTTTTGCGTGCTTGCTTGAATTGTGTGGAGATTGCTTGACTTGTGCTAAGATAGCTAAAATCTACCAAGAACTAAAATTGGGAAAAGGCTAGATTTTTATTTGGTCAAGTAGTCTAATCACCCCCCTCTAGACATACTTTCAATCCTACACAAAGGCAGATGGCCTGTCCTGTTCACCCATCAAGCTGCCTGTTCTAATTTGGCAATGTTTTATTGATTGCGGGTATCTTGCATATGTTGTATTGCATTTCTTCTACTTTGTTGCACCGCCATCTGCTTAGTTTACTCATCATATATGTCGAGATGCCATGCCCATCCATTATCAATACATATTCCATCTATCATCATACCATGTTTTTCCACTCAAATGCTGTTCTTGTGCATCAGACATCAAAAAGGAAGAGGGTGATTGCCGAACCTGAAGGTGCACCAGCAAAGTCCTTGAAAAACGTGGTGGTGCCGGAGAAATCAGACATCACCCCACTTATATTGGTTGTACAACCAGTGACACAAAACGTAGGATCGACTCCAGCAGACTGTACCCATACTTCACTGGCCACACCACTAGCCCCACCACACAGGACATGCACTCCAACAAAAGGTATACCGATTTCATTTGCCATAGCACCAGATGTACCATAGAAAAATCCCACTCCAGCAAAAATTACAACAAGTCCACTGGCCGAAGACCTATCCCAACTGCAGAGACGGCCAATTCCTGCAGATTGGAACCCCATTCCATTTATTCCCAGTTTAAAAGACAATGCTTTCAATGTTGTTAGGGACTACGTGCATATATTCCCATCATGGGAAGATTATTGTGAAGACAAACACCATTTTCACATCTTCCTGTCCAACTTATGTGTAAGTGTTATTATTCATGGTTATTATTTTCCTGTTTTCTACTGATTGAACACATCAATAATTTACATTACATTGTTGTAACTAGGCGAGGGTCAATCTGGATAGTCATGACGAGCAAAGCTTAATTGTGCTTTTCAAGGAAGCATCGCAGCAGTATCGGTGTTACCTAAGGAAATCACACTTTGATGGCAAATCTATAAACGCATTTCCGGTGAATTCTCTTGTGCTAAATTTAGAAGACATTGAATGGAAAAACCTTGTTATGCACTGGTCTCGTTCCCAGGATGAGGTACTGTCTATGAAATCACATGACAATTTGAACTTCTACTTTTCCGCATGTGCCTTACGGATCTTTTTTGCAGGAAATCTGCTCGAAGAAGAATTCCGGTTTGACAAGAACGACAGGATATCGCAAATATGCTGCCCGCTGCTTTGCTCTTGTTAGTACCTGTTGTCCGGTATCACTGTACTTGCATACATACCTGGTTCATTATGTGACAGCAGTATGCATGATAGCTTGCTTATCAATTGTTCGCTCCAAATTATCTGATCTGTATGAATGGTTACATTAGTGTAGAATATATCCAATGCCAATGTTTTTTTAGCTCTGCATTGTTCTTGTAAGTACATGCTTTCCTTTATCAGTGTACTTATAATGCCAGGTAGTTGTTCATGTACCATCACTCTGTAGCTTATTTTCCTTTGCCCTCCATTTTCTACACATCAGATCTATATTTACTCTTACCATAAGGTTGGTACTGAAGAAGTTTAGCTGTGCATTGCTCTTGGCTGTACCTTTTGCCTGTATCGCTGCACTTACATTTATAGCTACTTGGTTATGTAGCATCACTCTTCATCTTATCTTAAATATTCTCCATTTTTTCGTATATTATCACATCTATATTTACTCTTAACAAAATGTAGAATAAAGGCAATGCTTTTGAAGAAGATTCTGTGGTAAACTTCTTGAATTGCCCCCCCCATCAGCATGGACAAGGCCTTTATACAGCCTGTCTTCACCAATAATGTAAGTTTGTCCATCTCAAGCCTTCAAACTTTGTTGTATATATTTGGTTAGGCATGACTGCAACAACTGTTTATTTTTGGTGTTTGCATCAAATTGCTTGTTTAAAGTTTATTATGTAGTTCATAAACAAAAATTTGTCCTTTCTCAATTTAAGTTTTCAGTTGTACAACCAAGTTCCTTCTTCATACCATGTAGATTAAACTATACAGAGCAAGTGATCTTCTTTTGCACTGCATGTATGCTTCTGTTCTTCATCCGTAATCCAGTGGTGTGGTGAACCTACCCACTACAGCACAATGTCATATTCTGCAATGTCTTAACTATGAACAATGTCATATCATTCTACTATTATTTAAACCGTCTCTTTATTTGCCAATCTGAAATGGTATAAATTGACAGCACACTATCCATTGATACTTATGAGTTCTTGATCTATAATCCAGTGGTGTCGTGAAGCTGCCAACTCCTTCACAATGTCATTTCCTGCCATGTCTTGACCTGAACAATACCATATTGTGTTAATGCAATTTTAAACTATGTCACTTTATTCGTCAGTAAGAAATGTGATGAATTGTCAGCATTGATACTTTTATGTGCAAAACCTGTCATCTGTCTGCTTGTTTATTTTTCAGAGTGAGGAAGATATAAGTGTTGAACAAGCGCAGTCTCATCATTTTGCTCAGCTGGTTGCGCTGTAGCTCCCCAGCAGGGGTAACCTTTCTTGAACTCTATTGAAGTGCTGTTGGTTTTGTATATTATTTTGTCGGCGTGTTTATTTGCATTGGTGGCGATCTTTGATGCCCAATGTATGTAATCTGATGTCTGCTTGTGCTTTATTATCATAGTGGCGAACTTTGATGCCCAGTGGATGTAATATGCCGTAATTTCTTTATTGTATAGTCTAGGTTTTTTTCTTATTCACGATGCTGCAGTTATTTTACTGTATATATATCCTGTCTTCGCAGTAAACCAGCCAAACTGTAAAATTACGGTACATAATTGGGCCGTCATGCAATCACGATGTAGGTTGGGCCTGAAACGTGCCGAACAACTCATGGGCTGGCAGCAGCCTCAAATGAACCCCGGCCCATGATTGTGCGAATCAAATCACGGGCTTTTAACAGGCCAAAATTGTCTCGGTCCTTGTTTGGCCCAATCAGATATCTGCTGCGAGCAGGCCGGATGCAAACCGGGCCGTAGTTAGGCCCAACTATATGACGGGCTTTTAACAGGCCGAAATTAATATAGGGCTCACATGTTAAACATGCCCTTAACAGGCCAAAACTAATATTATGCTGAATTACTAAGTGGGCCTTTAGCAAGTGGGCCCAAAAGCATAGTGTCCAGTTGACGGGCCGAATCTGATATGGGCCATAATTGAGCCCAAAGCCTCTTAAAGGGTCGAACCTGATCTGGGCCGTAATTTTGCCCAGAACGTGGTAGTCTTTTAACTGACCAGATATCATATGGGCCACTATTAGGCCCGGAGCATGGCAGGCCATTAATGGACCGGATCAAATATGGGCTGACATTTGGCCCAAAACATGGTAGCCAGTTAATGGGCCGGCCTACTAGGGTCCTCAAAATCTTGTGGGCCTACAGCTGGGCCGGCCCATTAATGTCGGCGAAATCTCATGGGCCTTTAGCTGGGTCGGCCCATTATGATCCGCAATAATCTTGTGGGCCTTTACCTGGGCCGGCCCATTATGGCACACAAAAATCTTGTGGGCCTTTACCTGGGCCGGCCCATTATGGCCCGCAAAATCTTGTGGGCCTTTAGCTGGGCCAGCCCATTATGGTCCGCAAAATCTCGTGGGACTTTAGTTGGGCCGACCCATTATGGTCTGCAAAATCTTGTGGGACTTCAATTGGGTCGGCCCATTTAAACTTGATGGGCCGGTCCACGTGTCAACATATCATAGGCGCGTCTCGCCCATTGGATGAATGACACCTCTGCCAACGCGCACCTGACACGTGTCTCCTCCAGCCAATGATGATTTTACACATGGAAAATCCCCATTGGTCGGGGCTGTTAACAGGTTATCGGATCCAAAACACGACCCGCTAGCTTAACGGCGTTCCGTTACGGTGGATGCCACGTGTCAGTCGCCCTTGACGAAAGCACTTCTATGACGCGCGATTTATCGTCATGGAAGTGGACACTTCTGTGATGATAATTTTGGTAATGTCATGGAACACTTCTACGACAGCACAGGTATGACTATCTTGATTCTGTCATAAATTTGTCATGGATGTACATGCATGACAAAAAACGCGACCTACTGTAACAAACACGTATCATCACAGAAGTGTATTTTTTTTGTAGTGCACCATCAAGCAATACCGTCCTATCACCCTCATTAACGTGCCTTTCAAAATTTGCACAAAGGCCTATACGACGAGGCTTGCCCCTGTTGCGCAAAGAATTATCAACCGACGTCAGTCGGCTTTTCTCAAAGGGCGCAATATCCTCGAGGGGTCGGTCGTGATTCAGGAGATAGTCCACGATTTAAAACGAACCCGGCAGCCAGCTGTGCTCCTCAAGCTGGACTTTGAAAAATCCTATGACCGAGTGAATTGGGACTTCATTCGCGAGGTCCTGGACCGAAAGGGATTCGAGTCAGGTTTCGTTCACTGTATTATGCATCTGGTTTTGGGGGGCCAGACAGCGGTGTCAATCAAAGGAGAAGTTGGGAACTTCTTCTGCAACAAGCAAGGGCTTAGGCATGGCGACCCTTCCTCCCCTCTGATCTTCAACTTTGTTGCGGATGCCCTCTCGGCCATGATCATTAAGTCTAAGGGTGCTGGCCACATCCGCGGTGTCGTCCCACACCTCATTCCAGGAGGGGTCACACACCTCCAATACGCGAACGATACCATGTTGCTCTTCGAGCCGAACGACCATAGTATAGCCTCGATCAAGCTCATTCTCCTTGCTTTCAAGATCTTCTCTGGCCTCAAGATCAACTTTCTGAAAAGCGAGGTGATAGCCATTGGGATAGCCGAACCTCTAACGATGCGCGTAGCCAACCTTCTTAACTGTAAGCTTGGGAGCTTTCCGTTTAAAATACTTGGGCCTCCCCATCTCAGACAAACACATATCTATCCACAAGTGGGAACCCTTGTACGGCAAGGTGGCGAAGCTAATCAGTCCTTAGTGAGGTTGGTTATGTCTTCAGTGGTTAGGTTCATTCTGACGAACACTAGCCTCCCTCCTTGCCCATGTTTACCATGGGCATGTGTCTCCTAGCAGACGGTGTTCACGCCAAGCTTGATACTCCCCGATCCAAGTTCTTTTGGGAAGGAATTGGGTCCAAAAAGAAGTACCACTTAATTAAGTGGGCAGCGTTATGTCTCCCAAAGAAATTTGGTGGCCTAGGGATCCTTAGGTCCAAACTTATGAATGTTGCCCTCCTCTCCAAGTGGCTCTGGAAACTCACCCAAAACGAGCAGGGACTTTGGGCGGATATCCTTAGAGCGAAATACTTCCCCGACAGGAATTTCCTTACCTCTAAGTACAAAGGGTCGACATTCTGGAATGGGATCTAGGCTGTCAAAACGGCCTTTGCGTTAGGAGATAAGCTTAGCGTGAACGACGACAAATCCAGCGATTTTGGTTAGATAACTGGTTCGGTTCGGAGCCGTTGTGGCCTAGCCACTCCTCCATTTACCAACTTGCTACTAACATTGATATCCTCGTCGCTGATGTGCTTAGAACCAACCCACCAGCCATTTCTTTCAAAAGGCCTCTTGCAGATACCGAACGGGCTGGTTGGGATGGGTTATGTAACTCTCTTGTTGACATGGTGCTGTGACTCGAGGCCAATAAGGTCTCTTGGTATCTCACGAGCTCCAGGAAGTTCTTGGTTAAGTCACTCTACGCCAAGTTGACGGAGGGCCCGACACTAGACATAGCTAGGGGGCTATGGAAAGTGTCGATCCCCCTCAAAATACAAATATTCTTATGGCAAATGTTCCGCGACCGTCTCTCGTCCTCTAACAACATAGCGAAACGAAACGGGCCGTCTGATGGAACTTGTGTGATGTGTGGTGCGCACGAAGATGCAAACCACATTTTCTTCAACTGCCACCTTGCTTATTTCGCTTGGAGTGCGGTCCGAGAAGCTTTTGATCAAAACTGGAACCCTCACTCGGGTAGAGATCTCCGCGATATCCTCTTGGCCCATAGGGGTGGTTTTGGTCGAGTCTTATGGAGATGCGTAGGGGCACTTTTATGGGCTCTATGGACTACTAGAAACAAAATCACAATAGAGCACAAATTCCCTTCTCACCTCGCTGACATTATTTTCAAATGCCATTAGTTCCTCCAGACCTGGATGCCATTGGGAAACGGCGGGACGCTGAGCAGTTGCAGGTGGTGATGGAGCAGATATGGCTGATCCAGATTGTTTCCCGTCATTAAGTTGCTGTGGATCGTTATCTGTACTTGCCGATGTTGGCATGTTTAGACTGTTTCCTTATCTTTCTTAGGCCTAGGCCGGCATGTTTCAAACTAAGGCTTCGGTCGTGTTTTTCTTTTGTCTAAGTCTGTGTTGTTTGCTGGATGCTGCCTGTTTGTGGGCTTTATTAAGTTAAAGCCGGCGCTCCTTGCGTCTTAGTTCTAAAAAAAGTATGCCAACACAAGGTTCATCACTTATAGTGTTGAGCATATATATGTTTTGCATGTGTATTACTTGTACCACAAGCCTTCCTCTTTGTGTATAGTCGAGGATACGGCTACCCCTTGTACTATATATGCACCCAATGAATATTGAAAGTTGAATCATATTATTCTACAAGATCAACTGTAACCACACAAACTTGGATCAATCAATTAATTGTATGATCAGTACATGAGATCAATTGTAATGGGCAGGGTCGCTAGCTAGGTTGTTGATCGATCGAGACAAACTTAGATGACTCTAGGTCTCCAGCTGCAATGAGCAGGGCCACATAGCAAGAAATGCGTGTCCATGGAGTTCTTGATTTTTTTAAAGGGAGTTCCTAAAATATTGCCATCCGACTTTTGGATGGAAGAAATGGGGAGGCGATGTGGCGGGGAAAGGACCCATGGAACGCATTTGTTTGGAGTATAGCGAGATTGCATGAAAGTGATTGGACGATTAGTACTGGTTTCCATTAATTATCAAGTCCTTTTTCGGAGATGGGGAAAAGAGGTCCTTATTCGGAGGCATCCCTGCCTTTTGACACCCCTTGCTAATAATGATTCATTATAGCATGTGCTAATTAACAATATAATTTGCTAATTTAGGAGTAGAGATATTAGTACTGATCCTCTTAAATCAGTACCTCATTCCTACTAAATCTGTTAATTAGAAGTAGATATATTCGATTTTCTTTGGAAAGGGATGCAGGGATGAAAGCAAAGCTGAAATTTTGCAGGTGATTGGGATCAACTCAGAAGCTCTTAGTGAAAAGTACTTTGGACTGCCAACACTGGTTGGTAGATCAAAGGAAGGCACTTTCAAATATGTGAAAGAAAGTTCAGTAAACAAAGTCTCAGGATGGAAAGGTCAAGGACTGTCCAAGGCGGCTAGAGAGGTACTAATCAAGTCAGGTGAGGGAGTCCTGGATTAGGGGGTGTTCGGGTAGCCGGACTATACCTTCAGCCGGACTCCAGGACTATGAAGATACAAGATTGAAGACTTCGTCCCGTGTCCAGATGGGACTTTCCTTGGCGTGGAAGGCAAGCTTGGCGATGCGATATTCAAGATCTCCTACCATTGTAACCGACTCTGTGTAACCCTAACCCTATCCGGTGTCTATATAAACCGGAGGGTTGTAGTCCGTAGGACAGAATCAACTCCATACACAACAATCATACCATAGGCTAGCTTCTAGGGTTTAGCCTCCTTGATCTCGTGGTAGATCTACTCTTGTACTACCATATCATCAATATTAATCAAGCAGGAGTAGGGTTTTACCTCCATCGAGAGGGCCCGAACCTGGGTAAAACAAAGTGTTCCCTGCCTCCTGTTACCATCCGACCTAGACGCACAGTTCGGGACCCCCTACCCGAGATCCGCCGGTTTTGACACCGACATTGGTGCTTTCATTGAGAGTTCCTCTGTGCCGTCACAATCAGGAAGGATGCCTTCTCCCGTCTTCAAAGATGGTGCCGTTGCCAAGGGAACCTTGGCTGTCGGTCAAACCCTCCGGCTAGGTGGTTTCCTCATGACCGCCTGTTCGGCTGTTGCGCCGACGGTGACCTCTCGGGTCATCAAAAGCAACCTACACGTCAGCTCGAAGCTCGTCGAGGAGTTAGATCCAATGGAGCTCTCTTCCGTAAACGAGCTCTTGGATCGCATCGCCACCCTGGGGGTTGCTACGGATTACAACCAGGTTGGGCTTAAAACCGATCTAAGAGAAATTAACTCTCCCCAAGTCACCCACCATGTTGCCGTGGTAGAGGCGCAGTGCGGCGACCCTTCATCTATTGTAAGGACTAGTTACGTCCGAATTCCCGATCCCTCCAAGACGGATACCCGCGGAGGGGAGGATGTAACTCAAGACCTGAGCTTAGGATCAGGCAACAGGCCGGATTCGTTGGATAACGTCCAGGAATCCGAACTTCAGAGTTCGGAAACTCTTCGGCCTCCGAATCTTGGATTGGGTGAGGTTTCAGATTCAACGACACCCACCCACCCAAACATAAGTGATCTCTCCCAAGTCAGGCAGAGGCCCGACGAAACAGTACATCATTACTGGGCCAGATTCCTCCTGGTTATGAATAGGATAAAGGATTACCGCGAGGGAGACGCAATATCAATCTTCTGCAGTAATTGCACGGACGAGGGAATCCTTAACGCCATAAGTCGTCGTGATATTACACGCTTCGCTGACTTGGCGTCCATAGTACAAAAGTACTGTGCGATGGAAAGTTCCTGGAAAACCGAAACAAAATTTTGGGATAATCCGGCCTTGAATAGTAATCCCGTCCGAACTAAGAGGGTGCATCATCATAAAACACCCGGGATAAATAGCAAAAAGCGAAAACCCTTTACAGGGCATGGAACCGTACTGGAAAGGTGGCTTGATGGACCCTGTAGAATTCACAGTACAGAGGACGCCACACCAACTCACAGCCTTAGAGCATGTTGGATACTCCGGCAGGTAGCCAAAATTGGCGAGGACCTCTTAAATCGGGAGGCCGCAGAAAGCCAGCCCGAGGACACCAGTACCGTTTTCACAGTCTTCGAGACCTTCGCATCAAACAATATGCGAAAAAGAACACTCCGCAACCTCGCCGAAGTCTATCAAGTTGCAACAATAAATCCATGGAGCGACACTGCCATTACCTTCAACGCAAGTGATGAACCTAGATTCCGAACAGCCCGAGCACCAGCCGCATTGGTCCTCAGTCCCATAGTGGACGGCTTTCGCCTCACCAAAGTGCTCATGGATGGAGGCAGCGGACTGAACCTCATTTATGAGGAGACCCTTCAAAAAATGGAAATAGACTGGAACCGCGTCGAGCGAAGCAGCACAACCTTTAGAGGAATAATCCCCAGTCGGGAAGCGTGCTGCATAGGAAAAATCACACTAGATGTGGTGTTCGGCACGCCGGATAATTACAGGTCCGAAGAGCTCACGTTTCAGGTGGCCCTGTTTAAGAGCGGACATCACGCCTTACTAGGGCGGGAAGCATTCACAATCTTCCAAGCGATACCCCATTATGGGTACATGAAGCTCAAGATGCCCGGGCCGAACGGAATTATCACTCTAGCTAGTGATCCGGACATAGCACTCCGCGCCGAAAACAAGACGGCCGCATTAGCCCTTGAGGCACTATCCGAAGCCTTAGCGGCCGAGGAACTGACTGCGCTGCGCTCCACGGTTAACAGGGATGATGTGATACTCGACAAAAGATCCAAATCCACATCCTTCAAGCCAGCTGACGAAATAGTCAAATTCCAGGTCCACCCAACGGACCCCAATAAAACAGCTTCCATCGGGGCACGACTGAACCCCGATGTAGATGCTGCACTGCGAGAGTTCCTACGAGAGAATTGGGACATTTTCGCCTGGCATCCTTCAGACATGCCAAGGATCCCACGCAGGCTGGCCGAACACAGCTTAAATATCCTAAAAGGATTCAAACCTGTCAAACAAGCCCTTCAGCGTTTTTCCGAACCCAAGAGACAGGCTATGGGAGAAGAGCTAGCCAAGCTATTGGAGGCCGGATTCATTAGAGACATAAAACATCCGCACTGGCTAGCAAACCTGGTGATGGTACCAAAGAAGGACAAATCGTGGCACCTGTGTGTCGACTTTAAAGACCTTAACAAGGCTTGCCCAAAGGATCCCTTCCCCCTCCCCCGTATCGATCAAATTATCGATGCCACCGTAGGACACGACTCGTTGTGTTTCCTCGACGCATATTCCGGTTACCATCAAATCAAGATGGCAGAATCAGACCAAGCTGCAACAGCATTCATCACACCATACGGCCCATTCTGCTTCAACACAATGCCCTTCGGGCTAAAAAACGCCGGTGCAACATATCAGCACATGATCCAGACATGTTTGGCAAATCAGATCGGCAAAATAGTGGAGGCATACGTGGATGATGTGGTCATCAAATCAAGACATGTCGAATCTCTAGTAGACGACTTGAGGCTCACATTCGAAAACCTCCGAAAATACGACATCAAGCTCAACCCGGAAAAATGCGTCTTCGGCGTTCCAGCTGGAAAGCTCTTGGGCTTCATTGTATCCGGTAGAGGAATTGAAGCAAATCCAGCCAAGATCCGAGCTTTGTCACAATTGGATATCCCAAAGGACCTCAAACAAATACAAAAATTAACCGGATGCGTGGCGGCTCTAAGCCGCTTCATCTCCCGCTTGGGAGAAAAGGCACTGCCCCTTTATCGCCTACTCCGGCCCACCGAACACTTCGAGTGGACGGATGCCGCCACGGCCGGACTCGATGAAATAAAAGCCATATTGGCAGCAAACCTAGTCCTGGCCGCGCCTAACACCGGCGAACCAATGCTATTGTACATTGCAGCAACACATCAAGTTATCAGCGCAGTGCTCGTTGTCGAGCGGGAAACGGACGGACACAAATTCCCCCTTCAAAGGCCAGTCTACTACGTGTCCACTATCCTCACTCCATGCAAATCACGGTACCCGCATTATCAAAAAATTGCATACGCGGTATTCATGGCATCCCGAAAGCTACGACACTACTTTCAAGAGTGTTCCATAACAGTAGCCTCGGAAGTATCACTTAACGATATTATCAACAACCGCGATGCAACGGGCCGCATCGCAAAATGGGCCATCGAGCTCCTCCCGTTCGATATAACCTATAAGCCACGGCGAGCTATCAAATCGCAAGTTTTGGCCGACTTCGTCGCAGAATGGACGGAGGCCGAACTCCCTAAAGAGCATGGCACATACTCAAACTGGATCATGCATTTCGACGGCTCCAAAATGTTGGCCGGACTGGGGGCTGGCGTCATTTTGACGTCCCCAACAGGAGACACAGTCCAGTATGTACTCCAAATTATGTACACGGACTCCAACAACGCAGCCGAATACGAGGCCCTTCTACATGGCCTCCCGATGGCAGTATCCATGGGCATTCAACGACTAGAGGTACGCAGGGATTCGAACCTCGTGATATCCCAAATAAATGGCGACTTCGATGCCAAGGACCCAAAAATGGCAGCTTACCGCAACGCCGTCCTAAAAATGTCAGCTCGGTTCGAAGGGCTGGAGTTTCACCATATAGCCCGAGAAAACAATCAAGCAGCGGACGTCCTGGCACGCATCGGAGCAAAACACGATGCAGTCCCCCCCAACATCTTTTTGGAAAGATTGTTCAAGCCATCTGTAGCATGGGAGGGGGAACCCGCAAATAACAGCCTGGACCCAGCCGCACCACTCGACGCCGAACAATCTGACACAATTGGAGGCTCTGCCAATGAAATTACACCTTCAGCCCACGTAATAATGGCGGTCATCGCCCCGTGGACAGAACCATTCCTAGCCTACCTTACTAGGCAGGAACTCCCAGAGGATCAAAACGAGGCCCGCCGCATAGTGCGACGATCTAAAGCCTACAGAGTCCATGAGGGAGAACTTTATAAGAAAAGCACTACCGGAGTCCTTCAAAGGTGCATCTCCGAAGAGGAAGGGCGGAACCTTCTGGCTGAAATTCATGCCAGACTCGGCGGTCACCACGCCGCTGCTCGGTCCCTTGTTATCAAGGCTTTCCGTACAGGCTTTTACTGGCCGACGGCCCGGGCAGGCGCTCAGGACTTAGTCCAACGATGCGCTGGTTGCCAACTTTTTGCCAACCAAAGCCATATGCCACCCACCGCACTCCAAACTATACCAATCACCTGGCCTTTTGTGGTCTGGGGGCTTGACATGGTCGGACCCCTTAAAGGCGGGACCGATAGAAAGAAATACTTACTGGTCATGGTGGATAAATTCACCAAATGGATAGAAGCCAAGCCTGTTAAAACGGCCAAATCCGGACCTGTGATAGACTTCATATCCGGGGTTGTACACCATTATGGAGTCCCCCACAGCATCATAACTGATAACGGCACAAACTTTACCGCAGACGAGGTAAAACTCTGGTGCAAAAACATGGGCATCAAGCTCGATTACGCCTCCGTCTATCACCCACAAACCAACGGCCAGGTCAAACGTGCAAACGGTCTTATTATGAGCGGCATCAAACCCAGATTAGTGCGGTCCCTTAAGGAATCTAATACGCATTGGGTAGAGGAACTCGACTCTGTACTCTGGGGGCTGCGGACCACGCCAAATCGCACCACCGGATACACACCATTTTTTATGGTGTACGACGCAGAGGCAGTTCTGCCCTGCGATATAATTCATGACTCACCTAGAGTGCGCATGTACGAAGAAAGAGAAGCCGAGCTCGATCGGAAGGACAACTTGGACGCCTTGGAGGAGGAGCGTGATGTGGCAAAAGCCCGTTCCGCATTTTATCAACAGCAGGCCCGAAGATATCAAAGCAGAGAAGTACGGGCCAAAAATTACAATGTTGGCGAACTAGTTCTACGCCTGCCGGATAAGAAAAAGGACAAACTCAAGCCCAAGTGGGAAGGTCCATTCATAATCGACCAAGTCCTGACTGGCGGGGCGTACCGCCTGCGAGATGCGTCGGATAACCGACTCGAGCCGAACCCGTGGAACGCCACCCGTCTCCGAAGATTCTATGCCTAGCGCCGGACTCTGTGTTCGTCTCCTTCCTCTGTCCATTTTTTGCATTTTTCTGTCTTACATTTCTCTCCTTCCCCTCTTTTCTTTTATCGCCCTTAAAGGCTTATCTAGTGACACGCCACTCGCGCTTATTAAACCTGGGGGCTTCTTTAACAGAAGCTTATTTATACGGGCTTCATGCCCAACACATGCGTCAAACTTCCGCATGTACCTTTTTCTTCACCATTATATGCATCGATATGACTTAAGTTTTGGCCAAGCTGGGTTGCCTGGCTCCTGTGCTTACCCCTACGTTCCCGATTGTTCGGCTAGGAGGTAAAGGGAGCACCTCTGCGATTGTTATTGCCGGGTCAGCCGGATGTGTACCTCAGACTGGGTGAAGCCGAAAGCTAGCATTCTTAAGGGAATATTCGGTCGGTGAGACAAAAGATGATCTTTTTACCCATTTTATGCGCCCCCAGATGCTTTTTTCTGCGTCTCTTTATGCAGTCCGGGCATGCACTTTAGGGCATGCCTCCCAGTGAAAGGAACCCCTAACGGAACTATTCTCTCTGGAAGATGTTTCGTACTAACCATGTAATATAACATAACTAGTTGGGCACTTGTCTGATAAAGCACTAATGACCCCTACGCCTGGTCTCCACGCATACCACGGTTCTTATATAACCGCTATGGTATTCGGACACACTCCGGACCGTCAGGTCCCGAGGTTGAAGCGGAAAGGTCGGCAACGATAAACGATCTACAATCCGGCTAGAAGGCATTACACATGTCAATTTAAAATTACATAGTCATTCTGACTGATTGTATTCCTCTTCTATACCATCTAACAGGCTGTCTAATTTACAGTCCTGCTGGGAATACTTCGCGGCCAACTCTACTTGGCCGTATACTAAGCTCACAGGGATCTCCTTCCCGTCAGGCCCCACTGGTCCGACCTCGGCCATGTGGTTTGGGTCAGACTTCGTAAAATGGGTCTTCACCATGGCCCAAGCTTCCCGAGCGCCTTGTCGGCAGGCCGATATCTTCCACAAACGGAAGCGCCGCCGAGCTCCCTTCAGTTTCTCCGCAAGCTGTCCAAGGCCCTCGGGCACGGAGTGGGCAGGCCATAAGGCTCGGGCAACGCCTCGCATCGCCTGCCGAACTCGCTCGTGCAGTTGCATGAGTTTGGGAAGAAGGTCACCCGTAGAACCGGGAATCTCCTCTGCAGGACGACCTGTGAGCATACCTACAGACATTACTCTGTTAGTCGACTTCCTCGCCGAACTCTTTTTTCAAAGTTCGTTCAAGCACTTACTAAAAATGTTGTGTCGAAGCCGCTGATTCTCCTTCATGGAGTCCAAAAGTTGGCCACAAACATCTTTAAGTTCGACGTCCAGCTTGGTGTTGGCATCCTGAAGATCATTCCTCTCTCGCGTCACCCTCGTCAACATACTCTCATCGGCCTTTAGCTGGCGTAAGAGTTGTTGCTTGTCCGGATCGAGTCCGGCGCCATCTGCAATTTGATTTGTCAGATTTACACCCACACTGCACAATACTAATCTTTCGAAGTGTATTTTACCTGAGGGGGTCCCTTTGGGCTCCCCTGCTGCGACTAGTGCGGCCTCTAGTTGGGCCTTGCACTTTTCCAGCTCCTGGGACAATACAGTATTCTTCTCTGTAAGAACCTGCATATTAAATGATCCTTAAATCAGTTGCTCTAACTGTTTCATGTCTCGGGGGCTACTGGCATATATATATAATTAACCAAAATTTTCTTACCCGTATGTCTTTCACATACTGCTCCGTGGCTCTGGCTAAACCATTTTGAGCGGCACGGAGGTACGCATCTCCCAAATTAAAGGCATCTAAAGCATCTTGGGAGAAACAAGTGTCGCGTAGAATTGTCCGGCGACGCCTATGGTTCATGGCACTCTCCACTTCTGAATTTGTGGCGGACAGCCTGTCCGCATCCTCTGTCGGAGGAACGTCCGGTGCGCGCCTTGTACTCGCCTCCGCTTCCTGGCCAGACGTTGTAGCCTGGCTGGTGGAGGCGCGATTGGCAACCTCTCCGGATGTAGTCCGGCGAGGTCTCTTCGTCCTGAAGATAGCACGAGCGTTAATATGCCCTGATAGAATAACTCCAGGGAAACAGAGGGTGCACTATACCTTTGCGCCGGCATTTCAGTCCGGACTTCATTCCTTTTTGCCCTACGGGGCTCTGCGGCCCCTCGTTGGCTGGTCGCCGTAGGTTCGGCCTCCTGCCTCGGAAATCTCCCCTACAAAACACGGTTGACGTCAGAAACACCGAAATACGCGAGAGTGGAATCCCTCTCAAGGGAATGAGACTCCGGTTTCCGTCACCTGTGAGGCCGGGATTAACCCTGGGTAATCAGCCGTGATGGCTACCAAGGTATTGTCCTTGCTTAGCTGATAAAAAACCCCGTCGATAAGCTCCACCGATATGTCCGGATCCTCTTCGAAGTCCGGATCGAGTGACCATTCTGGGTCCTCGGGCTGTGGAGGGCGGCTGCTTATATTCTTTACCTCCTGTCGCAGTTCCTAAAGTGAAGTCGTTAGACTACCTATCTAACCACAGGAGTATCAAACAAACGGGCAAGCGCAATTGTTCACTTACCCAACTTGGAGGATCGTACATACTAAATCCGGCCTGCGGGTTGACGCGGAGGAATTCCTCCTTTTCTCCCTTGTACAAAGAGGATAAGATCTTTTCTAGAGCAGCGGCTGAGTCCGGCCCTTTACGACCGTAACGGGTGGCGTCATCCTCCCCGTTGAATTCCCACATTGGGTGGCCTCTATATTGAAGCGGCTGCACCCCCCGCATAATACATGCGGCCATGACTCCAATCATGGTTAGTCCGGAATGAGCCAACAATCTTATCCGCCCCATCAGGTAAAGGATGTCTCTGTTGCTTTCTCTCTGAGAGCTCCGCGCACGCCAGCTCAAGCGTTTCTTCAATGGAGCACTGTTGAACTCAGGGAGACCGACCCGGATAGGGTCCGGTAGTGGGACGTCATCTATATAAAACCATTCCGAAGTCCAGTCCTCGGATGCTTCCTTTGGGGTTCCGGATAGGTATCCGGCCCCGGCGATGCGCCATACTTCGGCTCTGCCCACTTGGTATATGGACCCCTTTTGAGAACGGGGCACCAGGCAAAATAACCTCTTCCACAGCGCGAAATGAGCCTCAACGCCTAAAAATAGCTCGCAAAGGGCGACGAAACCCGCAATATGCAATACGGAGGCGGGCGTGAGATTGTGCAGCTGGAGGCCGTAGAACTCCAGAAGCCCGCGGAGAAATGGATGAATTGGGAATCCCAGTCCCCTTATTAGATAGGGGACGAGGCACACCCGCTCTCCTTTAGAAGGATTGGGGGTGCTCTCTGCTTGCTCTCCACCGTTATAGGTGGCGAATCCGGCTCGGACCGGGATCATATAGGCCTGAGGGAGAAATCCCTTGGCCTGAAGCGACACTAGCTCGCTGTGCGGGATGGAGCACCTCTCCCAGTCTCCAGGTTTAGGGCTGGAAGGGCGAGAGGAGGAGCTGGGACGGCTAGCCATGTTGGAATGGACCTTTGCTGGAAGCACTCTGATGATAACTCGCGGAAAGGAGATGTGGTTTGGACCTAAATCCCCATCCCGTTAAATAGGCGGCTCGTTTATACGGCTAGGGGTGTGGGTGTAAAAAATGCCCTGGCTTTTCGCATTCGTTTGACACGTGGAAGACGGCCATTATTGGGCGTGGGAGCCGAGGAGCACTACATTACAAAAATCGGACATTATTCCTACAGGTACACAAGATTTGGAGAAGAACCCGCCTTGCAATGCCGAACAATCTACGCGCCGGACTCGTCGTCATTGAAGCCTGGTTCGGGGGCTACTGAGGGAGTCCTGGATTAGGGGGTGTTCGGGTAGCCGGACTATACCTTCAGCCGGACTCCAGGACTATGAAGATACAAGATTGAAGACTTCGTCCCGTGTCCGGATGGGACTTTCCTTGGCGTGGAAGGCAAGCTTGGCGATGCGATATTCAAGATCTCCTACCATTGTAACCGACTCTGTGTAACCCTAACCCTATCCGGTGTCTATATAAACCGGAGGGTTGTAGTCCGTAGGACAGAATCAACTCCATACACAACAATCATACCATAGGCTAGCTTCTAGGGTTTAGCCTCCTTGATCTCGTGGTAGATCTACTCTTGTACTACCCATATCATCAATATTAATCAAGCAGGAGTAGGGTTTTACCTCCATCGAGAGGGCCCGAACCTGGGTAAAACAAAGTGTTCCCTGCCTCCTGTTACCATCCGACCTAGACGCACAGTTCGGGACCCCCTATCCGAGATCCGCCGGTTTTGACACCGACATCGGGCTTTCAAGCAACACCAACTCTCACCATGAGCTGTTTTCAACTCCCAAAGAAAATGTGCCAGAACTTGACTTCGATCTCGTCGAACTTCTGGTGGGGTGGAGCAAATGGAGAGAGGAAAGTACATTGGCTTGCTTGGCACAAGATGTGTAAGGCGAAGAAGGAAGGAGGGATGTGTTTCATAGATCCAGAGGCTTTTAACCAAGCGTTGTTGGCTAAACAAGCTTGGCGTATTTTACTGTACTCATCCTCGTTATGTGCTAGGGTCCTCAAAGCCCCGTATTTTCCGGAGGGGTCCATCATGAATGCCACGTGCCCGAGCAGGGGATCCTTCACTTTTCGAAGCATCATTCACGAAAGAGAGCTGCTACGGGAAGGTGTGGTTTGGAGAATAGGAGATGGCACTACTGTCAATGTACATCATGATAGCTGGATTCCTAGACAGGGGAGTCTCAAGCCACTTGGGTAACAGTTCGTGCATGGAATAACCCATGTTAGCGACCTGCTCAGTGAATAGGGAACTGAATGGGACTCGATGAAATTGGAGATGATGTTCACTCCTGATGACGTAAACGATATTAAGCAGATAGCTATTGGCGGCCCAGGTATGAGTGAATATTGTGCATGGAATTTTACACAGAATGGGCAATTCACGGTGAAATCAGCATACCATCTACAGATGCGACTGAATGGCTTGAAGACCAGACAGCCGGGTATTCTAGTGCCACTTCAAGAGCACAAAGCTTGGCTCGCTCTTTGGGCAACCAACACAACGAACAAAGCGAAGATCCACGTCTGGAGGATGCTGAAGAACAGACTGGTTGTGGGCATGGAGCTGCACCGATGAAGGATCAAGCCTGGCTTTTTTGCGTTGCTTGTGGATGCGAAGAGACACCCCATCACAGATTTTGGGCCTGTCCGCACTCTATACTGTTTTGGAAATATTTGTGTGAGGAGAAATGAGCACCTGTGGTGCTCCCGCCACCCATGGATGGGTGTCTGAGTGCAGTTTCAACATGGATGAAGGGATGGCTTTCGGATGCAGGAGACACGGAGAAAGAAATGATGATCCAGAGGTTGTATGGGCTATGCTGTGCTCACAATGAGGCAAGAGATGGTAAGAGAATCCCGGATGCTAGAGTGGTGGCGGACAAGGTTCATAGTCATATGCTGCAGTGGCGCTCAGTGCATGATAAAGCTACGGTGACCAAGGAGCCAAAACAAGATGAGAAGTGGAAACCACCAGAGTCGGGATGGATCAAGATCAATGCCGATAGAGCTATGGCAAGGATGCAAGATAAAGGGGGAGTGATCCTAAGGGACCACGATGGTGCTTTTAGAGGAGGGGCAGCGGTGTTCTTCCCATACATCATCAATCCTAAACTGTCGGAGATTTTAGCAACAAGACGTGCAGTGCAAATGGCGATTGAATTTGATGTTCAGCAAGCTCATGTGAAGTTAGACAAAAAAGGTGTAGTCTCCATGCTGAATGATTGGGCCAAGAACATGTCAGCATTTGGACCGTATATTGAAGATATTAAGGAGATGCTTCGTTCGCGGCAAGACTATATGGTCACTTCGGCTCGGCGGACTGCCAATTCTGCAGCTAGGGAGGGGGTTAGCAATGAGAGTAGTGTCATTTGGCATGAGATGCCACCTGACTGTATTCTCCATATTGTAGTGGATGAGATCACAGACCTTGTTTGGTTAAATAAAGTTGCGGTTTACCCCCAAAAAAAGTCCCATTCGTACTTGGGCCGTGCCGGCATTCTGACTCTTTTCCCGCTCCCGCTCTCTTTGGATAGGACATCTCTTCTCTTGGCCAGGGAGGGAGGGCGGCTCCAGCCCCATGCGAGTGTGCAGCCTCGGAACCGAACGACACACGCAGCCAAATCATGCACAACGCCACCCGTTGCCAGCCGAATCGAAGCAGCCCACCATGTACCAGACCCCGAGGCTGCCCGACCTAGATTAGCGACACGGACGCTGTCGTGACCCGCTGCACAGCACCATGCAGCAAGCTCATCCGCCGAGCCGCCACCATAGCCGTCCACTGCCTCCACACCAGATCCGAGCATGAGGACCTTGGATCCGTTGCCCCGTGCGAGGAAAAGACCTTGACGCCATGGCCGCAGCCCAACAACGCTGGAAATTCTGTAGTATGATAAACTCCTTTTCGTCTGTATACAAAAGACGTGCGATTAAGAAGAAAAAAAGTCACTCACAAGTTCCGTGGCCATGTTCGAAGATTCATTTTAAGTTGCTGCTAATAATAACATGACTTCAAAGATTAAAAGAAAATCAGTCATAAGTTATCTGAAATGTGGGTTGCCTAGCAGGCTCTACACATGTACCATAAGAAATCAAAATTCAACTAATATCTTGTCATGATCCATATTTTCCATACTAGCTTGTGAGAGTGCCCTTGCCATTTCTTGCCACGTGCTAGTAGCTTTGATAGGGGCGACATATTCAGTGGGTGTGCCATCTTTGGCATTCCAAATCTGAAAAATTCTCAACCGTCAACATGGGCTCAACAATCTACCCTTCCCTTCCCTTTTTACTTATCCTATAAGTATGTATATATATTCTCTCCTCCCCCTAGTCCTAGGTGTATAAATACCACTCAGCCTATGCATACCGAACCCACTAATCAAATCATTCAACTAACAGGGTAACTAGCTGGCAATGGAGACGTGGCAGCGGAAGAAGAAGCAGCTCGCTCCATTGCTGATGAGTAATTGACAAAAAACTACCACATTTCACGTATCTGTCCCACAGAACTACCACATTTTGAAGACTGACCAAAACTCCATCTTAGTGCTAATTTCGTGACAAAACTACCATGTCGAGTTGAAGACCGATTTAACCGTTTTAAACGCCTTTCTGACAGAGTTGGCCCACCTGTCGGGACGGCGGCCACGCTAACGGCTAACGACGCTCGCCTGCCACTCGTTAGCCACGCGCGTCAGGCTGACCCGGTCGGACCAGGACTAACCTGGCCGACCGGCTCGCTCGTCGTCCTCCCCCTCACTCTTCCCCGAGCTCACTCACTCACTCACTCTACTCCTCTGCTATCCACTGCTTCTCTTCTTCTTCTCGCACCCCGGCAACACCGCGACCATGCCGTCGTGGCCCAACATCAATGAGACCTCTAACGATGATGAGTACATGAGCGATTTCAGTAGCATGCAGATGGAGTACTTTGTAAGTCAGCTCAGTCTCTCCTCTCATCTGCTAGGGTTAGGGTTTGAAGAAGGATTGGGATTTCTCCATTTAATTGCATATATGTGAGGTGTAGTTGATATATATGTGTTTCCTGCTGCAGCAAACTCCAGATATTGTGGTAGATCCAAGCTTTTGTGGGCTTGTGACTGAATCTGACTGTAGGTGCAGCCAGCACATGTAGAGGCCAGGCAAATTTGTGGCATTTGAAGGCACTAACACTGGCAGGAGATTCATAGGATGTGCAACTGAGGTAATGAACCAAGTTGTCATGGCTGTGATTGATTCATTTTGTGCTTTTCTGAATAATGCTGCTTTTCTCATTTTTGCTTAATTGTAAGAACATTGCTATGTCTAAATTCTGTACTTGTAGCAAAGAGCAATGGAAACATAGCATTGATTTATATTTGTAGTATAGAGTTAGCTAGTGTAGTGTAGCTACATATATGACTACTATTTATGATTTGTTATTGTGAATATGTTTGTTAATGAAGAATAAAGCTCACTGTAAATTTAGCTGAATTTTCAGGATGGTGTGAACTGTGGTGTTTTAGAGTGGGTAGATGCCCCTTGGCCTGTAATTTTGCGAAGGTGCTTAACTAAGCTCTAGGATATGTACCATGAGCAGAACCTTGGTAGAGTCCAGGATAATGAGGCTCATGAGATAGAGGTTGCAAAACTGAAGACGGAGCTGGATTCTCTGGCCAATCAGTACATCCAGCTTGTGAATGATGTTTCCAACTTATTTGATTATCAGGATGGAATGAAGTCTCATGAGATGGATTACACAAGTTAGGCAATCAATGAATTGAAGGAGAAGAAGAAGCAACTTGAGGAGCAGTCAAAAATTGAGGTTCAAATGGAGAAGCTTAAGCTAAAAAATGAACAGATGTGCATCCTGCAGAGTCAAGATGATATAATTCGTAACACCAAGAAGGCCATGAAGGAGACAGAGGTGGAAAGGGACCTCCTTAAAGAAGAGAAGAAGAAGCTGGAGCATATCATTGCTGAGCTCCTGAAGGCTGGTCATGGGTGCAAAGAAAAGCTAGACAAGATCAAAGAACTTGTCATGGAGGAGTGAAGTGGTACTTATGGTTGGTAAGTAAATATGAGGCCTATGTATATAACTGTCCTAGTACTAGGAATCTGATGCAGATATGCATCTTAGTGTTAATATGAACTCCCTATTAACTGCCTATGGTTTCAGATTATTTTGGTTGTGTTGTTGGGTGTTGTAATGCCCCTGATCTATAATGCTCTAAGATTATCCTATGTGTAATGGCCCCTGAACCATATTATCCAGATGTTTTTACATCTCCTAGCTGCAATTTGTTGCTGCTAGCTAGTTGTTGCTAATACTTACACTTGAACCTAGTACCACCAAACAAGACTGAAACTGAAAATGAAACTGAAACTAAAACTTGCATTACATAGGAGGTCGCATAGATAACACAAATTGTCTGAGGATGCAACATAGATAGCATTAGATAGATAGATAGATAGATAGATAGATAGAACCAATAGTTTGAGGATAACTGAAACTAGCCAACTCTGAATAACACTGGCGAAACTGAATGTGAAACTGAATAGTTTCAGATTCAGTTTCAGTAAGGCGCCTTCCCTGCTAAGCGGCATGAGCGTCGTACCTCCCGCTTCACTTCGGTAGGATGATTTGGTAGCATCCGCACCTCTTGTTCTTCTTCATCTTCATCTTCATCGATGAAGATGATGGGAGGAGGACGGAGGCGAGCGTACAGTGCTGGTGGTGCAATGATCTGGAGGTCGTCGTCCTCGTCTTGGTGCTTGTTTGCGTTTGCTTCATCTGTAGACTGTGCTGGAGTGATGTAATGGTGGTCTGCCCACTGCTGCCTCTGCCCAGCATCGGCGGAGCCCGCCTCTTTCATTGTCCATGGCAGTATATATATGGGCATGATCCCCTTCCCTCGGTTTCCATACTGCTGGTCCATGCATTGCTTCTCCTCACTCGGCGCCTTCTTCCTCACTTCGTCTGCTCCATCCACCAGCCCTTGAACGCTGGTGTACCTCATGGCGACCTTCATGTAGTCGACAAAGAGGTCTTGGTCACAGCGCGCTGAACCATAAAGCATGGCAACCCATCCCTTACCAGTTGGGAATGGGTTGAGCCATGGGTCCGAAGAAGAAGAAGAAGAAGCCATGGTTGCAGCAGGAGGTGGTGAGTGCAGTGGTGTTGAGTGAGGTGAAGTTGTGGTTACAAAGAGTGATGTGAGTAGAATAGCTGAAGAAAGAGGGTATGTAGTAAAGTAGGGGGAGTTAAAGAGAGGTGGAGTGAGGCAGTGGAGAAGTAAAACTTGTGCAACAATAGTTGACAGGGTGGTAGTTGTGTAGTAGTTATTGTCTGGTGAAACTTGTGTTGGTTAAGTGATGTTAGTTGAAACTTGTGCAGTAGTTATTTCATGATGAAAACATATTTGGTTGACTGAGATACTATTAAAATCAAATTGTTTCAGAGAAATTCAGCCACATTAGTTTGAGACTAGTGATGACCAAAAACGCATACAAGTTCACATACATTCAGAGCACAAATGCAGAAAATTCAGTTAAATCCACGCATTCAAGTGTGCATACATTCAGAGAAATTTCAGACAAATTATCACATACATAGAACTAGAGACTTGGAGAGTTCAGATAACACTGGAGAACTGAACCTCGAACTGTTTCAAGACGCCGAATCAAGAATTCTGCTCCACCTAGTCCTTGTGACTTGATAGCGATGGAAGGTTGCCCTATCTCTAGCCCACCAAATGATCAAATCATCGGTGATGTTTGTTGCATCTGGGAATGCCTCCTTGAACTGCTTCACATAGTTGGAGTTGCGTTCTGCCATAATTGTGGCAGCCAGCCTCCGGCATTGCTCACGTACCTGGTCCCTATGATGCCTCCTTTCTGCTCTTGCGGCCCTTCTTTCTGCTCTAGAACTCGCTTCCTGGTCGTTGACAACCTCTCCTAAGATTGGATCCATCTTTGTGGCTAGGCTAGGGTTGTAGTGGTGCTGGCGGCTAGGGTTGTAGTGATACGGGAAAGGACAGGTTAGGTCTTTCTATAGAAACCTACGCAGGCTTGTGGACTGTGGTCCAATATGAGAGCCCAGTCAGAGGCCCAGGAAACGGTGCACAACAAGTTCAGATAGTGCATAACATGTTCATATAGTGCACAATAGGTTCAAAAAAGTTCACAACAGGTTCAGAAAAGTGCACAACAAATTCGGAAAGTGCAAAACAAAATCAGAAAAGTACACATAAAACCTACCACAGTGCGGACATGTTTCAGTAGTTACCACTGCAGTAGAAGTAGCCTGCTAATTTTGAGCTTGGGGTCCTCTTCCTCTTGGTCCCAACTTGAATATCTGAAGCGGTTGAAGCTCTTGGTGCGGTGAATCCATGAGTCCTCCCTCCACCTGCAGCCCTACCTCTTTTGGCTCTTGGTGTAGGGCCTGGTGCAGAAGCAGAAGGACCTGGTTGAGATGCAGCAGGCCTACATGAAGCTTGTGCTCCTCTTCTACCTCTTGCAACAGGGATTGATGTGGTTCTTGCAGCAGGTATATCAGAGTAAACTGCCCTGTTTTCCTGCATGTCAAACATAACTTTTATTTCTAAAAAGTGTACTCATTCAAAAGTGTCTGAGATTTTTTCCATTCTTGTTGAAGACTTCACTAAGGTTGTTCACAACTAGATCTATTTTGCAAGTATGATCCATAGCATACCTAGCCCAAGCAGAGACTTCTATATTTTAAGCCATTTCCAAGCATCCTCAGACTGTGCTTTCAGCTTTGCCATCCCTAATTTCATGCTCATGTCTAGTGTAAGAATAGCTAGCCTTGTCAACATACTTCTTTAGTTCTTTGCTTCTGTAACCAGCTGATTGGATGTTGGCATATATGTGCCTAAGACATAATCTTTGAGGTGAATCAGGGAACACTTCATTTATTGCCTTAAGTAAACCCTGTACATTCACAAAATAGCTCTACATATGAACACACTCAAATAATTCACTGAATTACTATAGCAACTATGATCAATGATTTAGTTTCTAACCTTTTGTCTGTCAGATATTATTGTGTATGTTCCAAATTTGTTGCCACTACCAATGCAGCATCTCAACTGAGTTAAAACCCAAGTCCAACTGTCTCCATCTTGCTTGTCAACCAGATCAAAAGCTATGGGGCAGATGTTGTTGTTGCCATCCATTCCTGTGGCACCAAGAATTTGTTGTCTAGTTGTTAACTTGATGAAACATCCATCAAGCCCTGGATGGAGTCACACATTAGCTACAGAAGAAAATTGACACACAAATATGTACAACACAATCAGGAAATATTTACCTATAAATGGTCTACAACTATTAAGAAACCCTTCCTTTGAAGCTGCCAAATAGTAGAACATGTACTTGAATCTAGGAGTGGGTGCAGGGGTTTCTGGGTCAACAAATGTTGTTACAATACACCTGCTCCCCGGGTTTGTATCAAGAACAGCTTGAAGATAATCCCTCAGCCTCAAGTACTGCTGCTTGTGGTCACTGTCGGTGTCAAAACCGGCGGATCTCGGGTAGGGGGTCCCGAACTGTGCGTCTAAGGCGGATGGCAACAGGACGCAGGGAACACGATGTTTTACCCAGGTTCAGACCCTCTTCATGGAGGTAAAACCCTACGTCCTGCTTGATTTATTCTTGATGATATGAGTATTACAAGAGTTGATCTACCACGAGATCGGAGAGGCTAAACCCTAGAAGCTAGCCTATGGTATGATTGTATGTTGTCCTACGGAATAAAACCCTCCGGTTTATATAGACACCGAAGAGGGCTAGGGTTACACAAGGTCGGTTATAAAGGAGGAGATATACATATCCGTATTGCCTAGCTTGCCTTCCACGCCAAGTAGAGTCCTATCCGGACACGAGACGAAGTCTTCAATCTTGTATCTTCATAGTCCAACAGTCCGGCCAAAGGATATAGTCCGGCTGTCTGGAGACCCCCTAATCCAGGACTCCCTCAGTAGCCCCTGAACCAGGCTTCAATGACGATGAGTCCGGCGCGCAGTGTTGTCTTTGGCATTGCAAGGCAGGTTCCTCCTCCGGATACACCACAGAAGAGTTTGGATAAAAGATAGTGTCCGACCCTGCAAAATACGTTCCACATACCACCGTAGAGAGAATAATATTTCCACAAATCTAATCTTCTGACATGTTTTGGCAAAATGACATCATGCCATGGCTCGGTGATTATTCGAACCGTTTTTCTTTAACTAGCCCCGCACATAACGCGAGGCAGTTTCCTGACACGTCTTGCCAAGAAGAGATCATGTCCCCCTTATTACGGGATTCTCATCAATATGGGCATGGGTAACCCAACCGCGCCATCAATTACGGCGCTTGAGGGATAAGCGAGTTTTACCAGGCTAGTGGGGGCACATAGTCTCGGCCGCCCTTATAAAGGGATAAGGTTTAACCTTTTTCTACCCACGCCTTCTTCCTCCTTGCTCATCCGTCCTTGCCCACTCGAGCTCCAACGCCCAAGTCCACATCCTTCTCCTCAACCTCCTCCAAACATGTCCGGAGCGGGAGGCAAGTGGATGGCTTCCTCCGTCATGGAGTAACACATCAAAAAGCTGCGCGGAGCTGGATACTTATCCGCGAATATCGCGCATCGGCTGCCCGCTGCGGGGCAGATCGTCCCCACCCCGGAACCTCACGAGAGGGTAGTCTTCCTCCACCACTTCCTCCGCGGACTGGGGTTTCCCCTCCATCCATTCGTCTGTGGTCTTATGTTCTACTACGGGCTGGACTTTCATGATCTAGCCCCAAACTTCATCCTCAACATTTCGGCGTTCATCGTTGTGTGTGAGGCTTTCCTCCGCATCTGGCCCCACTTCAGCCTGTGGCTGAAGACCTTCAATATCAAGCCGAAGGTGGTGGGAGGCCAACAAGCGGATTGCCGCAGAGCCATGGTGGGCAAGATGCCCAAGGTTATATGGCTTGAAGACTCCTTCGTGGAGACCATAAAGGGGTGGCAATCAGCGTGGTTCTATATCACCGAGCCGTGCGACACCAACTGGGTGGCTGCCCCCGAGTTTCGATCTGAAATCCCCACGCGGCTCACCTCCTGTAAAGAGAAGGGCCTGTCCTGTTGTTCATCGGTGGAGCTGGACGGACTCCAGAAATGTATCTGGAATATGGCAAGCAAGAAGCTCAAGCTTGTCAACATAGTCCAGGTCATGCTCTTCCGCTGGATCCTCCCGTGTCAACAACGGGATTTTAACTTATGGGAGTTCGACCCGGCCCGGCACCATACTCTAAGCGAGCTCTTCGACACGATGCACAAGGACGTCTGGAGGGTGCTGTTCAAGGGTGCCGAGGTCCCTCCTTCTCTTACCGAGGACTGCGGGCTAAGCGCGAAGCGCCTAGCGCATTCGGTGAGTTCTATACATCCGGTAGGATATTTATTCCCCCTAGCTTAACCATGTGCGGGGTGTGAGCTCCATGCCTTTAACAGGACTGGGTGGAGACATTGGGGCAGATTAACTATCCGGCCCCTCTGCCCGAAGACAATGCGGATGCTCTCCTGACGGATATGCTGACTCCGGCTCTTTATAAAGTGCCAGAGAAGACCAAGAAGGCCAAGGGAACCCGAAAGATTTCCCGGCGCCAGGTAGTACCGGACTCATCGTCCGATGACTCTGCAACGCACTCCTCCCCCGAAGGCGAGGAGGAAGATGAAGATGCTCCCCCTCCAGTCGGGGGAGAGAAGAAAAGGAAGGCCACCCCACCTTGGGGGGGGGGAAGGGTCCAAGAAGGGAAGGACTCTTCTTCCGGACTGCTCCACCACCGCCGCCAAAGACGAAGACGAGCGGTTACTCAGGGCTAAGCCCCTGGCGAAGTCGTAAGTATTCGGATACTAGATTAACTCATGACATACCTTCATCGCACAGCTTCTCCAATATGATTATGCAGACCGACCCAAGCCCGTATCGACGTATCTTCGTCGGGCGGCTCCTTGGACTCGTCAGATATGGATAGCGATCTACTTCCGACCGCCACCTCCCCTTGCCCTAGGTACAATGCCGAGGTATTGTCTCAAGAGGCACTGGATCAAGGGGAGACAATCCCGAAGGCGCCTCAAGGCGACCTTCCAGACTCCAGGAGCAGAGGGAGGGAGGCTCCCGAGGGCTCCGAGTTCGGCCTTCAGCCGAACACCGCGCCGGAACCTCTAGTGGTTCCGGACTCAGGCAGGCGGCCTCCTTCCAAAAGGGGCAAGACGCTTGTGCCGGTGACCTCTGTCCATCCAGAGGCACCGGACAATCTGCTGGGAGCGCTTCGCAGCGCTTCCATCGACGAAGAGCACCACACTATTATGAGTGCGGTGATCCAGAAGGTTCACTCCACCAAGAGCGGACTGACTGAAGCCTGTGCCAGCCTTATAACAGGCTTTGAGGTAAGTATTTGAAATATAGGAAAAAATATTACCGCATAGACAGTAGCCCCTGATGCTCTGTTTGGTGTTCAAAAAGAAAAGCCGAATAGAGGATCAACTAATATCTGCAGGAGTCTAATATAAGTATGTCTATATGCGTATGCAGGCTTCGCTACTGACCTCTGCCGCACTGACTGCGGAGGTCGCCGTACTAAAGCAGGACCTCGAAGGTTCCAAGAAAGAGCTCAACCTTGCCAAGAGGCAGCTCGAGGAGAACAAAGGTAAGTAGTACCTAGTCTATGGATATATATAAAAAGAATGCGATTGCAAAATGACAGGATCATCATAAATTTGCCAGGGGCCACGACCGAGGTGGTGACCCTGAAGCAAGCGCTATCCGAGGCCGAAAACAAAGCGGCCAAGGAGCGCACCGAGCGGGAAAGGCAGGAGGCACGGATGGGCGAGGTGCAACAAGAGCACACTCTCATGACGAAGCACGAGGCGTTGGAGCTTGACTTGAAGACGCGAGAGTCCGAGCTTGCCGCGGCCCTTGAAAGTGCAAAGAATGCCAAGGCCGAAGCCCAAAAGGCCCTCCAGGAGATTGATGCGATGAAGAAGATAGCGGCGGGTAAGGCATTCTATATGCAAAGCAAGCATGTGAAAGTAAATTACTTGTTACTTACCCGAATCCGGAGCTCTCCAGGAGCATTCACAGATTTGCCCCACAGTGTGTCGGATGCCGCACAGTTTTACCAAGCCAAGGGGAGAAGCTCAACGGAGAAGCTGTTCTGGTCTCAGTATACTGGGACCAAACACCCGATGCCTCTGAGCGACCAGCTGAAGCAACTGGTCAAGCTGCACAAGGCAGCCGAACAGGCCATGAAGGGCTTTATACTTCGGATGTGGCCTGGCGACGCCCTTCCCAACAGCTACTTCGGCCTGGTGAGGCGGCTTGTGGATGCCTGCCCACGGCTGGAAGTCATCAAGCGGTCCGTCTGCATCGAAGGTGCACGCCGGGCTTTCGCCCGTGCGGAGGTGCACTGGGCCAAGATGGACGCCGTGAAGCTGGTGAAGGAAGGGCCGCCGCAGGGCAAGGAGCATCGCCACCCCGAGATGTACTATGAGGGTGTCCTGAAGGGTGCCCGTCTCGTAGCGGACGAGTGTACGAAGGATGTAATATTTGAGTAAACTTGCTCGTGTAATCCTGTATTATGAAAACTTGTTCATATGCGCTATGCAACACTTGTTTGAATTTAAAATATTACCTTATGTTCGACTGTTTATCAAATCTGAGAGATGGCTAGTCCTCGGCTTCTGCCCCCACACCCCGAGTGCTGGGGTGTTCGGGATAAACCTGAGCACTCTTGTTCCCAATTTTGGGTCCTTCGAGGGAGGTGCTCAGCACAACGAACAAGGCAATCGGACTATAATGCGTTATCACTCTCACTTAGCCATAGAATTCTATAATTTTAAATTTCGGCGAAGCCCCTAGTATTCAGAAGGCCGAATTCGGGGCGCTATACACGCCTTAAGCCGGACAGGGCCGACTCCTCGCTCTAAGCGGCATAAGTCTTTAGGGACTCGAAACCTCTCGAACAGCGACCAGTCTCTCGCCTTATCATGATAGTCAGTTTTAACTTTCTCTACTGAGGTGCTTAGCCCAGCAGAACCGGGGCACAATCACAGTAGTTCTCCCAGTGCTACCTTAGCCGATATAGCGGAACGTAAGGTACCAAAACATGGGAGCCGGGCAAACCCAACTATTGACCCAAGACATGATTCAGAGCTGATGGATATAATGCTATAAGTTCATGGTGCCACACTGTCGAAAGTGTTCGGACTTCTCACGCCGTATTATGGGGTATGCTTAAGCCCTTAGAGTATTGGCCGTACCAGAGTGTATGGGTGCTAGATGCCGTGAATGAACATATATATATATAAAGGAAGAATGCAATAATAGTCTTAATGCTATGCATTGTTTATTCAAAAAGGTGCGTTTAAAGCAGAATGATACAAGTAGTGCGATAAGCAAAAAGTAGGACTATTTGACATGTCCCTTCCAAGGGCAAGCTGGGGAATAGTATTAAAGCAAATATTTCACTCGTTATCGTAATCCACCTGGGAGTTCCGTGGTGTGACGTAGCTTTCTACCTCCTTGGTTGTCGCATCATGTGTTCGGCAGTCATGCTGCCAGACAGGGTTTCCAGAGATTAAAGTCCTGAAAGAGAAAAATAACAAAGTGGGAAGCCCCTAGTGCGGTTTAAGCCGCGACTTGGAGCGTGCCGCAGTCGTGCCCCCCTCCCTGCCTGTGCCCATGGTATTTTTAATGCGTAATTATGTATGCGAGGCACGGATTTCGCCATTTGGCTGGGACCGGGGTGGGGGACGCATTGCTATGTGAGCTTGGAACGTGCCAGGCGGTCCTGTTGCCTATTACTCCGGGCGCGCTTGAAGGTGTCCGGGTCCTTAATCGCCGAACTAGTGGATTGCCTTAAGAGGCTGCTTTGCACTTAGGCTGCAAGGGCCGCACTGTGCTCCTCCGTGCGGAAAGAGCGCTCTGTGTTTCCATTGACTGTGATGACCCCCCGAGATCCTGGCATCTTGAGCTTGAGATATGCTTAATGCGGTACCGCATTGAATCTCGCAAATGCGGTTCGCCCGAGCAGTGCATGATAGCCACTGCAGAATGGTACTATGTCGAAGATTAACTCTTCGCTTCGGAAGTTATCCGAAGATCCGAAGACCACTTCTAGTGTTACTAAGCCTGTGCAATGGGCCTCTACACCTGGTATGACGCCTTTAAAGGTCATTTTAGTGGGTTTGATCCTTGAGGGGTCTATACCCATTTTGCGCACTATGTCCTGATAAAGCAGGTTCAGGCTGCTGCCGCCATCCATAAGGACTCAAGTGAGGTGAAATCCGTCAATGATTGGGTCTAAGACCAATGCGGCGAATCCGCCATGACGGATACTAGTGGGGGTGGTCCCTGCGGTCGAAGTTGATTGGGCAGGAAGACCATGGGTTGAACTTTGGGGCGACTGGCTCCAACGCATATACGTCCCTGAGCGAACGCTTCCGCTCCCTCTTGGGGATGTGGGTAGCGTATATCATGTTCACCGTCCGCACTTGTGGGGGGAACCTCTTCTGTCCTCCGGTGTTCGGCTGCCGGGGCTCTTCCTCGTCATCGCTCTGTGACCCCTTATCTTTGTTTTCGGCATTTATCTTGCCGGCCTGCTTGAACACCCAACAATCCCTCTTGGTGTGGTTGGCTAGCTTGTCGGGGGTGTCGTGTATTTGACACGAGCGATCGAGTATACGGTCCAAACTGGACGGGCCCGGGGTGCTTCTTTTGAATGGCTTTTTCCGCTGACCGGGTTTAGAGCCTTTGAATCCGGCATTGACTATCATATCCTCGGTATTGTCTTTGTTAATGCGGCGCTTATGTTTGTTGCGACGTGACCTTCCGTTGCCGTCCTTGGTATCCGGAGTACCATGGTTCTTTGATATGTTATTGCTGTGAGCCAACCAGCTGTCCTCTCCCGCATAGAAGTGGGTTATGAGTGTCGTCAGGGCTGCAATAGATTTCGGCTTTTCCTGGCCAAGGTGCCTGGCGAGCCACTCGTCGCGGATGTTGTGCTTAAAAGCTGCTAGGGCCTCTACATCCGGATAGTCGACGATTTGATTTTTCTTTGTTAGGAACCGTGTCCAGAATTGCCTGGCCGATTCCTCTGGCTGCTGAATTATATGGCTCAAGTCATCGACATCTGGTGGTCGCACATAAGTGCCCTGGAAGTTATCGAGGAATGCGGCTTCTAGGTCCTCCCAACAGCCAATGGACTCTGCTGGCAAGCTATTGAGCCAATGCCGAACTGGTCCTTTGAGCTTGAGTGGGAGGTATTTAATGGTGTGTAGATCATCACCGCGGGCCATGTCGATATGCAGGAGGAATTCCTCGATCCATACCGCAGGATCTGTTGTGCCGTTGTATGATTCTATATTTATGGGTTTGAAACCCTCTAGGATTTGATGATACATTACTTTGTCTGTGAAGCATAGGAGGTGTGCGGCGCCTCTGTACTGGGCTATGTCACGACGCAGCTCGAATGAGTCTTGCCCGCTGTGTTCGGCCCGGCCGGACTTACTTTTACTGTATCCGGCGTGACGATTATCGTCTCGCATAGTGGCGCGCCCTCATGATCCATAGATCGATCTTGCATTTTTTGCTTTGTCCTCCAAAACGTCTCGCAGGTCTAGCGTATTTCCCCATGCTTTTTTATTTGAATGGCATCGGGGTGCAGGCTGAGCTTTTGGCTGGAATGTCTCTCTGTCGCGGCCACGAGGTTTCCGATCAGCCGCGTCATACGCCGGGGATGTAGGTTTTGGTGCTTCCTCCTCCAGTCGGGGTAGCAACCTACACTTTGGGTAACTCTTGGAGGGGCGTTCGAGTTTATATTCCTCGGCCGCCAGGACTTCAGTCCATCTGTCAACTAGCAAATCTTGATCATCTTGAAGCTGCTGCTCCTTTTCTTAAGGCTATTTGCCATGGCTATAAGCCGACGCTTGAAGCGCTCTTGTTCGACGGGATCCTCTGGCACGATAAATTCGTCATCGTCGAGGCTTGCCTCGTCTTCGGAGGGAGGCATGTAATTATCATCCTCCGCCTCTCCATCTGCCGCTCTCTCAGGAGGGCTGGCTCCTCCATCCTCTTGCCCTAAATCTTGCTAGACGGGATTGTTGCCATCTTCGGCACTGTCCAGAGTGCTATTATCTCATGTGCCGGTATCACCGCTTTTGCCTTGGCAGGACTTAGAGCGGCGCCGCTGACGCCGGCGCTTGGGTTGCCTCTTGGAGGGGTCATCCTCCGTTGTCTCGTTGCCATTGCCTTCTTTGGGTGTGTCCACCATGTATATATCGTATGATGAGGTGGCTGTCCAGTGCCCTGTGGGTAGTGGTTCCTCTTCGTCTCCCACATCGTCATCTATACCGTCGATGTCTTCGGAGTCGAAGTCGAGCATGTCGGTTAAGTCGCCGACAGTGGCTACTAAGTGGGTGGTGGGTGGGCGGCGAATTTCTTCGTCATCCGCATCCCAATCCTGCCGGACATAGTTCGGCCAGGATCCTCCTGACAAGGAGAGAGACCTTAATAAGTTCAGTATGTCGCCAAAGGGCGATGCTGAAAAATATCCGCGGAGGTAAACTCCATGATCGGCGCCCAATCGGATTCCATAGGAACGGGCGCAGGCGGTTCGGAGTCTGTGGCCGGAGAAGGATCCGGCAGTTTGGCAACACGGCTCTCGTGAAGGGTAAGGTCGATATTCGGCTCGATCGCCGCAGAGGATACGGCCTCCATGGCGAGGTCTATCCACCCGTCCATGGATGGCGCAACTGGCTACGAATTGAGGGTCGGAGCGGCTGCCAGTGCAATTTCTTGAACACTGTCCGATGGTAGAGCTAAATCGTACTCATCGTGACCGCGTGGCGCACAAGGCAGGGGCTCGAATCCGTCGAAGATCAAGTCTCCGCGGATATCGGCCGTGCAGTTTAAGATTCCAAACCCGACCTGGCGGCCAGGGGCTTAACTTTCGATCTGCTCCAGATGTCCAAGCGAGTTGGCCCGCAGTGCGAAGCCGCCGAACACAAATATCTATGCGGGGAGAAAAGTCTCACCATGGACTGCATCGCTATCGATGATCGTAGGAGCCATCAAGCCTAACGGCGACGACCCAGAGGAACTCTCAATGAAAGCACCAGTGTCGGTGTCAAAACCGACGGATCTCGGGTAGGGGGTCCCGAACTGTGCATCTAAGGCGGATGGTAACAGGAGGCAGGGAACACGATATTTTACCCAGGTTCGGTCCCTTTTGATGGAGGTAAAAACCTATGTCCCGCTTGATTTATTCTTGATGATATGAGTATTACAAGAGTTGATCTACCACGAGATCGGAGAGGCTAAACCCTAGAAGCTAGCCTATGGTATGATTGTATGTTGTCCTACGGACTAAAACCCTTCGGTTTATATAGACACCGGAGAGGGTTAGAGTTACACAAGGTCGGTTACAAAGGAGGAGATATCCATATCCGTATTGCCTAGCTTGCCTTCCATGCCAAGTAGAGTCCCATCCGGATACGAGACGAAGTCTTCAATCTTGTATCTTCATAGTCTAACAGTCCGGCCAATGGAGATAGTCCTGGCTGTCCGGAGACCCCCTAATCCAGGACTCCCTCAGTAGCCCCTGAACCAAGCTTCAATGACGATGAGTCCGGCGCGCAGTATTGTCTTCGGCATTGCAAGGCGGGTTCCTTCTCTGAATACATCACAGAAGAATTTGAATACGAGGATAGTGTCTGACCCTGCAAAATAAGTTCCACATACCGCCGTAGAGAGAATAATATTTTTGCAAATCCAATTTGCTGACTTGTTTTGGCAGCATGACATTATGTCATGGCCCGGTGATTATTCGAACCGTTTTTCTTCAACCAGCTCCACACATAACGTGAGGCGGTTTCTTGACACGTCTTGTCAAAGCAGAGATCGTGTTCCCCCAATTACGGGATTCTCATTAATGCGGTCGTGGGTAACCCAACCATGTCTAGGACTCCTAGATTATAGGCAAGTCCTAAACGGCTACGGAGAGGACGCTTGATATTCACCCTCTTTATAAAGGGACAAGGTTTTCGCTTTTTCCCTCTCGTGCTCAATCGAACCCTTCCCCCGCCTCGAGTTCCAATACCCAAAGCCCAGGTTAGGTGCTTCGGATCTTCAATCAAGTCCGGATCCAGCCTTCAAGGCCGATGGATGCCCTCCTCCGTGACGGAAGAGGACATCAAGAAGTTGAGGGAGGCCAGATACCTGACTGCCGAGGTTTTGCATCGGCTTCCTGCTCGAGGGCAGGTCGTCCCTACTCCCGAACCCAACGAGAACGTCGTGTTCATCTCCGCCTTCCTCCGAGCCTAGGCCTCACTCTGGATCCCTTCGTCGGGGGTTTGATGTTCTATTACGGGCTAGATTTCCACGATCTAGCTCCGGACTCCTTTCTCCACATCTTGACATTTATTGTCGTGTGTGAGGACTTCCTCCGCATTACCCCTCACTTCGGCATGTGGCTCAAGACCTTTGAAATGAAGCCGAAGATGATCGAGGGGCAACATGCAGCATGCGGAGGTGCATCAATAGGCAAGATGGCATGAGATCCATGGCCGAAAGGTTCCTTTCCAGAGGTGTCCGAATTATGGCAACGGGAGTGGTTTTACGTCACAGCTTCCAGAAGTGCCAAGTGGGCGGCTGCCTCCGCTTTCCGCTCAGGCCCCCCACCACGACTAATGTCATGGATTAGCAGAGGTCTGAGCTGGGGTCCATCCAAGGATGTGCCTATACTGCAAAGCCGCATTCGAGATCTCTTCGAGGGAGATTTTAATTTGGTCATGGTAATACAAGTTATGCTGGTTCGTCAAGTCCAGCCTTGCAAACGCCGGCCCCTTCGCTTGTGGGAGTTCAACCCAGAAGGACCGTGTGCCATTCAAAGTTTCCTTGGCCTGACGCATGAGGAGATGTACAAGTCATTCTTTAGACCTCAAATAGAGTGTCCGGATGCTACTGAGGACGTGGGCCTGAGCAGTAACCGTGCCGCCGAACAAGTAAGAAATCCTCTAGCTGAACACACTGTCCTTTATTCATCATGAAGTTATTTCTGAGAGTTCGCTCTTTGACCAGGGCTGGCTAACAAAGGTGAAGATGATTCGGTGTTTGGCCCCCCTCCCTGAGGGTTTGGAAATCCGGTATTAGAAAAGATGCTCGAGCTCGAACCTTGCCCGGAGCCCTCGAAGGAAGATACAGGGGGATAATACGGGCGGATGCGGGCCCCCATCACTGCCAGTTCCCACCGAGGGAATGAGCGTCTCCATGAAGGAGGATAACCGGGGGAGGAAAAGGACTGCTTCCGAGGATCCGGAAGCCGAGGCCTCCAAACGGGAGAAGAAGTCTCCCACAGAGGGTCCCGCCTCGGTGGGTGCTTTTGCCGCACAAAGTCCGCGGGGGGATCAGCCCTCCAACGAGTCGTAAGTGATCCAAAAAATACTTTAATAGTGAAGGTATACTATCTTTCTTCTGAGAAAATAACCGCCGCATATATACTGTAGCTCGGGCCTTAGCCCCTCTCAGCTGAGCTCGTCTTCGGGGGATCTTATTCCAGAGATGATAGAGAGCGAAACGCCTCCCCCGGACTCCTCCGCTCAAGAAGCGGGCGACCCCGAAGTGTCGTCACGAAGGGACTCTCCGTATATGGTGAGGCCAGAAGATAATCCCATAGACCCCCGAAGCCCCCGGCGTCCGGCTCCCGAAGAGAGCAAACAAAAGAGTCCGGCACCGTCTGGTATGCGGTCAGACCTTCTGAGGGAGCTGGTGGGGCAAGTGGCCATCTCAGAAGAACACCATACGCTGATGCGTACGGTGATGGAGAGAATTTCGTCCGCCAAAAGCGGATTACATAAGTCTACTGACAGGCTTTGAGGTACGTGAGATAATATGTGATAGTACCGCACATGTTAGGTGTGCCCTGTGTAGATAGTAGCCCCTGAGACTCTGGTTGTCATCGAGAACGGTGGCGAACAGAGGATCATAGTCCCAGGCAATAACCAGACTGCCCTTATGTGCAGGTGGTGGAAGCTCCGGTGGCTGGCCTGACTAGTGAGTTTGCCAAATTAAAACAGCAAATGGATGCGGCAGACGCCGACATCGAGCTTGTTAACAAGAGGCTTGACGAGGCACAGGGTAAGTGTTATTATCTGGTGAACGCCACATAGTAAGAGCAGCGTGATGCCAGTATCTTTAATATGTTGTGACTGCAGATGGAGCTGCCACCGTGGAAACCTTGTGGGCAGAACTTGCCCGAGCCAAGGAACAAGCGAGGATTAGTAATGCGGCTGCTTTGAAGGCGGCCGAAGAGTTGAAAGCCGAGAAGGCCAGACATTGCGAGAGTCAAGAGAAGATGGCCAAGATGGCCGTAGAATTAAAAGACACTGCTGACCGTTGCCGGCTCCTTGAAAAAGAAAACCAAGCGAAGGCAACGGACCTTGAGAAGGCTACGATGGCGGACAAAGACTCCCGCTCTGCTATGAGAGTGAAGAAGGAGGAGCTGCGGGAAGCCGGGGATATTGCGGCTGGGAAGCCCTTCATGCTAAGGAGGAAGTTCGGAGATCCACGGTATGCCCCTCTGGATCGGCTGTGGAGTTCAGCAGATGCGTATATGGACTTGGCAGCGAGCGCTGCCGATGCGGCTAAATACTTCCAAGGTCAAATGGATCGTGAGGTGGACAAGCTGTTCTGGTCGCAATTCAACGTTCCAGAGCATCTGCTTCCATTGACTGATCAGCTAGCCGAATGGGCCGAACTAAATAGGTTGTCCGGACTCGCCATGAGGTCTGTCGTGGATCAGCTATGGCCGGAAAAGCCAAAGCCGAACAGCTATTTCATTTTAGTGCAGCGGTTCCTTGGTGCGGTGCCGCACATTAATGCGATGAAGAGGTCGGCGTGCATAGAAGGCTCGCGGATGGCCCTTGCCCGTGTTAAATCATACTGGCGGAGATGGACGCTACCACTGTTGCGGCACAGGGTTCGGCCATAGGCCGAGTGGCTGCCGAGCACTATTTCGAGGAGGTTCTCGAGGGTGCTCGTTTGATAGAGGCCCAGTGCTCGAAGAATATTATGTTTGAGTGATATGTATTCTCATTGTAAACACAATTCTTTTATGAAATTTTATAAGGCTATGTTTATACTTTTGCCTAAAAGTAGTACGATGCCTCTTGTGCGGCCGTTTATGTATACATGTGTATAACCTGAAAGATTGCAGCCATCGGCTTCAACCGCCAGGCATATAATGCGGAGGTGCTCGCGAAAAACGCGTGTTCACACTTAACCCAACGTCTTGGTCCTATTAAGGAGGTGATAGCGTAGCGAACGAGGCAACCGGACTATAATGCTTTAACACTTTCACTTAGCCATAGGAGTTTGACAGTGGGGCTACTAGATAGCCCCTAGTGGCTCCGCCCTCTCCCAATCTCGGGGTGCGTACATGCCTGGCTAGAAAATGGCCCTTCGTTAAGGTGGAGGAATTCTAACATTCCGATAGGTCATCGAGTGGTTGACCAGTCTCACGCTATATCATGACAGTCAGTTTTCGGCTTTCTCTACTGAGGTGCTCGTCCGGATGAACCGGGGCACAACCGCAGTAGTTCTCCTGGTGCTGCCTTAGCCGATAAAGCGGAACGTAAGGCACCAAAACACAGGAGCCGGGCAAACCCAACATTTGACCAAAGACAATGATTCGGAGCTGATGCATATAAGGCCAAACTCGCGACGCCGAACACTCCCTAAGGTATTCGGTCTTTATGGTATAAACCGGGCCTAAATAGTGCCCTTTGTAAGAAGCCCCTTGTGTTCAGGTACGTGCATTATTCTGACGTGGCCACATGCCAAGACGTCCGCATCCTTCCCAATTGTGCTGAGAATTCGGTGGATGTGTATCAACAAGAGACATTAAAAAAGGTTTACACAGGGTCTTAATCTAAAAAGAATCCTTGGAACGGGTCCCTGCTGCACGTCTGCGCCTGTGTCTCCATTGTGCCGTATCCTGGACAGGTGTAGCACGATGGTCATATGTAAAATAGAGGAATTTAGGTGAAAAAGTTGTCGTGCAGAGAGATAGTTTTTAAAGAAACCATGTATAACTAGAAATGAGTATAAATTGCCACTTGTCTGCGCGCGTTGGGCCCCTTGTATTTGTAATAGGGGTGTGGCCATCAATCCGGTATGAATTACATATAGCAGCGCCGGACTCATCTAACCGCGTCTGTGGTCTTGACGACCTATCAAATACTTTAGTTGGCGAGGCCGTTTTTAGTGTGCGGCTGCCAAGGCAGTCGCATTCTGTTCGGCGCGCAAGGATCGCTTAATACTTCCGTTCACTGTAATGATGCCGCATGGACCGGGCATCTTGAGCGTCAGGAAAGCGTAATGTGGTATTGCATTAAAGCGAGCAAAAGCTTCGCGTCCAAGTAGTGCTTGATAGCCACTTTGGAACGGAGCGATGTGGAAGGTTAAATGTTCGCTACGGAAGTTATCGGGGAAGCCGAATATAACCTTTAGTAGCAGGGAGCCCGTGCAATGAGCCCCTCGGCCTGGTGTTACTCCTTTAAAGGTAGTATTGCTATGGCAAATTTTCGTTGGGTTTATCCCCATTTCGCGGATTGTATCCTGGTATATTAGGTTGAGACAGCTGCCACCGTCCATCAGGACTCATGTGAAGTGGTATCCGTCGATTATTTTGTCTAATACCGAGGCAGCCCATCCTGCACGCCAGATACTTGCTGAGTAATCATGATGGTCGAAAGTGATCGGTTGAGACGACCAGTGGCAGGACTCCGCGGTGATAGGCCCTTGGGCATATTTTTCTAGGAGTGCCATTTTGTTTCTCCCCTTGATCACGTGTAACACGTTTACTGTTTTGACTTTTGGTGGAAATTTCTTTTGTTCCCCAGTGTCTTGCTTGAGAGGCTCATCCTCGTCTTCGTTTGGTGAATCCTCCCCCTTGTGTACGGCGTTGAGCTTGCCGGACTGCATGAAGACCCAACATTCTCTGTGGGTATGATTAGCGGGTATACCAGGGGTGCTATGGATCTAACATATTTGGTCCATAATTTTGTTTAGGCTGGACAGTTTGTCTTTGGCGCCTTTAGAGGGTGGCTTTTGCTAACCTGGCCGAGAGCTTTTGAATCCGGCGTTTACTGCCGTGCTCTTCGTGTTGTCTTCTTTATTCCGGCGTTTGTTATTGCTATTGCACCGTGATTTCCCGTTTCCATCTCTAACTTCGGATGTACTGGGGTTGCTGGTGCTGCATCTGGCTAGCCAGCTATCCTCACCCGCGCAAAAGCGGGTCATGAGGCTTGTTAATGATAGCATTGTTCTCGGCTTTTCTTGGCCGAGGTGTCTGGCAAGCCATTCGTCACGGACGCTATGCTTAAAAGCTGCCAAGGCTTCGGCGTCCGGACAGTCGACAATTTGGTTCTTTTTAGTAAGAAACCTGTTCCAAAGCTTTCGGGCTGACTCTCCAGGCTGTTGAGTTATATGACTCAAATCATCCGCGTCCAGAGGTCAGACATAAGTCCCTTGAAAATTTGCCCGAAAGGCGTCTTCGAGCTCTTCCCAACTTCCAATGGAGCTTTCGGGGAGGCTCTTAAGCTAGTGCCGAGCTGGCCCTTTGAGTTTGAGGGGTAAATACTTAATGGCGTGGAGATCATCTCCCCGAGCCATGTGGATATGGAGGATATAGTCTGCAATCCAGACCTCTGGGTCTGTTGTTCCATCGTATGCCTCTATGTTTACGGGTTTGAATCCCTCTGCAAATTCATGGTCCACCACCTCATCGGTGAAACATAGGGGGTGTGCGGCACCCCTATATCTGGCTGTACCGCATTGTTCGGATGTTTGTTGTGTTGCATCGTATGCTGGAGCATGCTTGCGTGGTCCGTAGATGGATCTGGTTTCTCCCTCCTTTTGATGCGAGCCCTCGCGCGTAGACCGCGTATTGGCTTATGTGCGGCGTTGCTTGCCGCTTTATGTTGGCCGTGAGGTCGTCTATCCTGCCAGATGGCTGTTTTAATTTTTGGTTGTGGGGGGTCTGAGGCCTCCTCATCGAATTCAGGTAGCAACTTCCGCTTTGGGTAGCTCTTGGTGGGGCGATTGCCTCCGTACTTCACTGCTGTGTTGAGTACTCGGTTTGATTCTCCGTATTGCCGTGGTCCGGCGGTGGTTCGCCCTGCTCCAACGCTAGGTATGTATGATCGTTATTTCTGCCGAGGCGGGATTTGGGGCGGCGCTTGCACTTTGACTGCTTCTCGAGGGAACAAGCATTTGGTGCATCCTTCCATTCCTCGTCGTCATCTTCTTTTGGTGTGTCCACCATGTATACGTCATATGATGAGGTGGACGTCCAGCGCCCTGTGGGCGGTGGTTCCTCTTCGCCTCCCGCATCGTCGTCCATACCGTCGATGTCTTCGGAGTCGAAGCCGAGCATGTCGGTTGAGTCATCGACAGTGGCTATTAAGTGGGTGGTGGGTGGGCGTCGAATTTCTTCGTCGTCCGCATCCCAATCCTGTTGGCCATAATCCAGCCAGGGCTCTCCTGACAAAGAGAGAGACCTTAGTGAATTCAGAATGTCGCCGAAGGGCGAGTGCTGAAAGATATCCGCGGCGGTGAATTCCATGATGGGTGCCCAATCGGATTCGATTGGCAGGGGCGCGGGTGGTTCGGAGTCAGAAAAAGAGTCCGGCACCTTGGAGTCATGGGCAGCACAGAGGATTATGCTGGTGTTCAGCTCGATCGCCGTTGAGACTGTAGCCCCTCAGGTGGTGTCTAACCACCCATCCTTGATTGGCGCAGTTCGCTCCGAGCTAAGGGTCGGAGCTGATGCGGGCGCGGCCTCTGGGGTACTGTTCGGTGGTAGAGCTAGGTCATACCCATCGTGACAGTGCGGCGCGCCCGGCTGTGGATCGAATCCGTCGAGATCAGAGAGGCTAAACCCTAGAAGCTAGCCTATGGTATGATTGTATGTTGTGATTGTTGTCCTACGGACTAAAACCCTTCGGTTTATATAGACACCGGAGAGGGTTAGGGTTACACAAGGTCGGTTACAAAGAAGGAGATATCCATATCCGTATTGCCTAGCTTGCCTTCCACGCCAAGTAGAGTCCCATCCGGACATGAGACGAAGTCTTCAATCTTGTATCTTCATAGTCTAATAGTCTGGCCAATGGAGATAGTCCTGGCTGTCCGGAGACCCCCTAATCCAGGACTCCCTCAATCCTCTTTTTTCAAAATTTGAGAAAACTCAAATATGAAAATAACAAAATCCCCAACTCTCTCTGTGGGTCCTTGAGTTGCATAGAATTTCTAGGATCACGCCAAAATGCAATAAATATGATATGCAACGATGATCTAATGCATAACATTCCGAATTAGAAATTTGGGATGTTACAAACCTACCCCCCTTAAGATGAATCTCGCCCTCGAGATTCGGGTTGGCTAGAAAATAGGTGAGGGTGATCCTTCCGTAGGTCTTCCTCTCATTCCCAGGTGGCTTCATCCTCGGTATGGTGGCTCCACTGAACTTTGCAGAACTTGATAACCTTACTGCGTGTGACACAGCTGGCAAACTCAAGAATCTTGACTGGTTTCTCCTTGTAGGTCAAATCGGTATCCAACTGAATCGCTTCCATTGGCACTGTATCTCTTAGAGGAATATCAGCCATCTCTGCGTGGCACTTCTTCAACTGAGAAACATGGAACACATCGTGAACTCCTAACAATCCTTCGGGCAATTCCAACTTGTAAGCAACTTCTCCCATACGTTCCAAAACTTTGTATGGTCCCACAAAACGTGGCGCTAACTTTCCCTTAACTCCAAAACGCTTCACTCCTCGAAGTGGTGATACACGAAGATACACTCTTTCTCCGACTTCGTAAACTATCTCCTTGCGTTTAGAATCTGCATAGCTCTTCTGCCTGGACTGGGCTACCTTGAGTCTGTCGCGTATCAGTTTAACCTTCTCTTCAGACTCTTTGATCAAATCTGGTCCAAATAACTGACGATCTCCAACTTCATCGCACAACAACGGTGTCCTGCACCTCCTTCCGTACAATGCTTCGAAAGGGGCCATCTTCAAACTGGCTTGATAGCTGTTGTTGTAAGAGAACTCTGCATAAGGCAAGTTGTCGTCCCAACTAGATCCATAGTCTAGCGCACAAGCTCTCAACATGTCTTCCAGAATCTGATTGACTCTCTCAGTCTGTCCATCCATCTGTGGGTGAAAGGTTGTACTAAACTCTAGCCTAGTTCCCAAAGTTTCATGCAACTGATTCCAAAATTTTGAGGTAAACTGGGTTCCTCTATCTGATACAATGGTCCTCAGAACTCCACGATCCTGGTCATGTAAATATTCGCTAACTTAGCACTGGTATAGGTGGTCTTCACTGGGATGAAATGAGCTACCTTCGTCAAACGTTTGACTACAACCCATATCGAGTCATAGCCTGAACGGGTCCTGGGTAATCCCATGATGAAATCCATGCCTAGTTTATCCCACTTCCAATCGGGTATCGGCAATGGCTGTAGCAATCCAGCTGGCTTCTGATGTTCTGCCTTCACTCTCTGACATACATCACAAACTGCTACATACTCCGCAATATCCTTCTTCATTCCGGTCCACCAGAAGCTATCCTTCAAATCCAGATACATCTTGGTATTTCCTAGGTGAATCGAATACGACGAATCGTGGGCCTCTTGCAGAATCAACTTCCTAATCTCCGGATCATTTGGCACATATACGCGGTCCTCAAACCATAGGGTATCGTGCTCGTCCTCACGAAATCCCTTAGCTTTTCCTTTGCTCATCCTCTCTTTTATCTTGGCAATCTCCTTGTCCGTCTTCTGAGCTTCCCTGATCTTATCCATCAAAGTAGACTGAATCTCCAATGCTGTTACATAACCCCTCGGAACTATTTCCAAACATAGCTCATGAATATCCTCTGCTAACTCCTTGGGTAACCCTCCGGTCATGAGTGTATTGACATGACTCTTGTGGCTCAATGCATCGGCTACTACGTTAGCCTTTTCGGGATGATAATGCAACTTCATATCATAATCCTTGATGAGCTCCAACCATCTCCTTTGCCTGAGATTCAACTCCTTCTGTGTGAAGATATACTTCAAACTCATGTGATCCGTGTACACCTCACAATGGTTTCCGATGAGAAAATGTCTCCATGTCTTCAAAGCATGCACTACGGCTGCTAACTCCAAATCATGGGTAGAATAATTCAACTCATGGGGTTTAAGCTGTCATGAGGCATAAGAAACAACTCTTCCCGCCTGCATAAGTACTGCTCCAAGTCCTCGACGAGAAGCGTCGCAATACACCTGGTAATCCTTGCGTTGATCTGGGAGAATCAACACTGGAGCTATAACCAAGCGTTTCTTCAACTCTTGAAAACTGGCCTCACATTCCTCAGTCCATTTAAACTTAGTGTCCTTCTTCAACAACTCTGTCATGGGCTTTGCAATCTTCAAGAAATTCTCAATGAACCTTCTGTAGTATCCTACGAGTCCAAGAAAACTCCGGATCTCTCCAACTGACGTGGGTGCTTCCCAATTTGTCACAGTGATGACCTTGGTAGGGTCTACAGCTATTCCTTCTTCGGATATAACATGTCCGAGGAATCCAACTTCCTTCAACCAAAACTCACACTTGCTGAACTTGGCATATAGCTTAGGGCCATTTGCATTTCTGTCCCTAACTCGAACCACCTAATCAGATATACCCCTAATTCCAAAGCCTACTCAAAAATGCCCCTCCGCCGTGATGTGCCCTTATAGAAATGCCCCTCCGAGCCGTTTCCATCCAGTCAAGGTTGTTTGACCGCTAACGTGCCGTTTCTTTGACATTTTTGCCCCTCCTGCCGTACATCTGGGCCCAACTAACCGGTTCACTCTCTCTCCCCTCTTTCTTCTTCCTCGCGACGACAGGGGCATTTTTGAGCACGTACTGGATCGGGCGTTTCCGCGGTCGGAGAGAGAGAGGGGCAGGTCAAGCACGGCGTGGTGAGCGATGTCTACGGCGGGCACGGCGGTGATGTCTTCTGCGAGCTCGTCGGTGGCCGCCAATGTAAGTTTCAGTGTCGATTTGGGGGAGAGATGGGCATATTGCGAAATTAGGGTTCGTCAATTTGGGTTTTTTTGCTGCTGTTAGGTTGATGGTGTCGGCATAGTTCAGTTTCAATCGGAGTTTTACATCCCCGATCTGACATTCTGTGGCCTTGAGGTTCGCTCGATGCAGCGGTGCCCTGGCCACGGGCTTATTCCTGCTCGTCGTGTCGCCTGGGGAGGAGCAAGCTCCGGCAGAAGGTTTCTCGGCTGCCCTCTTGATGTAAGTGTTTGGCTTTTAAGCTTGATTTGATTCTGCTCTTTCCCCTCTTTCTAATTCGATCATTGATTTTGTAGCTTCCTGATGAATGTGAGTGGGTTGTATGGATTGACCCGCCACCGACCGAACGTGTTGCTCGTGCATTTGAGGAGCTTCATGCAGGATTGGAGAAGAGCTGGCTAAAATCTCATGATTTAGAGAGGAGGGTGATGTATCTAACCGAGAAGAACAAGAAACTGAAGCTGAAGATGAAAAAGAGGAACGAGCTTATGCAAGCATGGGAATTTATCATAGTTCTTGGTATTAGCATTGTGGCTACATTTGTTTCTGGGTGGTCTAATAATCCATACTAAATGGATTTCTCTTTGTAGTGTATGTTGTGATGGAGCTTGGTGTGGGTATGTATTATCACAGGACAATGTTGTGATTTGGGAATGTTGTGATGTTGCTATTTGGAAATGAATCAAGAATCTTGCTTTGATCGATGACTGAAAAAATAGCATAGATTGAAATATTTGAACAAATTATCTGTTGTGACAAAATAGGAGCTCACAAAAATATTTGAAAGTAGCATCTCACAAGATAGCAGCTCACATAATATTCCAAACTAGCAGGTCACAAAAGGAGCATTGCACATTCAAGATAGTATCTCACAAGTTCACCATTACATAAGTTCATAATTTCAGCATCACAAAAGGAACAACAAAAACAGCAGTGCCCTACATGATTCCAGTCACAGGTCTTTCATCTTCTTGCTCCTGGTGTTGCAAGCAGGGTTAGTTAAGAGCCTTGAACTCCTCCTTGTGGTGACAGTTTTGCTCACTTCTTTGCTTAGCTGGTTGCTTCCAGTTACAGATCCTACTGTAGGATCTGGTGCAAACTTGAGCCTCTTCTTGGCTGGTGACATCCCTCTATCAGCTGCCCTTTTGTAGTTCTTCCTTGGGCTACAATTGAAATGAGAACATTAAATGCAGCAAAAAGGAAATGAGAACATCAAATAAAGCAAAAAAGGAAATGAGAACATCAAATAAAGCAAAAATTGAAATGAGAACATCTATAGCAGTTGCACCTTGCAGCAGATGACACTGTTGGTGCATCTGTAGCAATTGGAGCATCAGGTTCAACCTCTAGCATTTTCAGCATCAGGTTCAACCTCTGTAGCATTTTCAGCATCTGTTTCAACCTCAGTAGCATTGTCAGCATCTGTTTCAGCATCTAAATGATCATATGTTGCATTTTCAGCCCCCCAGTGCTCTTCTTCCCCAAAAGTTGGGTCAATGGATTCCTTGCAGTGAGTGCCACGATGGCCAAGCCTTCCACACCTGCCACATTTCTTTCTCCTTCCTCCAAGTCCTTTTCCCTTGGATTTTGCCCTAATTCTTGTCTTCCTAGGTCTACCATTGGCCATACTTCTTCTTCAAATTTTTCTGCAATTCTGTTGGTCCCACTTCTGAATCCTCTAAAACCCAGGTCTTCACAGCATCAGCAACCCATCTACTCTTAGCTGACTTCAATCTTTTTCTCCTGTTCACACTGGGACATGTATGAGCAGTTTTGTTCACCTTAACCTGCATTCATGAAAGTTCAGACACATGTTAGAACCTATGTACTACAACAAGAAAACAAAATACAGTATCAATGCTGCTAACTATAAGCACAATGCAATGTTAGTTGCTATATATTAGATACCTGAAACAGTGTGCTATGTCTCATTAAGGAGGCATGCATCCTCCATTGACACCTCTTATAAGCACAATGCACTGTCAACCTAGTACTGTCACTCTTGTCTATCACAAATTCACTTTTAGTCTTTATTGAGAAGGTTGCAAGAGCATTTCTACAGTCTAAAGCACTGGAAAATATTGTTCCCTGTGCCAAAGAAGGATCATCTCTATTGTATTGCACATCTGGTCTTTCCTCATCAGATGTTTCAGAGTATCCCATGTCCCTGTCCTCCTCCTTCTCATCTTCACCTGCCTCAGCAAACATGCCTTCAGGGGGTGGAACATAATCTTCCCCCTCATCATCTTTCTCCTTGCCCTTCTTCCTTGTTACAAACTGTGGAAACAACTTTTCATCCTCATCATCACTTGGCCAATCATCTGGTAGTCCCTCTTCAGTATAGGGGTCAACTGAATCTCTACTCTGAGAGGGACATGCATTCTTAGGAACTTCTACAATAGGTGTTCCTGGTGCCTGCACGGAACTACTGCTGCCTCTACTATGAGCATTTTTTTTCCTGCCCCTTGATTGGCTGGTCCTACCTTTATCTCTAGACCTAGACTGAGATCTTGTTCCTCTGCTCTCTGGCTCTCCTCTCTACCTTTGTATGACACTGATTTCTAGTTTAGCAGGGAAATAATCATGTATTGCAAACATGATACCAAGCTCATCATCACACTGGACAGGGACCCAAGCTGTTTTGTCAATGTCCCAGTACCTGAATTCCACTGCATCATATAGACCCCATGGATATTGAGCACATATGGCAGATCTAAACTGATTAAAAGTCCATTGATTGTCAGCAACAAAAGGAAAAGAGAATCCTGTATTGGTTGCTTTTGTGCCAGCTCTAGCTAAAAGTGTGGTTTCCATTCTACATTCCATCCCAACTGCTCTATCGGGGTTGATCCTACGATGACCATGCAAAACAGAGACAGATCCCAACGCCATGAGCACTATGAACTAGGTCAACAAATCCCAAATCGAACTACAAATGGCATGAGACTCCGCCAGATTAGAAGAGAAAACTTACCCCGCTGAAACATGCTTCTGTGGCTGCGTTGTGCTCCCTCGTTCGTCGCCGCCGCCGCTGCCGCCACAACTGCTATCCCCATCCATCCGCCGCCGCCGCCGTAGTAGAGTGTCGCGCAGAGTCAAATCTGAAGCTCCACCATGGCTGCCATCAGGAGATCGAGCCTTGCGAGTTGGATCGAGCGAGCTAGGGTTAGGGTTACGGCGGGAGGCGATTTGGGGGAGAAAGAGAGAGCGTGCGGCTCAGGCGAGAGAATGAGAGGGAGAGAGAGTGAACTGGTGACCTGGGCCCAGGTGTAAGGACGGAGGGGCAAAAATGTCAAAGAAATGGCCGCTTACCAGTCAAACAGCCTTGACTGGACGGAAACGGCACGGAAGGGCAATTCTATAAGGGAACATGACGGCGGAGGGGTATTTTTGAGCAGGCTTGCGAATTAGGGGCAAATGTGAGTAGTGGGTTCGAGTTAGGGATACATATGTAAAAGACCCTATAGCTTATGTTCTCTGAGCTTCCCAAGTACCAAACGCAAAAGCTCCTTATGCTCCTCTTCATTCTTCGAGTAGACCAGAATATCGTCGATGAACACCACGACGAACTTATCCAGATACTCCATAAACACCTTGTTCATCATGTTCATAAAATAGGCAGGTGCGTTAGTCAGACCAAATGACATAACGGTGTACTCACATAGCCTGTACCTTGTGGTAAAAGTTGTCTTAGGTATATCCTGCTCACGAATCTTCAGCTGGTGGTACCCTAATCGCAGATCGATCTTGGAAAACACCTTAGCTCCTTGTAGTTGGTCAAACAAATCATTTATCATCGGCAGTGGGTACTTGTTCTTGATCGTCACTTCCTTCAATCCTCGGTAATCAACAACCATCCTCAACGATACATCCTTCTTCTCCACTAGAAGCATTGGTGATCCCTAAGGTGACGAGCTTGGGCGAATATATCCTTTATCCAGTAAATCATTAATCTGCTTCTTAATTTCCTCTAAATCCTTAGCGGGCATCCTATACGGTCTCTTAGATATTGGCCCTGTGCCTGGCAAAAGCTCGATCGAAAACTCAATGTCTCTATCCGGTGGCATGCCTGGCAACTCTTCTGGAAATACATTCGGTAAATCATTCACCACTGGTACTTCCTCCTGTACAACTCCTGATAAGGAATTCACCTGAGTCTTATTCGGCACATGCTGGGATACATACTTGATCCTTCTTCCTTCTGGGGTGGTAAGCAAAATCGACTAACTGGCGCAATCAATGTTCCCTCCATATTTCGATAACCAATCCATGCCTAATATCACATCCAGTCCTTGTGACTCCAATACTATTAGGTCTGAGGGGAACCCGTAGCTACCAATCCTTAATGGTAACCGATCACACCATAGGCTAGCCATATAATCAGCTCCTGGCGAGGTTACTAACATGGGTGTCCTAAGGGCTTGGGTTGGCAGTTTAAACTTTTCCACAAATCCCCTTGATATGTATGAGTGTGATGCACTAGTATCAAAAAGAACGATTGCAGTAAATGACTTAATCATAAACTTACCTATTACCGCATCCGGTTGCGCTTCAACCTCCTCCATGTTCACGTGGTTCACTTGTCCCCTATTGAAAGGATTGGGCTTCTTCCTAGAGCTTCCATTGCCATTCCTATTCTTTGCTTCAGAACATTTCGTGGCATAATGTCCATTCTTCTCGCACTTGAAGCAAGTAATGTGACTTAGATCCTTCTTGGCGGGCATTGCCGGGTTGGTACGGTTTTGGCCGTTGCTTCCTCCATTACCATCCCCATTCCTGGGGCCACTATGGTTGTGCGAAATCCCTCCATTGTGATTGTGACCTCCATGGTTATGTTGAAGGGGTCCTCCCGAGTTCGGGGTAAAACAGGGTCTCTGCTGAGCTCTAGAATTGTACTTCCCTTGTCCATACTTCCTCTTGTGGCTGTCAATCTGCTGCTGCTTCCCTTCAATCATGAGAGCTCTATCTACCAACTCCTGGTAGTTAATGAAAGTTGCCAGCATCAACTGCATGCTCAGCTCATCATTCAGTCCTTCCAGAAACTTCTCCTGCTTCACAGCATCTATGGCAACGTCATCTGGGGCATAACGTGCTAGCTTAATAAAGTCATCCACATACTGGCCAACGGTGCGTCCTCCTTGGTGTAAGTTGCAAAACTCGCGCTTCTTCATGGCCATAGCTCCTGCTGATACATGGGCGGTACGGAATGCTTGCTGAAACTGCTCCCAAGTGACATTGGCTATAGGAAAAGTGGCTGTGTAATTCTCCCACCATGATGCCGCGGGTCCATCCAATTGGTGCGCGGCAAAACACACCTTCTCAGCATCTGTGCAACCTGCGGTGGTCAACTCTCTTCCAATCCTACACAGCCAATCATCAGCAACTATTGGCTCGGTAATACTGGAAAACACCGGCGGCTGCAAGCTCAAAAAATAGGCTAAGTTGTCAACAGGAGGTGGTGGTGGTGGGTTGTTGTTGTTGTTGTTGTTGTTGCCTTGGTTCTGAACTAACAACTGCATCAAGGCATTCTGCTGCTGGATCAACTGAGTGAGCTCTGGTGGGAAAGTAAATCCAGGGTCATGTCTCGGAGGCATCTAAGGGTTTAGAGGGAAGAAATTAGAATAGAATGAGGTCTAGTGAGAAAGCACTACCCATATGCACATGAGATAAACACAATCATATCACTTCAATCAATCCAAACAAGGGCATACAATCGGTCTAACTATCGTTACAAAAGTGCTTGGTCTAATCTATATACATGGGGGAATAGTACTACTGATATGGTGGTCGACTAGAAAAATTGATCGGTGGAAGCCTCCATAATATCTGCTCCAGCTTCATCAACAAAGTCATCATCGCTATCGTCGGGGTCCGAGTCGGTGCCGTCGATGATGATGTAGTTCTCTGGGCAAGTGGAATCGTCGTCTTCTCCTCCTGGCACGGGGTCTCCCATGAATACTCCTAGCTTCCTTGTCAGATCGTCATTCTTCTCCACTAGTATCGTCATTTCCTCCTCATATCCATCGCGTGTAGACTTGAATTGTTCCTCCAGCTCCGTGATCCTGGTTATTGCCTTCTTCAGATCTATCATGCCTGCGCACATCTGGTTCTCCTGGCGACGAATGTGCTGATTTAAATCCTGTATGAAAGCTGCAATGGACCTATCCTTCCTGGTGCTGACCATCCCCCATTGCACATCTCAGCGCCCACAAATCTGGTAGATAGTATGCTTGATATCCTTGTGGTAGACTTCTCCAATTCATCCCATGGTGATGTGGGCTACCATGCTCTTTCCTAGACTCCAGGTTGGGGCATCAAAGGAGAACTCTATGGGCTCAGTGACTGGCGTGAACGTCCTTCCTGGAACTTGAACTCGAATCATCCAGCGCTCCTCTTCTGGTAAAGTGGCATTGTAGGTCCCGGTGAAGCTTGGTATTCCGATGTTCAGGTATCTAGTAACTTCCTTCAAGTGTCGTCCAAAAGGTGTATCTTCATCCGGTTGAGTCAACTTGTTCCTTGCATCCGCCATCCTAAAGAGTAGAAAAGGGAGAGGAGTCAGAAATGAGAAGAGAGTAGTGATCTAGGGTTTTAGCTTAGTGGTCGTGTCCTACAGTCAGCGTGTGCTCTCATACCATCTTGTAGCGAATAGACCTCAAACATTCTGATCTCTCTGCATCAGTGTCATCCCTGGATCGGTAATGCTGACATGCACAGTACTTGAGGATTTATAACGGAGTAGCAATCACACACTTATTACATCGAATGTCTCGAAAGAGATCTTATTACAATAAATATGGCTTAAGGCCATCTAAAGCGATAACAGCGGAAGGCTTGGAAGAAAAGTGAGTCCATCAACTCCAACGGCATCACTGAGTGAAAGACAACGACCTATGGCTCCTTACTCGTTGTCTGAAAAGTCTAGAACATGAACGTTGCAGCCTGAAATGGGTCAACACATGGAATATGCTGGCAATGTAACACATAAAGAGTAATGAACAAAATAATTGCTATCACTACATGCATATTTGGCTGGTGGTAAGCTCTAGGGTTACAGTTTTGCATAAAGCCTTTTTTCCCTACAACACAGGAATAAAATTTTATTTAACTATCATGGTGGTTGTTAAAGATTGAGTAGGTTCCTCCAACTCAATCGCAATTAAGCATCATCATTAAACCCAATCAAATTATATTTAGAGTGATGAGATCAACATGATAATCCAAGAACCAGATACTCAAGATGTCCATAACCGGGGACACGGCTAATCATGATTAGTTTGTACACTCTGCAGAGGTTTGCGCACTTTTCCCCACAAGACTCGAATACATCCATGGTCGGAGATTCAAGACACAGTCTTTCTGAAGCATTAACTCTCTATTCTGGATACACAGTACCACCTACAACCCACTACATCTGCTAGTCTACCTCTTTGAGAGCTTAACACAACTTACTCAACTATGCCAGAGCCCATAATGGCTTGTGGCTGCACACGGAAGTTTCTAGCATGAATAATCTTATGATCCCTTTGAGCCTGGGTGGCGGGCCGTAGGATGATCACACGGGTCCTCCTGGATATCCTAGGACAACACTGGATTCTCCAGGTGCCCACAAGCAATCCACCCGGTTGTGTATTTAAGTTGCCACCTTAAGTTGAACCATTAATTAATAACTCACATCTGTCATGATTACACTCAAACCCAATCCATGTCTATGAGCATAGCATAGCAATATAAGCAACGTAGAAGTAACTCCCATAGCTTTGAAAATAAACAGGTGAATAGGTACTACCTCGTCTACTTCCCAAATCCCACAATTTAATCAGATCCTAACCATGCAATTGTTTGAGGATTGATCTAATGCAATAAAACTGGGTAGTAAAAGGGTATGATCAAAGTGTTAGTTGCCTTGCTAATGATCCACGAAACCTAGAGACTCATAGTAGCACGCTTCGCACTCCGGGTACTCTATCGCAAACAAAAAAGCATACAATAAGCACTCAACTAGAAGCACGAGTAAAACACAAATAAGAATCTAACCAGAACGTTCAACTTAAGAACTCCGGTTTGCAAAAAGAATCAAACCAAACGAAGCAACGAAACTTAAACTGCGAAAGGCAAGATCCATTTACTAATCTGGACTTGAGTCAAATTTTATAGTAGAAAAATCTTGTTCAAGTTGGTTAAACAGAAAGAGGGCTTCGAAACGAAGATCTAGGCGCTTGAATCGCCTGATTTTGATAAACGAGCGAAAAGTTATAATAGAACGAAGATTAGGGCAAGAATCGCGATTGAAAATAATCGCGGAAAACCCTCGAAAAAGAGAAACTGACGAACAGGCTAACGAACGAACGTTCAATGTCTGCGCTTAATGAGTGAAAACCGTTCGTTAAAACGAACGTACAAACGGGCGTTCACTAAATAACTAAACCAGAAAAAATCGAACCGGTCTAGATCTTCGGTTTTGAAAGAAAAAACCTCCGCCGGCGGCGGATACCTCGTCGGCGGCGGGTTGTTGGCGGCGACGAGCGGCTCCGGCGACGGGGTCGGGCGGCGAGGCAGCTCCGGCGGCGGGGAGGCGGCGTGCAGCGACGGCGAGCGGCGGGGTCGGGGCTAGGGTTCGGAACGGGGTGGGCTGGCGGGGCCTCGGCTTATAAGGGCCAGCCGGATGCAGTGTCCTTGTCGGACACGGCCCGGTAAGGCGGTTGACTTTTTGAATAAAAAATCCACACAGAAAAACGAAGAAACGAAATACTAAACGGACTCCAAAAATCCTGAAATAAAATTTCCCCGTCCTCTAAAAATCTAACGAACAAGGTGAACATTTATTTGGGCCTCTAATGCAATTTTGAAAAACACATTTTTTTCCTAATTCAAATAAAATAGCGACAAAATCTCTAAATAAAATCTTATTTGATTTTAATATTAAATCTCCAGTATTTCTTTACTTTGGGGAAGTCATTTTATCCCCTTTCTTTTATTTTCATAAAAGAAATATTCAGAGAGAAAATAATTAAAATCAAACGATCCTCTTTTTTCAAAAATTGAGAAAACTAAAATATGGAAATAACGAAATCCCCAACTCTCTCCGTGGGTCCTTGAGTTGCGCAGAATTTCTAGGATCAAGCCAAAATGCAAAAAAAATATGATATGCAATGATGATCTAATGCATAACATTCTAAATTGGAAATTTGGGATGTTACAAAAATGGAACCAAATTTCCCACTTTGGGTCATCAATACTACACCACAAATTGGAAAATTTATAATTAAATGGTCTGCACAATATTTAGTGTCTGACAGTTCAAATTTTCTGTTTTCTGACAATTTGGATTCAATCATAGCACAACAAATTGTTTATGTTCCGCACAGACTTCAATTCCCATTGTGCTCAAACATGGTTCTAATGTAAATCTAACTATGCAACTAGCCTATATATCGTGATTCCTAACAAAACAAATGATTTCAGAAAAACAATTATAGATCTGTTGCCATACCTCGCGCCGCCAGCAGGACAAGGAAGCTTGCGCCGGCCTCGAGGTGCGCTTCTTCTCGTCGACACTGCTGCTACATGCCGCCTCACAAACATTTGGGACGGCTAAGATTGAGGCTGGGATTGCTTTTCGACCGCAAAGCAACTGGTGCCTAGCCAGTTCTCAACCTCAACGAATACGACATCCCTGCCGCCCAGCACGTCGGGGGGGGGGGGGGGCTCCTCCAAGAGATTCGGCGCCAGAGTTTGGATCTGTCGCCACCATGAATGAAGACGGCTAGGGCTAGGAGAGTGAGCTCGGGGGAGAGCTCGGGGGAGGACGACGAGCGAGCCGGTTGGCCAGGTTAGTCCTGGTTCGACCGGGTCAGCCCGACGCACGTGGCTAACGGGCGGCAGGCGAGCGCCGTTACCCGTTAGCGCGGCCGCCGTCCCGATAGGTGGGCCAGCTCTGTCAGAAAGATGTTTAAAACGGTTTAATCGGTCTTCAACTTGACCTGGTAGTTTTTTGTCACGAAATTAGCATTAATCTGGAGTTTTTGGTCAGTTTTCAAAATGTGGCAGTTATGTGGGACGGATACGTGAAATGTGGTAGTTTTTCGTCAATTACTCATTGCTGATCCTAGCCATGATCCCCGTCGCCTCCTGTAAGTAAAACCATCGACCCTAGCTCAGCTCTATGAATTTGTTGGATTCTTCGTGTGGATTCATCTTAACTATGTCAAGTTCTTGGTCGTGTGAATTTAGTTGAGGTGGTGGTGGAACAGTTCTACACGCCGATGTGCATCAAGAAGTGCTACAAGATGGGCAAGTATCCCTCGAAGAAAAAAACAAGATGGGCAAGTGCATGCGTTGCTGCAAGCATTTTGGCCACATCCACGGCTGCTACAGCCTTAAGCACGACATTGTTGCAAGCGTCAGGCTGATGATCATCTGTCAAAGAACTGTGCAATAGTGCACTATTGCTATATTTGCAACAATTACAAGCATGCGTTATTTCGTTGTTGCCCAGTGTTGAAGCAAATGTGTCCTTCAGTGTCTTTCTGTGGACACGGAACTAATGCTACCAGGTTCATTTTAGATCCCTGAGTATGTGTGCAAGGACATCAAATGTGCTCCACTGAACGCTCCATCGAATGTACTCTATGAACACCACTTTACCCAGCCCCTAGACAAGTTGGAGGTGGCTTAATGTGATGCCGGATTGGCCTCTAGTTCACGTAGGTACCACTTTTGCATACCTAGCCTATGCTGCTAACCGCCATGACCTGGTATGTTTCCTAAATCTCTACGTACTCGTTCGGGTAAGCGAGATGGCAGAGCTATGGATATTTTATACACGCCGGAGCGTCTACCTCACCCTGCACATTCTGAAGATACAAGTTGATGCCCTTGCTCATGGCGATGAAGACGGTGGCCATGGTGGCACGCGCACTCTTGCTCATCACGGTCGTCACATTGTGTGCGGTGACGACAGTTCCCGGCAAGCCATCTCCGCGTAAGTTTTGAGATTTGTCGCCAACTCTTGTGATTCTCTCTCTTACTCTTTGTCTCGTCTCTAGTTTCCAACACCATCTACGTCGGTGCAAGCGGGCTGCGGACTGTTCAGCAAACAGGTGATGTCGTTCCAGCCAACAACACTGCATGGGTGGGCATCCACGTCGCCATAGGGGTCTACAGGCACTCACTCTGCTCTCAAACGTCTGTGCATTCCTTCCATGAAAAAATAAATCGCCCCATGGCATGGCGAGATTTTACTTACCTATAAATAGTTCAGAGATTGGAGTTAAATTCTAATCCCTTGGTTGAGGAATGCCCAGTCAGGAAGAAGCCTAGGACTCCTACAAAATTTGTTGGTAGTGGTGCTCCTAGTCTGGGATACTACCAGGTGGATGTGCCTGATGTCAATGATCAGCACATGGGGCACAGGAAGAATGTGGGCATTGTGTATGTTGAGTCTAGGCAAGTGAGAAAATCTGAGCTAGCACACAACATGTCTCTCATATACAAAACTAACTGGCCCTGGCAAGTAAGGAAACTAGATGACTGGACCTTTCTAGTCAAGTTCCCTCCACATATCCCTATTGAACAAGTGGAAGGATACCCCATGTTTGGACTGCCAGAAATGGAAGGAGTCACAGTTAAGGTAGAAGTGTGGAAAGCAGAATTAGAACATCATAGTGAACTGCAAAAAGTTTGTCTCCAACTGAGAGGAGTGGCCCCTGCTTGGGCTGAATGGCAGTCCTAGAACAATTTGCATCTTTCTTTGGTTCCTTGATTGATGTGGATTGGCAAGGCAACTTCGGATCCTTCTTTGAGGTGGTCAGGATCAAAATCAGATGTAGAGACCACACCAAAGTACCTGCTAACAGGATTTTTGGTATAGGGGACAAGCTCTACAAGATTCTTATCCAAGTGGAGCCACCTGAGGAGGATTTTGAGGATGATGATCTTCTAGATGATGACCTAGAGGGAAATAGGAAAGAAGTTGAAGGATCAGGCCCAGGTGCTGATGATGGTAACACCACCAATAGCAGCAGGGGTGGGGGAACAGCCAGCTCCACCTCCTCTCTAACAAGCAACAAAAACCCTGGAACTAGTTCTACAACCATCTCAAGGCAAAAAGCTATGGAATACCTTAAACAATTGCCTGATCCACTATCAATAGACCACACTTATTCCTTGCTGCAGGAAATGGACCTGATGGGAGAGGATGAGGATGATGAGGACATGGTAGATGAGATTGCTGAAGAAGAAGACTTGGAATTAGGTAACAATGCCAAAGTGGTGTTTAGCCCGCAAACACATCACACTCTTGCCACAGATGCTCACTTAAGCAACATGGTCCCTGCAAAATAGCAATGGGGCCCGGTTTTGGCCCTGAGGAAGAGTAACAGAGTTGATGTAGGAGACGGGACTATGCTGGAAATTGCTATGAACACCAAGAAAGTGCAGAATCTGGAGGCCAGCAAAAAAGAGATTAAAGATACCATTGTCAAAACTTCTTTTGAACACTTCACTGATCCTAAATTTATTGCTATAGCTAGTAAAATTGGTGTTAAAATAGATGATAGTCAAATACTGTCAGTAGGACAAGTTGACGACCAATTAGAAATAAATAATGCCCCTCAAATGTCTGCAGGACATGAGGATGAATTTCTTTTAAACAAAACTACAAATATTAATGAGGTAGGAAAACTAAAAACTATAAAAATCACTGGCACATCACCAGTGGGTATGCCTAGTGAGCACTCTGAAGGAGTGTTGTTTTGCATGATGCTCTGGATTCCCCTAGAACGCCCGCTACTCCTGAGGGTTTAAAGGGAATCTCAGCTGTTATTGATGACTATAGTTTTGGATGGACTCATATTAGTAAATATGGACGGGGCAAGCACCCTAGGAAAACTTTGCATAAATGAATGCTTTTTTGGAATATTAGAGGGATCACTGCTCCTGGCAAGAGAACCTATATTAATGATACTCTCTCTAAACACAATCCTAGTATCATATCCTTCCAGGAGACCAAAAAAGAGCATCTCACTCATGCATTCTTGAAATCTATTAGCCGAAGTAAAAATTATGATTGGCACCACCTACCTGCTGAAGGCACTTCTGGTGGTGTGCTGGTGGGAGTGGATCTAGACATCTTTGATGTTACTAGCTGGATCCCTCTCAAATTCTCCGTTTCATGTATGCTAACACTTAAAAAGAAGAACATCTCTTTTAGGTTTATAGCAGTTTATGGGTCTCCATATGATGAAGGGAAAGATGATTTCCTTTCAGAACTGCATAGTCTGTTTATTGATGATCACCTTCCTACTGTTATGGGGGGGACTTCAATCTAGTTAGATATCAGAAAGACAAAAGCAATAGCAAAATTAATCACAATTGGAGTGATAAATTTAATGCCTGGATTGAAATATGGAGCCTACTAGAAATTAGAATGTCTGGTAGAAGTTCACTTGGGCTAACAACCAAGTGTTGGAAATATGCCCTAGAGGCAATAATAAAAGCATTATTATCATATTTCCTTGTTCATGATAATTGTCTTTATTCATGCTATAATTGTGTTATCCGGAAATCGTAATACATGTGTGAATAATAGACACCAACATGTCCCTAGTAAGCCTCTAGTTGACTAGCTCGTTGATCAACGGATAGTCATGGTTTCCTGACTATGGACATTGGATGTCATTGATAATGAGATCACATCATTAGGAGAATGATGTGATGGAGAAGACCTAATCCTAAACATAGCACAAGATCGTATAGTCCGTTTGCTAGAGTTTTCCAATGTCAAGTATCTTTTCCTTAGACCATGAGATCGTGTAACTCCCGGATACCGTAGGAGTGCTTTGGGTGTGCCAAATGTCACAACGTAACTGGGTGACTATAAAGGTATACTATGGGTATCTCCAAAAGTGTCTGTTGGGTTGACACGGATCAAGACTAGGATTTGTCACTCCGTATGACGGAGAGGTATCACTGGGTCCACTCGGTAATGCATCATCATAATGAGCTCAAAGTGACCAAGTGTCTGGTCATGGGATCATGCATTATGGTACGAGTAAAGTGACTTGCCGGTAACGAGATTGAACGAGGTATTGGGATACCGATGATCAGATCTCGGGCAAGTAACATACCGATTGACAAAGGGAATTGTATACGGGGTTGCTTGAATCCTCGACATCGTGGTTCATCCGATGAGATCATCGAGGAGAATGTGGGAGCCGACATGGGTATCCAGATCCCGCTGTTGGTTATTGGCCGGAGAGCGATCTCGGTCATGTCTACATGTCTCCCGAACCCGTAGGGTCTACACACTTAAGGTTCGGTGACGCTAGGGTTGTAGGGATATGTATATGCAATAACCCGAATGTTGTTCGGAGTCCCGGATGAGATCCCGGACGTCACGAGGAGTTCCGGAATGGTCCGGAGGTAAAGAATTATATATAGGAAGTGCTATTTTGGCCATCGGGACAAGTTTTGGGGTCACCGGTATTGTACCGGGACCACCGGAAGGGTCCCGGGGGTCCACCGGGTGGGGCCACCTATCCCGGAGGGCCCCATGGGCTGAAGTGGGAAGGGATCCAGCCCAAAGTGGGCTGGGGCGCCACTTCCCCCTAGGGCCCATGCGCCTAGGGTGGGGGAAACCCTAAAGGAAGAGTCCTAGGAGGGGAAGGCACCTCCTAGGTGCCTTGGGGAGGAGGGATTCCTCCCCTTGGCCGCACCCCCCTAGGAGATTGGATCTCCTAGGGCCGGCGCCCCCCCTTGGCCCTCCTATATATAGTGGGGAGATGGAGGACTTCTTACCCCATGCCTTTGGTGCCTCCCTCTCCCTCTCCAACACCTCCTCCTCCATAGTGCTTGGCGAAGCCCTGCCGGAGTACTGCAGCTCCATCATCACCACGCCGTCGTGCTGCTGCTGGAGCCATATTCCTCAACCTCTCCTTCCCCTTGCTGGATCAAGAAGAAGGAGACGTTACACTGACCGTACGTGTGTTGAACGCGGAGGTGCCATCCGTTCGGCGCTAGGATCTCCGGTGATTTGGATCACGTCGAGTACGCCTTCCTCATCCCCGTTCTTTGAACGCTTCCGCGCGTGATCTACAAAGGTATGTAGATGCAATCCGATCACTCTTTGCTAGATGAACTCCTAGATGGATCTTGGTGAAACCGTAGGAAAAATTTTGTTTTCTGCAACGTTCCCCAACACCAAGAGAACCTGATCATGTCTACTATTGACAGAGTCTTCTGTACAACAAAACTAGATGCTCTTTTCCCTTTGAGCAACTCTCAAGCTCTGCCCAGAACTGGAAGTGATCACACTCCCATCCTCTGGAATTCAGGGATTGATTGCATTCCCAGGAGCCCTAGTTTTAAATTTGAGAAATGGTGGCTTCTCCATGCAGAGTTTAAAGATCTAGTTATCAAAAATTGGTCTGCCCCTTTTAAGAGCACCACCCCTATTGACATTTGGCAAGAAAAGGCTAGGAGATTTAGAAAATTTAGTAGAGGCTGGAGTAGAAATGTAGGTGCTAAGCTTGGGAAGCTTAAGCAATCTCTGACATAAGAATATGATAGACTGGATGTCAGTTCTGAAAATGCACCCCTCTCTAAGCAAAACTCAGATAGGATGAAATGCATCAGTTCTTAGCTCCAAGCTATCTGGCTCAAAGAGGAAACAAAGGCCAGATAGAGATCCATGGATAGGGATATATTAGAGGGTGGCAGGAATACTAAATATTTTATGGCTGTAGCAAATTAGAGAAGCAGGAAAACATTGATTCATGCTCTGCAGGGTCCATCTGGGGCTACTTCAGACATAGATGATATGTTAGCCATAGCCACATCCTACTACAAAAACCTCTTCTAGAAGGAAGATAGAAAAGGGTTCTGTCTTAATGATCAATTCTTCTCTGAGAATGAAAAAGTTAAAGACTCTGATAAAGTTGCAAAAACTTTTTTCTGAAGAGGAAGTGAAAGAAGCTTTATTTGGGTCATACTCTGATGGAGCCCCTGGCCCAGATGGACTTTCTTTCCTTTTTCTTCAACAATTTTGGGATACTATTAAAAAAGATATCATGGCCATGTTCATAGACTTTTATAATGGGGACTTGGATATCTATAGACTTAACTTTGCTATTCTCACCATTATTCCTAAAGAGAAAGAGGCCACTACTATGAATAAATTTAGACCTATTAGTTTACTTAACTGCATTTTTAATCTCTTTACTAAGGTCCTCACAAATATATTAGCTGTCCTTATGAATTTGCTCACTTCCAGCAACCAATCTACCTTCATTAAAGGTAGGTTTATCCTGAAAAGTGTGCTGACAACACATGAGGTACCGCACTCCACTTATCAATCAGGCTGCCCTAGTTTGGTGCTTAAATTAGATTATGAGAAGGCTTTTGATAAAGTCAATCTAGATTTTCTCATGGAGATCCTTGAGAAAAGAAATTTTGGTCCTAGATGGGTGAAATGGATTTACCAAGTCACACATCTAGGATCTGTAGGGGTTAAACTAAATGGTGTAGAGGGTAAATTTTTCACCACTGGCAAAGGGCTTAGACAGGGGGACACCATTTCCCCCCTTTTGTTCAACTTAGTGGTAGATGTTGTTACTCAAACTCTGGTTTTGTTATTCAATAATGCAACGGGCGGGGGGGGGGGGGCATTGGCCCTCCTATTATTCTAAAAAAATCCCTTGGTTGCAGGAAGAAGGTGTCAATAGTCAACAAACCTTACGTCTTGTTGGAAGGTGAAGGCCAAGACCGAACAATCATTGAATGGGGGGACTTCATGATGGTGCCGGATGATCCACATGGAAGGCCCGCCCGAGGAACTAACGAGACAACCATAGTGAACGTAAATAGCCAGAACTTCATGGCCCGTGCAATTGGTTTCAAGGTACATTTTTTACTTGTTTTACTCTTTTGCTGTAGCCGTTTGATTCTTTGCGTCATGATTCGTGGGTTTGGACCAGGTGGCAGCAGTCGGGTTTTTAGTGTTAACACGCGCACTTGTTTTCTCTGTTTTTTATGACTAGCACACATGCCCGTGAGTTGCAACAGGATAATAAGATTACATGCCTTTAGCTCAATATAAGAATGGATCAATAACCCCACATGTCCATATTCTCTAGTTCAACATGACGCACTTTAATTAGAGACAAACTAGTATATTCTCTTTTATTGGCACATGCCCACAATTTTTTTTCAATTATAATTAACCAGCATTTAAAATGGGAACATGTTTTGAACATTCAGAAGAATTTCAGAAAATGTGTTTCTTTAACGCAAATATTATTTTCAACTTTTGAACATATTGCTAAAACAAGAATATTTCCTGAATTTGGGACATTTTGTAAAATCTTGGACAATTGCGAAAAATACAAACATTTTCTAAAAATGGGAATAATTTTTGAAAATTTTGAAAAAAATTGGAACGACAAAAAATCCAAACACTTTTAAAAATAGAAACACATTTTTGTATTTCATAACTTTTTAGGAAATTTTGAATAAAAATTGAAATTACAAACATTTTTTGAAAATTTTGAATTGCAGAAAAAGTTAAAAATAGACTTGGAATGAAAAAAACAGAAAACAAAAAGAGAAAGAAACAGAAAAGGAAAAATTGAAATGCAACACAGAAAAAATGGGCGGCCCAGTCTTGAGCGCCATGTGCGTACCTCGAACTATTTGCCGTAGTGTGCGGGAAATAGAATTTTTATTGCTGCGTGGGCAGAAAAAAATGAGCTGACTCTACTAGGCCATAGGGCGCGCGGCCCATGTACGTAATTTTGCAAAAATCATTTTTCCTTTGCTAACAGACAGACGTACAGAAGTTTAGTACCACCTCGGATAGAAAAAATATATTTTTTAACAGTGAATGGATGAAAAAATCAAAGAAACGCACTTTACTTTATTAATAGGTATAGGTATAGATTGATATAGATATAGATATAGATATAGAAATATGTTGTGTCTCTCTAGCCCGTTAGCCCGTGCACTTGTTTTCTTGTTTTTTTTCTGAAATGTTCATGCATGTTCTTTTTTGTGATTGACAGTAATTATTTATTTGGGTGTGAAAATTAGCAGCTCTGTTTAGTTTTACCATGACTACAGTGCTACTGTAGTCTCAGTTTTTATATCATGTTTGTTGCTTCAGAAATGAATTGGACGAGGTAGAAAGATTTTGTGGTTATTAGTCAGTTCTTTTTTCTCAGCTTGGTTTCTAGTCAGTTCTTTTCCAGTTTATTGTCAAAATAAGTCAGAAGCTCAAAATAAGTCAGAAACTCATTTTCATGCATCATGTTATAATTTTGGATATTTTATGAACACAACAGTCTCTTATATCTCCAAAATACATACGACGGAGAGCCAGTGCCAGCCGTCGCTCTTCAAATCAATGGTGACAGAGCTTCATTCTACGAGTGCGGGTTCTTTGATGTCCAGGACACGCTCAACGATTTGGCGGGGAGGCATTACTATGTCGGCTGTTTAATTGAGGGCGCGATTGACTTCGTTTTTGGCTACGGTCAAACTGTGTTCGAGGTAAGTGCGTACTGTAAATTCATGTGTAGCACATTCCAACCTGTTTGGGGACTAATTTGTTGCTGTGGGTTGCTGTACAGCGGTGTGATCTGAGAACGACAAAGCTATCGCGGAGGAGGTGGCTAGGATATATCACGGCAGAATCACATTCTACCTCGGATGCAGAGAGTGCCTTCGTCTTCATCGGAGGCAGCATTACCGGTATTTCCCCTATCTTCCTCGGACGCCCGTGGACACACGCGTTCTGTTTTTCAAGACCACCATGTCACCGGTGGTCGACAGCGCTGGCTGGGCGCCTTGCAACTCGAGGCCGACGTGAGTGTTGCTTTATTCTCATTCACATAAATCCTATAACATTTGTTCCCTTACATCGGATAATAATCATATTTAACATCTGTAATCTTATAGGGGCAATGAAACATTGATCAAAAAAGACTGCTTTGGCGTGGGAGCCAACTTGGGGCTGTTTGGTTCTAGGCTTAGCATTGCCACACTTTGCCATACATTTTTGCCAACCTTGTCTAAGGTAAGTTCATCAAAATGAGAGTCACAAGTTGGCAAGCCTAAGGGAATCTTATCACACTTTTTGTGTGTATGCCATGTGGAGCTCAAGTATGGCTTGTCTAAGATGTGGCTTGAACCAAACACTCACATAAGTTAGTCAAATTTACCTAACTTTAGTTGTGGCAACCTTTGGCAAAGTTAGTCACAAACCAAACAGTCTCTAAGCCCGTCGACGCGTGACGAAGAAGAGTACGGATCCTGGTGTGGCCAAAGAGGTCGTATATCTTATGAATAGAGCATATTTTGACAACGATGGCTGGGTGGAAGCTCAGCCACAGTGAGCAGAGTACCAGGTTAGATACGGAGGGAGTACCAGGTTATGCTTTGAAACTTTGTGTTAGTCCTGTATAAGCAGTGATTCCTTCAGAGTTATGTGACACGAGAGGACATCCTGTATAGGCTAAAATCACTGTTATGACTTTTTAGTAATCTTTGTCATAAAATGAACTTAACATAAAAGTATTTTACGATCTGATCCTTTTAGCAACGCCACAGCCCGTGGCATTTCCTTTTCATATAGAAACATCGAGGTAGCTCGCGTTTCAGCTGCACATTCAAACGCCGAGGTAGCTCGCGTTTTTGCTCCACATGTAAACGCCATGGTTGCTGGCGTTGCTGCCCAAGTGGAAACGCCATGAGCTTTGGCGTTTCTAGCTGAAACTCTGGAGTGCATGCAAAAAGTACTCTACTAATAGTGCTCTAACCATTAGTACTTTGCATGCTTGCTTAGGAGACCGTGGAGTACTACATTTATTTTAGGGAAACACTTATTATCTGTAGTCTGATGATACAGAAATTACGGAAGCCCACTTAACTACTAGAAGGCCCACGTCCAGATAGTCTATTAGATCGCACGCTTAAAATCAACTTAATCGTACGGCAGTGCACTAGTCTAGAAGGCCCACGTCCAGGTAGTCTATTAGATGGCACGCTTAAAATCAACTTAATCGTACGGCAGTGCGCTAGTCTGATGAATTGCTAGGGATCAGTAGTCTGATCCCTAGTGCTTCCCTTTATTTTAAGTGCTCAAGGACCCTTACATGCATGCATCGAAGCATGGCATGCATACAGCATACGTCTTGTCTACTCGTGGCGTCGGTGCATGTAGCCTGCAGTACTAGCTCATGGTTAGCTGCATTTTCTTTAACCACAGGCCGGCTAGTTCTTGTACTACACTGTACTACTGGTACCATATAAGACAGTAGATATTCTTGCATGAGGTGATTTAGCTTTGGTGAGCTGCATGGGCTATGATCCTAGTTCTTGGATAAGAGCAGGTAGGTGTCATTTATTTGGGATAGAAACGTATGCATGCATAGGACACAGTAAACTCTGCAAGCTACCAGCTAGAAACGCCAAAGCTCATGGTGTTTCCGCCTGGGCAGCAACGCTAACTATCATGGCCTTTACATGTGGAGCAAAAACGCGAGCTAGCTCAGCGTTTGAATGTGAAGCTGAAACACGAGCTATCTCGGCGTTTTTATATGAGGAAAAAATGTCACGGACTGTGGCGTTGCTAAAACGGTCAGATCGTGAAATACTTTCATGTCAAGTTCACTTTGTGGCAAAGATTACTGAAGAGGTCAGAACACTGATTTTAGCCTCCTGTATAAGCAGTGATTCCTTCAAAGTTGTGTGAAAAACAAGTTGAACTTTTAGTGATACTGGCATCCTCCATTATTTCTTGCCGTGGGATTTACTGGAAATTGACGAACCAGATACAATGTGTTCGGTTTGGCTGCTAGGATAGCCCGGTAAGCTCACCTGACCGTGTAGTTGCCGGATTACTCTAGCTGCCAGGATCACGTATCCTCGTCGAGACCACGACGACAACAACAAAACCTTTAGTCTTAAATAAGTTAGAACAGGCTAGAGGTAAAATCTATATAGATCTCGCAACAAACTCATAACTCTCGCACATGGATAGCAAAGCTTCCACACATCCTTGTTCATAGATAGTTTTTTGATGATACTTCAATCATTCAGATCTTTCTTAACGAATTCCTCCCATGTTAAATCCGGTCTACGCTGACCTCTCTTAACATTCTCCGCACGCTTTAGCCGTCCGCTATGCACTGGAGCTTCTGAAGACCTGCGCTAAATATGCCCAAACCATCTCAGACGATGTTGGACAAGTTTCTCTTCAATTGGCATTGCCCCAACTCTATCTCGTATATCATCATTCTGAACTCGATCCTTCCTCGTATGCCACACATCCATCTCAACATATGCACTTCACCACACCTAAATATTGAACATCTTTTGGGTTTCATCTTTTTAGACGTACCCTCCTTGAGACAACCCATAGGAATTCTTTGAACCTTCTCCATATCAGGAGTCAAGTTCGCTTGCAAAGCCTGTATGTTCCACAAACCAGTACCTTGATCAATGAGATCCTCCACCAAAACTACATTTGCAGTCACTGGCCTAAGGATTGGCTTGAAGCAAGGATTGTCAGGGATCCAGGGGTTCTCCCAAATACAAATATTGTTGTCATCGTTTCGCTTTAGAACACGCGCCCACCAGTGTTGATGCAGTAAAGTGATGAAAATGATTATGCTCTTACTTTTCAATATGAATAATTAAAAGATGTTCTATGAACAAATATAACATTCAGACACATGCATAACAGGATAAAAAGGATGAGCGGATAGAAAGCGATTCATTTAATTTCTTTAGTATGTCCCATATAATTAGCGGGAAGAAATAATTTACAGGAATATGCAAAATTAACGCCGAGGGTGTCAACCATTTTCCTTTTCTCTTGAAAAAAGACTTCTACCTTATTATATTTTCAACATGGACCGATGGTCGGGAACACCAACCACTGAAGCTTTTCTCCTCACCAAACAGATAAGCTTTAACAAAAAAGAATAAATAAAAGGCCTAATGTAGTTGGAACAATCAAGCATGTAAGAGATATCCAAGCGGTAAAAAGTCTCAATTTCTCTATTATAGACAGGAAGATTACATAGATGGTAACTTTGTAAAAAAAACTAGAGCCATAAATATCAGCTAAATGGTGAAGTGCATTATAGCTCCCATAATCTCTCCTTTTCTTTGACAGGTCACAAATAGTTGAGGAGTAGCGAGTGGGAAAATACCGAGCAAACGGAAATTACACAAAGCTGGAGTGTATTTAAAACATCACTTCTTTTCTGGACACAAACAACGTATATATGAGTCCACCATAATTAGCTACAGTTCTTCATAGTGACCGAACAAACTTGTTAACTGGAGCAAATTGCCACCTACGATTATAGTAATATGATCAAACCTTTTGGAAGGCCCTCGTCAGGCCCCAAACCTGACGGAAGTGAAGAACTGGACACTTCTCCTGTAGCTCTTCTATTTTAGTTGCCAGGTGTAACAGTGAACGCCCAATCTTCATCCTACAGCTATCAAGGCTTCATACTTATGACACTACCGATTCAATCATACACCAATCATACACACAAATGTATACGATCAAGATCAGGGAATCACGAGAAGACATCACAACACAATTTTAGACACAAATTAAACAAATACAAGCTTCATATTACAAGCCAGGGGCCTCGAGGGTTCGAATACATAATCTCGAGAGCAGAAGAGTCAGCGGAAGCAACAATATCTGAGTACAGACATAAGTCAAACTAGACTGCATTAAGAAGACAAACACAAACATCATCGATGATCGAAAAGGCAAGGCATCTTGCCTGGAACCTCCTAACTACTCCTGGTCGTCGGCGGTCTCCACGCAGTAGTAGGCTCCGTCGGGGTAGTACTAGTAGTCGACGGGGGTGGCATCTGGCTCCTGGGATCCGCCATCTGATCGGAGCAACCGGGTATAGGGGGAAAAGAGGTAGCAAAGCAACCGTGAGTACTCATCTAAAGTACTGACTTACATCAGAACTACACTATGTATGCAACACTATCAAAGGAATGGGTTGTATTTGTGGACTGAACTGCGGAATGCCGGACGAGAAGGGAAAGTCTAGCCTATCGAAAACTAGCATCTTCAAGCATCTTGCAGCATGTAGAAGAGTAAAGAATATCACTTTATAATTAACAAACATGTTGTAGCATTAACGCCTAGAGATCCTTCCTCGACTCCCTGCGGGAAAGCAATCCCGGAGCCATCATATCCATCTCATATCTCAGGTATCCGTTTCTAGTTGTAATAGATCGGGATACATCTCCGAGCGTCCGTTACCGTGAACACGGCTATTCGAATAGATAACTTACCTGCAGGGGTGCACCACATTACCCAACACGCTTGATTACTCTGGCCGGACACACTTTCCTGGGTCATGTCCGGCCTCAGAAGATCAACACGTCATAGTTCTACCTAGGCTCCGCAGAGAGGTCCCCGCTGGTCTACATTCTAAGCGCTCCGGGGTCTTGGGCCCATGGCCCATTGCATTCTGGGTCGTTGTGTGCAGGGTGAATACCAGCGCCACCTTGGATGGTTAGCACGATCCGATCGTGCCATAATGTTGAACTAGACGTCTGACAGAGCTTTCGGAAGAAACGTATGCGCCGAGTGCTCATAACTGTACCCGCGTGGTGGTTAGTGCTTATAGGCCATTGGCCAACTCATATCAAATACCCAAACCTGTTAGTGCATTATTAAAAGAAGTGACGGCTGTCGGAACAAGTCCGGAGCTACCACCACATCCTGGGTGGTACCACGCTAACAGCCAGCCGCCACCGTAAATCTCGCCGGTGCTCTCCGGGCCCGCCCGACTTGTTGGGAAACATTGCATGGAAAACAAAAAAATTCTACGCACCCATAATGATCTATCCATGGAGATGCATAGCAATGAGGGAGAAAGTATGTCTACGTACCCTCATAGACAGTAAGCAGAAGCGTTTGACAATACGGTTGATGTAGTCGAACTTTCTTCGTGATCCAACCGATCAAGTACCGAACGTACGACACCTCCGAGTTCTGCACACGTTCAGCTCGATGACGTCCTTGCCTCTTGATCCAGCAAGATGGACAAAGTAGTAGATGAGTTCCGGCAGCACGACGGCGTGGTGACGGTGATGGTGAAGTTATCTCCGCAAGGCTTCGCCTAAGCACTATGAAAATATGACCGAGGGACGAACTAGAGGGAGAGGGGCGCCGCACACGGCTAGGGAATCATGGTGTGTCTTGCCCCTTTCCTTCCTCTCATATATATAGGTGGAGGGGGAAGGGAGGCAGCCCATAGGGCGGCCCAAGCAAAACCGACTCCTGCCTGCATCTACTACTATTACTCCACACATCGACCGCTATCCAGCATGCATCTAGAGTATTAAGTTCATAAGAACGTAGTAATGCCTTAAGCAAGATGACATGATGTAGAGGGATAAACTCAAGCAATATGATGAAAACCCCATTTTTTTACCCTTGATGGCAACAATACAAATACGTGCCTCGCTACCCCTACTTTGTCACTGGGTGAGGACACCGCAAGATTGAACCCAAAACTAAGCACCTCTCCCATTGCAAGAGAAACCAATCTAGTTGGCCAATCCAAACCGATAATTCGAAGAATAATACAAAGATATTAAATCATGCATATAAGAATTCAGAGAAGATTCAAAGAATATTCATAGAGAAACTGATCATAAATTCACAATTCATCGGATCTCGACGAACACACCGCAAAACAATATTACAGCGGATAGATCTCCAAGAACATCAAGGAGAACATGTATTGAGGATCAAAGAGAGAGAAGAAGCCATCTAGCTACTAGATATGGACCCGTAGGTCTGTGGTAAACTACTCACGCTTCATCGAAAGGGCAATAGGGTTGATGTAGAAGCCCTCCATGATCAAATCCCCCTCCGGCAGGGTGCCGGAAAAGGTCCCTAGATGGGGTCTCACGGGTACAGAAGGTTACGACGGCGAAAAAGTATTTTGCTAGACGTTTCTGGTCGTTTGGGAATATTCTGAATTTATAGGCCAAGAATTAGGGTTGGAGGAGTCCTGTGGGGCCCACAAGCCAGGGGCACGCCCCCTAGGGCGCCCTGAGGGCTTGTGGAGCCCTCGGGACCCTTCTGCCTTCCTTTCCGAGTCCTACATGTGTCTTTTGGTCCAAGAAAAATCATCGCGAAAGTTTTATTCCGTTTGGACTCCGTTTGATATTCCTTTTCTATAAATCACAAAAACAAGGGAAAAAAGAAACTGGCACTGAGCTCTAGGTTAATAAGTTAGTCCCAAAAATAATATAAAATAGCACATTAATGCATATAAAACATCCAATATAGATAATATAATAGCATGGAACAATCAAAAATTATAGATACATTGGAGACGTATCAGGCATGATGATGAGGAGGAGATGCTGCTACCCACTAAGTATTTAGACTATGCTAGTATGGTGGCACATGATTTTATTCTAAATATGATGACAAGCGGCTCATTTATAACTTAGTGTTCAGTCAGGGTACCTATCAGATTATTGCTTTGCCTGCACCTTCTTTCTTTGATATTCATTCAGGCAGGTACATCATTATGCCGGATGACATTTATGCATACCGGGAGCGGACGCGATCCCTAGTCCCTGAGCCAGTACCAGTTCTTGATCCGTATCAGGAGCCTGTTTTTTAGTGGGAGCGACAGGAGGTCGCCACCAGTGGAACCCTCAGGACCCTCAGGAGTATCGAGGAGAGGGTTATTTTGAGCCATGGTCCTAGACCAACTTAGGCCAAAAGTCTAAGCATGAGGGAGTACGTATTTCTCACCGAGATTACATTCATGCTCACACATTCATTCTAGTTGTCGGTGTTCATCCTTTTCCATTGTATTATCCATTTAGTTTATTTTTCTTGCATTTTTCTTGTGTGTTTGAAAAATATGAAAAATCCAAAAAAAATAGTTGTCGCTTATTTTTAGTTTTCCTTTCCATGTTTATTTTGTAGTAGTATTAAAAGAAAACCCAAAAAGATTTTGCGTTCTCCTTTTGCTTGTTGGGAGCTTTCCCGTGTAAATAGTTTTTCTCGTTCTTGTTTTACTTTTTTCAGAAAAACAAAAACTCCAAAAATATTTTTAGTGTGTTTCTTTGAAATTCTTTTCCTTTTTCTTTGGGTCGTAAGGAGAAGACCATGATGAAAATGTTGAGTGGCTCTCATATGCATTATTGTTGATCTAACAAAGAGCCCATATTACCTTGTCTTCTCCTTTGAATAAATGTTTGCAGATTCCAGCTTAGTCCAATGCACGTGCACTCTTATTATTATTCACACCGTTTGGTCGTGCAAGTGAAAGCCAATAATGACGATATTTGACTAAAAGATTGAGATGGAGAAAAGCTGGTACGAACTCGACCTATTTTGTTTTTGTAAATATGATTAGCTCATCGTTCTTGATTCAGCCCATTATGAATGAAACATGTTTGCAATGACAATTAGAGATTATAGTTACTCATGCCATTCTTAATTAGCTATCGGTGGATACTGGTTTATGTTGTGTGCCAACATGATTTTAAAATGGTTATGATGTAGTATAATAGGATGGTATCCTCCTTTGAATGATTCAAGTGGCTTGACTTGGCACATGTTCACGCATGTAGTTGAAACAAAAACACCATAGCCTCCACGGTATTTATGTTCATGGTGATTTATATCCTACTCATACTTACACTCAATGTTGATTAATCCCAATGCATGTTTATGACCGTTGTCGCTCTCTAGTTGGTCGCTCCTCAATCTTTTGCTAGCCTTCACTTGTACTAAGCGGGAATACTACTTGTGCATCCACTTCCTTAAACCCAAATTTGATCCATATGAGTCCATCATACCTACCTATATGCGGTATTTACCTGCCCATCCCAGTAAATTTGCATGTGTCAAACTCTAAACCTTCAAATAATAATCTGTTTTTTATGCCCAAATTTCTCATGTAGTGACTGGGGGTTGTCAGTATCTTCCATGCTAGGTGGGTTATTCTCACGATAAGTGTTTATTCACTTGCATTCACCAGAAAGTGGCTGGTATTCGGGATGCCCAGTTCCATGCTCTAAATCAAATCAAAATATAATTTTCAAACAAAACTCCACCGGGACTGTTGTTGGTATGGACGGTACCCGTGGATTCGGCTAGCCGTAGAATGTGATTCTTGGTGGAGGGGAAGTAAAAACTTTACCATTATGTTTGGGAACCGCCTATAATGTATCTAGCATGGAAGATACCAAGATCTCTTGGTTGTTATATTGACAATGAAAGCATACCGCTCAAAATTATATTCATCTCTGTTTTAAAAGCTCCGAGCTCTGGCAGCTCTGCAAATCCCTACTTCCTGTTGGGAAACGTAGCATGCACTTTCAAAAATATTCCTACGCTCATGAGAGATCTATCTAGGAGATGCATAGCAAAGAAAGGGTGAGAGCATCTTTATACCCTTGAAGATCGCAAAGTGTAAGCGTTTATCAACGTGGTTGATGTAGTCGTACACCTTTCAAGTAACGAAAGTACGGCACCTCCGTGTTCAGCAGATATTCAGCTCGATGACGTCCTCGCCTTCTTGATCCAGCAAGAGGCGCGAAGTAGTAGATGAGTTCCGGCAACACGACAGTGTGGTGACGGTGTTGGTGAAGAACAATCTCTGCGGGGCTTCGCCAAGCACAACGGAAACTATGATGGAGGATAAACTAGAGGGACAGGGTTGCCAGCACATGACTTGGTGTTTCTTGCCGTGTTCCAGGTGCTAGCCCTGCCCTCTATTTATATGTTGAGCCCTGGGGTCGAAACTTGGAGTAAAAGCCCCCTCAAAGTTGGTTTTGCCCGCAAGGAAGAGTCCTTCTTGGACTTCCACGACCAGACGCCACAGTCCTTGGCATCTGGCCCAGACGCCATGGCCCAGGGTCCCCAGCGTTTGGCCCCATGGCCTCCCCAAAACTCCTTTTGCACCGACCTAAAGCCCCCTGGGCTTCACCCCTTGGCCGAACCATATCATCCTATATATCAATCTTTACCTCCGGACCATTCCGGAGCTCCTCGTCATGTTCGTGATCTCATCCGGGACTCCGAACAACATTTGGTCACCAACATACATAACTCATATAAAATTATATCGTCAACGAACGTTAAGCATGCGGACCCTACGGGTTTGAGAACTATGTAGACATGACCGAGACACCTCTCTGGTCAATAACCAATAGCGGAACCTAGATGTCCTTATTGGCTCCTACATATTCTTCGAAGATCTTTATCGGTCGAACCTTTATGACAACATATGTAATTCCCTTTGTCCATCAGTATGTTACTTCACTACTGCAGGATGCTGCTAACGCGACACTACGATCAGAGACCCTTCGACGAAATTGTGTGCGATGCAATAATCGCAAACGGTGGTGTAAAAGAACCGCCAAAAAAGTGCAAAATGTTTGCGATGGCAGAGCCATCAAACACAGTTCACATTTTAGTTGTGTGTGCGATGCAGGGCATACGGTTTCCTAGGTAAACATCTCATGCAATCAAAATATGTGAAATGATATGGCCATCGTCATCTTGTGCTTTTGATCTCCATCTCCAAAGCATCGTCATGATCTCCATCGTCGCTGGCTTGACACCTTGATCTCCACCATAGCGTCGTGGTCGTCTCGCCAACTATTGCTTCTACAACTATCGCTAATGCATAGTGATAAAGTAAAGCAATTACATGGCGTTTGCATTTCATACAATAAAGAGACAACCATAAGGGTCCTGCCGGTTGCCAGTAACTTTTACAAAAAATGATCATATCATACAATAACGTATATCACATCATGTCTTTGACCATATCACATCACAACATGCCTTGCAAAAACAAGTTAGACGTCCTCTACTTTGTTGTTGCAAGTTTTACGTGGCTGCTACGGGCTTCTAGCAAGAACCGTTCTTACCTACGCATCAAAACCACAAAGGTGATTTATCAAGTTTGTTGTTTTAACCTTCAACAAGGACCGGCCGTAGTCAAATTCGATTCAACTAAAGTTGGAGAAACAGACACCCACCGGCCACCTTATGCAAAACTAGTTGCATGTCTGTCGGTGGAACCGGTCTCATGAACGTGCTCATGTAAGGTTGGTCCGGGCCGCTTCATCCAACAATACCGCCGAATCAAAATAATACATTGGTGGTAAGAATAATTCCTTTTGATGTCAGCTAGGACTACGTCGGTATTTCCCCAAAGAGGAAGGGATGATGCAGCACAGCGATGGTAGGTATTTCCTTAAGTGATGAAACCAAGGTTATTGAACCAGTAGGAGAACCAAGCAACACAATGTAAACAGCCCCTGCACAGAAATAACAACCACTCGGAACCCGACGTGTTAAAGGGGTTGTCAATCCCTTTCGGGTAACGGCGCCAGAAATTGGTGCGTGGACAGGAGAAAGCTGTAATAGATTGAATAAATAGATCACAAATAAAATAAAATGCAGCAAAGTATTTTTGTATTTTTGGTTTAATTGATCTGAAAATAAATGCAAAGGAAAAGTAGATCACAAAGGCAAATAATATGAGAAAGAGACCCGGGGTCGTAGGTTTCACTAGTGGCTTCTCTCAAGAAAAATAGCAAACGGTGGGTGAACAAATTACTGTTGGGCAATTGATAGAACTTCAAATAATCATGACGAAATCCAGGCAATGATCGTTACATAGGCATCACGTCCAAGATTAGTAGACCGACTCCTGCCAGCATCTACTACTATTACTCCACACATCGACCGCTATCCAGCCTGCATCTAGTGTATTAAGTTCATGGAGAAATGGAGTAATGCAATAAGAACGATGACATGATGTAGACAAGATCTATCTACGTAGAGATAGACCCCATCATTTTATCCTTAGTAGCAACTATACATACGTGTTGATCCCCTTCTGTCACTGGGATCAAGCACTGTGCGATCGAACCCACTACAAATCACCTCTTCCCATTGCAAGATAAATAGATCAAGCTGGCCAAACAAAACCCAAATATCGGAGAAGAAATACAAGGCTATAAGAGATCATGCATAATAAAAGAGATCAAAGAAACTCAAATACTTTCATGGATATAAAAAGATATAACTGATCATAAACTCAAAGCTCATCAGATCCCAACAAACACACCGCAAAAAGAGTTACATCATATGGATCTCCAAGAGACCATTGTATTGAGAATTCAGCAAGAGAGAGGAAGCCGTCTAGCTACTAACTACGGACCCGAAGGTCTACAAAGAACTACTCACGCATCATCGGAGAGGCACCAATGGAGGTGGTGAACCCCATCCGAGATGGTGTCTAGATTGGATTTGGTGGTTCTGGACTCTGCGGCGCCTGGATCAATATTTCGTCGACTCCCCTAGGGTTTTTGGAATATTGGGGTATTTATAGAGCAAAGAGGCGGTCCGGGGGCCACCCGAGGTGGGAACAACCCACCAGGGCGTGCCTAAGCCTCCTGGCACGCCCTGGTGGGTTGTGCTCTCCTCGGAGAACCCCCCAGGCACAGCCAAGGCCCACTAGGTGTCTCCTAGTCCATAAAAAATCTCTGTAAAGTTCCGTGGCATTTGGACTCCGTTTGGTATTGATTTTCTGCGATGTAAAAAACATGCAAAAAAACAGCAACTGGCACTTGGCACTATGTCAATAGGTTAGTACCAAAAAATGATATAAAATGACTATAAAATGATTATAAAACATCCTTGATTGATAACATAACAGCATGGAACAATCAAAAATAATAGATACATTGGAGACGCATCAATGATCACCGCCCACAACTCTTTGTGTTCTACTCATGCATATCATCTATGCATAGACCTCGCTCGGCTGCCACTGTTGGGAAATGTAGCATGCAATTTTAGAAATATTCCTACGCTCATGCGAGATCTATCTAGGAGATGCATAGCAACGAGAGGGCGAGAGCATCTTCATACCCTTGAAGATCGCAAAGCGGAAGCGTTTATCAACGCGGTTGATGTAGTCATACACCTTCATGATCTGTCCCGATCAAGTACCGAAAGTACGGCACCTCCGCGTTCAGCTCGATGATGTCCTCACCTTCTTGATCCAGCAAGAGGGGCGAAGTAGTAGATGAGTTCCGGCAGCACGACGGTGTGCTGACGATGTTGGTGAAGAACAATCTCCGCAGGGCTTCGCCAAGCACAACGAAAACTATGACGGAGGATAAACTAGAGGGACGGGGTTGCCGATGCACGGCTTGGTGTTTCTTGATGTGTTCCGGGAGCTAGCCCTGCCCCTCTATTTATATGTTGAGCCCTGGGGGTCAAAACTTGGAGTAAAAGCCTCCTCAAAGTCGGTTTTGCCCGCAAGGAAGAGTCCTTCTAGGACTTCTAGGACCAGACGCCACAGTCCTTGGCGTATGGCCCAGAGGCCATGGGCCTCGGCGTCTGGCCCAGGGCCAGACACCAGGGTCCCCGGTGTTTGGCCCCCTGGCCTCCGCAAAACTCCTTTTGCACCGACCCAAAGCCCCGAGGAATTCACCCCTTGGCCGAACCATATCATCGTATATATCAATCTTTACCTCCGGACCATTCCGGAGCTCCTTGTCATGTATGTGATCTCATCCGGGACACCAAACAACATTCGGTCACCAACATACATAAATCATATAAAACTATATTGTCAATGAACGTTAAGCGTGCAGACCCTATGGGTTCGAGAACTATGTAGACATGACCGAGACACCTCTTTGATCAATAACCAATAGCGGAACCTGGATGCCCATATTGGCTCCTACATATTCTACGAAGATCTTTATCGGTCGAACCTTTATGACAACATACGTAATTCCCTTTGTCCATCGGTATGTCACTTGCCCGAGATTAGATCGTCGGTATCTTCATACCTAGTTCAATATCGTTATCGGCAAGTCTCTTTACTTGTTCTATAATACATCACCTTGTGACTAACTCATTTGTCACTTTGCTTGCAAGGCTTCTTATGGTGTGCACTACTGAGAGGGCCCAGAGATACCTCTTCGATACTCGGAGTGACAAATCCTAATCTCGATTCACGCCAACCAAAAAAAACACCTTCAGAGATACATGTAGAGCATATTTATAATCACCCAGTTACATTGTGACGTTTGATAGCACACAAGGTATTCCTCCGATATTCGGGAGTTGCATGATCTCATAGTCGAAGGAATATGTATTTGACATGAAGAAAGCAATAGCAATAAAACTGAACGATCATAATGCTAAGCTAACGAATGGGTCTTGTCCATCACATCATTCTCCTAATGATGTGATCCCGTTATCAAATGACAACTCATGTCCATGGTTAGGAAACCTTAACCATCTTTGATCAATGAGCTAGTCAAGTAGAGGCTCACTAGGGACACAGTGTTTGTCTATGTATTCACACATGTATTTAGGTTTCTGATCAACACAATTCTAGCATGAATAATAAACATTTATTGTTAATAAGGAAATATAAAATAACAACTTTATTATTGCCTCTAGGGCATATTTCCTTCACTTCCCTCTGCTAAGGGCCTATCTATTTACTTTTGTTGATGAGTCATCATCCTCTTATAAAAAGTACCAGTTAGAAAGCACCACTGTCATTTGTATGCTTTGTTATTAATTGATATTGAGTATGAGTGTGACTGGATCTCTTTTTCCATGAATTATAATGTCTAGTCAGTCCTTGATCTTCAGGCGTGCTCTACCTTTATATTTTGCGGTCTTTGAAAGGCTAGCGAGATACCATTATATCATGTTGTATCGTGATTGTTTCTTAAAAGTGTTGTCATCTGAGATTTATTACTATTGCTCGCTAGTTGATTGTGCCATTGATATGAGTAAATGTGGGACCTAAATGTTATTGTGAATATGGTTAGTTCATAATCTTTGCTGAAACCCTAAATGCTAGCTATACATATTTGCAACAACAAGATCAAATAGAGTTTGTAGAAGTTTTTCTTTGTCACGTTCAGTTTGTTAACTGAATTGCTTGAGGACAAGCAATGGGTTAAGCTTGGGGGAGTTGATACGTCTCCATCTTATCTACTTTTCCAAACTCTTTTGCCCTTGTTTTGGACTCTAATTTGCATGATTTGAATGGAACTAACCCAGACTGATGATGTTTTCAGCAGAATTGGCATGGTGTTATTTTTGTGTAGAAATAAAAGTACTCAAACTGACCTGAAAATTTACGGAGAATATTTTTGGAATATATAAAAACTAGTGGAGCAAGAATTATCTAGAGGGGGTCTGCCCACTACTAGGAAAAAGCTTATACACAGAATCTTAGCAGTAGCGCAGGACAGCAACGGGCACTACTACCAATTAGCAGTAGCGCGGGCCATAAACAGACGCTACTGCTACCAACTTAGCAGTAGCGCGGCCCGGTCGAACTGCACTACTACTACAATTGACCGACTGTTCCCACCACGCTAGGTTTAGTAGTAGCGAGCCCACGTTAACCGCGCTACTGCTAATGCAATAGTAGTACCGTGCTTTTTTGCAAGTTGCTACTGCTAATTCTGAAACTGGCCACATGGCGGGCCCTGCTTAGCAGCAGCGCGTGCCCCGAAAGCACGCTACTGCTATCTTATTAGCAGTAGCGCGGTTTACGACCAGTGCTACTACTAAGTCGCAGAATATACCACCTTTTTCACTTCCCCTCCCCCTCCCCCATCCTCTCTTCCTCACTTTCCCCTACCTCCCACCTCCTCTCTCCCTCACTTTGCTTCTTCCTCACTACTTCTCCCCCACTACTCTCCTTCTTCTACCTACCTTTCCCTCTCTTTATTACTCCTAGCTAACTACACCACCTCCATTAATGCATCTCCTTTCTCTTTTTCCTTCCCCCTCCACTAGTTGAAGTTGTCTCCTCCCAAATTAGCTAGCTAGGTAGGTGTAGCATTTAGTGAAGTGACCTATGTACCCCCTAACTAGATCTAGCTTTGTCAAGAAGAGCTTTGTCCACTATTGATCTCCCTACTATATACACGTACATCATCATCTCCACCGATCTCGAGATCGGTGATTAAAAATTCATGCTTTTGCAAGAATGGAAATATGTGTATGTCTGTGTGATATGACATAATTAATCGGGCGATATGATGGAAATTGTGTGTGTGGCATGAGTTGACGCCGAATTGTGCACATGAGTTGCCTATGTTTTGCCGAAATGTCGATTTAGTTCCGTATTGGCGACTTCCGGGCAAACTCTAGATCTATATGCCCTATTTTTAGGGAAGGTGATGCCGAATTTTTGTATGACTTTGATGCATGCATGCATTTTTATAATCAGTTTGTTTATTATTACTATGCAGGCATTCATGATGGTCAGTGGAACGATGGTGGATAGGTGGTTGCGGTCGGCGATGCAGGACATGAAAGAAAATAACCTGACAGAGGTTTTATGTCCGTGTCGAAGATGCAAAGAAATAGTTTGGCTCGACCCCTATGACGATGGTCGTGTCGAAGCGCACCTGCTCATGACTGGTTTCATGGATGGCTATACTCGATGGATAATTGAAGATGAGGATGATGATGTTGAGGACGCCGATGGTGTAGGCAATGACGACACGGGGCAAGACGAAGAGATGATTGATAATGGCGGCGGGGAAGAGGCCGGACATGCCGGCGGAGAAGGGGATGGACATGGCGGAGGAGAAGGGTCTGGACATGGCGGTAGAGAGAACGTGGACTCCGAAGCCGCTACTGAAGGTATGGAAGACGAGGTCTGTGTTCTGGGACTTGGAGTACTGGCACAAACTCGACACACCTCATTGCCTTGATCAAATGCATATCTATAAGAATGTCCTTGAGAGCTTGCTCGCGACACTGATGAACATGCCGAATAAGACCAAGGATGGGCTGAAGGCAAGAAAAGACTTGAAAGATTTGAAAATGAGGGAAGATCTACACATGCCGCCCCGTAAAAAGTCAGACGAGACAGAGACGGAGACAGAGGCGCGGGAGAAGAAGGGCAAAAAAGTAAAGGAAGAGGATTATTGCCAATCTTCTTGCTTCACCTTAAGTCCGGCTGAGATCGATCAATTCTTTAAGTGCCTTACCGGAGTCAAAGTTAGTTCCGGTTACTGTGACAAGATAAGCAGATATCTAGACACGAACAAGAAAAGGTTCAGCGAGATGAACTCCCATGACTGCCATGTGATGATGACGCAGATACTACATGTTGCCCTTAGAGGGATAATGGACAAGCACGTCCATGACATGCTTATTGGTCTCAGCAACTTTTTCGACGTCATCTCTCGAAAGTCGATCAGTGTGAAGCAGTTTCGAAGGCTACAGGAAGAGATCGTTGTGATACTAAATGAGCTTGAGATGTACTTCCCGCCCGCGTTCTTTGACGTCATGGTGCATCTGTGTGTCCATGTTGTGGATGACATAATATACCTGGGCCGTTATTCCTGCACAACATGATGTCATTTGAGAGGATGAATGGAGTCATCAAAGGATTTGTTCGTAACATGTCCCGTCCGGATGGAAGCATCATCCAGGGCTATCTGACACAAGAGTGCATCTCTTTCTGCTAGAATTTTCTATATGGCGCAGACCAGCCGCCTGGTGTTGGTGTTGCTTTGCCTGTTGACAAGCACGATGGGAGGCTCGAAGGAGAAGGTCACTCCAATGGTCACAGGGAACTCCACGTGGCATACTCTGATCGACGCAACGACTTTGACAGAGCAAACTTGGTAGTGCTACAACACCTAGACGAGGTAGATCCTTTCGTGGCACTGCACAAAGAAATTATCGCAAAGAAGTATCATGACCGCGGGGTATGCAGGATAGACGCCAAAGTTACTAGAGAGCACAACTCCACTTTCCTGCATTGGTTCAAAGAGCATATTATTGCTAATCCCCCGGAAGAGGGCTCTAAGGACGGATTGCTCCTATATGCCTTAGCTCATGGCCCCTCGACCAACCTCGTCACCTATCAGACATACGATATCAACGGATACACGTTCTACACGGAGGCCAAGGATATGGATAGTGATGATCAATTCAGGGGTGAGGATGGAATGCATGACCGGCAGCGACAACAGCGCAACTGAGAGATTTTACGGAAGGGTTGAGGAGATCTGGGAGCTTGACTACTCTGGACTGCACAATGCGACGATGTTCTGTGTGAGATGGGCTAAGAATTTCGAAAGAGAAAACCGGTATTTCACTACCATGACTATACCCGACGCCAAGAGCGCTACCGTGAACACTACCGCAAAAAACGAGCCATGGGTACATGCTAAGCACGTGACACAATGCTTCTTCATAACCGACCCGTGCAATCCCAGCTGTGTTGTCGTGAGGAGAGGCAAAAGGAACATCATTGGAATGGATGGAGTCGCCAACGGGGAAGACTACGACCAGTACGGGAACCCAATGAGGGAAGATGACGACGACGATGAAGTATATGTCAAAAGAAGAATCAATATTACATTACCTAAGAAAGATCGTGCTCCATGGAAAAGGAAAAGTCACAACGAGGGGCTCAATTATTCTTCAACGAATAAGAAGGGAAAGAAGCTCACTCAAAAATGAAAACGTCAACGCTGAGGAACCGTTATCGGTCAAATGATGTAATATATATGTTCCTATTTTGTGTACACACTTAACCGTTATGCATGGGTCAAATGATGTAATATATATGTTCCTATTTTGTATACACATACTTAACCGTCAAATGATTCAATTGAAGGAAATATGCCCTAGAGGCAATAATAAAGTTATTATTTATTTACATATATCATGATAAAAGTTTACTATTCATGCTAAAATTGTATTAACCGAAAACTGATACATGTGTCAATATATAGACAAACAGAGTGTCACTAGTATGCCTCTACTTGACTAGCTCGTTGATCAAATATGGTTATGTTTCCTAGCCATAGACAAAGAGTTGTCATTTTATTAACGGGATCACATCATTAGGAGAATGATGTTATTGAATTGACCCATTCCGTTAGCTTAGCACTTGATCGTTTAGTATGTTGCTATTTCTTTCTTCATGACTTATACATGTTCCTATGACTATGAGATTATGCAAATCCCGTTTTCCGGAGGAACACTTTGTGTGCTACCAAACGTCACAACGTAAATGGGTGATTATAAAGATGCTCTACAAGTGTCTTCGAAGGTACTTGTTGGGTTGGCGTATTTCAAGATTAGGATTTGTCACTCCGATTGTCGGAGAGGTATCTCTGGGCCCACACGGTAATACACATCACTTAAGCCTTGCAAGCATTGCAACTAATGAGTTAGTTGTGGGATGATGTATTATGGAACGAGTAAAGAGACTTGTCGGTAACGAGATTGAACTAGGTATTGAGATACCGACGATCGAATCTCGGGCAAGTAACATACCGATGACAAAGGGAACAACGTATGTTGTTGTGCGGTTTGACCGATAAAGATCTTCGTAGAATATGTAGGGGCCAATATGAGCATCCAGGTTCCGCTATTGGTTATTGACCGGAGACGTGTCTCGGTCATGTCTACATAGTTCTTGAACCCGTAGGGTCCGCACGCTTAAAGTTCGATGATGATTATATTATGAATTTATGTGTTTTGATGTACCAAAGGTAGTTCGGAGTCCCGGATGTGATCATGGACATGACAAGGAGTCTCGAAATGGTCGAGACGTAAAGATCGATATATTGGCCGACTATATTTGGATACCGGAATGGTTCCGGGTGAGATCGGGATAATACCGGAGCACCGGAAGGTTATCTGAACCCCCGGGAGGTATATGGGCCTTAATGGGCTTTAGTGGAAAGGAGGGGAAATGATCAAGGGAGGGGGCGCCCCCCCAAGCCCAATCCGAATTGGGAGGGGGGCCGGCCCCCCCTTTCCTTCCTCCCTCCTTCCTCTTCCTTCCCTCTCCCTCTCCAAATAGGAAGAGGAGGAGTCCTACTCCCACCGGGAGTAGGACTCCCCCCTTGGGCGCGCCTCCTCCCCTTGGCTGGCCCTCTCCTCCCCCCTTTATATACGGAGGAGAGGGGCACCCCATAGACACAACAATTAATGTCTTGGATCTTTTAGCCGTGTGCGGTGCCCCTCTCCACCATAGTCCACCTCGATAATATCATAGCGGTGCTTAGGCGAAGCCCTGCGATGGTAGGACATGAACATCGTCACCACGCCGTCGTGTTGACGGAACTCTCCCTGAAAGCTCGGCTGGATCGGAGTTCAAAGGACATCGTCAAGTTGAACATGTGCAGAACTTGGAGGTGTCGTGCATTCGGTACTTGATCGGTCGGATCGTGAAGACGTACGACTACATCAACCGTGTTGTGCTAACGCTTCTGCTTTCGGTCTACGAGGGTACGTGGACACACTCTCCCCTCTCGTTGCTATGCATCACCATGATCTTGCTTGTGCGTAGGAATTTTTTTGAAATTACTACGTTCCCCAACAGTGGCATCCGAGCCTGGTTTTATGCGTTGATGTTATATGCACGAGTAGAACACAAATGAGTTGTGGGCAATACAAGTCATACTGCTTACCAGCATGTCATACTTTGGTTCGGCGGTATTGTTGGATGAAGCGGCCCGGACCGACATTACGCGTACGCTTACGCGAGACTGGTTCTACCGACGTGCTTTGCACACAGGTGGCTGGCAGGTGTCAGTTTCTCCAACTTTAGTTGAACCGAGTGTGGCTACGCCCGGTCCTTGAGAAGGTTAAAACAACATTAACTTGACGAACTATCGTTGTGGTTTTGATGCGTAGGTAAGAACGGTTCTTGCTCAGCCCATAGCAGCCACGTAAAACTTGCAACAACAAAGTAGAGGACGTCTAACTTGTTTTTGCAGGGCATGTTGTGATGTCATATGGTTAATACATGGTGTTATATTTTATTGTATGAGATGATCATGTTTTGTAACCGAGTTATCGGCAACTGGCAGGAGCCATATGGTTGTCGCTTTATTGTATGCAATGCAATCGCCCTGTAATTGATTTACTTTATCAATAAGCGGTAGCGGTAGTCGTAGAAGCAATAGTTGGCGAGAGAACAACGATGCTACAATGGAGATCAAGGTGTCGCGCCGGTGACAATGGTGATCATGACGGTGCTTCGGAGATGGAGATCACAAGCACAAGATGATGATGGCCATATCATATCACTTATATTGATTGCATGTGATGTTTATCTTTTATGCATCTTATTTTGCTTTGATTGACGATAGCATTATAAGATGATCTCTCACTAAATTTCAAGATAAAAGTGTTCTCCCTGAGTATGCACCGTTGCCAAAGTTCGTCGTGCCCAGACACCACGTGATGATCGGGTGTGATAAGCTCCACGTCCATCTACAACGGGTGCAAGCCAGTTTTGCACACGCAGAATACTCAGGTTAAGCTTGACGAGCCTAGCATATGCAGATATGGCCTCGGAACACTGAGACCGAAAGGTCGAGCGTGAATCATATAGTAGATATGATCAACATAGTGATGTTCACCATTGAAAACTACTCCATTTCACGTGATGATCGGTTATGGTTTAGTTGATTTGGATCACGTGATCACTTAGATGATTAGAGGGATGTCTATCTAAGTGGGAGTTCTTAAGTAATATGATTAATTGAACTTAAATTTATCATGAACTTAGTACCTGATAGTATTTTGCATGTCTATGTTTGTTGTAGATAGATGGCTCGTGCTGTTGTTCCGTTGAATTTTAATGCGTTCCTTGAGAAAGCAAAGTTGAAAGATGATGGTAGCAATTACACGGACTGGGTCCGTAACTTGAGGATTATCCGCATTGCTGCACAGAAGAATTACATCCTGGAAGCACCGCTAGGTGCCAAACCTGCTGCAGGAGCAACACCAGATGTTATGAACGTCTGGCAGAGAAAAGCTGATGACTACTCGATAGTTCAGTGTGCCATGGTTTTCGGCTTAGAACCGGGACTTCAACGATGTTTTGAGCGTCATGGAGCATATGAGATGTTCCAGGAGTTGAAGTTAATATTTCAAGCAAATGCCCGGATTGAGAGATATGAAGTCTCCAATAAGTTTTACAGCTGCAAGATGGAGGAGAATAGTTCTGTCAGTGAGCATATACTCAGAATGTCTGGGTATAACAATCACTTGATTCAACTGGTGGTTAATCTTCCGGATGATAGCGTCATTGACGGAATTCTTCAATCACTACCACCAAGCTACAAGAGCTTCGTGATGAACTATAACATGCAAGGGATGGATAAGACAATTCCCGAGCTCTTCGCAATGCTAAAGGCTGCGGAGGTAGAAATCAAGAAGGAGCATCAAGTGTTGATGGTCAATAAGACCACCAGTTTCAAGAAAAAGGGCAAAGGGAAGAAGAAGGGGAACTTTAAGAAGAACAGCAAACAAGTTGCTGCTCAAGAGAAGAAACTCAAGTCTGGTCACTGGAAGCGGAACTGCCCCAAGTATTTGGCGGATAAGAAGGATGGCAAGGTGAACAAAGGTATATGTGATATACATGTTATTGATGTGTACCTTACCAGAGCTCGCAGTAGCAACTGGGTATTTGATACTGGTTCTGTTGCTAATATTTGCAACTCAAAACAGGGACTACGGATTAAGCGAACACTGGCTAAGGACGAGGTGACGATGCGCGTGGGAAATGGTTCCAAAGTCGATGTGATCGCCGTCGGCACGCTACCTCTACATCTACCTTCGGGATTAGTTTTAGACCTAAATAATTGTTATTTGGTGCCAGTGTTGAGTGTAAGTGCATCTAGTGCCACCCCTAGTTGGTTTTGGAGTATTGACGACAAACCTGGTTGAGGGACTAATGTGTTTGTGAGAATTGCAGGATAACACAGGTAGAAGTCCCTCATTGATTCGGTTTTCCTACCAGAGATGACCCCTAAAAATGTATGAAGACATTGAAGTCAAAGGTGGTATGTGAAGACATTCACATTGAATACTATGATAAGAGAAGACATCGCGTGAAGACTATGAAGCGCGAAGACTTAGTTGTTTCGTTATTTCGTTTTCTTCTTTGTTGAGTCATAGGAACCACCGTACTGTTAAGTGGGGTCCAAGTGAACCAGTCAGAATGACTGAAGTGATGCTTAACCAAAATCCTATGTCTTCAAGCGAAGACAATGAGAGCAAATCTTATCCAAAGTTGGATAAGTCAGCTTTGCTTGTAGCCCAAGTAAAGTTGTCGTGTGTGTTTGAAATCTGACCGTTGGAACACGTGTCAGTTCCTTAGTGACCCAGGGTCATTTCGGACAAATTAGGTCGGGTTGCCTAGTGGCTATAAATAGCCCACCCCCTACAACCATAAATGGTTGGCTGCTCAGAGTGAGTATACAGCTTTTGTCGTTTGAGAGCAACCCACCTCGAAGCCTTTGAGAGAGAATTCCTTGCGAGGACAAAGCCCTAAACACCCAGAGCCAAAGAGTGTTAGGCATCACTGAAGTCTTCCTGTCTGTGTGATCTAAAGACTTATTACACTTGAGGACTGTGAATCCTCCAGCCGGTTAGGCGTCGTGTTCTGAGCATCCAAGAGTCATTGTGGATCGCCGGTGAACGAAGTCTGTGAAGGTTTGGAAGTCTACCTTGAAGACTTACCAGAGTGATTGGGCGAGGACTGGGTGTCCTTAGCTCAAGGGGAATAAGGTGAAGACGCGATCTTCTGAGTTGAATCTCAGCCTCCCTAACCAGACGTATAGTTGTCACAGCAACTGGAATTGGTCCAACAAATCATTGTCTTCAACGAGCCACTAGTTCTATCCTTCCCATCTCTTGATTTGCAGATTGGTCCTTGTGAAGTCATTGCCTGTTTGCAATATTTATTTGTCTTCACTGTGTGACTGCTTGTTCTGATTGGTTTCATACTATCTTCCATCCTGATCTATACTGCCTAGCTGCTATTAGTCTTTGTGCTTTCATTTCATTGAATACTTGACTATGGCTTGCTTAGTGTAGTCTACCTTCCGCTGCATGGTAATAGGTTTATTTCTATAGTTTGTCTTCGAAACTTCCATGTTTTGAGGACTTTCATAAAAATCGCCTATTCACCCCCCCCCCCTCTATTCGATCACTAGCACTTTCAATTGGTATCAGAGTAAGGTACTCCCTTGTTCTGTGTGATTCGGTTTAACCACCTGGAGTTTTAGCTATGTTGACTGCAGGGATAATCAAAGTCTCCGTTGTGTGCCCAGTCTTCGATGGAACTGAATATCCCTACTGGAAGAATAAGATGCGCATGCATCTGGAAGCCATTGATGTCGACCTCTGGTATGTCGTCAAGAATGGCATCCCCAAGGCTGGTGAATGTGTCACCGCTGCTGATGTCAAGAAGTTCGTTCAACTAGATTCCACTGCCAAGAACATCATCTGTGGTCATCTGACCAAAGGACAGTATGGCCGTGTGAGTGCTCTGGAAACATCCAAGCTAGTCTGGGATTGGCTCTCCAAGGTCAACGAAGGCGTCTCAACCCAGAGAGATCAAAGAATCAGTGTCCTTCGCAACCTCTTCAACCGCTTCAAGAGAAACGACAATGAGAATGTTCAGCTCGCGTTTGATCGACTCACTGACATCACAAATGAGCTTCAAGCCCTCGGCGCTACTGAGATCACCAAGCATGAAGTCGTCAAGACACTCTTGAGATCACTTGACAGCTCATTTGACACCCTAGCCCTGATGATTCAAGAATGCCCTGACTTCAAGACACTCGATCTGTCTGACATACTTGAAAGGCTCAACACACATGAGTTTCAGCTTTCTGAGAAAAGAGACATCTACGGTCCCAACTATGGGCGAACTCGTGCTTTGAAGGCAAAAGCTGTTTTCTCATCTGAAGAAGAATCTGATTGCAGTTCTGATGATCCTGAAGACATTGGAAAGGAGCTTGTTATGCTTGTGAAGAAGTTCCAGAAATTCACCAAGAAGAAAGGCTTCAGAAAGTCCTCACGATCTAGCTCAAGTAATGATGAAGCTTCTTCTCATGACTACAAGAAGAGAACATGCCACAAGTGCAAGAAACCTGGTCACTACATCTCTGAGTGTCTGCAGTGGGACAATGAGAACAAGAAGAAGAAGAAGAAGAAGAAGAAGAAGAAGAAGAAGAAGAGCAAGGAATATGATTCTGACGACAAGAAGACACAAGAAGAGCTCATCTAGCAAGGCTCGTGCGTTTGTTGGCAAGGAAATGGATTTAGAGGAGGAGTCTGCTTCTGAGGAGGCGGAGGTGGAGTCTGAGGAGGAGTCCGATTCTGGCGTTGCAAGTCTGGATACAGCCTACGTTGCCAAGTCCATCTTCAACATTAAAGACAATGACTTCATCACCGACGCCGATGCTAATGACAAGGACAACTCCGCTCCCACCTACTGCTTCATGCCACGCGGTGCCAAGGTAAACTCATGCACTACTCACTATCAAACATCCAGTGAAGATGACTCTGATTGTGGTTCCAAACCCAGCTACAAAACACTTGCTAAAATTGCAACTGAACAACAGAAAGCTATGGAACATATTCAAAAATAGTTAGACAAAAGCGATGACCTGTTAGACGCTGAAATGACTCGATCTCAGTCCTTAATTGAAGACATAAAAATCTTCATGTTAAGTATGAGGAACTTGAAAGTCGTCATGAAATGCTCTCAACAACTCATGAAAAGCTTTCCTATGATTATCTTCAAAGGAAGCAAGATCTTGAGAAATTGAGAGCGGCTCATGAAGATCTTCAAAAGGAAAACAAGTCGCTTCGCGCCAAACAGATCAGTTCCGCTCAGGAAGGATTTGAACCACCATGTCTTAAATGCATTGAGCGTGACAATGCTACTTCTGTTGCTGGATGTTCCACTGCTGCTACTGTTGCAATATCTTCAACTGTTGATGTGGTAATTAACCCCTCTGTTGAGGATGCCACTGCTATTGCTGATGAAAATGCTAAGTTGAAGACATTGCTTGAAACAAGGATGTACAAAAGTCTCAAAGGACATCAGACACTATGTGATGTCCTCAAAAGACAGATCCTGAACCGAAACCCTAGGAAAGAGGGTGTTGGGTTCGAAAGGAAAATGAATGCTGATGGCTCTTACTGGAAACCTGAGCAGTACCCCAAAACCACATGGGTTGCTGCAAAGGAACCTTCAGTGGATCCATCCACCCTATCTGGCTTCACTTGTGCTAATCCCATTGTTATTGATGAATCCTTTGATGCAAACTATAAACTATTTAAGAATCAGAATGGTGAAGTGTTTGCCAGGTATATTGGTACTAACTTTAGGTATGGGCCACCTATGAAGAAGGTCTGGGTGCCGAAAAAGTGTCTGGAAAATCTTCCTGTGTATGTCGTCATGACACCACAAGTCAAGAAGATAAACCCCAGACCACGGGCTTCATATGGTCCAAAGGCTTCATACAGACAGAGGACTCACCTGAGTCGCACTAACGCAAATGTTTTGTAGGGAAACCATACTCAGGCCTATGAATATGAGCGCGTTTCATCAAGCCGCCATGTTCATAAGACCAAGAACTACTTTGCTTATTCTTATGAGTACTATTGTCCACCTTCAAGACTATTTGCTAGGGCTCCAAAGCCAAAGTTCTCAGATGCTGCACTTAGACTCATTGCTTCGAAGCCACCCTTGAAGATGTGGGTGGCTAAGAAAGCTTAACTCTCTTTTGCAGGGAAGGGTCTCCAGCCGAAAATCAAATGCGTCTGAAGCTATTGCTGGGGACCTTAAACATCTTGTAGGGCGCAAGATCAAATTCCCAAATGGTCTTATTATGCATTTTGTTCCTGAGTCGCTTGCTACTTGCCCTATCAGTCCTAACCTCGATCTAAGCTTTCATAATCCACTTGCTCGTCAAATGCTTATGCTTCACAATTCTCTTCGTGAAGCCTATCCCCCTAACTGCACTGTAGGGTATGACACCAGCTGCTTCAGAATGGATTATTGATAGTGGATGTACTAATCACATGACTGGCAAGCGAAGTCTTCTCATGGACTCAACCTTACGTCCATCTGACAAGAGTCACATCACATTTGCTGATACTGGTAAAAGCAAGGTATTGGGTCTAGGTAGAGTTGCAACTCAAGGGATCAGCACATGGATAAAGTGATGCTTGTTGAATCCCTTGGTTTCAACTTAATGTCTGTCTCAATGCTTTGCGATTTAAACATGATTGTGATGTTTGGAAAATATCATTGCCTTGTTCTAATGGAATCTGACAAATCTCTAGTCTTTGAAGGGTATCGGAAAGATGATTTGTACATGGTAGATTTCTCAGCAGGACCACAGCTTGTCGTATGTCTTCTTGCAAAAGCTTCAGAATGCTGGCTCTGGCATCAGAGGCTAGGGCATGCTGGCATGAGGAACTTGCACACTCTTGCAAAGAAGAAGCATATCATAGGCATCGAGGGCGTCAAGTTCAAGAAGGATCACTTATGCGGTGCCTGCGAAGCTGGAAAGATGACGAGGGCCAAGCATCCCTCGAAGACAATCATGACAACGACTCAACCCTTCGAACTGCTACACATGGACCTCTTCGGTCCCACTCACTACTCAACTCTTACTACTACTACTTGTCTCTATGGCTTCGTCATTATTGATGATTATTCAAGATATACATGGGTACATATAATCCTCTACAAGACTGAAGTGCAGGATGTCTTCAGACACTTCGCCAATCGAGCCATGAACAACTATGGCGTCAAGATCAAGCACATTAGAAGTGACAATGGCACTGAATTCAAGAACACCGGCCTCGACACTTATCTTGATACTTTGGGCATCACTCATGAATTCTCAACTTCGTACACGCCGCAGCAGAATGGCGTTGTGGAACGCAAGAACATAACACTTATTGAGATGGCCCGGACGATGCTCGATGACTACAAGACTCCAAGAAAGTTCTGGCCTGAAGCCATTGATACTGCATGCCATATCATCAACCGTGTTTATCTTCACAAGCTTCTGAACAAAATATCCTATGAGCTCCTCACTGATAAGAAGCCAAATGTCAGTTACTTCAGAGTATTTGGTGCCAGGTGCTGGATCAAGGATCCACATCACACTTCAAAATTTGCACCGAAAGCACATGAAGGTTTTATGCTTGGATACGGAAAGGACTCGCACTCCTACAGATTCTTCAACCTCTTTCACTATAAAGTGGTTGAAACTATGGATGTGCGGTTCGATGAGACTAACGGCTCGCAAAGAGAGCACCTGCCAAATGTGTTAGATGAAGTTCTATCCAGTGAATCCATCAAGCTTATGGGAACTGGAGAAATCATATCGTCTGAAGCACAGCCTGAAGAGGAACTCATCATCTCTGCACCTGATCAACCTGAAGACAATGCTCAGCCTGAAGACAATCCTTCTAACGATGACAATGATCAGCAAGAGCAAAATCTTCGTCCTGCTCATCCTCATGATGCAAATGAAGTACAGGTTGAGAGAATAATTGATAGCATCAATGCACCTGGTCCACTCACTCGTTCAAGGGCAACACAACTAGCAAATTTCTATGGGCACTTTGCATTCGTCTCAATATCTGAACCCAAGAAAGTTGATGAAGCCTTCATGGAACCTGAATGGATTCAAGCTATGCAAGAAGAGCTTCAACAATTTGAGCTGAATAATGTATGGGAACTGGTCAAGCGTCCTGATCCTCGTAAGCACAATATCATAGGCACTAAATGGATATATCGCAACAAGCAAGATGAGCATGGTCAAGTTGTCAGAAACAAAGCTCGTCTCGTTGCTCAAGGATACACTCAAGTTGAAGGAATTGACTTTGATGAAACATTTGCTCCTGTGGTTAGGCTTGAATTTATACGCATACTGCTAGCCTATGCAAATTATCATAACACCCTTCTGTATCAAATGGATGTGAATAGTGCTTTTCTCAATGGCAAGATTGAAGAAGAAGTGTATGTTGCACAACCGCCTGGCTTTGAAAATCCAAAACATCCTGACATGGTGTATAAGCTCAACAAGGCACTGTATGGCCTCAAACAAGCCCCTCGTGCTTGGTATGACACACTCAAAGACTTCCTGAAGAGCAAAGGCTTCAAACCTGGTTCCCTAGATCCCACACTCTTCACGAAGACATATGGTGGTGAACTGTTTGTGTGCCAAATATATGTGGATGACATTATCTTCGGCTGCACTAATCAGAAATACAGTGATGAGTTTGGATACATGATGCAAGAGCAATATCAGATGTCCATGATGGGAGAGTTCAAGTTCTTCCTTGGTCTTCAAATACGATAGCAACGCAACGACATCTTCATATCTCAAGAGAAATACCTCAAAGATTGCCTGAAGAAGTTTGGAATGCAAGACTCCAAAGGTTACACGACGCCAATGCCAGCTAAACACCATCTGGGTCCCGACGACAATGGTAAAGAGTTTGATCAAAAGGTATGCCGCTCCATGATTGGTTCTTTGCTTTATTTATGCGCATCTAGGCCAGATATCATGCTTAGTGTTTGCATGTGTGCCTGATTCCAAGTGGCACCAAAAGAATCGCATCACTTAGCTGTGAAGCGAATTCTTCGATATTTGGCTCACACCCCAACACTAGGATTATGGTATCCAAAGGGCTCAGAGTTTGATCTAGTTGGATTGTCAGATGCTGATTATGCTGGTGACAAGGTGGATCGCAAGTCTACATCAGGCACATGTCACTTTCTGAGACGATCACTTGTATGTTGGTCTTCAAAGAAGCAGAACTGTGTATCTCTCTCCACTGCTGAATCTGAATACATTGCTGCTGGATCTTGCTGCGCTCAGCTTCTATGGATGAAGCAAACACTCAAAGACTATGGCATTCATCTGAAGCAAGTGCCACTCTACTGCAACAACGAAAGCGCCATCAAGATTGCTAATAACCTAGTTCAGCACTCGAAGACAAATCACATTGAAATTCGTCATCACTTTCTCAGAGATCATGTTATGAAGGAAGATATTGATATCATACACGTCAACACTGAAGAGCAACTGGCAGATATCTCCACAAAGCCCTTGGATGAGAAAAGGTTTTGCAAGTTACGGTGTGAGCTAAATATCTTGGAATCCTCAAATGTCCTGTGATCAGGCACACATCCTAACACTTATGCATGTTGATGACTTAGATGTGCAACACACGAAGTAAAGTATGTCTTCAATCAATGAAGACTTACATTCTGAGTGTGAATATATTAACATGAAATTTGACTTCGGAGCGCCACGATAATTGTGCGTCGTGTCTGGGTCTAATACTTCCTAAACGGTGGGTAACGCCACCACCAAATTCTTCCCTTAGAAGTGTTTTTCTCATGGCGTTACATTTGCAAAGTCTTGGCATTTTGTTTGTCTTCAATATTAACATGGCCTCATGTTTATCTTCGATGTACTGATTTAGTTTCTGTCCTCTACAGCATTCACTTATAGCTATGTCTTCACGTTGAATCTTTTGAACTAAGTGAATGTGATCGGACCCTAACCTTTCTATGCTCCTATCACAAGTCTATCTATCCAAATCATATGTGTTGACATGGATTTTGACCAAGATAAAATGAAATCCATAAACCACATAAAATATAAAGACAAAACGGCAAAATCTGTTTTACAATGAAAAATAATTAATTATAATTAACCACTCGAATTGATGACTAAAAATAGGCATATGATTTATTTTCAAATGTCAATTATGCATGCATTAAGCCGACAATTATAAAATATGACAAAACAAATAAACAGCCATCAAGTTTTCTCCTATAGAAAAAATGGAGGACACACGGTTCGTATGTACGCGCACCGTCACGGACGAATAATGATCTAAAATTTCACCGTCAAAGACAACATTAATATTGTTAGAGCATGGATCGTGCAGTGTGTTCCTCCATCAAATATCATATCATATTAACCAAATGTATACAGAATATAATTAAAGAAAATATTTGTATCAATTAAATTTAGCTAGCACGTTGCTTGCATATGTGCTAATGCATGCAGGCTAAGCGAGCGTACATGCATGGCATCTGTATATATCATGGCCCATATAGCCCCACTCTAGCTAACTTTTCCAAAGTCATGCGTACATGTATTTGACCCTAAGTAAAGAATTAGAGCAGAAGCCCACATGTTAACAGAACATGGCCTAATTAATCCCGCAATGATGGGACGTTGCCGGTTGATTAACAATTAAACAAATGAAAAGAAAAAGGGAGCAGCCCCACTCCCATGCACGATCTCACACGATCTCACGATCAGGACGTGGATGGGCGTGCGCGCGTGCGGCCGGAGCCTGCACTGCGCTCCTCCGCTTCATATAAATACATGGCCGCTCGGGCTGCTATGGGGTCTTTTCAATCCATTCGTCTCCCATCTGCTGCTAGAATACACGCGCACATACGAACCCACAAAGGAAAGAAGAGAAAGAAGCAGGCCGGCGCCGTGCTTGCTAGGAGTTTGAAGGTGAGATTCATGGTTCTCCCCTAGCCCCTAATTTGGCCATTGTGGTACAGATCAGGGAGCTTTCTTCTTTCTCCCCTCCCAAAACTCTAACCCTTGGTTCGGCCATCATGGTACAAATCAAGGAGCATGTTTCATCTCTCAAAAAAATTCTTGCCCATAGTTCGGCCAATGCGGTACAGACTAAGGTGCATGTTCAATCAATCTCAAAATTTTGTCTTTGATTTGGACATTTATGTACAGACTAAAGAGTATGTTGTATCCATCCCAAAATTTTGTCCTTGGTTCGGCCGTCGCGGTACAAACCAAGGAACATGTTATATCTTCCCCAAACTTTCGCCTTCAGCTCGGCCATCGCGGTACGAGTCAAGGAGCATGCATGATTCTTGTAAGCACGGTTCCTCTAAATGTTGTGTGCTTCATCCTAATGATCTTCTTCTTGATTCGGTCCCCTTAGCGATACAACCCAGGATGAGCGTGATCTCGTTCCTTGGTTTGGTCCCTATACGCGGATACAAATCAAGAAAGTATCATAGGTACAAAAAACTCATAAAAAATTGTCTTGGTTTGGTCATCATAAACGAAATTCATATGACTAAGTTGGAGATAAATTATGAACATGCTAAACAAAATTCATAATTCTTGTTCGGTTACGCTACGGACATTATGTGTCGTGCTAGTTGTAATACGGACAAGAATATACCAAGACTTTCCTTCACTTGGTTACGCTACACGAGGGCATTATCTTAATGCTACTTGGTGTTAGTTGTAATACAAGCAAGGCAAAACTTAATTAAAAAATGTGTTCATGTTACACACGCAAAGACCAAAATCATACGAGATGTATTACAAAACATATTGCACCATAAAAACCAATCTCACTTGGTTACGCTACACGCATGCATTATCTTAATGTTACATGGTGTTAATAGTAATACAAGCGAGAGAAAACTAAACAAAAATAACCAGGTCACATATTTTGTCCAAAGTCAAATAGGATATGCCTATGCTCCAACGCTATCAGAGCCTAAACTATTAGCATCATCAAAATTGCACTTCATAAACCAATTTTACTTGGTTACGCTACACGTGGATACGATATTCGTGTTTCGCGGTGTTAGTAGTAATACAAATAAGATAAATCTAAATAAAACATTCATGCCACATATTTTGGCCAAAGTCATATAAAAGATGTTGCTAACATGCTCCAATGCTATAAGAGCCTAAACTATTAGCATCGTCATAAATGGATATCACAAACTCACTTTAATTGGGTTATGCTACACACTAGCGGCAATGAAATGCCGCTATGTGGAGTTAGTACTAATACCATGTGAGCTAAAAACATAAACAAAAATGATAGATGTCATACGACTCATGCAACACCATAATTGCTCCACAAACCTTTGCTTGGTTACGCTGCACGCGGGGATTATCTTAGTGCCACGTGGTGTTAGTAGTAATACAGGTAAAGCATAACTTAATAAAAAATAAGTTCACTCCACATCCATATATGCATACAAAATTCATGCAAAATACATGATAAGGCACATTTCATGTAGCCCACGTAGGCTTTAAACAAATAAAAAATATCATGAACAAACTCCATTCGGGTCAAGCTATACGTGTGTGTCATATCATTGCACCACGTGGTTAGTTTTGATACCGTGTGAAGTCAAAGTCAACAAAATATGGCACATATCATATGCACTATAAAAAGCATCAAGATTGTGTCAAAAAGCTTCAGTCCATTACGCTACACACGGGCACCATATCAGTGTCGCGCGGTGATAGTAGTAATGTGATGATGCAAAACTTATTAAAATTGGCATGTCACATGTATCCATGCCACCAAAACCAAAGATGTCATATAAAATTCCCAAAGAAAAATATATACATATCCTATATGCCAAACGTAGGACAAAACTATGCCTAGCCAGAATCAACCTGCATTCCGCATATAAATGAGGTTGAACACACACGAATTGTTGCATGCTAGGAAATATATATTCCCAAACATCACACAGAAAATCATAGAGGAGTACTTGCATGTTACCAAACTTCAAGCTCACCAGGCAGGAGTTCATCGTCGACCGCGAAGAGGAGTTCTCTTGTAGTATATTGTAATAGGAATGTGATGCAATCTTATGTGATAGAAATGTTGGAATTCTTAATCAGGGGTTTTCTCTTTGGAGATGTAATTAACAAACTTGTTATGTAAATGTAAGAGTTCTGGAAATAAAGTACCTGCAATATTTGACCTATTTTTATTGTATGCATCTATGCATTTAAATTATTAACTCTGTATCAATGACGTGGACGCGTGTTATCACGCCCGCCATTTTCCCATCATCAGATTCTGGCACTCCCGGTGGGACATATTTCTCCCCTCATCTTCGAATTCCAACATAGGATTGCAACACATGAATTTCCATAGTACATGAAACATAAAGTATTATGTTCGTATACACGAAAAAAAGATGAAGAAAACTAATATATGGTTTTCTTTAGTTTCAAGGTATGGAAGGTCGGGTGCCGCAGTCAATGAGACTCCACAATGGAGACATTTGGCTTGATGTGCCAGTTGGTCCATGTGCGACTTCAACAACTCAGCATCTGGATATTATGACTGCATCACCAACTGAACATGACCAAGAAAAAGAAGTTTTCTCTCCACTCAAGTTTGGGGAAAGTATGAGGGTAGACAAGGAAGGAAAAGGGAAGACAATGGATAAACTCCACTATGAGCAACCTATGCATGGGGGCAATACCTCCTCGTTGTTTCTACATGGAAGGGCGTCAAAGGTGCAGAATAAACTTCAATTTGATGCTTCAAAGCCTATTCTTTCGCTGGCCGATAAATCCATTGGAGAATGCTTTGAGACAGTTCTCAAGTTTCCCCTTGAATGCAAGAAAAAGCACCCCGATTCCCATGGCTATGAAACATGTCATGTGAACCCAACATCAACATTGTCAAGTCCCTTGTCGTCATCAACACCCATTGCATATGATTCCTCTCTAACTTTGTTTGAGTCGGTGTGCCGTCAACCTCAGCGAAGAAATGTTCGCCATGTCAACCTTCACAATATTAAGGTCAGCAAAGTCCGTGTCCAATTCCCCAAGAGTGTGGACAACAATCATCCAGACCGCCTTTTTCATATCAGCAAGGGTGGTATTAGAATTCATACTACGGAGACTAGCAACCCTTCAACAGTTGTTGCCTTCATCAGGTTCATCTGGAAAAAGTATCTTAATCACACCAAGTGGCGTGTTGTTGGCCTTGACTGTGAATACACTAGATATGTCCACAGCAAAGAGCGTAAGGAGCTTCCACTTGAGAAACAAGTTGCTCTCTCTAGTCAAGAGCCACAACGCGCTGCTATCTTGCAGCTTTGTGTGGGCAAGAATTGCCTAATTTACCAGTTGTACCAGGCTCAAGCCAGGAGTTTTATCCCTCCTCTTCTCTGCGGCTTCCTTGACAACGGCGCGGTTGAATTTGCGGGTGCCGCCATTGGCAATGACATCGCAAAACTCAAGTTCTATAACTTGGGTATCAGAAAGCCCGTCGATGTCCAGAGACTGGGTATCAAGGTTCACAATCAAAAAGTTGGTAACTTGGCTTCATTAGAGAAACTAGCAAAGAAGGTTGCAAACATAAGTCTTAACAAGGACAAAAGCACCACTGTCAGTCAGTGGGAGAAGTCCACCCTAGACCATGACCAGATCAAGTATGCATGCTTGGATGCCTATGCGAGCTTCGAGGTTTATAGGTGACATTCCAACATAACCGGTTATCTTAGAACCCACTGAAATGTTTGTTTCTGGGTGAAGTATGTAACTGGTTATCTTCGAGCATGTTGAAATGTTTCTTCCCAAGTGAAGTACGTAAGAAAAGGTTGTTGAGTCTTGATCAAGGAAAATATGTACACGACCATTGTTTCTTTATATTATGGTTATGCCTATTTGCAAGGTGCATTTTTAATATGATGATGCAAGCAAGCAAATGTTCTTGTATCATCATCATTTTGTTCTCATAGAAGACAAGTGAATCTGAATAGAAATGACTTATATTTTGCATTAATGCTCGCAGTACAAATGTTGCAACATTATGTGCACTTAATTTAAAGAAAATTGTGACACACAAAAAAAACTCCAACAACTTACGAGTATAAACCGTGATGAAAAAAATCACCAAAAGAAATATATATGAAACTCCATACCCTCATGAGTATAAACTGGGGCACTCAAAAAACATACACTCCAATAAACTTACGAGTCTAAACTGTGATAGAAAAAATATTACTCCGTACCCTCATGAGTGTAAACTGGGGCACAAAAAAATACTCCAACAACTTACGAGTATAAACTGTGATGAGAAAAGAAATCAAATCATCATAAGTACCCCACACCCTTATGAGTATAAACTGGGGCAAAAAAATACTCCAACAACTTACGAGTATAAACTAGGACGAGAAAAAAAATCAAATCATCATAATTACCCCACACCCTTATAAGTATAAACTGGGGCAAAAAAGAAAATACACTCCAATAAACTTACGAGTCTAAACTATGATAGAACAAAAAATATTACTCCATACCCTCATGAGTATAAACTGGGGAACACAGAAAAATACACTCCATACCCTCACGAGTCTAAACCGGGGCACCTAAAAAAACATATACTCGAATAACTTACGAGTCTAAATTGTGCCTTATAACGAAAAAAAACACTCCAATAAACTTACGAGTCTAAACTGTGATAGAACAAAAAATATTACTCCATACACTCAAGAGTATAAACTGGGGCACATAAAATGTCACTCCAAAAGCTTACGAGTCTAAACTGTGTGATATAAATAAAGCAAATATACTCCAAAACCTCATGATTATAAATTGTGTAATTAAAAGAAATATTACTCCAAGAACTTGCGAGTATAAACTGTGATGCAAAAAGAAATCATCAAATATACTCCACACCCTCATGAGTATAAATTGGGGCACACAAAAAATTACTCCAAGAACTTACGAGTATAAACTGTGATGCAAAAAAAATCATCCAACATACTCCGTACCCTCATGAGTCTAAACTGGGGCACCCCTAAAAAGGTCACTCCATACCCTCACGGGTATAAACTGGGGCACAAAAAATAAAAATACTCCATAGCCTCACGAGTCTAAATGGGGCAACCCCAAAAATATATCTACTCCATACCCTCATGAGTATAAACTGGGGCACACAAAAAAAATACTCCAATAACTTACGAGTATAAACTATGATGCAAAAAAAATTATCATCAAATGTACTCCACACCCTCATGAGTATAAACTGGGGCACAAAAAAATTACTCCAATACCTTATGAGTATAAACTATGATGCAAAAAAATAATCATCAAACGTACTCCACGCCCTCATGAGTATAAATTGGGGCACAAAAAAATACTCCAACGACTTATGAGTATAAACTATGATGCAAAAAAATCATCACTGGAGCATTGGGACAGGGGGCACCATCATCCAAGGATGATCCATGTGAAGCATATATCCAATGGCACATAAGGAAAATGCACACTCAACATCTAGTGCAAAAAAAAATTCCTCCCAATAGGTTGGCGATAAATCCAATCTTGCCATATCCTATAATACTGGGGGCAAACCCATCAAATTTTGTCCAAAATAATCATATATATGTCAACACACATGCTTCCGAATTTCTCAACGAAAAAGTTGTTGATGAGCTCATACCATGATCTTTCATATGGTATATAATGCTAAGGGTGCATTGTAGTGCAACCAGACATCAAACCCAGTGACCTTCAGGTTACATATAGTTATGACAATTTTCATGTAGAACAAATTCTGCGGGTTGAGGAGTGACTTCTATTGAGGAGAAATTATCTCAATTAAATGTTTTATTCCATGAAAACTAGGAGGAATCTGCATACCTTGGAAATAAATAGCACATCCTCAAGCAAAGAAAATTATGTACCTTCTTCTGTCACTCTTGAGATAATAAAATAGGTGATTTCCCAGCAAGCTAAGGCTCAATATATGGAGACATAGCATGCCAACTGGCCAAGGTATGTCAAACCATACCCTCCATATGGTGGTTTGACTCCTTTTTCCGATCGAACGTTAACATATAGCTCATACAGTTGTCACGTACCAAGATTCGACACGTAGCAAAGCTATATTCTTTCGACAATTGTTCAAATTTCATCAGAACTAATTGTGTCCTTGGTACAATAAAGTCACAACCATGTTTAATCAAGACTCGGCAATTTTTTTTGCAAGATGTCCTTCTTGGATATTTTGCAACACAAAAAATATCTCATGTTTCCCCAAATCGGCATATACAAAGGAAAATTTGTACAAAATTGGTTTCCAAGTTATTATTAGGTGAAGAGCTTTAAGCCTCAGGGTGACAATTCAAAGAGGTTGGCACAATATGGATGTCTCTGGATAGTCTCCTAGCAAGTGTGGCCTAGCACTTACAAGGGGTGTGACTAATCACTTTTAAGGACTTGGCCATGAAAGCCACCGACATAAGAAACCATGAAGAAAAAAGTTGCTCATCGAAATCATTCCATTGAATGACCCATGACTACAATCAGTCAGAGTTACGACTAAAATGAAAAAAAGTACTCTTGCATAAATTATTGGCACGATGCAAACGCATCGACAGAAAATGCTTCGAGGTTACGCAAAGTATGATTCGCTAGCCGCATGACTACAAAAGCATGATATGTGTATCCTTCATATGGAAAATATAAAATCCCAGGTCATATGAGTGGAAACTAGTAGCCACATGTGATAAAAAGGAAATATAACACTCCCATGCTATACGAGTATAAACTAGTAGCCATATATGAAGAAAAAGAGATATAATGCTCCAATGCTATATGAGCCTATAAACTACAAGCGTCGTGTGAAACTTTGAACACACACAAAAATGCTCTAATGCTATATGAGCCTAAACTATAAGGCGTCATTGAAACATTTTTTACGCACAAAGAAAATGCTCCAATGCTAAATGAGCCTAACTATAAGTGTGTTGACAGAACGTGGCCTAATTAAGTCCGTAATGATGGGACGTTGCCGGTTGATTAGCGATTAAACAAATGAAAAGAAAAAGGGAGCAGCCCCGCTCCCATGCACGATCTCACGATCAGGACGTGGATGGGCGTGCGCGCGTGCGGCCGGAGCCTGCACTGCGCTCCTCCGCTCCATATATATACATGGCCGCTCGGCTGTTATGGGGTCTTTTCAATCCATTCGTCTCCCATCTGCTGCTAGAATACACACGCACATACGAACCCACAAAGGAAAGAAGAGAAAGAAGCAGGCCGGCGCCGTGCTTGCTAGGAGTTTGAAGGTGAGATTCATGGTTCTCCCTTAGCCCCTGATTTGGCCATTGTGGTATAGATCAGGGAGCTTTCTTCTTTCTCCCCTCCCAAAACTTTAACCCTTGGTTCGGCCATCATGGTACAAATCAAGGAGCATGCTTTATCTCTTTGAAATTCTTGCCCTCAGTCCGGCCATTGCGGTACAGACTAAGGTGCATGTTTACCTATCTCAAAATTTTTTCTTTAGTTTGTTCACTTTGGTACAGACTAAAGAGTATGTTGCATTCATCTCAAAATTTTCTCCTTGGTTCGGCCATGGCGGTACAAACCAAGGAACATGTTATATCTTCCCCAAACTTTCATCTTCGGCTCGGCCATCGCGGTACGAGTCAAGGAGCATGCATGATTCTTGTAAGCACGGTTCCTCTAAATGTTGTGCGCTTCATCCTAATGATCTTCTTCTTGGTTCAGTCCCCTTAGCAATACAAGTCAGGATGAGCGTGATCTCGTTCCTTGGTTTGGTCCCTATACGCGGATACAAATCAAGAGAGTATCATAGGTACAAAAACCTCATAAAAATTTGTCTTGGTTTGGTCATCATAAACGAAATTCATATGACTAAGTTGGAGATAAATTATGAACATGCTAAACAAAATTCATAATTCTTGTTCGGTTACGCTACAGACATTATGGGTCGTGCTAGTTGTAATACAGACAAGAATATACCAAGACTTTCCTTCACTTGGTTACGCTACACGAGGGCATTATCTTAATGCTACTTGGTGTTGGTTGTAATACAAGCAAGGCAAAACTTAATTAAAATGTGTTCATCTACACACGCAAAGACCAAAATCATACGAGATGTATTACAAAACATATTGCACCATAAAAACCAATCTCACTTGATTACGCTACACACAGGCATTATCTTAATGTTACACGGTGTTAGTATTAATACAAGCGAGAGAAAACTAAGCAAAAATAACCAGGTCACATATTTTGTCCAAAGTCAAATAGGATATGCCTATGCTCCAACGCTATAAGAGCCTAAACTATTAGCATCATCAAAATTGCACTTCATAAATCAATTTTACTTGGTTATGCTACACGTGGATACGATATTCGTGTTTCGCAGTGTTAGTAGTAATACAAATAAGATAAATCTAAATAAAACATTCATGCCACATATTTTGGCCAAAGTCATATAAAAGATGTTGCTAACATGCTCCAATGCTATAAGAGCCTAAACTATTAGCATCGTCATAAATGGATATCACAAACTCACTTTAATTGGGTTATGCTACATACTAGCGCCAATGAAATGACGCTATGTGGAGTTAGTACTAATACCATGTGAGCTAAAAACATAAACAAAAATGATAGATGTCATACGACTCATGCAACACCATAATTGCTCCACAAACCTTTGCTTGGTTACGCTGCACGCGGGGATTATCTTAGTGCCACGTGGTGTTAGTAGTAATACAGGTAAAGCATAACTTAATAAAAAATAAGTTCACTCCACATCCATATATGCATACAAAATTCATGCAAAATACATGATAAGGCACATTTCATGTAGCCCACGTAGGCTTTAAACAAATAAAAAATATCATGAACAAACTCCATTCGGGTCAAGCTATACGTGTGTGTCATATCATTGCACCACGTGGTTAGTTTTGATACCGTGTGAAGTCAAAGTCAACAAAATATGGCACATATCATATGCACTATAAAAAGCATCAAGATTGTGTCAAAAAGCTTCAGTCCATTACGCTACACACGGGCACCATATCAGTGTCGCGCGGTGATAGTAGTAATGTGATGATGCAAAACTTATTAAAATTGGCATGTCACATGTATCCATGCCACCAAAACCAAAGATGTCATATAAAATTCCCAAAGAAAAATATATACATATCCTATATGCCAAACGTAGGACAAAACTATGCCTAGCCAGAATCAACCTGCATTCCGCATATAAATGAGGTTGAACACACACGAATTGTTGCATGCTAGGAAATATATATTCCCAAACATCACACAGAAAATCATAGAGGAGTACTTGCATGTTACCAAACTTCAAGCTCACCAGGCAGGAGTTCATCGTCGACCGCGAAGAGGAGTTCTCTTGTAGTATATTGTAATAGGAATGTGATGCAATCTTATGTGATAGAAATGTTGGAATTCTTAATCAGGGGTTTTCTCTTTGGAGATGTAATTAACAAACTTGTTATGTAAATGTAAGAGTTCTGGAAATAAAGTACCTGCAATATTTGACCTATTTTTATTGTATGCATCTATGCATTTAAATTATTAACTCTGTATCAATGACGTGGACGCGTGTTATCACGCCCGCCATTTTCCCATCATCAGATTCTGGCACTCCCGGTGGGACATATTTCTCCCCTCATCTTCGAATTCCAACATAGGATTGCAACACATGAATTTCCATAGTACATGAAACATAAAGTATTATGTTCGTATACACGAAAAAAAGATGAAGAAAACTAATATATGGTTTTCTTTAGTTTCAAGGTATGGAAGGTCGGGTGCCGCAGTCAATGAGACTCCACAATGGAGACATTTGGCTTGATGTGCCAGTTGGTCCATGTGCGACTTCAACAACTCAGCATCTGGATATTATGACTGCATCACCAACTGAACATGACCAAGAAAAAGAAGTTTTCTCTCCACTCAAGTTTGGGGAAAGTATGAGGGTAGACAAGGAAGGAAAAGGGAAGACAATGGATAAACTCCACTATGAGCAACCTATGCATGGGGGCAATACCTCCTCGTTGTTTCTACATGGAAGGGCGTCAAAGGTGCAGAATAAACTTCAATTTGATGCTTCAAAGCCTATTCTTTCGCTGGCCGATAAATCCATTGGAGAATGCTTTGAGACAGTTCTCAAGTTTCCCCTTGAATGCAAGAAAAAGCACCCCGATTCCCATGGCTATGAAACATGTCATGTGAACCCAACATCAACATTGTCAAGTCCCTTGTCGTCATCAACACCCATTGCATATGATTCCTCTCTAACTTTGTTTGAGTCGGTGTGCCGTCAACCTCAGCGAAGAAATGTTCGCCATGTCAACCTTCACAATATTAAGGTCAGCAAAGTCCGTGTCCAATTCCCCAAGAGTGTGGACAACAATCATCCAGACCGCCTTTTTCATATCAGCAAGGGTGGTATTAGAATTCATACTACGGAGACTAGCAACCCTTCAACAGTTGTTGCCTTCATCAGGTTCATCTGGAAAAAGTATCTTAATCACACCAAGTGGCGTGTTGTTGGCCTTGACTGTGAATACACTAGATATGTCCACAGCAAAGAGCGTAAGGAGCTTCCACTTGAGAAACAAGTTGCTCTCTCTAGTCAAGAGCCACAACGCGCTGCTATCTTGCAGCTTTGTGTGGGCAAGAATTGCCTAATTTACCAGTTGTACCAGGCTCAAGCCAGGAGTTTTATCCCTCCTCTTCTCTGCGGCTTCCTTGACAACGGCGCGGTTGAATTTGCGGGTGCCGCCATTGGCAATGACATCGCAAAACTCAAGTTCTATAACTTGGGTATCAGAAAGCCCGTCGATGTCCAGAGACTGGGTATCAAGGTTCACAATCAAAAAGTTGGTAACTTGGCTTCATTAGAGAAACTAGCAAAGAAGGTTGCAAACATAAGTCTTAACAAGGACAAAAGCACCACTGTCAGTCAGTGGGAGAAGTCCACCCTAGACCATGACCAGATCAAGTATGCATGCTTGGATGCCTATGCGAGCTTCGAGGTTTATAGGTGACATTCCAACATAACCGGTTATCTTAGAACCCACTGAAATGTTTGTTTCTGGGTGAAGTATGTAACTGGTTATCTTCGAGCATGTTGAAATGTTTCTTCCCAAGTGAAGTACGTAAGAAAAGGTTGTTGAGTCTTGATCAAGGAAAATATGTACACGACCATTGTTTCTTTATATTATGGTTATGCCTATTTGCAAGGTGCATTTTTAATATGATGATGCAAGCAAGCAAATGTTCTTGTATCATCATCATTTTGTTCTCATAGAAGACAAGTGAATCTGAATAGAAATGACTTATATTTTGCATTAATGCTCGCAGTACAAATGTTGCAACATTATGTGCACTTAATTTAAAGAAAATTGTGACACACAAAAAAAACTCCAACAACTTACGAGTATAAACCGTGATGAAAAAAATCACCAAAAGAAATATATATGAAACTCCATACCCTCATGAGTATAAACTGGGGCACTCAAAAAACATACACTCCAATAAACTTACGAGTCTAAACTGTGATAGAAAAAATATTACTCCGTACCCTCATGAGTGTAAACTGGGGCACAAAAAAATACTCCAACAACTTACGAGTATAAACTGTGATGAGAAAAGAAATCAAATCATCATAAGTACCCCACACCCTTATGAGTATAAACTGGGGCAAAAAAATACTCCAACAACTTACGAGTATAAACTAGGACGAGAAAAAAAATCAAATCATCATAATTACCCCACACCCTTATAAGTATAAACTGGGGCAAAAAAGAAAATACACTCCAATAAACTTACGAGTCTAAACTATGATAGAACAAAAAATATTACTCCATACCCTCATGAGTATAAACTGGGGAACACAGAAAAATACACTCCATACCCTCACGAGTCTAAACCGGGGCACCTAAAAAAACATATACTCGAATAACTTACGAGTCTAAATTGTGCCTTATAACGAAAAAAAACACTCCAATAAACTTACGAGTCTAAACTGTGATAGAACAAAAAATATTACTCCATACACTCAAGAGTATAAACTGGGGCACATAAAATGTCACTCCAAAAGCTTACGAGTCTAAACTGTGTGATATAAATAAAGCAAATATACTCCAAAACCTCATGATTATAAATTGTGTAATTAAAAGAAATATTACTCCAAGAACTTGCGAGTATAAACTGTGATGCAAAAAGAAATCATCAAATATACTCCACACCCTCATGAGTATAAATTGGGGCACACAAAAAATTACTCCAAGAACTTACGAGTATAAACTGTGATGCAAAAAAATCATCCAACATACTCCGTACCCTCATGAGTCTAAACTGGGGCACCCCTAAAAAGGTCACTCCATACCCTCACGGGTATAAACTGGGGCACAAAAAATAAAAATACTCCATAGCCTCACGAGTCTAAATGGGGCAACCCCAAAAATATATCTACTCCATACCCTCATGAGTATAAACTGGGGCACACAGAAAAAAATACTCCAATAACTTACGAGTATAAACTATGATGCAAAAAAAATTATCATCAAATGTACTCCACACCCTCATGAGTATAAACTGGGGCACAAAAAAATTACTCCAATACCTTATGAGTATAAACTATGATGCAAAAAAATAATCATCAAACGTACTCCACGCCCTCATGAGTATAAATTGGGGCACAAAAAAATACTCCAACGACTTATGAGTATAAACTATGATGCAAAAAAATCATCACTGGAGCATTGGGACAGGGGGCACCATCATCCAAGGATGATCCATGTGAAGCATATATCCAATGGCACATAAGGAAAATGCACACTCAACATCTAGTGCAAAAAAAAAATTCCTCCCAATAGGTTGGCGATAAATCCAATCTTGCCATATCCTATAATACTGGGGGCAAACCCATCAAATTTTGTCCAAAATAATCATATATATGTCAACACACATGCTTCCGAATTTCTCAACGAAAAAGTTGTTGATGAGCTCATACCATGATCTTTCATATGGTATATAATGCTAAGGGTGCATTGTAGTGCAACCAGACATCAAACCCAGTGACCTTCAGGTTACATATAGTTATGACAATTTTCATGTAGAACAAATTCTGCGGGTTGAGGAGTGACTTCTATTGAGGAGAAATTATCTCAATTAAATGTTTTATTCCATGAAAACTAGGAGGAATCTGCATACCTTGGAAATAAATAGCACATCCTCAAGCAAAGAAAATTATGTACCTTCTTCTGTCACTCTTGAGATAATAAAATAGGTGATTTCCCAGCAAGCTAAGGCTCAATATATGGAGACATAGCATGCCAACTGGCCAAGGTATGTCAAACCATACCCTCCATATGGTGGTTTGACTCCTTTTTCCGATCGAACGTTAACATATAGCTCATACAGTTGTCACGTACCAAGATTCGACACGTAGCAAAGCTATATTCTTTCGACAATTGTTCAAATTTCATCAGAACTAATTGTGTCCTTGGTACAATAAAGTCACAACCATGTTTAATCAAGACTCGGCAATTTTTTTTGCAAGATGTCCTTCTTGGATATTTTGCAACACAAAAAATATCTCATGTTTCCCCAAATCGGCATATACAAAGGAAAATTTGTACAAAATTGGTTTCCAAGTTATTATTAGGTGAAGAGCTTTAAGCCTCAGGGTGACAATTCAAAGAGGTTGGCACAATATGGATGTCTCTGGATAGTCTCCTAGCAAGTGTGGCCTAGCACTTACAAGGGGTGTGACTAATCACTTTTAAGGACTTGGCCATGAAAGCCACCGACATAAGAAACCATGAAGAAAAAAGTTGCTCATCGAAATCATTCCATTGAATGACCCATGACTACAATCAGTCAGAGTTACGACTAAAATGAAAAAAAGTACTCTTGCATAAATTATTGGCACGATGCAAACGCATCGACAGAAAATGCTTCGAGGTTACGCAAAGTATGATTCGCTAGCCGCATGACTACAAAAGCATGATATGTGTATCCTTCATATGGAAAATATAAAATCCCAGGTCATATGAGTGGAAACTAGTAGCCACATGTGATAAAAAGGAAATATAACACTCCCATGCTATACGAGTATAAACTAGTAGCCATATATGAAGAAAAAGAGATATAATGCTCCAATGCTATATGAGCCTATAAACTACAAGCGTCGTGTGAAACTTTGAACACACACAAAAATGCTCTAATGCTATATGAGCCTAAACTATAAGGCGTCATTGAAACATTTTTTACGCACAAAGAAAATGCTCCAATGCTAAATGAGCCTAACTATAAGTGTGTTGACAGAACGTGGCCTAATTAAGTCCGTAATGATGGGACGTTGCCGGTTGATTAGCGATTAAACAAATGAAAAGAAAAAGGGAGCAGCCCCGCTCCCATGCACGATCTCACGATCAGGACGTGGATGGGCGTGCGCGCGTGCGGCCGGAGCCTGCACTGCGCTCCTCCGCTCCATATATATACATGGCCGCTCGGCTGTTATGGGGTCTTTTCAATCCATTCGTCTCCCATCTGCTGCTAGAATACACACGCACATACGAACCCACAAAGGAAAGAAGAGAAAGAAGCAGGCCGGCGCCGTGCTTGCTAGGAGTTTGAAGGTGAGATTCATGGTTCTCCCTTAGCCCCTGATTTGGCCATTGTGGTATAGATCAGGGAGCTTTCTTCTTTCTCCCCTCCCAAAACTTTAACCCTTGGTTCGGCCATCATGGTACAAATCAAGGAGCATGCTTTATCTCTTTGAAATTCTTGCCCTCAGTCCGGCCATTGCGGTACAGACTAAGGTGCATGTTTACCTATCTCAAAATTTTTTCTTTAGTTTGTTCACTTTGGTACAGACTAAAGAGTATGTTGCATTCATCCCAAAATTTTCTCCTTGGTTCGGCCATGGCGGTACAAACCAAGGAACATGTTATATCTTCCCCAAACTTTCATCTTCGGCTCGGCCATCGCGGTACGAGTCAAGGAGCATGCATGATTCTTGTAAGCACGGTTCCTCTAAATGTTGTGCGCTTCATCCTAATGATCTTCTTCTTGGTTCAGTCCCCTTAGCAATACAAGTCAGGATGAGCGTGATCTCGTTCCTTGGTTTGGTCCCTATACGCGGATACAAATCAAGAGAGTATCATAGGTACAAAAACCTCATAAAAATTTGTCTTGGTTTGGTCATCATAAACGAAATTCATATGACTAAGTTGGAGATAAATTATGAACATGCTAAACAAAATTCATAATTCTTGTTCGGTTACGCTACAGACATTATGGGTCGTGCTAGTTGTAATACAGACAAGAATATACCAAGACTTTCCTTCACTTGGTTACGCTACACGAGGGCATTATCTTAATGCTACTTGGTGTTGGTTGTAATACAAGCAAGGCAAAACTTAATTAAAATGTGTTCATCTACACACGCAAAGACCAAAATCATACGAGATGTATTACAAAACATATTGCACCATAAAAACCAATCTCACTTGATTACGCTACACACAGGCATTATCTTAATGTTACACGGTGTTAGTATTAATACAAGCGAGAGAAAACTAAGCAAAAATAACCAGGTCACATATTTTGTCCAAAGTCAAATAGGATATGCCTATGCTCCAACGCTATAAGAGCCTAAACTATTAGCATCATCAAAATTGCACTTCATAAATCAATTTTACTTGGTTATGCTACACGTGGATACGATATTCGTGTTTCGCAGTGTTAGTAGTAATACAAATAAGATAAATCTAAATAAAACATTCATGCCACATATTTTGGCCAAAGTCATATAAAAGATGTTGCTAACATGCTCCAATGCTATAAGAGCCTAAACTATTAGCATCGTCATAAATGGATATCACAAACTCACTTTAATTGGGTTATGCTACATACTAGCGCCAATGAAATGACGCTATGTGGAGTTAGTACTAATACCATGTGAGCTAAAAACATAAACAAAAATGATAGATGTCATACGACTCATGCAACACCATAATTGCTCCACAAACCTTTGCTTGGTTACGCTGCACGCGGGGATTATCTTAGTGCCACGTGGTGTTAGTAGTAATACAGGTAAAGCATAACTTAATAAAAAATAAGTTCACTCCACATCCATATATGCATACAAAATTCATGCAAAATACATGATAAGGCACATTTCATGTAGCCCACGTAGGCTTTAAACAAATAAAAAATATCATGAACAAACTCCATTCGGGTCAAGCTATACGTGTGTGTCATATCATTGCACCACGTGGTTAGTTTTGATACCGTGTGAAGTCAAAGTCAACAAAATATGGCACATATCATATGCACTATAAAAAGCATCAAGATTGTGTCAAAAAGCTTCAGTCCATTACGCTACACACGGGCACCATATCAGTGTCGCGCGGTGATAGTAGTAATGTGATGATGCAAAACTTATTAAAATTGGCATGTCACATGTATCCATGCCACCAAAACCAAAGATGTCATATAAAATTCCCAAAGAAAAATATATACATATCCTATATGCCAAACGTAGGACAAAACTATGCCTAGCCAGAATCAACCTGCATTCCGCATATAAATGAGGTTGAACACACACGAATTGTTGCATGCTAGGAAATATATATTCCCAAACATCACACATAAAATCATAGAGGAGTACTTGCATGTTACCAAACTTCAAGCTCACCAGGCAGGAGTTCATCGTCGACCGCGAAGAGGAGTTCTCTTGTAGTATATTGTAATAGGAATGTGATGCAATCTTATGTAATAGAAATGTTGGAATTCTTAATCAGGGGTTTTCTCTTTGGAGATGTAATTAACAAACTTGTTATGTAAATGTAAGAGTTCTGGAAATAAAGTACCTGCAATATTTGACCTATTTTTATTGTATGCATCTATGCATTTAAATTATTAACTCTGTATCAATGACGTGGACGCGTGTTATCACGCCCGCCATTTTCCCATCATCAGATTCTGGCACTCCCGGTGGGACATATTTCTCCCCTCATCTTCGAATTCCAACATAGGATTGCAACACATGAATTTCCATAGTACATGAAACATAAAGTATTATGTTCGTATACACGAAAAAAAGATGAAGAAAACTAATATATGGTTTTCTTTAGTTTCAAGGTATGGAAGGTCGGGTGCCGCAGTCAATGAGACTCCACAATGGAGACATTTGGCTTGATGTGCCAGTTGGTCCATGTGCGACTTCAACAACTCAGCATCTGGATATTATGACTGCATCACCAACTGAACATGACCAAGAAAAAGAAGTTTTCTCTCCACTCAAGTTTGGGGAAAGTATGAGGGTAGACAAGGAAGGAAAAGGGAAGACAATGGATAAACTCCACTATGAGCAACCTATGCATGGGGGCAATACCTCCTCGTTGTTTCTACATGGAAGGGCGTCAAAGGTGCAGAATAAACTTCAATTTGATGCTTCAAAGCCTATTCTTTCGCTGGCCGATAAATCCATTGGAGAATGCTTTGAGACAGTTCTCAAGTTTCCCCTTGAATGCAAGAAAAAGCACCCCGATTCCCATGGCTATGAAACATGTCATGTGAACCCAACATCAACATTGTCAAGTCCCTTGTCGTCATCAACACCCATTGCATATGATTCCTCTCTAACTTTGTTTGAGTCGGTGTGCCGTCAACCTCAGCGAAGAAATGTTCGCCATGTCAACCTTCACAATATTAAGGTCAGCAAAGTCCGTGTCCAATTCCCCAAGAGTGTGGACAACAATCATCCAGACCGCCTTTTTCATATCAGCAAGGGTGGTATTAGAATTCATACTACGGAGACTAGCAACCCTTCAACAGTTGTTGCCTTCATCAGGTTCATCTGGAAAAAGTATCTTAATCACACCAAGTGGCGTGTTGTTGGCCTTGACTGTGAATACACTAGATATGTCCACAGCAAAGAGCGTAAGGAGCTTCCACTTGAGAAACAAGTTGCTCTCTCTAGTCAAGAGCCACAACGCGCTGCTATCTTGCAGCTTTGTGTGGGCAAGAATTGCCTAATTTACCAGTTGTACCAGGCTCAAGCCAGGAGTTTTATCCCTCCTCTTCTCTGCGGCTTCCTTGACAACGGCGCGGTTGAATTTGCGGGTGCCGCCATTGGCAATGACATCGCAAAACTCAAGTTCTATAACTTGGGTATCAGAAAGCCCGTCGATGTCCAGAGACTGGGTATCAAGGTTCACAATCAAAAAGTTGGTAACTTGGCTTCATTAGAGAAACTAGCAAAGAAGGTTGCAAACATAAGTCTTAACAAGGACAAAAGCACCACTGTCAGTCAGTGGGAGAAGTCCACCCTAGACCATGACCAGATCAAGTATGCATGCTTGGATGCCTATGCGAGCTTCGAGGTTTATAGGTGACATTCCAACATAACCGGTTATCTTAGAACCCACTGAAATGTTTGTTTCTGGGTGAAGTATGTAACTGGTTATCTTCGAGCATGTTGAAATGTTTCTTCCCAAGTGAAGTACGTAAGAAAAGGTTGTTGAGTCTTGATCAAGGAAAATATGTACACGACCATTGTTTCTTTATATTATGGTTATGCCTATTTGCAAGGTGCATTTTTAATATGATGATGCAAGCAAGCAAATGTTCTTGTATCATCATCATTTTGTTCTCATAGAAGACAAGTGAATCTGAATAGAAATGACTTATATTTTGCATTAATGCTCGCAGTACAAATGTTGCAACATTATGTGCACTTAATTTAAAGAAAATTGTGACACACAAAAAAAACTCCAACAACTTACGAGTATAAACCGTGATGAAAAAAATCACCAAAAGAAATATATATGAAACTCCATACCCTCATGAGTATAAACTGGGGCACTCAAAAAACATACACTCCAATAAACTTACGAGTCTAAACTGTGATAGAAAAAATATTACTCCGTACCCTCATGAGTGTAAACTGGGGCACAAAAAAATACTCCAACAACTTACGAGTATAAACTGTGATGAGAAAAGAAATCAAATCATCATAAGTACCCCACACCCTTATGAGTATAAACTGGGGCAAAAAAATACTCCAACAACTTACGAGTATAAACTAGGACGAGAAAAAAAATCAAATCATCATAATTACCCCACACCCTTATAAGTATAAACTGGGGCAAAAAAGAAAATACACTCCAATAAACTTACGAGTCTAAACTATGATAGAACAAAAAATATTACTCCATACCCTCATGAGTATAAACTGGGGAACACAGAAAAATACACTCCATACCCTCACGAGTCTAAACCGGGGCACCTAAAAAAACATATACTCGAATAACTTACGAGTCTAAATTGTGCCTTATAACGAAAAAAAACACTCCAATAAACTTACGAGTCTAAACTGTGATAGAACAAAAAATATTACTCCATACACTCAAGAGTATAAACTGGGGCACATAAAATGTCACTCCAAAAGCTTACGAGTCTAAACTGTGTGATATAAATAAAGCAAATATACTCCAAAACCTCATGATTATAAATTGTGTAATTAAAAGAAATATTACTCCAAGAACTTGCGAGTATAAACTGTGATGCAAAAAGAAATCATCAAATATACTCCACACCCTCATGAGTATAAATTGGGGCACACAAAAAATTACTCCAAGAACTTACGAGTATAAACTGTGATGCAAAAAAATCATCCAACATACTCCGTACCCTCATGAGTCTAAACTGGGGCACCCCTAAAAAGGTCACTCCATACCCTCACGGGTATAAACTGGGGCACAAAAAATAAAAATACTCCATAGCCTCACGAGTCTAAATGGGGCAACCCCAAAAATATATCTACTCCATACCCTCATGAGTATAAACTGGGGCACACAAAAAAAAATACTCCAATAACTTACGAGTATAAACTATGATGCAAAAAAAATTATCATCAAATGTACTCCACACCCTCATGAGTATAAACTGGGGCACAAAAAAATTACTCCAATACCTTATGAGTATAAACTATGATGCAAAAAAATAATCATCAAACGTACTCCACGCCCTCATGAGTATAAATTGGGGCACAAAAAAATACTCCAACGACTTATGAGTATAAACTATGATGCAAAAAAATCATCACTGGAGCATTGGGACAGGGGGCACCATCATCCAAGGATGATCCATGTGAAGCATATATCCAATGGCACATAAGGAAAATGCACACTCAACATCTAGTGCAAAAAAAAATTCCTCCCAATAGGTTGGCGATAAATCCAATCTTGCCATATCCTATAATACTGGGGGCAAACCCATCAAATTTTGTCCAAAATAATCATATATATGTCAACACACATGCTTCCGAATTTCTCAACGAAAAAGTTGTTGATGAGCTCATACCATGATCTTTCATATGGTATATAATGCTAAGGGTGCATTGTAGTGCAACCAGACATCAAACCCAGTGACCTTCAGGTTACATATAGTTATGACAATTTTCATGTAGAACAAATTCTGCGGGTTGAGGAGTGACTTCTATTGAGGAGAAATTATCTCAATTAAATGTTTTATTCCATGAAAACTAGGAGGAATCTGCATACCTTGGAAATAAATAGCACATCCTCAAGCAAAGAAAATTATGTACCTTCTTCTGTCACTCTTGAGATAATAAAATAGGTGATTTCCCAGCAAGCTAAGGCTCAATATATGGAGACATAGCATGCCAACTGGCCAAGGTATGTCAAACCATACCCTCCATATGGTGGTTTGACTCCTTTTTCCGATCGAACGTTAACATATAGCTCATACAGTTGTCACGTACCAAGATTCGACACGTAGCAAAGCTATATTCTTTCGACAATTGTTCAAATTTCATCAGAACTAATTGTGTCCTTGGTACAATAAAGTCACAACCATGTTTAATCAAGACTCGGCAATTTTTTTTGCAAGATGTCCTTCTTGGATATTTTGCAACACAAAAAATATCTCATGTTTCCCCAAATCGGCATATACAAAGGAAAATTTGTACAAAATTGGTTTCCAAGTTATTATTAGGTGAAGAGCTTTAAGCCTCAGGGTGACAATTCAAAGAGGTTGGCACAATATGGATGTCTCTGGATAGTCTCCTAGCAAGTGTGGCCTAGCACTTACAAGGGGTGTGACTAATCACTTTTAAGGACTTGGCCATGAAAGCCACCGACATAAGAAACCATGAAGAAAAAAGTTGCTCATCGAAATCATTCCATTGAATGACCCATGACTACAATCAGTCAGAGTTACGACTAAAATGAAAAAAAGTACTCTTGCATAAATTATTGGCACGATGCAAACGCATCGACAGAAAATGCTTCGAGGTTACGCAAAGTATGATTCGCTAGCCGCATGACTACAAAAGCATGATATGTGTATCCTTCATATGGAAAATATAAAATCCCAGGTCATATGAGTGGAAACTAGTAGCCACATGTGATAAAAAGGAAATATAACACTCCCATGCTATACGAGTATAAACTAGTAGCCATATATGAAGAAAAAGAGATATAATGCTCCAATGCTATATGAGCCTATAAACTACAAGCGTCGTGTGAAACTTTGAACACACACAAAAATGCTCTAATGCTATATGAGCCTAAACTATAAGCGTCATTGAAACATTTTTTACGCACAAAGAAAATGCTCCAATGCTAAATGAGCCTAACTATAAGTGTGTTGACAGAACGTGGCCTAATTAAGTCCGTAATGATGGGACGTTGCCGGTTGATTAGCGATTAAACAAATGAAAAGAAAAAGGGAGCAGCCCCGCTCCCATGCACGATCTCACGATCAGGACGTGGATGGGCGTGCGCGCGTGCGGCCGGAGCCTGCACTGCGCTCCTCCGCTCCATATATATACATGGCCGCTCGGCTGTTATGGGGTCTTTTCAATCCATTCGTCTCCCATCTGCTGCTAGAATACACACGCACATACGAACCCACAAAGGAAAGAAGAGAAAGAAGCAGGCCGGCGCCGTGCTTGCTAGGAGTTTGAAGGTGAGATTCATGGTTCTCCCTTAGCCCCTGATTTGGCCATTGTGGTATAGATCAGGGAGCTTTCTTCTTTCTCCCCTCCCAAAACTTTAACCCTTGGTTCGGCCATCATGGTACAAATCAAGGAGCATGCTTTATCTCTTTGAAATTCTTGCCCTCAGTCCGGCCATTGCGGTACAGACTAAGGTGCATGTTTACCTATCTCAAAAATTTTTCTTTAGTTTGTTCACTTTGGTACAGACTAAAGAGTATGTTGCATTCATCCCAAAATTTTCTCCTTGGTTCGGCCATGGCGGTACAAACCAAGGAACATGTTATATCTTCCCCAAACTTTCATCTTCGGCTCGGCCATCGCGGTACGAGTCAAGGAGCATGCATGATTCTTGTAAGCACGGTTCCTCTAAATGTTGTGCGCTTCATCCTAATGATCTTCTTCTTGGTTCAGTCCCCTTAGCAATACAAGTCAGGATGAGCGTGATCTCGTTCCTTGGTTTGGTCCCTATACGCGGATACAAATCAAGAGAGTATCATAGGTACAAAAACCTCATAAAAATTTGTCTTGGTTTGGTCATCATAAACGAAATTCATATGACTAAGTTGGAGATAAATTATGAACATGCTAAACAAAATTCATAATTCTTGTTCGGTTACGCTACAGACATTATGGGTCGTGCTAGTTGTAATACAGACAAGAATATACCAAGACTTTCCTTCACTTGGTTACGCTACACGAGGGCATTATCTTAATGCTACTTGGTGTTGGTTGTAATACAAGCAAGGCAAAACTTAATTAAAATGTGTTCATCTACACACGCAAAGACCAAAATCATACGAGATGTATTACAAAACATATTGCACCATAAAAACCAATCTCACTTGATTACGCTACACACAGGCATTATCTTAATGTTACACGGTGTTAGTAGTAATACAAGCGAGAGAAAACTAAGCAAAAATAACCAGGTCACATATTTTGTCCAAAGTCAAATAGGATATGCCTATGCTCCAACGCTATAAGAGCCTAAACTATTAGCATCATCAAAATTGCACTTCATAAATCAATTTTACTTGGTTATGCTACACGTGGATACGATATTCGTGTTTCGCAGTGTTAGTAGTAATACAAATAAGATAAATCTAAATAAAACATTCATGCCACATATTTTGGCCAAAGTCATATAAAAGATGTTGCTAACATGCTCCAATGCTATAAGAGCCTAAACTATTAGCATCGTCATAAATGGATATCACAAACTCACTTTAATTGGGTTATGCTACATACTAGCGCCAATGAAATGACGCTATGTGGAGTTAGTACTAATACCATGTGAGCTAAAAACATAAACAAAAATGATAGATGTCATACGACTCATGCAACACCATAATTGCTCCACAAACCTTTGCTTGGTTACGCTGCACGCGGGGATTATCTTAGTGCCACGTGGTGTTAGTAGTAATACAGGTAAAGCATAACTTAATAAAAAATAAGTTCACTCCACATCCATATATGCATACAAAATTCATGCAAAATACATGATAAGGCACATTTCATGTAGCCCACGTAGGCTTTAAACAAATAAAAAATATCATGAACAAACTCCATTCGGGTCAAGCTATACGTGTGTGTCATATCATTGCACCACGTGGTTAGTTTTGATACCGTGTGAAGTCAAAGTCAACAAAATATGGCACATATCATATGCACTATAAAAAGCATCAAGATTGTGTCAAAAAGCTTCAGTCCATTACGCTACACACGGGCACCATATCAGTGTCGCGCGGTGATAGTAGTAATGTGATGATGCAAAACTTATTAAAATTGGCATGTCACATGTATCCATGCCACCAAAACCAAAGATGTCATATAAAATTCCCAAAGAAAAATATATACATATCCTATATGCCAAACGTAGGACAAAACTATGCCTAGCCAGAATCAACCTGCATTCCGCATATAAATGAGGTTGAACACACACGAATTGTTGCATGCTAGGAAATATATATTCCCAAACATCACACAGAAAATCATAGAGGAGTACTTGCATGTTACCAAACTTCAAGCTCACCAGGCAGGAGTTCATCGTCGACCGCGAAGAGGAGTTCTCTTGTAGTATATTGTAATAGGAATGTGATGCAATCTTATGTGATAGAAATGTTGGAATTCTTAATCAGGGGTTTTCTCTTTGGAGATGTAATTAACAAACTTGTTATGTAAATGTAAGAGTTCTGGAAATAAAGTACCTGCAATATTTGACCTATTTTTATTGTATGCATCTATGCATTTAAATTATTAACTCTGTATCAATGACGTGGACGCGTGTTATCACGCCCGCCATTTTCCCGTCATCAATATGCATTCTATTGAAACTGTCGAAAGTCTTCGCTGTGTCCTTGTCAGCAGGAGATACAGAGACAAACATTAAATCCGTTTTTAAATGCTCAATCCTTTTGCCTGAAATCCGGAGAAGTGGGAACGACCACCCGACAATTCAGGCGTGCGTGGGAACGTGGAACAACTTCGAATGTGTTGCATGATCGCCACGTGTCCTTCAGATGTGAACCGCCAGGGGCACCTGCGTAATACCGATGTGTTATCCCTGTCTCTATAAATACACGCCTCACCCTAGTCATTATCTCTTCTTCCACTCTCGCACAAACCCTAGCGCCACCGCTAGCCCTCGAGGACATCGATGATGAAGCGCTTAGCTGCCGCGACCTCACCGACGCCGTCCTCACGCTGGCCGCGGACATTGTCTTCTCCGCTGTCGCCGTAGGTGTCCTCCATCGCCAAGTTAGGGCATGGAAGATCGAACTTCTCGGCCTCCTCTCCCACTCCGTCTAGCAGTTCCTCGTGTGGTAAATAATACCTCTTTTACAGTCTTTTTGATTCGATAGATTCATCCTTTTCAACCACAAGTGGTTTCTGTTCCCACAACTTGGATCTATCTCATTCTGCATCTCATAGCATGCCTAGTATGTTCACTTACGCTTCACAAAGTAGTTAGATTCCTCACTTGTACTTATTCGTGGATTCGTACAAATCTGGAACCAACTCTCTACATATGAGTGAATGTCTTCGCACTATGAGGTCAATGTCTTCTAAACTGTTTTATCTTCAAAATCTTCTGAGAATGCATATGTCCTCTTCCCCTTCCCTTGCACCTTTAATGCTGTCACAGGTACATGTCCGTGGGAGAATCCCTTGGTTCTCATAGTCTGCATTCATTTGCAGAGTTCTTACAGCATCATATAAATTCTCCTGAAGCCAGTTCTTGTCTGACCAGTAGACGGAAGACTTTGACAGTGTTGAAACCTTTCAGTCTAAACTTCATGGCAACAAAGAGATCAGTCAGGAAGGGCGGCAGACAGCACCGTGGAAATACTGCTATAAGGACCTGCCATCGGATCTCTATGAGCTATACAAGTCAGATCCAGAAGAGACCTATGGAGAACGCAAGAACCGAATCCAATGGATTCGAAGACATTGGGCAGAGGAATGGTTCAAGTACAGATTTTTCACAGAAGAATATGCTGAGAAGAGTGCCATCAAGGGCCCCTGGGGAGATATTATATACAAAGGTCTTCAGCCCAAATCACAGTCCGAAGCTATTGCTCAAGGCTTCTACCCCTGCATGCTTCGTGGACCTCAGCCTGCTAATGCCGACCCATCCTCTCTGTTATGGTGTCGAGAAGATAATCTCTTCAAGCGCAACTATCAGTTTGCAAAGAACTCGGCCAAGCAAAACAAGAAGTCTTTGGGATTAGACTTCAACCCAGGCCCCTCTGCACACCATGAGCTGACGGCACACATGAAGCTGAACCCAATCTTGTTGGGCCCTTCTACAACTTAGAAGGTCTCATCACTCACATAATGGTTCAAGGGGCAGATGTGGATCAACCTGCAGACGACGCTGATTCTGACGAAGCGCCTGCACCACCGAAGCCTGTGAAGCAAATGAAATCCAAGGCTTCAAAGCCTTCTTCAGCACCAAAGGCTTCAAAGCCCTCATTTGCACCAAAGGTTTCACGGGCGAAGCCTCTGGCCACTGCACCTCCTGAAGCCAGTGTGCAGTCTGAAGATCTCTCATGCATCTTCAAGCCTGCCAAAGTGAAAAAGCCCATGCAACCCACTGGTCAAGCACTGACCCCAGCTACTGTCTTGAGAAACGAGAATGACGCCATTGATCTGTCCAGCGATGACGATCTTGGCGATGACGCTCTTGAGTAGTTGATCAAGAGCAAGCAAGAGGCGGAAATCTTCAATAACCTTCCTCTCTTTGATGTGGAAATCTTAAACAAGTTCATTGATGAGTGGTTTGACAGCCCATATGTCATCTTTGATGATCTTCAGCTTCCCATTGGCCTCAGCGTCGCCTTCCACGGAGCCATTGCTCCTGAGCTGGCTCTAGCTCAGAAAATTGTTGAGCTGAAGCATAAGATCGATTACGAAAAGGCTCAGTTCAAGAAGCACATGGCCAAGCTCAATGTTGAAGACATTCAAAACTTTAAGGTCATGATGCATGAGCTCAAGGAAGCATTCCACAAGAAACGCGAAGAAGCAAAAGGTTCTTGTGAGCGCATGAAGGATCTTGCTGCCAAATGTGTTCAGGGATACAATGAAGCTGAAAAGCGCAAGGCCTTAGGGCGACCAGGCATCGACCCACGAATGGCTGCCAAGAAGAAGAAGCCAGCTGTGGCAGAACCCGAAGCATCAAGGCAGGAAGAACATCACATTGTCTTCCCAGCCAGTATGACAGGCTCGAAGCCTAAGATCCCCACAGTGGCTTCAGAACTGAAGAAAATAAGGGCGACTGAAGCCGAAGCCAGAAAGCGCAAGACCAAAGCCACCACTGATGATGCTCCCCAACCAAGAAACGGAAAACCAAGAAGAGAGATCGGGCTGCTCCCACAGAGCCCCTTGATGTCGAGCCAATCTCAGTGGCTCGTCCTGTGTTTGAACATCGAGAGAGCCAGTTGATAGTTCATGAGCCTGCTTCCACAGAGGCTCCTGAAGCTAAAGACAATCCAGCTGTTGACCCCACCGCAGCTGAAGACATTGGTCCTCACGACAATGTTGAAGATAATGAAGTCCTTCCTCAGATCAAGCAAATTTTGGTATCATCGCCTGTGCTCACGCACAGCGAGCTCATCAGCATTGGTCGTCCTCTGACGCCAACTGCTCAGGATGCATCGTGGGCTGATCACCCACAACAACAAGACATCCCAAGTTCTCCCCAACCACAAGTACAAGATGACGATGACTTTGAGGCCCAGCCAACTCCATCTCCATAGGCGTCGCCAGCGTTATGCAGGCTTCGCAAAGGATCAAGGCCCCAAGTCACTCCAACTGTGAACGTTTCTGAGTCTGAAGCCAAAACGGCTGAAGATATTCCGGCTACATCAGTCGATGAAGAAGAACCACGTGATGAAGACAGAGTTGCTACACCACCAACAATTCCTGAAGTTGTTCTCGAGGAGAATGTGTCCGACCCTCCAGCTCCTGAAGTGGAGGTTACCCATACTGAGGCAGCCACCAACATCAACACTGAAGCCAACGATGTTGTCATGGCTGAAGCTAATGTGGCGCCTGAAGCTAATGTGGTGCCAGAAGTGCAAGCACCTGAAGCCAATGTGGCCCCTGAAGCCAATGCCGCACCAGATGTAATCATTCCTCCTGAAGCTATTATGTCACTTGCAACCCATGTCAACGACAATGCCAATGCTCCTGTACCCCCTCCAAGACATCATACTGTTGAGCTGGCATTTGATCGTGGTCATCCTGTTATGGTCCGTTGGCCCATTCTAGTTACTCCACCTGCTGCGGGTCCACAATTTGACTATCATGTCGAGCAGAGGCCTCAAGTTCAGAAGCCCAATCCAAGACTTCCAAGATTCCCAGGCACTGCAACCTCACCTGGGGTCTTCAATGTGAATGGCTTCATGGCACATAACACCTTCTTCAACAGCGCCAAGAACCCTTACTCCAAACCTCGCATTTCATCGGATCGGTTCTGGAGCTATCAGCAGCGCAACTACTATTCATGCGTATTATACAATCAAGGGCGCATATTTCCACATATGCGTCTCGACACTGAAGCTATAGCTGGCCTGCCCTGTCTAGAAGAAGCGTTGGATTGCTTCAGAGACACTGGACTCCTGCAATTTGTCACAGACAAGGAACACTGGAATGAAGAGCTTCTGTTACAGTTCTATGCAACTCTTCACATTCGAGGCTACAACAGGGATCCAAAGACTTGGGTCCTTGAGTGGATGACATGCAATGTCCATCATGAAGCCAAAACTCTTGATATCATTGAGCTCACAGGCCTGCCCACTCCCGGTGAATACTATGAACCAGGTTGTCAACAACACCAGAACACTTTGGAGAGCATCTTTCAGAAGCCAGAGCCCAACATGAGCCAAATGCTGAGCATGATGAAGCCTTTGCCTCACGACGCTGAATACCCATCTGAATTCTTTGTTGAAGACCTAGAGTATCTGCCTCACACCATTTATCATATCATCAGAAAAACTCTATGGCCTGTCAAAGGACATTCGTCTGCAGCGAAGCTTGAAGGAGCAATGAAGACTTTGGTTTTCTATATCTTCAATGGCATCAGCTTCAATGCTCAAGACTTCTTCATCAGGCAGTTGGCTGCATCTGGCTCCGACATTTTTGGTCTGAAGTTCTATGCTCCATGGGTAATGCGTCTTATTAAGCTTCACTTTTCCTTCAACTATCAGCCGTCTGAGCGCAATCATCTTGTATTCTTGCCAGAGGTTGATCTGTCTGTTGAAGCTATTTACCCAGAGCCTCCTAAGGATCCAATTTATCTTCACAATGCTGATCGTCAAAGCTTCACCCAGCCCATTGAAGGAGTTCAGGCAGTCTCTCGTGTTTATCCCTTAGCTGGCAATACATGTGCCCCTCGCGCTCAAACTGACGCCACTGAAAGCACCATTGCCCAAAAGCCTCGGAAGCGATCTTGTGTTCTCAATGACCGAGAGCTTCTCGTCGCGCTACATCAGAAACAGGATAAGCATCATGACTGGCTTAAGCGTCAGATGCAAAGTCTCTTGGTGGACGTCAATCACATTCACAATCTTGCCACAAAGAATGCCTTTGTTACACATGAAACCTGTCGGAGGTCTTGGAAGAATTTGACATTACTTAGTGCTGAAGCTGATCTGCAAGACGATGGCTTCATAGAAAGATTCAAGTTTGACTCAACTCCTCCAAGGAATGCTCACTTGCGTCTGACTCCCTCACTTGAAGACTCTGACTATTCGTCCTCAGCTGCGACAGTGAATGCTAGAGTCATCGATGACCAAGATGATGCCACTTCACCTCCTCCAACTTCAGCGCGCGTCGACACTGCACCAAGTTCTTCTGCACAACCGGACCTCAACGACGACCCTGCTGTTTTGCCTGCACCTCATGGGAACGAGTAGGTGCTCTATGTCTTCAAACCTTTTTTGGTCCTTACTGACAAAAGGGGGAGAAGCATATGAGTTGATAGTCTTCAAACAGGTCCATATGGGTGGTTGCTTTACTTTTTGCTACTTTTTGCCAAGTGCTTACAACTCTCGCTTTTTGATACATTTGGTTCTTTGAGTTGTAACACTTAAACTCGATGGTCGTCTGCTACTTATTTGCTATTCTGTGATGCGATGATAAATTCCGCATGTGCAATGATAACTTCCGCACTTAGGTCATTTTGCAGACGTCCATTTTTCATTATGCATGTCATTATCTTTGTTATATCAAATCATGCATGATGAATTGTCATCATAAGTTGAAGAGGATCTCCACAAGTACAACCTGCCATGTGCATTTGCATTCCAAAAGTAAATTACTTATATGCACATCTTCAGGGGGAGCCTTTGCCACTTATGAAGACAATACCCTATCCTTTAAAATTTCACATATTTTATTCCCCGTTGAAAACTTCAACCAGTTTGTCATCAATCACCAAAAAGGGGGAGATTGTAAGTGCATCTAGTGCCACCCCTAGTTGGTTTTGGAGTATTGACGACAAACCTGGTTGAGGGACTAATGTGTTTGTGAGAATTGCAGGATAACACAGGTAGAAGTCCCTCATTGATTCAGTTTTCCTACCAGAGATGACCCCTAAAAATGTATGAAGACATTGAAGTCAAAGGTGGTATGTGAAGACATTCACATTGAAGACTATGACAAGAGAAGACATCGCGTGAAGACTATGAAGCGCGAAGACTTAGTTGTTTCGTTGTTTCGTTTTCTTCTTTGTTGAGTCATAGGAACCACTGTACTGTTAAGTGGGGTCCAAGTGAACCAGTCAGAATGACTGAAGTGATGCTTAACCAAAATCCTATGTCTTCGAGCGAAGACAATGAGAGCAAATCTTATCCAGAGTTGGATAAGTCAGCTTTGCTTGTAGCCCAAGTAAAGTTGTCATGTGTGTTTGAAATTTGACTGTTGGAACACGTGTCAGTTCCTTAGTGACCCAGGGTCATTTCGGAAAAATCAGGTCGGGTTTCCTAGTGGCTCTAAATAGCCCACCCCCTACAACCATAAATGGTTGGCTGCTCAGAGTGAGTATACGGCTTTTGTCGTTTGAGAGCAACCCACCTCAAAGCCTTTGAGAGAGAATTCCTTGCGAGGACAAAGCCCTAAACACCCAGAGCCAAAGAGTGTTAGGCATCACTGAAGTCTTCCTGTCTGTGTGATCTGAAGACTTATTACACTTGAGGACTGTGGATCCTCCAGCCGGTTAGGCATCGCGTTCTGAGCATCCAAGAGTCATTGTGGATCACCGGTGAACGAAGTATGTGAAGGTTTGGAAGTCTACCTTGAAGACTTACCAGAGTGATTGGGCGAGGACTGGGTGTCCTTAGGTCAAGGGGAATAAGGTGAAGACGCGGTCTTCTGAGTTGAATCTCAGCCTCCCTAACCAGACGTACAGTTGTCACAGCAACTGGAACTGGTCCAACAAATCATTGTCTTCAACGAGCCACTGGTTCTATCCTTCACATCTCTTGATTTGCAGATTGGTCCTTGTGAAGTCATTGCCTGTTTGCAATATTTATTTGTCTTCACTGTGTGACTGCTTGTTCTGATTGGCTTCATACTATCTTCCATCCCGATCTATACTGCCTAGCTGCTATTAGTCTTTGTGCTTTCATTTCATTGAATACTTGACTATGGCTTGCTTAGTGTAGTCTACCTTCCGCTGCATGGTAATAGGTTTATTTCTATCGTTTTTCTTCGAAACTTCCATGTTTTGAGGACTTTCATAAAAATCGCCTATTCACCCCCCCCCCCTCTAGTCGATCACTAGCACTTTCATTGAGCATGAACATTATATCTGGATCTTGTTTGATGCGAGACGGTTATTCATTTAAATCTGAGAATAATGGTTGTTCTATTTATATGAGTAATATGTTTTATGGTCATGCAACCTTGAAGAGTGGTCCATTTTTGATGAATCTCGATAGTAGTGATACACATATTCATAATGTTGAAGCCAAAAGATGCAAAGTTGATAATGATAGTGCAACTTATTTGTGGCACTGCCGTTTAGGTCATATTGGTGTAAAGCGCATGAAGAAACTCCATACTGATGGACTTTTGGAATCACTTGATTATGAATCACTTGATACTTGCGAACCATGCCTCATGGGCAAGATGACTAAAACGCCGTTCTCCGGAACTATGGAGCGAGCAACTGATTTGTTGGAGATCATACATACTTATGTATGTGGTCCAATGAATGTTGAGGCTCGCGGTGGGTATCGTTATTTTTTCACCTTCACAGATGATTTAAGCAGATATGGGTATATCTACTTAATGAAACATAAGTCTGAAACATTTGAAAAGTTCAAAGAATTTCAGAGTGAAGTTGAAAATCATCGTAACAAGAAAATAAAGTTTCTACGATCTGATCATGGAGGAGAATATTTGAGTTACGAGTTTGGTCTACATTTGAAACAATGCGGAATAGTTTCGCAACTCACGCCACCCGGAACACCACAGCATAATGGTGTGTCCGAACGTCGTAATCGTACTTTACTAGATATGGTGCGATCTATGATGTCTCTTACTGATTTACCTCTATCGTTTTGGGGTTATGCTTTAGAGACGGCTGCATTCACGTTAAATAGGGCAACATCAAAATCTGTTGAGACGACACCTTATGAACTGTGGTTTGGCAAGAAACCAAAGTTATCGTTTCTTAAAGTTTAGGCCTGCGATGCTTATGTGAAAAAGCTTCAACCTGACAAGTTCGAACTCAAATCGGAGAAATGTGTCTTCATAGGATACCCAAAGGAAACTGTTGGGTACACCTTCTATCACAGATCCGAAGGCAAGACATTCGTTGCTAAGAATGGATCCTTTCTAGAGAAGGAGTTTCTCTCGAAAAAAGTGAGTGGGAGGAAAGTAGAACTTGATGAGGTAACAATACCTGCTCCCTTATTAGAAAGTAGTTCATCACAGAAACCGGTTCCTGTGACGTCTACACCAATTAGTGAGTAAGTTAATGATGATGATCATGAAACTTCAGATCAAGTTGTTACTGAACCTCGTAGGTCAACCAGAGTAAGATCCGCACCAGAGTGGTACGGTAATCCTGTTCTGGAGGTTATGTTACTAGGCCATGACGAACCTACGAACTATGAAGAAGCGATGATGAGCCCAGATTCCGCAAAATGACTTGAGGCCATGAAATCTGAGATGGGATCCATGTATGAGAACAAAGTGTGGACTTTGGTTGACTTGCCCGTTGATCGGCAAGCCATCGAGAATAAATGGATTTTCAAGAAGAAGACTGACGCTGACGGTAATGTTACTGTCTATAAAGCTTGACTTGTTGCAAAAGGTTTTTGACAAGTTTAAGGGATTGACTACGATGAGACCTTCTCGCCCGTAGCGATGCTTAAGTCTGTACGAATCATGTTAGCAATTGCCGCATTTTATAATTATGAAATTTGGCAAATGGATGTCAAAAACTGCATTTCTGAATGGATTTCTCGAAGAAGGGTTGTATATGATGCAACCGTAAGGTTTTGTCGATCCAGAGGGAGCTAACAAAGTGTGCAAGCTCTAGCGATCCATTTATGGACTGGTGCAAGCCTCTCGAAGTTGGAATAAACGTTTTGATAGTGTGATCAAAGCATATGGTTTTATACGGACTTTTGGAGAAGCATGTATTTATAAGAAAGTGAGTGGGAGCTCTGTAGCATTTCTGATATTATATGTGGATGACATATTGTTGATTGGAAATGATATAGAATTTCTGGATAGCATAAAAGGATATTTGAATAAGAGTTTTTCAATGAAGGACCTCGGTGAAGCTGCTTATATATTGGGCATCAAGATCTATAGAGATAGATCGAGACGCTTAATTGGACTTTCACAAAGCACATACCTTGACAAAGTTTTGAAGAAGTTCAAAATGGATCAAGCAAAGAAAGGGTTCTTGCCTGTGTTACAAGGTGTGAAGTTGAGTAAGACTCAATGCCCGACCACTACAGAAGATAGAGAGAAAATAAAAGATGTTCTCTATGCTTCAGCCATAGGCTCTATCATGTATGCAATGTTGTGTACCAGACCTGATGTGTGCCTTGCTATTAGTTTAGCAGGGAGGTACCAAAGTAATCCAGGAGTGGATCACTGGACAGCGGTCATGTCGGGGATATACCCCGCGGTATGACCCGGCCGGAAGTATGACCCGGCCGGACTTGGCGCTTCACCGATGACCCGCCGGAGGACTGGAAACTCACGGGTATGGCGGCTCACTGGTCAGACGACTCACGAGTCTGACGGCTCACGGATGACCCCGATGGCGGGTCAGATAGAAGACTAGGCCCAAGGCCCAGAAGGCCGGCTCATGTTATGGTGGGTCGGCTTAAGATGGAAGGCATGAGGAATATTTCCTTTACGAGGAAGCAAGACCCGTACTTGTATCCGACTTGTAATAGAGAATAAGTTAGTTCTAATCCTACTAGGACTCTACATGTAAGCCGCCTCTTCAACTTATATAAGGAGGGGCAGAGCTCCCCAAAGAGGGGAAGGAAGAAGAAACAATCTCTAAGGCTAGACACAACTAAAGGGGAGCCGACTTATGCGGCGACTCCCTCATGATCATAATGAGATCTAGCCACAAACAGCATGTAGGGTTATTACCGGATGATTCCTGGGGCCCGAAGCTGTCTAAATCCTTGTCTTATGTCGCGTCTCTCGATTCCGCCCAACCCCTCTCAAGCTACCACATAGATGTGTTGGCCTGGCGACTAAGTCCTCACATTAAAGACATCTGCCGTCACAATTACACGACAGTTGGCGCCCACCGTGGGGCACGCGCACGGTGATGTTGAGTTCTTGAAGGGATCTCTCCCAGGGATCGAAAAGTTCGTGATTTTTCGGATAAGAAGAGCCGGTTTTGAAAGATCTGCACGTGATTCAGATTTCGACTAGTCAAATTTTCTTCAATGAACGTCAGTGGCTGCAAAGGACAATAGGACATCAACATCAACATCTGCAGTTGGGTTTACATCAACGTCACCCTCGCGCACGCCGATCGGATCTAGCAGAGGACAATAGGGATTCGGCGAGTCGGGAGCATAAACAGAAGCAATAACACCGAGCCGTACTGGAGTTGGATTCGGTCCCACGCCCGTGTTGCATACTCAGACCGGACAATGCATACAGGATTGATCAAAAGGCGGTCGGTTTATTGCAAGCGGTCGGTCTAAACCGATTGATTTGTTTGATCTTCTGGATAATAGCAATCATATCGGCGATGACCAGCGGCCGCAGGTGGACAGCAACAACAAAACAGTAATGGGCGGTGGCAGCGGATCTGCTGTTATTGTTGTCGCCTATGACAAAAAAACAAGGTACTCTCCTCGGTCCTTTTTACTCTACATATTAGAATTCTCTGAAGTCAAACTTCATAAAATTTGACCGTTTTTATATTAAAAAATATTAACATCTGTCATGTTAAAGTTATATAATATGAAACTTGAAGTCATGACACATCTAGTGGTATTGATTTCAGATTATGAATGTTGACACTTTTTTCTACAAAACTGGTCAAGCTTTACGGGGCTTGACTTCAGTCAAATCTTATATGCGAACTAAAAAGGAGCGGAGGGAGTACAATAGCAGACGCCCAAGGCCACGGACAATGATGTGCTCGAGGCATGTGCCCGCTAGCCCTGTTTGATAAGGCTGGTCATAGTGGGGAGTAACATATACTAGTATCATGCATATGATACTAATGTATGATAATACATCTATAGTGCATAGTATTATAAAGTAGTATCATAGATGGTCTCATTTATTGCCATGCTTGACACATAGTAGCATAACATTTATTATGTTACGGTATCTACCTATGTTACTATGACGCTCTCTCTCTTCTTTAATTTCCTGCCACGTAAGCATGTTTACGAGTTCCAAATATATAATACTAGTTATGTTACCCCACTATTGCCAGCCTGATGCACACACATGCAGCAGCAATCTGCGGAAGTCAAAGGCCGAAAAGAAAGGGAGAATATAAAAAAAGGTACTACTAATACATATACTATTCATCAAATGAATTAGCACAGGTCCCAAAATCTCACAAGGATGTGAGGCCAAAGGATCATCAGTTACGTAACCATGAGTCGCCACTGCAAATCGACAAGAGCGACAGGATTTTGCTGTCACGGTACATGCACTGCAGTAACCGGACGGAAGAAAAGTCAAAGTTCAAGAAAAGAGCCACTACCTAGAAGGGAACACGGACATGGATTGATCAAATCAGCCACGACTCGAAAGCGGAGACGGACGCCGGTTCTGCTACAGCCGCACAGGCCGCCTTGCCCTGGCCACGCCGTTTCTCCACCTGCCGCCGGCTCGCAGTGCCTCTCCGCCCTCTGCCGGCTCGCCGCTCCGCCTCACAGGGGCCCTGCCCCGAGCCGTCGGCTGGAGCTTCACCGCCAAGTTGTCTCCACCACCAACGAAGTGGCCTCCGTTGAGTCGGCTTCTGCCTCGCTCCGTTTGTACCACGAGCTGCACCTCACCGTTACGAGCTTACCTTTGCCCTGCCCTCAACTTGCCGAAGCCACTGCGACCCGTCATCGCCATGGCCTGCTGCTCTGATCCAAGTCGCCGCCTCCGTCCGGAGCCGTTTTCGAGCGCCGCCTCTGTCCAGAGCCATCGCTCCGAATACCGTTTCCGCCGCGGGCTGCTGTGACCAGCCTCGCCGGAGTACGCCTCGAAGCCCCTGCTGCCTCGTCGTTGTGGCCGCTTCGCTGGCCTCGCCTCCTCTTGGATTCGCTCTGAGTCACCATCACCACTTCTGCTCCGAGTCGGCTTCGAGCCGCCGTGCTGCTGAGCCGCCCGGCCTTGTCCTCTTCCCCTGCCGCAAGCCGCCGCGGCCTCCGACCCGATCTCGTGTCGCTTGCCGCCATCTCGGCCTTGAGCCACTTCAGCCGCACTCCTCCACAAGTCGCCGTCGCCGGCGCACCTCTGCTCCGAGTCGCTGCTGTGGCCGGGGCCGGCCGCCGTCGCGCCTGTTTTACCCCGAGAGCCGGCTGCCTTCGACCTCGCTCAAGTGCTTTATTGACTCGCCACCATTGCTACCCGTGAGCAGCTCGTCGCCAGTATGGTGCGCCTCTGCTGGACTCCGCCCCTGCGGCTGGTGACAGGCCGCTGGCCTGCTGAGCCGCCGTCTGCCTGAGTCGCCGCTCTGGACTCGTCAAATATCGAGTCAAAGGAGGAAAGGACGGACAGGTACCTCGCACATGGATCAATGTACAACTTGATATTATCCAACGATGCATAGCATGGTTCCCTAGATAAAACAGAGGAAGCGAGAGGAACCATACTGATACGTCCGCCCGACAAAACATCCGGTGACATCCTTCTAAGTCTAATTTTATGGGCAGCAAAAGTGGTTCCGTGTTGTGCCTCTGAAGTGTACGTCAGCACCATCACGGACCGACGTCTGCGTCCTCTTACTGATGGAACAGGTGTGCGTAAGTCGCCATCCGTGCAACTTAATCTACATCAACCCGCTGGAGCCGTGTTGAGTCGCCCTTGTCGCTTTGAGCCACCGGGTTTATATTAAGTCGCCGGTCTGCCTGAGCCGCCGGAACTATATTGAGTCGCTGGTCTGTCTGAGCTACCTCTGCTGCGATAAACGGGTCATCCATCGTCCAAACAAATCAGGTGATATACATCCGAGTTTGTTTTATTAGCACATATTGTTTTTGTCAAAGAACAAGTCTGTCTTTGCCTTGGTCTGCAATATTGTTTATGCAGGGCAATTATTTATGACATATTATATCTTGGAGATGAAGGCATGTCAACATCTTTGGGCATAGGTGGTCGTCGTTACTCAACGGACTCCCGCATCGGCTTACAATGCCGTGGCCGTTTCTCGCGACCGCGTCGGCTTACAACGCCATGGCCGTCTCTCGCGACTACACGGGCTTACAACAAGGAGGACAACTTGCCCGTCCGCACCGGCTTACAACGCCATGGCCGGTTCTTCTGTCTGTGCCGCCTCAGATGTTGCGGTCGTCTTTACCGTCCGTCTCTCGTGGCCTGGTCTACATCAACACATCAGGCCGCACCTGTCTGCATGAGCTATTTATTGAGTATGAGCAAGTCACTGCTTGGGAAGCCCGGTTTTCTTCCAACAAATTGGAGGCAAATTATCATGTATTATCAGCCGCCGTCTGCACTGGATGGCTCAATGGGCAGCGCACAAGTCGCCGTCACTACAATTTGATTAAACTTCAAACAGCCAGTTGGAAGGAACCATTGGCCGAGTTGCTGACACGGCTCATACGGGATCATTTATAAACCCGCCACAGTCACCTCAACCTTATGTGGATTCACATCGCGCTATCAACGCCAATGATATACACCTTCTGCTATGGTCAAATATGGAGAATCTCAAGCCAACACCTCGAGTCGTCTTGACACTCGGGGGCTACAATGGTATGACTTGGCAGAATGGGCCGGTTTCAATGCATTCAAAAACTCCGGGTCATTGGAGGGAAAATAACCTGGCCCCGGAGATTACTGCTGTATCGATGAAAATTTAAAGACCATCGAAAAAATATCCGACTTAAAAAGAAGAATTCCGGATTAAAATCCGGTTCAAGGTAAATTTGTTTCTCACAAAGCTTTGAAACTCTCAATATCCGGTTTAAGAATTTCCGTTTCAAAAATTTATCTCTCGCAAAATTCGAGTTCTCAGATAAAATTAAAGGGACCAAAGAGAGTCTGTGGCAAAGCACAACTCACATATAGGTACCCTGCCTCTATGGTCATTTGGGGGCTTCCTGTTCAAACATAGGTCGTATTCGAACCAAAGAGAACATAGCTGTCGGTACCCTTTTGATTGGCACACTGCCAAACCCACTTGGGGGCTTCTTGATCGTATCTGAATCATAGCTCAACCCCTTTGGGTCCGACGTGGATCGTATTCGAATCAACGTCGTTAAACAACTCTCAAGGTCATTCGGGGCTTCCTGTTCAAACATAGGTCGTATTCGAATCAAAGAGAACATAGATGTCGGTACCCTCTTGATCGGCAATGCCAAAGCCACTGGGGGCTATATGATCGTATTCGAATCTTAGCTTAACCCCTTTGGAACGGTTTACTGATCGTATTCGAATCAGAAGCCTCAAAATTTTGTCTGTTTCTTGTACAGTTTTTTGCAATCGCAGTTATTTGACTTTGTCCTGAGACTTTTTTGATCATATTTGAAAGCATCTAGGGAGTGGCTCTGATTCCACCAGCTTAACCTTGATCAATAAAGTTGTCAGCACATAACAAACATCATATGTGCCGGCTTTTACAGAATTGGGTTCTCACCCTCACTGTCCGGGTCACATAAACCGGCGGTGTCATTCAAAGGATCATAGGGATCTTGTGATCTACTTGTGTGCAGGATAAGACTACATTTGGGTGGTTACCCGCCCTGGATTTTCACGTTAAGTCACCAGGGCATATGTTGTTTAAACTCTGTGCAGGATTTGCAGAACTATGACTTATATAAATGCTTAAGTCCAAACTCATCATTAAAATTGATGCTTCGAAATGATTATCCGTTCTGGATTTTCTCAAGGGCTATAGGCCACCGGGTTACAAAAATTCCGGCTTACAATGAATGCGCATTAAGTCATCATCGGCTAAGATCCGCCAGGTATTTAAACTCCAGATTTACTTGTCAATCGATGAGGTATTCAAATCTTTAATAGCCAAAACTGGCTGGATTTTCATGATGATATTGAATGATTGAGGTTTTCATACGGGATTATATTATTCAAATCTTGAATAGCCAACATGGCTGGATTTCTATTGTGATTATCAATAACCAATGTTATGATTGAGGTTTTCAAAGTCGCTTTAGCGCAACGGCTATTATTTTTATCAATGGGCATGATTTATTTTACAATGGAGGAAATAGTCCCGAGTCACTGCAGGCTTACGACCCGGTACTTGGGGGCTACATTGTTCAAATCGAGATTACATCGAATATACAAGTCCCATGTCACTGCCAGCATGCACCATGGCACTTGGGGGCTAATGCAAAGTCATTTTTTTGCTCAACTTATTGAAGACCCGACTCATCACATTTTAAATAATCCGGCCCTTGGGGGCTACCAATTGCTCCTGTCGGAAATTCAAGGTACACAAGCCTTAATCCATTATATTGAAAGATCCATTATTCAGTTGGTAGAGTACAAAGCTCTTAACCTTGTGGACGTGGGTTCAAGCCCCATGATGGAGATTACATCATTTGATGGTATTATCAATGAATCATATACAAAGTACCAGCTCAGTAATATCTTATTGAGCCGGCCCTTGGGGGCTACATGTTGTTGCTCAAGTTTACATGATCATATTTACAAAATCCCTACTCATTATTGCATAATGACCCGGCCCTTGGGGGCTACACTGGTTGAAATCTTTATGAGCATAAGGCAATTACAAGTCCCATGTTGCTGCAAGCATGAAAACCCGACACTTGGGGGCTACAGGTGATGTGCATATAAGGGAGGAATAACTTCAAATTCTCAGTTTTGAGCAAATCAGGTATTATATTATTATCGGAGAAATCTGCAAAGTTTATGACCCAGCGTCATCATAAGATTAACCCGGCATCAGCAACAATTACATGACCCGACATCATTTGTTTATAACCCGACAATTTTGGCAATCATAAATCGGCAAGATCTACATCTTTAAGCCGGCTGAATAATAGATGAGTATTTCAAGACCAATATTTCTTAAGCCGGCGTTTTGGTAGCCGACTCAAGTGGATTATTCTTCACAATATTTCTCTACAAGAGACTAATGTCAGCAAATTGAACCTGAAGCTGGCCTATTGACCCGGACTTTTCAAAAGAAGTATCTGGATTTTTTGCATTGCCAAAGTTGAAACATATATGCTAAAGAAGATTTACTATGAGATCATAGACATGTACATATCAACAAGGAAATGACAAGGACTTAAAGATGATCAGGTGCCAGTTCAGGAAAATATTTAACCCGGAGCACAATCTATTAAGTTTGTTCTTGTGTTTATTTTACAGGATCAATTTAACATGGATAAATCCAAATTAAACTGGGGGCTAATGTCGGGGATATACCCCGCGGTATGACCCGACCGGAAGTATGACCCGGCCGGACTTGGCGCTTCACTGATGACCCACTGGAGGACTGGCGACTCACAGGTCTGGCGGCTCACTGATCAGACGACTCACGAGCCTGACGACTCACGGATGACCCCGACGGCGGGTCAGATAGAAGACTAGGCCCAAGGTCTAGAAGGCCGGCTCATGTTATGGTGGGCCGGCTTAAGACGGAAGGCATGAGGAATATTTCCTTTACGAGGAAGCAAGACCCGTACTTGTATCCGACTTGTAATAGAGAATAAGTTAGTTCTAATCCTACTAGGACTCTACATGTAAGCCGCCTCTTCAACTTATATAAGAAGGGGCAGGGCTCCCCAAAGAGGGGAAGGAAGAAGAAACAATCTCTAAGGCTAGACACAACTAAAGGGGAGCCGGCTTATGCGGCGAATCCCTCATGATCATAATGAGACCTAGCTACAAACAGCATGTAGGGTTATTACCGGATGATGTTTCTCGGGACCCGAAGCTGTCTAAATCCTTGTCTTATGTTGTGTCTCTCGATTCCGCCCAACCCCTCACAAGCTACCACATAGATGCGTTGGCATCGCGACTAAGTCCTCACATTAAGGACATCTGCCGTGACAATTCCACGACAAGTCAAGAACATCCTGAAATACCTGAAAAGGACGAAGGATATGTTTCTCATTTATGGAGGTGACGAAGAGCCCGTCGTAAATGGTTATGTCGACGCAAGCTTTGACACTGATCTGGACGACTCTAAATTGCAAACCGGATACGTGTTTTTATTGAACGGAGGAGCTGTCAGTTGATACAGTTCTAAACAAAGCGTCGTAGCGGGATCTACATGTGAAGCGGAGTACATAGCTGCTTTGGAAGTAGCAAATGAAGGAGTTCATATCCGATCTAGGTGTCATACCTAGTGCATCGGGTCCAATGAAATTCTTTTGTGACAATACTGGTGCAATTGCTTTGGCAAAGGAATGCAGATTTCACAAGAGAACCAAGCACATCAAGAGACGCTTCACCTCCCTTCGGGATGAAGTCCAGGAGGGAGACATAGAGATTTGCAAGATACATACGGATCTGAATGTTCTAGACCCGTTGACTAAGCCTCTTCCACGAGCAAAACATGATCAACACCAAGGCTCCATGGGTGTTAAAATCATTACTATGTAATCTAGATTATTGACTCTAGTGCAAGTGGGAGACTGAAGGAAATATGCCCTAGAGGCAATAATAAAGTTATTATTTATTTCCATATTTCATGATAAATGTTTATTATTCATGCTAGAATTGTATTAACTGGAAACATAATACATGTGTGAATACATAGATAGACATAGTGTCACTAGTATGCCTCTACTTGACTAGCTCATTGATCAAAGATGGTTATGTTTCCTAGCCATAGACAAAGAGTTGTCATTTGATTAACGGGATCACATCATTAGGAGAATGGTGTGGTTGACTTGACCCATTCTGTTAGCTTAGCACTTGATCGTTTAGTATGTTGCTATTGTTTTCTTCATGACTTATACATGTTCCTATGACTATGAGATTATGCAACTCCCGTTTACCGGAGGAACACTTTGTGTGGTACCAAATGTCACAACATAACTGGATGATTATAAAGGTGCTCTATAGGTGTCTCCGAAGGTACTTGTTGGGTTGGCGTATTTCGAGATTAGGATTTGTCACTCCGATTGTCGGAGAGGTATCTCTGGGCCCACTCGGTAATACACATCACTTAAGCCTTGCAAGCATTGCAACTAATGAGTTAGTTGCAGGATGATGTATTACAGAACGAGTAAAGAGACTTGCCGGTAACGAGATTGAACTAGGTATTGAGATACCGACGATCGAATCTCGGGCAAGTAACATACCGATGACAAAGGGAACAACGTATGTTGTTATGCGGTTTGACCGATAAAGATCTTCGTAGAATATGTAGGAGCCAATATCAGCATCCAGATTCCGCTATTGGTTATTGACCGGAGATGTGTCTCGGTCATGTCTACATAGTTCTCAAACCCGTAGGGTCCGCACGCTTAAAGTTTGATGACGATTATATTACGAGTTTATGTGTTTTGATGTACCGAAGGTAGTTCGGAGTCCAGGATGTGATCACGGACATGACGAGGAGTCTCGAAATGGTCGAGACGTAAAGATCGATATATTGGACGACTATATTTGGATACCGGAATGGTTCCGAGTGAGATCGGGATAATACCGGAGCACCGGAGGTTATCGAAACCCCCCGGGAGGTATATGGGCCTTAATGGGCTTTAGTGGAAAGGAGGGGAAAGGAGCAAGGGAGGGGGCGCCCCGCCAAGCCCAATCTGAATTGGGAGGGGGGCCGCCCCCCTTTCCTTCCTTCATCCTTCCTCTTCCTTCCCTCTCCCTCTCCAAATAGGAAAAGGAGTCCTACTCCCGGTGGGAGTAGGACTCCCCCTTCGGCGCGCGTCCTCCCCTTGGCCGGCCCTCTCCTCCCCCCTTTATATACGGAGGAGAGGGGCACCCCATAGACACAACAATTGATCTCTTGGATATTTTAGGCGTGTGCGGTGCCCCTCTCCACCATAGTCCACCTCGATAATATCGTAGCGGTGCTTAGGCGAAGCCCTGCGACGGTAGAACTTCAACATCGTCACCACTCCGTCGTGCTGACGGAACTCTCCCTCAAAGCTCGGTTGGATCAGAGTTTGAAGGACGTCATCGAGTTGAACGTGTGCATAACTCGGAGGTGCCCTGCGTTCGGTACTTGATTGGTTGGATCGTAAAGACGTACGACTACATCAACCGTGTTGTGCTAACGCTTCCGCTTTCGGTCTACGAGGGTACGTGGACACACTCTCCCCTCTCGTTGCTATGCATCACCATGATCTTGCGTGTGCATAGGAATTTTTTTGAAATTACCACGTTCCCCAACAACAATATATATCACCTTCGAGTAGGTAAATGATGAAAGAAATAATTTATGAAGTATGAATGCTAGCAAAGTGCACAAGTTTATTCAATGATAATTTCAACCACTTTTCCTAGCATCATAACAACAATTCTTTCTTATAAAACTTTTCATGTTATAGTGGCAACCCATTCACATGTTAAGGTTCAAACAATGAATTCTCTTGAAACCCAACAACATATGTTCTCAGTCACCAAGCAATTGCAATTCAACTTATTCAACAGAGTTTAAGTAAGAGCTCCACATACTCAACCATCATATAGTCTTCTATGATTGCTAACACTCACCTTGTACACATGAGCAAAACGTTTCAACCGGACACACAGAGAGATAGGGGCTTATAATTTTGCCTCCCAACGTATTCACCTCAAGGGTGATGTCAACAATAATAACTCATGTTACATATATCCAACTGGATTTATGTGCCTAGATCTTTCCTCACCACATGATGCTTGCCAAAAGAGAAAAATAAAAAGGAATAGAGAGAAAAACTTTGACTCTTCGCATAAAACTAAATATTGAAAAGTAAAAGATAGGCCCTTCGCAGAGGGAAGTAGAGGTTGTCATGTGCTTATTTGTTTGTATGCTCAACCCCTTAGTGCAAAAGAATGTCACGTTGTGTTGTCCCTTATGATAACAACCTTTATTATGCAGTCCGTCGCTTTTATTATTTGCCATGACAAGTTCATACAACGCTCAATTTTCTCTTACACTAAATGATCTAAGACTTTTAGAAGCAATTTTTATTGTCTTATTGCACTGATGTCAACTTACTTGAAGGATCTTGCTCAATCCTTAGGTAGGTATGGTGGACTCCTGAAAATAAGATTTGGGTTTAAGAGTTTTTGGATGCACAAGTAGTATCTATACTTGGTGCGTAATTTTTGGCTAGCAAAGATGGGGGGGGGGCAAGCACCACATGTTGAAGGATCTATGACAATATAACTTCTATGTGAATATGAACAAACATAAACCATTACGTTATCTTCCTTGTCCAACATCAACAATTTTGGCATATAATATTTTGATGGGGGCTCACAATCACAAAAGATTTCCATGATAGTGTATTTGCACGTGAAAGTTCTCTTCCTTATACTAATTATTCATGAATTGCTTGTATGACCAATATTGTGATTGTCAAGCCTCAAAAGATTTCACTTTATAAACCCAATGTGAAGCTACCACTAGGCACGATATAATTTCAACTTCCTGACATTCAATTTATTCAACAATTTAATCATAGGATATAAGTGAAGCACAAGAGTAAATGACAAGCTACTCCAAAAAGAAATAAATGAAGATCATGAGCATAATATTTCTTTCTCTCAAATTAATTTAAGTAAATCCAGAGATAATTTCTTCAAAAATATTGAATCACACCATGATCAGAAAGATATAAGTGAAGTACTAGAGCAATTCCAAAGAAAAGAGCTTCGTTGACGGGATGTGAATGCCGCTTACTTAGCCTCCCTGGCAACTATTTGAGGGCTCTATTTTATTTTAAAACTTTTAGATCTAAGTATTTTATTAACACAGAAAGCAAAACAAATAAAATGACATTCCAATAATAGCACACATCATGTGAAGAAGCAAAAACTTAGGCCCAACCGATACTAACTGATAATTGTTGAAGAAGAAAGGTGGGATGCCTATCGGGGCATCCCCAAGCTTAGATGCTTGAGACTTCTTGAAATATTATCTTGGGATGCCTTGGGCATCCCCAATCTTGAGCTTTTGTGTCTCCTTAATTCTTCTCATATCACGGTTTTCCTAAATCTCAAATGCTTCATCCACACAAAACTCAACAAGAACACGTGTGGTAAGTTAGTATAAATCAATGCAAAAACCTTATCATTCTCTACTGTAGCAAATCGCTAAAATTATTATTCAACATTGCACACTAAATTACTATGAATATTTAATACTCCTATCCTCAAATAGAATCATTAAACAAGCAAACATATGCAAACAATGCAAACATAATAGTAATCTGGCAAAACAGTACAGTCTGTAAAGGATGCAAGAGTATCAATACTTCCCAAACTCCAAAAGTTATGAAAATTTTCCACACTGTAGAAAATTTATTAGAGCTCATTTTGCAAAAAGTTTCAACATTTTATCACATTCTGACCTTTCTAGGGAATTTTTGCAACAGCGGTAAACTTTCTGTTTTCAAACAGCAACATGTAGACTTGTAAAATAAGCATAGTAAAGGCTACACTTGACATTTTTATTGAAATAAAAGATGCAAAACATTATCCTAAATAACAGCAAGCAAATCCTAACAAAATAAAATGATGCTCCAAGTAAAAATCATATCATGTGACGAATGAAAACATAGCTCCAAGTGAGGTTACCAATAATGTTGAAGATGAAAGAGGGGATGCCTTCCGGGGCATCCCCAAGCTTAGTTGCTTGGATCTTCCCTGAATATTACCTTGGGGTGCCTTGGGAATCCCCAAGATTAGGGTCTTGTCACTCCTTATTCTCCTCATATCGACATCTCATCCAAAACTTGAAAACTTCAATCACACTAAACTTAACAGAACTCTGTGAGATAGGTTAGTATGATAAAGAGCAAACCATTTCACTTTTGGTACTGTCAAAGACAAGATTCATAATTGTTCTCACACCATAACTACTGTAGAATATCATTTCCACAATTTATATTGAGAAATATAAGCCATGGAAACTACAAAACAAGCAAACTATGCATTGAAAACAGAATCTGTCAAAAACAGAACAGTCTGTAGTAATCTGTACTCAAACCATACTTATGCTACTAAAAATTATGAAAAATTAGGAAAACCTGAGAAATTTGTCTGTTGATCTTCTGCAAAAAGAATCAGCATTTTATCACGCTTCTGTTAAAAATGAGAATTGTTTTCCTGAGTGCAAAAGTTTTTGTTTTTCAGCAAGATCAAATCAACTATCACCGTAAGCCATCCCAAAGGTCTTACTTGGCACTTTATTGAAACTAAATCAATAAAACATGATTACTACAGTATCATAATCATGTGAACACACAAAAACATTAGGTAAAAGTGTTGGGTTGTCTCCCAACAAGCGCTTTTCTTTAGTGCCTTTTAGCTAGGCATGATGATTTCAATGATGCTCACATAAAAGATAATAATTAAAACACAAAGAGAGCATCATGAAGCACATGGCAAGTGCATTTAAGTCTAACCCACTTCCTATGAATAGGGATTTTGTGATCAAACAATTTATGGGAACAAGAATCAACTAGCATAGGAAGGCAAAACAAGCACAACTTCAAGATTGTCAACACATAGAGAGGAAACTTGATATTTATTGCAACTCCTACAAGCATAAGTTCCTCCCTCATAATAATTTTCAGTAGCATCATGAAGAAATTCAACAATATAACCATTACATAAAGCATTATTTTCATGACACAAAAGCATAGAAGACTTGTTACTATCCACATAAGAAAATTTCTTCTCATCAATAGTAGTGGGAGCAAAGTCAACAAAATAACTATCATGAGAGTGAAAACTAAAATCATGATGACATGTTTCATGATTATCATTATTCTTTATAACATACATGTCATCACCATAATCATCATAGATAGAAACTTTGTTATCATAGTTAATTGAAGCCTCATCCAAAATGGCGGATTCATCACTAAATAAAGTCATGACCTCTCCAAATCCACTTTCATTATTATAATCATCATAAATAGGAGGCACGCAATCATTATAACAAATTTCCACATCAAAACTTGGGGGACTAAAAATATCATCTTCATCAAACATAGCATCCCCAAGCTTATGGCTTTGCATATCATTAGCATCATGGATATTCAAAGAATTCATACTAACAACATTGCAATCATGCTCATCATTTATACCGAACATTCTATTGAATTCTTCTTCTATCAACTGAGCACAATTTTACTTCCCATCATTTTCACAAAATACATTATAAAGATGAATAATATGATGCAACCTCAATTCCATTTTTTGTAGTTTTCTTTTATAAGCCAAACTAGTGATAAAACAAGAAACTAAAAGATTCGATTGCAAGATCTAAAGATATACCTTCAAGCACTCACCTCCCCGGCAACGGTGCTAGAAAAGAGCTTGATGTCTACTACACAACTTTATTCTTGTAGACACGTATTGGGCCTCCAAGCGCAGAGTTTTGTAGGACAATAGCAATTTTCCCTCAAGTGGATGACCTAAGGTTTATCAATCCATGAGAGGTGTAGGATGAAGATGGTCTCTCTCGAATGACCCTGCAACCAAATACAAGAAATCTCTTGTGTCCCCACCACAGCCAATACAATGGCAAACTGTATTGGTGCACTAGTTCGGCGAAGAGATAGTGATAAAAGTGTAATATGGATGGTAGAAATATATTTTATAATCTGAATAAATAAAAACAGCAAGGTAGCAAATAGTAAACGGGCACAAAAACGGTATTGCAATGCTTGAAAATGAGGCCTAGGGTCCGTACTTTCGCTAGTTTAATCTCTCAACAGTGCTAATATAATTGGATCATATAACCTTCCCTCAAAGTGCGATGAAGAATCACTCCAAAGTTCCTATCTAGCGGAGAACATAAGAATAAATTGTTTGTAGGGTCCGAAACCACCTCAAAGCTATTCTTTCCGTTTGATCTATTCAAGAGTTCATACTAAAATAACACAAAGATATTCTTTCCGTTCGTTCTATCCTAGAGTTCATAAAAATAACACCAAAGCAAATTCATATTCATAATACTCAATCCAACACAAAGAACTTCAAAGCGTGCCCCAATATTTCTACCGGAAAAACAAAGAAAAGAACGTGCATCAACCCCTATGCATAGATTACCCCAATGTCACCTCGGGAATCCGCGAGTTGAGTCCCAAAACATATATCAAGTGAATCAATATGATACCCCATTGTCACCATGAGTACTCAATTGCAAGACATATATGAAGTATTCTCAAATCCATAAAAGTATTCAATCCGATAACAACGAAATCTCAAAGGGAAAAACTCAATTCATCACAACAAGATAGAGAGAGTAAAACACCATATGATCCGACTATATTAACAAAGCCCGCGATATATCAAGATTGTGACATCTCAAGAACACGAGAGAGAGAGAGAGAGAGAGAGAGATTAAACACATAGCTACTGGTACAAACCCTCAGCCCCGAGGGTGGACTACTCCCTTCTCATCATGGTGGCAGCCGGGATGATGAAGATGGCCACCGGTGATGATTCCCCCCTCCGGCAGGGTGCCATAAAGGGTCTAGATTGGTTTTCGGTGGCTACAGAGCCTTGCGACGGCGGAACTTCTGATCTAGGTTCACCCCGAGGGGTTTCGAAATATTTGGGAATTTATATTGCAAAGAAGGGGTACGGGAGGCCATCGAGGTGAGCACAACCCACCAGGGCATGCCTGGGGTCCCAGGCGCGCCCTGGTGGGCTGTGCCCCCCTCGCCCCCCAAGTGCAGCTCCAGCCCATCGGGTGTCTTTTGGTCCATAAAAATTCTTCAAAAAGTTTCGCGGTGTTTGGACTCCGTTTGATATTGATTTTCTGTGATGTAAAAAACAAGCAAAAAACAGCAACAGGCACTTGGCACTAGGTCAATAGGTTAGTCCCAAAAATGATATAAAGTTGCTATAAAATGATTGTAAAATATCCAAGAATGATAAAATAACAGCATGAATACTTCATAAATTATAGATACGTTGGAGACGTATCAGGTATATGCTAAGCACGTGGCACAATGCTTCTTCTTAACGGACCCGTGCAATCCCAGCCGTGTTGTCGTGAGGGGAGGCAATAGGAACATCATTGGAATGGATGGAGTCACCAACGAGGAAGACTACGACCAGTATGGAAACCCAATGAGGGAAGATGACGATGACGATGAAGTATATGTCAAAAAAGAATCAATACTACATTACCTAAGAAAGATCGTACTCCATGGAAAAGGAAAAGTCACAATGAGGGGCTCAATTATTCTTCAATGAACAAGAAGGGAAAGAAGCTCACTCAAAAACACAAATGTCGGCGCTCAGGAACCGTTATCGGTCAAATGATGTAATATATATGTTCCTATTTTGTGTACACACTTAACCGTTATGCATGGGTCAAATGATGTAATATATATGTTCCTATTTTGTATACACATACTTAACCGTCAAATGATGCAATATATATCGCCTTAGTTATATACATTGTATCACCTTCCCTTCGTTCCTGCTCTCGGAAAAAAGGAAAAGAAAAGAAAAGAAAAGAAAAGGGATAGAAAATAAAGGAAAAGAAAATAGAAGAAACAAACAGGGAAAACTGTTATAGGTACTGGTGTCGGTGTCAAAACCGACGGATCTCGGGTAGGGGGTCCCGAACTGTGCGTCTAGGCCGGATGGTAACAGGAGACAAGGGACACAAAGTTTTACCCAAGTTCGGGCCCTCTCGATGGAGGTAAAACCCTATGTCCTGCTTGATTAATATTGATGATATGGGTAGTACAAGAGTAGATCTACCACGAGATCGAGGAGGCTAAACCCGAGAAGCTAGCCTATGGTATGATTGTTGATGTGTACGTTGTCCTACGGACTAAAACCCTCCGGTTTATATAGACACCGGAGAGGGTTAGGGTTACACAAAGTCGGTTACAATAGTAGGAGATCTTCATATCCGTATCTCCAAGCTTGCCTTCCACGCCAAGGAAAGTCCCTTCTGGACACGTACGGAGTCTTCAATCTTGTATCTTCATAGTCCAGGAGTCCAGCTGAAGGTATAGTCCGGCTATCCGAACACCCCCTAATCCAGGACTCCCTCAGTAGCCCCTGAACCAGGCTTCAATGACGATGAGTTCGGCACGCAGATTGTCTTCGGTATTGCAAGGCGGGTTCCTCCTCCAAGTACTTCATAGAAGATTGTGAACACAAAGATAGTGTCCGGCTTTGCAAAATAAGTTTCCACATATTGACATAGAGAGAATAATATTTACACCAATCTAATATGCTGACGTATTCCGTAGCGTGTCACACCACGGCCAAGCCTTTATCCGAGTCATTTCATTATCCCACCTCAGCGCATCATGCGAGGCGGTTTCCTTGGCACGTCTTGTTAAAGCAGAGACCGTGTCCCCTTATCCCGGGATTCTCATCAATACGGGCGTGGGTAACCCAACCACTTCTAGGACTCCTAGATTATAGGCAAGTCCAAACGGACATGGAGAGGACGCTTGATATTCACCCTCTTTATAAAGGGGACAAGGCTTTTATTTTTCCCTCCCGTGCTCAATCGAATCCTCCCCCCACCTCAAGCTCAAACGCCCGAAGTTCAGGTCAGGTGCTCCGAACCTTCAGTCATGTCCGGATCTAGCCTTCAAGGCCGATGGGTGCCTTCCTCTGTCACGGAAGAAGACATCAAAAAGTTGAGGGAGGCCAGATATCTGACCGCCGAGATTTCGCATCGGCTGCCTCCCCGAGGGCAGGCCGTCCCCACCCCCGAACCCAACGAGAACGTCGTGTTTGTTTCCCACTTCCTCCGAGGCCTAGGCCTTGCCCTGGATCCTTTCATCAGGGGTTTGATGTTTTACTACGGGCTAGATTTTCATGATCTAGCTCCGGACTCCTTTCTTCATATCACGACATTTATTATCGTGTGCGAGGCCTTCCTCCGGGTTACCCCTCACTTTGGCCTATGGCTCAAGACCTTTGAAGTGAAGTCGAAGCTGGCCGAGGGGCAACATGCAGCGTGTGGAGGTGCCTCAATACGCAAGATGACGGGAGCTTTGTGGCCCAAAGGTTCCATCCCAAAGGTGTCTGAATTGTGGCAACAGGAGTGGTTCTACATCACGGCTCCTAGAAGTGCCAAGTGGGCGGCCCCCCTGTTTTCCGCTCGGGCCCCCCACCACAGCCGATGTCATGGATCAGCAGAGGTCTGAGCTGGGGTCCAGTCAAGGACGTGCCTATACTGCAAGGCCGCATTCGAGATCTCTTCAATGGAGATTTCAGTTTGGTTGCGGTGATACAGGTTATGCTGGTTCGTCAAGTCCAGCCTTGCAAACGCCGGCCTCTTCGCCTGTGGGAGTTCAATCCCGAGGGACCGCGTGCCATTCAAAATTTTCTCGGCCTGACGCACGAGGAGATGTACAAGTCATTCTTCGGACCTCATACAGAGTGTCCGGAAATCACCGAGGACGTGGGCCTGAGTAGCAACCGCACCGCCGAACAGGTAAGGAATCTTCCGGCCGAACATACTTTCTCTACTTTGTTACAAAGTTATCTCTGAGAGTTTGCTTTTTGACCAGGACTGGTGTAACACCCCGGATGTAACTTTCCCAATTTGTACTCCAACTCTTGCCGTTTCCGGCGTTAAGTTATTTTATTATCTCGGGTTCGGGTCTTTGTCTCCGTGTGTTGTTGTCGTTGTCATGCATCTCATATCATGTCATCATGTGCATTGCATTTGCATACGTGTTCGTCTCATGCATTTGAGCATTTTCCCCGTTGTTCGTTTTGCATTCCGGCGCTTCGTTCTCCTCCGGTGGTCATTTCTAGCTTTCTTTCGTGTGTGGGGATTAAACATTTCCGGATTGGACCGAGACTTGCCAAGCGGCCTTGGTTTACTACCGATAGACCGCCTGTCAAGTTTCGTATCATTTGGACTTCGTTTGATACTCCAACGTTTAACCGAGGGACCGAAAAGGCCTCGTGTGTGTTGCAGCCCAACACCCCTCCAATTTGGCCTAAAACCCACCTAACTCTGCTCCATCATCTAGAGCGTTCGATCACGATCGCGTGGCCGAAAACCGCACCTCATTTGGACTCTCCTAGCTCCCTCTATGCCTATTTAAACCCCCCCGATTTTCGAATCTCCTTCTACCTCCGAAACCCTAAAATCCCCTCCGACGCGCCGGACATTGTCCGCCCGCGCCGGACACTCCGTGCCGCCGCCCCCGCACCAGTCGCGCGCTGCCACGTGGCCTCGCCTCCGCCTCCCACCGCGCGGCCCGGGAGGGCCCCCGCGGCCCGAAGTCGCCGCCGCCGCCCGGCTCCGCCTCCCGCCTGCCCGCGCCGCTCCCCGGCCGCAGCCGCCGGCGCGAGCCGCCGCCGCCGCCTCCGCGAGCCGCCGCCGACGCCTCCGCGCGCCGCCGCCGCCGCCGCGCGCCGCCGCCGCCACCGTGCCGCGCCTCCGCGCTCCGGCCGCCGCCCCGGCGACCACTCCGGCCGTCGTTCCTCGATATCCGTGCCTGGATCCCAGATCTGTGAACAGTGAAACCCTAGGTCGTTTTTTTTCTCTCTAAGTCCCGAAATTTTCAGTTCAAGTGCTCATGTTCACGGCTCCGTAACTTTGCATCCGTAGCTCCGATTCATGCGTATAGCATATAAAAATGTTCATCTCAGAGAGTACATCATTTCATTCCATTGAATCATTTTCATTTGAGTTCATCTTGATGCCAGAAATGCTGTTAGAAGAGGGCTACTTGAGATATTTGTCAGATCTGTTACTCCGTTTAGCACTTTTGTCATTTTTGCCATGATTAATGTGTGCATGATATGCCCTGATGCTCTACATGTGTTTTGTTAAGGGTTTTGTCATCTTTCCAGAGGTGCAACCCATGTATTTTTGTGATGTGTGTGGTGACTTGTGCAAGCTTGCAAAGTAGTGCACTTGCTAATTCTGTTTTCAGGGACTTGGTGATTTCACTGAGTCCTGGAGCTGTTTATCTCATGATGTCATATGTTCATGTTGTTTCCTAGTGATCCGTGCCTCTTTTGAGGATGATCAGTAAGGGAGTTTTGCTACTTTGTGAATCTGGGCAGATTGTCAACTTGTTTGCAATTTTGCCGGTGATGTTGTAGTTGATCCATGCATGCTATGCTATTGTTCTTGCCATGTCTAGATTGCATTTTGTGCCTTATTGATGGGTGTATGCTTGTCTTGCCATGACTTGCACCGTAGTGAGTGCATCGAGCTCGTAAACATGCCTACTTGAGTTATATTTCAGCTTGCTCCAGTTTTCACTAAGTATGAAAACTGATTATGTTTTTTCTATGTTCACATGCTTGCAATTGTATTTTCTGATCCCTTTTGGCTCAAGGTCACTAAGGGATTTTTGTTAAGATCTTTGAGTAGCTCCATGCCATGCTTTACTTTGCCATGTTCAGATCCTGTAGCATGTAGTTTTGTTGCTCCGAAGAGAGCTACCTGATCTGAAATTCCAGACAAGTGTTGATTTCACTAAGTCTGAGATCTATTTGCCATATGCATTTTTGCCATGCTTGTTGGAACCTGTTAATGGATGAATTGGCCGTAGCTCAGTGCTAGACTTTTGTTAAGCATCTTGTGTGCATCCCTTCCATGTATTTTTTTTTGTCATGTTTGGGTGTTGTACCATGTTCATTCCATTGCATTTAGATGCCTACTTGCTGTAAATCGCAGACCGGTGTCATATTTGAATCGCTTGCCATTTCCAAATCATAACTCCGATTCCGGCGTTCTTTATATCGTTTTCAAGCGATTTCATCTCATCTTTCCAGTGGCACACTTGGATTTCCAAGTTGAGGCCAGGTTCATGCATTTCCTGTCATATCTTGCATTTTGCATCCCGCATCGCATCCCACATAGCATATCATCTTTGCATCGTGTTGTTTGAGTTTGCACGTGGTTGATTGTATCCTTGTTGCTTGTTTGTCTTGTTTGGGTAGAGCCAGGAGACGAGTTTGCTAATGAGGAGCCTGTTGAGTTTGCTTTCGAGGATCCAGTCAACTCTGACAACTGTGCAGGCAAGATGATCATACCCTCGAAATCACTACTATCTTTGATATGCTAGTTTGCTCGCTCTTTTGCTATGCCATTGCTACGATGCCTACCACTTGCTTGCAAGCCTCCCAAATTGCCATGTCAAACCTCTAACCCACCATGTCCTAGCAAACCGTTGATTGGCTATGTTACCGCTTTTGCGCAGCCCCTCTTATAGCGTTGCTAGTTGCAGGTGAAGATTGAAGGCCGTTCCTTGTTGGAACATTTATTTTACTTGTTGGGATATCATTATATTGTCTTGTTATCTTAATGCATCTATACACTTGGTAAAGGGTGGAAGGCTCGGCCTCTCTGCTAGTGTTTTGTTCCACTCTTGCCGCCCTAGTTTCCGTCATATCGGTGTTATGTTCCCGGATTTTGCGTTCCTTACGCGGTTGGGTCATAATGGGAACCCCTTGATATTTCGCCTTGATTAAAGCTTTTCCAGCAATGCCCAACATTGGTCTTACCATTTTCCACCTAGCCTCTTTTTGCCTTGGGTTTTCGGAGCCCGAGGGTCATCTTATTTTAAACCCCCCCGGGCCAGTGCTCCTCTGAGTGTTGGTCCAAATACAGCCACTTGCAGCGCCACCTCGGGGCAACTTGAGGGTTGGTTTTAGTTGTACGTAGTGTTCATCTGAGTGTGCCCTGAGAAAGAGATATGTGCAGCTCCTATCGGGATTTGTCGGCACATTCGGGCGGTGTTGCTGGTCTTGTTTTAACCTGTCGAAGTGTCTTGAATTACCGAGATACCGAGTCTGATCGAAATGTCTTGGGAGGAGGTCTATTTCTTCGTTGACCGTGAGAGCTTGTCATGGGCTAAGTTGGGACTCCCCTGCAGGGATTAGAACTTTTGAAAGTCGTGCCCGCGGTTATGGGCAGATGGGAATTTGTTAATGTCCGGTTGTAGATAACTTGAACCTTAACTTAATTAAAATGAATCAACTGAGTGTGTTACCGTGATGGCCTCTTCTCGGCGGAGTCCGGGAAGTGGACACGGTGTTGGAGTAATGTTTGCGCAGGTTGCTCTCTAGTTTCACGCTCGCACTTTGCCTCCTCTTCTCGCTCTCTTTTGCGAATAAGTTAGCCACCATATTTGCTAGTCGCTTGCTGCAGCTCCACATATTTACCTTGCCTTACCTATAAGCTTAAATAGTCTTGATCGCGAGGGTGCGAGATTGCTGAGTCCCTGTGGCTCACAGATTACTATTACACCAGATGCAGGGCCTGATGATTCCGCTCCAGGAGACGCATATGAGCTCAAGTGGGAGTTCGACAAAGACTCTCAACGTTACTATGTTTCCTTTCCCGATGATCAGTAGTGGTGCCCAGTTGGGGGTGAACGGGACCATTGTCGCATGTTGGGTTCTCTTTTATTTTGGCGCCGTAGTCAGGCCATGAGTGTTTGGATGATGTAATGTTATTTATGTACTTGATTGAAATGGCGAGTGTAAGCCAACTATTGCTATCTCCCCTTTATTATATATATTACATGGGATGTTGTGAAGATTGCCTAACTTGCGACATATCCCTTCAATGCGATTATGTCTCTAAGTCGTGCCTCGACACGTGGGAGCTATAGTCGCATCGAGGGTGTTACAACTGGCTAACAAAGGCGAAGTTGATTCGGTGTTCGGCCCCCCTCCCCGAGGGTTTGGAAAATCCGGTATTGGAAAAGATGCTCCAGACCGCACCTTTCCTGGAGCCCTTGAAGGAAGATACTGTGGAGGATAATGCGGGCGGACGCGGGCCCCCAACGCTGCCCATTCTAGCCGAGGGAGCGAGCGTCTCCATGAAGGAAGGCGACCAGAAGAGGAAAAGGACTGCGCCCGGGGATTCGGAAGCCGAAGCTTCCAAACGGGAGAGGAAGTCTCCCACAGAGGGTCCCACCTTGGGGGGCGCTGTTGCCTTACAAAGTCCGCGGGGGGATCAATTCTCCCACGAGTCGTAAGTGACCTGAAATACCTTTAATAGTATAGATATGCCATTTTTTTCTTCTGAGAAAATAACCACCGCATATATTTTGCAGTTCGGGCCTTAGCCCCTCTCAAATGAGCTCATCTTCGGGGGATCTCCTCCCAGAGATGATGGAGAGAAAAACGCCTCCTCCGGACTCCTCCGTTCCAGAAGCGGGCGACCCTGAAGTGTCGTCGCGGAGGGCCTCTCCGAGTCCGGTGAGGCCAGAAGATAATCCCATTGACCCCTGAAGCTCCCAGTGTCCGGCTCCCGAAGGGAGCAGACAAAAGAGTCCGGCCCCATCTAGTGTGCGGTCGGATGTTCTGAGGGAGTTGGTGGGGTGAGCGGCCATCTCATATGAACACCGTGTGATGATGAATACGGTGATGGAGAGAATATCGTCCGCCGAAAGCGGATTGCATGAAGCTTTTATGAGTCTACTGACAGGCTTTGAGGTACGTAAAAGAATGTATGATAATCCTGCACATGCTAGGTGTGCCCTATGTAGGTAGTAGCCCCTGAGACTCTGGTTGTCGTTGGAAACGACGACCAATAGAGGATCATATTTCTAGGAAATAACCACACTGCCTTTATGTGCAGGTGATGGAAGTTCCGGTGTCTAGCCGGACTAGCGAGTTTGCCCATTTAGAACGGCAGTTGGATGCGGCAGACGCCGACATCGAGCTTGTTAACAAAAGGCTTGACGAGGCACAGGGTAAGTGTCAATATCTGGGAAACGCCACATAGGAAGAGTAGCATGATGCCAGTATCTTAAATATGTTGTGACTGCAGATGGAGCTGCCACTGTTGAAGCCTTGCGGGCAGAACTTGCCCGAGCCAAGGAACAAGCGAGGTTAGGTAATGCGGCTGCTGTGAAGGCGGCCGAAGAGTTGCAAGCCGAGAAGGCCACGCATGGCGAGACCCGAGACAAGATGGCCAAGATGGCGATAGAATTAAAAGCCACCGCCGACCGTTGCCGGGTTCTTGAAAAGGAAAACCAAGCGAAGGCATCGGACCTTGAGAAGGCTGCTGCGACAAAAAAGGATCTCCGCTCTGCTATGAGGGCAAAGAAGGAGGAGCTGCGGGAAGCCGGGGATATTGTAGCTAGGAAATCCTTTATGTTGCGAAGGAAATTCGGAGATCCACGGTATGCCCCTCTGGATCGGCTGTGGAGTTCGGAGGATGTGTATATGGATTTGGCGGCGAGCGCTGCCGATGCGGCCAAGTACTTCCAGGGTCAGGCGAACCGTGGAGTAGACCAGCTGTTTTGGAGACAATTCCATTCTCCCGAGCGTCCACTTTCATTGACTGACCAATTAGCCGAATGGGCCGAACTAAATAGGTTGTCCGGACTCTCTATGAGGTCTATGGTGGATCAGCTATGGCCGGGAAGGCCAAAACCGAACAGCTATTTCAGCTTGGTGCAGCAGGTCCTTGACGTGGTGCCGCGCATTGATGCGATGAGGAGGTCGGCGTGCATAGAGGGTGCACGGATGGCCTTTGCTTGTGTTAAGGCATATTGGGCAGAGATGGATGCTACCAATGTTGCAGCGCGGGATTCGGCTATAGGTCGAAAGGCTGCCGAGCAGTACTTTGAAGAAGTTCTTGAGGGTGCCCGTTTGATAGAGACCCAGTGCTCAAAAAATATTATGTTTGAGTGATATGTAATCTCATTGTAAGCGAAAATTTTTATAAGGCTATTTTTATACTTTTGCTTGAAAGTAATATGATGCCTCCTGGGCGGCCGTTTATGTATACATGTGTATAACCTGAAAGATTGCAGTCGTCGGCTTCAACCCTCACGCATATGATGCGGAGGTGCTCGCAAAAACACGCATTCACACTTAACCCAACGTCTTGGTCCTATTAAGGAGGTGATAGCGGAGCGAGCGAGGCAACCGGACTATAATGCTTTAACACTTTCACTTAGCCATAGGAGTTTGACAGTGGGGCTACTAGATAGCCCCTGGTGGCTACGCACTCTCCCGATCTCGGGGTGTGTACATGCCTGGCCGGGAAACGGCCCTTTGTTAAGGCGGAGGAATTCTAGCATTCCCACAGGTCATCGAGTGGTTGACCAGTCTCACGCTATATCATGACAGTCAGTTTTCGGCTTTCTCTACTGAGGTGCTCGTCCGGATGAACCAGGGCACAATCGTAGCAGTTCTCCTGGTGCTACCTTAGCCGGCAAGGCGGAACGTAAGGCACCAAAACATAGGAGCCGGGCAAACCCAACATTTGACCAAAGACAATGATTCAGAGCTGATGCATATAGGGCCAAACTCGCGACGCCGAACACTCCCTAAGGTATTCGGTCTTTGTGGTATAAACCGGGCCTTAATAGTGGCCTTTGTAAGAAGCCCCGTGTGTCCAGGTACGTGCATTGTTCTGGCGTGGCCACATGCCAAGACGTCAGCATCCTTCTCAATGGTGGATATGTATCAACAAGAGACAGTAAAAAAGGTTTACGCAGGGTCTTAATCTAAAAAGAATCCTTGGAGCGGGTCCCTGTTGCACGTCTGCGCCTGTGTCTTCGTTGTGCCATATCTTGGACGGGTGTAGCACGATGATCGTCTGTAAAAGAGAGGAAGTTAAGTAAAAAAGTTGTCGTGCAAAAGGATAGTTTTCAAAGAAACCATGTATAATTCAAGATGATAAGAAATTGCCACTTGCCTGTGCGCGTTGAGCCCCTTGTATTGACAAATAGGGGTGTGACCACTTATTTCCGTATAAATAGCGGCGCCGGACTTGATTAGTTGTATCTGAGGTCCTGACGACCTATTGGATGCTTTCGCTTGTTCGGGCGCCTTTAGTGTGCGGCGGCCAAGGCAGCCTCACTCTCTTCGGCGCGTAGAGATCACTTGATATTTCTGTGCACTGTGATGATGCCACGTGGACCGGGCATCTTGAGTGTGAGGGAGGCGTAGTGTGGTATTGCGTTAAAGCGAGCGAAAGCTTCGCGTCCGAGCAGTGCTTGATAGCCGCTTTGAAACGGAGCGATGTGGAAAGTTAAATGCTTGCGACGAAAGTTATCGGAGGAACCGAATGTAACTTGTAGTAGGAGGGAGCCCGTACAACGAGCCCCTGGGCCTAGCATTACTCCTTTAAAGGTAGTATTGCTATGGCGAATTTGTGTTGGGTCTAACCCCATCCCACGGATTGTATCCTGATATATTAGGTTTAGGATACTGCCGCCGTCCATCAAGACCCTTGTGAAGTGATATCCGCCAATTACTGGGTCTAATACCAGGGCAGCCCATCCTGCATGTCAGATACTTGCTGAGTAATCGCGATGGTCGAAAGTGATCGGTTGAGATGACCAGTGGCAGGACTTTGTGGTGACAGGCACTTGGGTATACTTTCCTGGGAGTGCCGCCTTGTTTTTGCCCTTGATTACGTGTAACACGTTTACTGTTTTGACCTCTAGTGAAAATTGCTTTTGTTCCCCCGTGTCTTGCTTGGGGGGCTCGTCCTCGTCTTCACTTGGTGTATCCTCCCCCTTATGTACGGCGTTGAGCTTGCCGGACTGCTTGAAGACCCAACATTCTCTGTGGGTATGATTAGCAGGTTTACCAGGGGTACTATGAATCTGACATACTTGGTCCAGAATTTTGTTGAGGCTGGACAATTCATCCCTGGTGCCTTTAGGGGGCGGCTTTTGTCCTAGCCGAGAGCTTTTGAATCCGGCATTTACTGCCGTGCCCTTCGTGCTGTCTTCTTTATTCCGGTGTTTGTTATTGCTGTTGCGCCGTGATTTACCGTTTCCATCTCTAACTTCAGATGTACTGGGGTCGCTGGTGCTGCATTTGGCTAGCCAGCTGTCCTCTCCCGCGCAAAAGCAGGTCATGAGGTTTGTTAATGCGGCCATCGTTCTCGGCTTATTTTGGCCGAGGTGTCTGGCGAGCCATTCGTCACGGACGCTATGCTTGAAAGCCGCTAAGGCTTCGGCGTCCGGACAGTCGACAATCTGGTTCTTTTTAGTAAGAAACCTATTCCAAAGCTTTCGGGCTGACTCTCCGGGCTGTTGAGTTATATGACTCAAATTGTCTGCATCCGGAGGTCGGACATAAGTCCCTTCAAAATTTGCCCGAAAGGCGTCTTCGAGCTCTTCCCAACTTCCAATGGAGCTTTCGGGGAGGCCTTTGAGCCAGTGATGAGCTGGCCCTTTGAGCTTGAGGGGTAGGTACTTGATGGCGTGGAGATCATCTCCTCGAGCCATATGGATATGAAGGATGTAGTCCTCAATCCAGACCCCAGGGTATGTTGTTCCGTCGTATGCCTCTATGTTTACGGGCTTGAATCCCTCTGGAAATTTGTGGTCCAGCACCTCATCGATGAAACATAGGGGGTGTGCGGCACCCCTGTAGCTGGGTGTACCGTGTTGTTCGGATGTTTGTTGTGTTGCATTGTATGCTGGGCGCGCTTGCGTGGTCCATAGATGGATCTTGTTGCACCGTTCTTTGGGTGCGAGTCCTCGCATTGGTTGTGTGTTGTATGGTGAGCGGCATTGTATGCCGCTCTCTGTTGGTAGAGGGGTCGTCCATCCGACCAGGTGGTTGCTTTAATGTTTGGTTGTGGGGGGTCTGAGGCCTCCTCATCGAATTCGGGTAGCAGCTTCCGCTTTGGGTAGCTCTTGTAGGGGCGATTGTCGCCGTACCTTGCTGCTGTGTTGAGTATTTTACTCCATCTGATTTGGAGTGTGTCTTGCGCGGCCTTGAGCCTTTGCTTCTGCTTTTTCAGACTCCTCGCGGTGGCAACAAGCCTTTTACGGGCAGTCTGCTGCTCCGGGTGCCTGTCCGGCGTTATGTCGTCCGGACCATGATCCTTGATAGGATTTGTTTGTTCGGTTTGATTATCCAGATTGCCTTTGTCCGACAGCGTTTCGCCCTGCTCCAGCGCTGGGTCTGTGTGATCGCTATTTCTGTCGGGGCGGGATTTGGGGCGGCGCTTGTGTCGCCACTTTGACTGCTTTTCGAGGGAACAAGCCTTCTGTGCGTCCTTCCGCTCCTCGTCGTCATCTTTTGGTGCACCCACCATGTATACGTCATGTGACGAGGTGGCGTTCCAGGGCCCAATAGGCGCTGGTTCTTCATCGTCTCCTTCATCGGCGTCCATACCGTCGATGTCTTTGGAGTCGAGGTCGAGCATGTCGGTTGAGTCATCGACAATGGCTACGAAGTGGGTGGTGGGTGGGCTTTGAATTTCTTCATCGTCCGTACCCCAACCTTGCTGACCGTAGTCCGGCCAGGGCTTTCCTGATAAAGAGAGAGACTTCAGTGACTTCAGGATATCGCCGAGAGGCGAGTGCTGAAAGATGTCTGCGGCAGTGAACTCCATGATCGGCGCCCAATTGGATTCGATTGGCAGGGGCGCGGAGGGTTCGGAGTCCGGAGAGGAATCCGGCCCCTTGGAGTCACGAGTCTCACAGAGTACGGGGCTGGTGTTCGGCTCAATCGCCGTTGGGGTCACAGCCCCCGAGGTGGCGTCCAACCGCCCATCCTCGATCGGCGCAGTTGGCTCCGAATTAAGGGTCGGAGCCGATGCGGGTGCGGCCTTCAGGGCACTGTTCGGCGGCAGAGCTAGATCATGCTCGTCGTGACAGTGCGGCGCGCTCGGCAGTGGCTCGAATCCGTCGAAGATCAAGTCCCTGCGGATGTCAGCCATGTAGTTTAAACTTCCAAATCTGACCTGACGGCCAGGGGCGTAGCTTTCGATCTGCTCCAGACGGCCAAGCGAATTGGCTCGCAGTGCGAAGCCGCCGAAGATGAAGATCTTTCCGGGGAGGAAGGTCTCACCCTAGACTGCATCGCTATCCATGATCGTAGGAGCCATCGAGCCTGACGGCGACGACACAGAGGAACTCTCAATGAAAGCACCAATGTCGGTGTCAAAACCGGCGGATCTCGGGTAGGGGGTCCCGAACTGTGCGTCTAGGCGTGTCCCAAGGAAAGTCCCTTCCGGACACGGGACGGAGTCTTCAATCTTGTATCTTCATAGTCCAGGAGTCCGGCTGAAGGTATAGTCTGGCTATCCGAACACCCCCTAATCCAGGACTCCCTCAACTGGTTTTAGCAGTAGCGCTTTTCTGAAAAAGAGCTATTGCTAGTCAAACTAGTAGTGGCGCATTTTGGATAAAGACGCTATAGCTACCTGTGATAGTAGCAACGCTTCTTGGCTAAACGCGCTATAGCTAACTTAGCTATAGCGCGTTTTTTCTGAAACGCGCTGCTACTATGTTCACTTAACCCCCCCCCAATCCCCACTCTCTGCTTCTTCCCGCCTCTCCTTCTTCCACAAAATTCCCACTCTCTCTTCCCCCCTCGTCGCCGCCAGAGCCCTGTCCTCGCCGCGCCCCTGCACTCGCCCCCGACCCCGGCGAGCTCGCCTCCAACACCGGCCCCAATGCTCGCCCCGACCCCGGCCCTCGCCCGCGACCCCGACCCCAGCGACCTCGCCTTCGCCCCCGCCCCCGACCCCGGCGCTCGCCCCCGACCCCCCGACCTCCCAACCTCGGTCGTCATCGAGCTTGCCTCCTCGCCCATGCACCCTCTGTAAGCCCCCCACCGCTCCTCCTCTCTCTGCTAGCTAGGGTTCTTTGGTTATATTTAGTTAGGTTTTAGTTAGGGTAGTAGGTTAATTAGGTTATCTATTTAGGTTTTAGGTAGGATAGAAATTTAGGGTTAGGTGTTTTAGGTGTAGTTAAAAGAAAAAACGGAATTGATTATAGTGCTAGTTAGTTTAAGCAATTGTTGCTATTTTTAGTTTCAAATTTAGGTAGGTTGAATTTAGTTTCATTGGATATGTGGACATGTGATATATTTTTCTTCAAGTTCTACATTTTGTTCCTTTTATATGCAAATTTGAAGTGGACATGTGATATGTGGACATGTGATTTGGACATGTCATTTCGACATGTGATGTTTTGGACATGGCATATTTGGAAAATGATGATTATGTGTAGGGTAAATGATCCAGGTGACCTATGTTTCGCCGGAACGTTGATTCATTTTCTGTTGTGGTAAATTTCAGGCGCTCGATATGTCCACTTTTTAGCAAAGGTCATGCCAAAATTTTCCGTGAATTTTGGCATGACTTTTGCTAGAAAGTAGGCATATCGAGTGCCAGGAGTTGCTGGGAAACGACATTCCGGCAAACATAGATATTTTTTATGCCATTTCTTTTTTTATATAGTTTTAGAATTAAATGAGGAGACTTAAAAATAGGAAACATGTCGAACAGCGAAGAAACCGGGCCTTCTGACCAAGATGGAGATGATATGGATTATGAGGGTGAACAAGAGTACCTCTACTTTTTGTCTGCTAACCAACGTCAAGGTTTGCAGGTCGGCCTCGATGATGGTACTGACGCCGTCATCGACACCAACGGCGCCGGCACCGATGGCGGCGCCGAGACCAGCGGGGAAGATACCGACGCCGATGCCGCTACCGAAAAGAAGAAGCAGAAGAAGCGGAGGATACGAAAACCTAACAACCTCGGTATTGGATGACTGGTGATCACAAAGATGGAACCTAGCAAGTTTGAGCCATTAGAGCCAAAAAAACTTCGCAAGTGCTATGGGAACCAAGTAGGATGCATCGTACGGGAATGCATGAGCATCTACGACGATGACTTAAGGAGTAAAGAACATTTGAGGCAGTTGCTCCTGACGAAATTGCACAAGAGGTTCAAGTTCCCCGACCGGGATGATATCATAGAACAACCGTGGGATGATCCAAAGATGCAAAAGATTAACAATCACGCCATGGGCATGTTCAACAATGATTTGGCCTCCTAGAAAGGGAGGGTGAAACGAGCTATTGAGGTTGAGGAACCCCTGTCCAAGATTCTGGAGGAAAATCCGACACTTACAGAAGAGGAGTTCGGAAAGTTCAAGGACACTTGCGCTACCGAGGCAGCCATGGCCAAGGCTACGAAATTCAAGAGCCTTCAGCAAAGGAACACGGGGAAGCATCGCCTCGAAAGCTGTGGCTACCTCGTTAAAAGGCCCATATGGCATAAGGAGGACGCGGAACGTGAAGCCGCAGGTCTCCCAGACCCCTTCGCGAAGTTCACCAACCCCTTGGAGCGTGACTTCATCAGGGCCCGCTACAAGTGGGACAAGGAAAAGAAGGTTTTTTACACAGACCAGATCACGAGGAGATTGATTCGAATACTGTTAATTATTCTTTTACCACCTTACATTTAGCTTCAGATCAAGTCGACTACACATTCGTAAACGATTCATGTTCCTTCTGTAGGAGAAGCAACACCAGCTTGCAGCCGAAAGCCCTACTTCTCTGATGAGGAGCAAGTGGGACAAGAAAAAGAAGTTTAGTCAGGCGGACATCGACGAGAAGGTGAAGCTTGCGTTCAAGAAAAAAGCAGCCGAGGACGCGAAAAAACAGCCAAGGAGAAAAATGAGTTGCTACAGCAGGCAGTCAATGCAGCTGTAACTGCCTGCAAAAATGATTTCGCTACTAACTTGGTCCCGGCTATCATCAACTGGATGAAGGAAAATCCAGACAAGACGACACATGATTTCCCCATGCTCAGTTTCGTCGCGAGCAACTCCATGAACAACACCACCGCACCATCACCTGCTCACGCAATCGGGCCTGCTCTCCCACTTGCACCGGCACCCGCTCATAGCAGCCCGTCCTCAGTCTCTGGCGCGCTAGGCGGGCCTTCGTCTTTGGCTGAGCTCAACGCCCTCACGGTAATTACATGTTGCACCAACATATATATCTAGAATATTCCATTTTCGTTTCCTTTCGGATGTTTTACGCCGCAGACATGTGTTTGCAGGCTGACGAAACCCCGTGCACCGTACTCTACTTGATCAAAGGCCAGAAGGTGGACGTGGGAAAGGAGGTGATAATGAAGCCCTTGGAACTCACGTTCCACAGCCAGTTGATCCCTGGTGGGCACTTCAGGTTACCTTGTCGAGTGTGAAATTGGGGCACGAGGATTTGACTCCTCCAGTACGGCTAGGGGGGAGGACGACGAGACCCCGCTGTGGATTGGAAGTTGCAAGGGTTAGGTGCTGCTATGGCCGAAGAATCTTCTTCGTCTGGAGCCGGCCGAGAGCACACCAATAACCACACATCAACAAGCATGTATGGAGACCACCACCCCGCATACGCAATTACCAGCTCCTGTAGTGCCGGGTGAGAGCAGCGGACGACATGATGGAGGGGGTCCAATAGTAGCTGATGTAATTGGCCCCGTAGAACAAAGAATGGATGATGAGATGGAGGAGACGAAGGACCCAATGGGTTTCCTCAATACAGGCGCCTATGACGGTGACTTAGATATGATGATGAGTCAGCCATATGACGAATCAGGCTATCAGCATGCTGATGAGGATATGCATGATCTGCCCGGGCAGGAACGTCCTAGCAGGGATTGCAAGAAGTCTCTCTTCATGAAATCCTCATAGGACACGCCTGAAGATGCCGCCTCAAGACATGCACAACTAGCCGAGGGTCGTACAGTGCTTAGCCCGGCAACACTGGGGCACGGGTTAAGGAAGGGTCTGGAAGGTGTGCCCAAGAAAAGGAGAGGAAGAGAAATGGGAAGATAGGCTCAGCTGCCTACAAACAAGTCAAAGCACATAGCAGCCAAACAGTGGATTTTGAAGAGCGTGTACTGATGGCAGCTGGAACTACGTCGGTATTTCCTCGGAGAGGGAGGGATGATGCAGCACAGTGGTAGTAGGTATTTCCCTCAGTTATGAAACAAAGGTTATCGAACTAGTAGGAGAACCAAGCAACACAACATAAATAGCCCCTGCACACAAATAACAACACCTCGCAACCCGATGTGTTAAAGGGGTTGTCAATCCCTTAAGGGTAACGGCGCCAGAAATTGGTGCGTGACGGTAAAAAGGTTGTAATAGATTGGATAAATAGATCGCAAATAAATAAAGTGCATAAAAGTATTTTTGTATTTTTGGTTTAATAGATCTGAAAATAAAGCAAGGAAAAAGTAGATCGCAAAGGCAAATATATGAGAAATAAGACCCGGGGGCCATAGGTTTCACTAGTGGCTTCTCTCAAGAAAAATAGCAAACGGTGGGTAAACAAATTACTGTTGGGAAATTGATAGAACTTCAAATAATTATGACGATATCCAGGTAATGATCATTACATAGGCATCACGTCCAAGATTAGTAGACTGACTCCTGCCTGCATCTACTACTATTACTCCACACATCGACCGCTATCCAGCATGCATCTAGTGTATTAAGTTCATGGAAAACAGAGTAATGCAATAAGAACGATGACATGATGTAGACAAGATCCGTTTATCTATATGGCGGTAGATATAGATCTCGTCTTTTTATCCTTAGTATCAACGATACATACGTGTCAGTTCCCTTTCTGTCACTGGGATCAAGCACCATAAGATCGAACCCACTACCGGGCACCTCTTCCCATTGCAAGATAAATAGATCAAGTTGGCCAGACAAAACCCAAATATCGGAGAATAAATACGAGGCTATAAGAGATCATGCATAAAAGAGATCAAAGAAATTCAAATACTTTCATAGATATAAAAACATAGATCTGATCATAAACTCGAAGTTCATTGATCCCAACAAACACACCGCAAAAGAGTTACATCATATGGATCTCCAAGAGACCATTGTATTGAGAATCAAGAGAGAGAGATGAAGCCATCTAGCTACTAAGTACGGACCCGAAGGTCTACAAAGAACTGCTCACGCATCATCGGAGAGGCACCAATGGAAGTGGTGAACCCCTCCGTGATGGTGTTTAGATTGGATCTGGTGTTTCTGGACTCTGCGGCAGCTGGATGAATATTACGTCGACCCCCTAGGGTTTTGGGAATATTTGGGTATTTATAGAGCAAAGAGGCGGTCCGGGTGCACCCAAGGTGGGCACAACCCACCGGGGCGCGCCAGGGCCTCCTGGCGCACCTTGGCGGGTTGTGCCCCCCTCGGGGCACCCCCAGGTGCAACCAGGGCACATCTGCTTCCTTTTGGCCCATAAAAAATCATCATAAGGTTTCATGCCATTTGGACTCCGTTTGATATTGATTTCCTGTGATGTAAAAAACATGGAAAAACATGAACTGGCACTGGGCACTATGTCAATAGGTTAGTACAAAAAATGATATAAAATGACTATAAAATGATTATAAAACATCCAAGATTGATAATAAAACAACATGGAACAATCAAAAATTATAGATACGTTGGATACGTATCATGTCCCCGTCAAAGGTGCGGCCATGTTCCATGTCACGGGCGAGCCGATGCTACCGGCAAAACCGTTGGAGGCACTATCAGGGGATCTCAGGAGACCGCACGACCATGTGATGTCGATTGAGAAAAGCCTACTAGCCTTGAAGGATCCAGGATATCCGACATACGCGGCTCGTGTGCCTAAGGGGAAGTGCTACTGTTGGAGATATGCCCTAGAGGCAATCATGTATGATGATATTTCCTATGTGTTTATGAATAAAGATAGTCCTTGGACATTATCAATGATGTGTATCAGCAAGTACGTGACTTGTTTGTGGGACTATGCATTGTATGATGACTGTCCTAAAAGGTCCCTAGTCGAAAGGGTTGTGTGGACGCGCGGCCAACTAGACTAGCATATGACACGGTCGATGGCTTGGTCTCACTAGCCATGGAGCATTGGATGCTAACCGGATAATATGGACTTGGAAGGATCTGGTTGGATTCAAAGTAGGCGGATCCGAGTCGAGATAAGGTCCAAGTCGGACAGACCCAACTATGAGATGCAGCGATATGTCATCTATGAGTCTCTAGTACAACATATGTTCTATGTCCTAAGACCTGAGCTGACGCATGTACTCGGGATGTTGACAGACTTGCTTTGGGCCGACCAAATGCTACTCCGTAACTGCATAGTTATAAAGGTAGGTTTCGGGTTTGTCCAGAACCATGCTGCAAGACGTGGTCGAGCAAGATGGGATTTGCCCCTCCGATCAGGAGAGATATACTCTGGGCCCATCGTGTGATCCGACCAGGATAAGCATGGACATGCGACAAGGATTATGAGATAATCCGGTTTGTGGTCGGCATCACTGGAACGAGAAAGAGGTCGGGCTAGCACAAGGATGACAGACTCGCCTTGAGCTCGAGAACATATATCGTGTGGCAAAAGGAATGGAAGTGTGATGTACAGGTTCGCTAACCAGCTTCATAGTCTGCTTGGTGTTCGGCATGCCTTGCTAGAGGCCGCTACCAACTGTGCAGTTCGGAGGTGATCCGAACTGCGACCAAGCCGACTTGAACCTAAGGGGTCGCGCGCATAAGGGAAGGAAACTACAAGGTCGGATCCGAGGACACTAGTCGGATGTGATCCGAACTGTATTCGGATTGTGGCCGAGTAGACTTATGGGCTTTAGGGTCCGTGCGAGGCCCAAGTGTTGAGCCCGCGACGGACGCCTATATATATAGTGGAGGTGCCGCACACTCACGTGGTTGATCGCTTCGGCGCTATCACTAGGGTTTGCATGTGTTGCGAATAGACACCTCCACTCGCCGCCGGTTGTGTGATCGGACCTAGCAGTCCGCCGCACGACGTTCCTCCTGCATGCGCGGATACCGTTAGAGGCAGTGCACTTGCGCCGCTCGGCGAACCTGTACGTGGGAACCGACCACCGGTTGTACGAGGGAGATCAGACGAGGAGGAGACGATCCACGCGGACACGCTGCCCCAACTCTTCTTCCGGTGCACGGCACTACGCGTCTAGTGGTAACGAACTATGATCCATCTCCCGTAGCATGTTCTTGGTTGTTCTGCGCATAGGAAATTTTAATTTGCAGTCGACGCACCCTACCGTAGATCCCAATAGCTACGTCGACACACGACCCGCGGAGGTGTTCTTCCTGCGGTTTGACCATATCTTCAAGATGTTCCTGACAAGGCGGCTCGATTTTACAATCGTCCGCCTTTTGGCACTACATATGAGCTCGGTCATGAAGAGAGAAAAAGTCTCGCAAATCTGTGTGGTGGATCCGTACTACATGCACGAGTCCTTCTTGAGTCTCGGCGACTTTGAGCGTGAAACTGCTAGGGAGTACCTCCAAAACTTCATGGTACAGCATAAGGACCAGGAAATTGTCCTCCTGCCTTATCATCTAAAGTAAGTCAGTTCTGGACAACCCTTTCGTACATTTCAATCATTCCTTCTCGCTCATATGGAGAATAATTTGAGGTGTCTTTTTTCCCCGCAGCAACGGGCGCGCCGTCCTTATCGTTCTTTACCCGCGAGTCTCCCACACCGTGTATTTCGACCCTACCAGAAACTACGAGAAGAAGGACTACACCCACATAATGAATATTCTAGATGATGCTCTCCAAGGCTTCAGCATTAGGGGTGGCCATCTGCGGATCAGGAAACAAAGGAACAAGAAGACGAGTTTCTCGCATAAAACTAACTTCTGCTGCATCCATGTCCCAAAACCAAACAAGAAAGATGGATTCTACCTCCTCCATCTCATGATTGAGTTCAACACAAATCACCAAAAGCTTTGCATGACAAGCAGAGACGATGATCATATCCGCAAGTGGGTAGAATCTCATGGAGAAGCAGATTATAAACTTAGAGATGACTTCTTTCGCATCCAGAGGGACATTGCGACGATCATCATGAAAGAAGTCGTCGATGAGAAGGGGATGTTCCACCATGGCCCTATATCGCGAGCTGACGTTCGAACTCGCATAGGCATGCAACGTCATGACCTCACGTCATTGAAGAAGCTAGGGTCCATCCTCGATGATATGGAAGGATGGAATTCCTAGTGATTTACAATGCCGATGATGATGATATGCGTCGGTTGAACTTGTATAGTTTCTGTAGTGATGAAACTTTGTGATGTCCATGGTCCTTGCCGAACTTGCGTAATGCTACTTTGTTATTTTGGGTACGATGACCTGTGTAACTCTAGTTAATTAGTTTTCGTACTATATGTTGCATCTAGTTGCTAACCCTTTCTTTTTTCGTGTTGCTCTAGTATATTTTGTTGCATATGATTGTACATTCTCTTGATTAAGATGCATCTCTAATAGGTACCTAGATTCTTGATGGCGAAGAAGCAGTGCTATGTCATGTACAAGGCAAGGTTCTGGGAGTGTACGACGAGTGGCCTGAGTGTCAGGCGCAAGTAGATGGGGTCTCGGGCGCCAGCCATAAAGGCTTCAAAAGTAGACAAGAAGCTGAAGCTAGTTACTTGAGGTTCACGCTAGCGTGAAAGAGGACTCATAACCGCCGCCTCATGTACTGCATAGTTCCGCTCTCACTCATAGTGATAGCTCTTCTCACGTATATCATTGTTTAGATGGATGATGATGTAGTTGCAAGTATTCGAGACTTGTATCACTATTTTCGAGATGATGACGAGAGACCACTTTGTGTTGGATGGTGATTATGATGATGACATGATTTGATGATACTATTTGTATGTATATGCTATGATTACATTTGTATGTGTATGATATGCTAGAGATTATTGTATAAAGCCCTAAACAAAATTCAGCAGCACAAAATATGGAGTAGAAAAAAAACAAAAACTAATAACAGTAGCACAGGGTATGGCTTTAGCAGCAGCGTGTTCTTAGCAGTAGCGCTCTTTGTTCAAGGGCGTTGCAGCTATTAGCAACAGCGCGTGTTGTAGACCAACGTTGTTGCTATCCCTAGGTAGCAGTAGCGCGGGTCAAACCGCGCTACTGATAAGCATTATTTGTAGCGTCGTATTAGTAGCGCGCCTACCCGCGCTACTGATAAGCATTTAACCCGCACTACTGCTAGGCTTTTCCCTAGTAGTGACCCAGAGGCCACAAGCCTGGGGCGCCCCCCCGCCCCCCGGCACGCCTAGAGGGGTTGTGGCCCCCCTGGATCTCCTCCGACCTCAACTCCAACTCTATATAACCCTATTCAGGGAGAAAAACCCCAGAGAGAAGGATTCATCATATTTTATGATACAGAGCCGCCGCCGCCTCCTGTTCTTCGTCGGAAGGGTAGATCTAGAGTGTGTTTTGGGCTCCGGGGAGGGGGATTCATCGCCATCATCATCACCAACCTTCCTCCATCACCAATCTACTCGTAGGCTTGCCGGACGGTGATGGGTTGGATGAGATTTATCATGTAATCGAGTTAGTTTTGTTAGGGTTTGATCCCTAATATCCACTATGTTCCGAGATTGATGTTGCTATGACTTTGCTATGTTTAATGCTTGTCACTAGGACCCGAGCGCCATGATTTCAGATATGAACCTATTATATTTTCATGAATGTATTTGTGTTCTTGATCCGATCTTGCAAGTTGTAGACACTTATTACGAGTTATGATTCGCATACCCCAAGGTGACAATAATTGGGATTCTTTCCAGTGATTACCGTAGTTTGAGGAGTTCATGTATTCATGAAGTGCTAATGCTTTGTTCCGGTTCTCTATTAAAAGGAGACCTTAATATCCCTTAGTTTCCATTAGGACCCCGCTGCCATGGGTGGGTAGGACAAAAGATGTCATGCAAGTTCTTTTCCATAAGCACGTATGACTATATACGGAATACATGTCTATATTATATTGATGAATTGGAGCTAGTTCTGTGTCACCCTAGGTTATAACTGTTGCATGACGAACTCCATCCAACATAAGTATCCATCATTGATCCATTTCCTACGAGCTTTTCACATATTGATCTTTGCTAAGTTACTTTGTCATTGTCACTGTTACAATCACTACAAAACTGCTACTGTTACTTTTGCCACCATTACCGTTACTTCCATACAACTTTGTTGCATATATTAAGCCTTTTAGGTGTGGTTGAATTGACTACTCAGCTGCTAATACTTGAGAATATTCTTTGGTTCCTCTAGTGTTGAATCAATAAATTTGGGTTGAATACTCTACCCTCTAAAACTATTGCGACCCCTATACTTGTGGGTTATCACCCGCCCACAGAAAAGCCCTCTCAATCTTGTTAATACTAAGGAGTGTGTTTGCGGGAGGGTTCAGGGCAATGATGTGGTAGAGCACCTGAGAGGTGAGCACAGACTTGACAAGCGTCCTCGCCCGATGGCGGTGATGTTATGGCCATCCCACGGAACAAGCCTAGCTGCCACCTTATCCACAAGAAATTGGAGATCCACCGCCCTCAAGCGCCACACTGATAGCGGAAGACCCAAATACTTGACGGGAAAGGAGGCACGGGCCGCCGGCATCGCAGCAAGGGTTGCGTCCAAGTTGATGTTCTCGCATCTAATTGGGACGACCGAGCTCTTTTGAAAATTCATACAAAGTCCTATCACCTTGCCAAAGTATTCCAGGATCTGAGCGAAGTTGTCAATATCTTGTTTAATGGGAGCCATGAAAACAGCCGCATCATCGGCAAACAGAGACGTGCAAAAGATGGCCCTTCGCCCTCTGATCTTGTGCAACAGCCCACGATGGGTAGCAATATCAAGAATTTGTTGCAAAGGGTCAATGGCGATGACGAAAAGCAACAGAGAGATTGGGTCTCCTTGCCAGAAACCACGGCTATGATTAATGAGAGGTCCAGGCACCCCGTTGAGGAGGATCCTCGAAGAAGATGAGCGGAGCAAGGCGGTGATCCATTCCCGAAACCGCGGCGGAAACCCCATCCGCTGAAGAAAGTCGATAATGTATTCCCATCTAACCGAGTCGAAAGCCTTGCGGATGTCTAGCTTGAAGAGGAGCGCAGGTATTCTGATCTTGTGGAGCCGGCAAGCAAGGCCCCTCATGTGAGGGCCAAGGCTTAGAGTGAGAACCTTCGCAATAAGCTGCCTGACTTTTCAACATACAAAAGAGACCATTTGCGCAAATCAAAGAACAAGGGACCACCTTTGTCGAATGCGTACTGAGAATAAACACCATTCCCCCAGACAAAGAAAGAAACAGTCTGAACATATCGCATAATGGTATTGATCCACCCTTCAACTAATCTCAGCTTGAACATGATAGCTCGAAGGTAGCTCCACTCTACCAGGTTATAGGCTTTAGCCATATCTAATTTAACCACAAATGCTCCGGATTTGCCTTTATTTTTGTAAGGTAATGGATACATCCGTAGGTAGAAATGAAGAATAGGTGGAGGTATCCTTCCACGTGGTTCCTTCACTATCACATACGTACCCTTCATTAGCTACTGAATTCCAAGACATCCAGGAGCTCTGCTTGACCTCCGTAGAAAATACACCATAATATTTTCGGTAATTATTATTACCACTTCCTCCGATCGAAATTAATTGATGCATAAAACTGCATCAATTAATTTGGATCAGAGGGACTATATATCTTGTTGAGAAGTATAATCAAAATCAAAATAAACAAACCGCAGCTTGGTCATTGAACAATCCACCGAGTATTGTTTCTTTTAGGTACGTGTAGAGATAATGAAATCCTATAAACAAAAGAAATCAAAAGAAATCAGGAAGTGGTTCAGACTTGGTGCGCGGTGCGGTTATGACTGCTCAGCACCACCTTGGTTACGCGGGACGCCAAGTCTAACAGACTTTCGGCAGCAGTGTTCTCATCGTCAATCGGGTCCCTTGATCCTAGAGGATTATCCTGCATCAACGCCAGCGTACACCAGCAGGGCTGCCCCGCGGCGTACTGGAGCTTGGGGAGCGCCACGGCGATTCGCCCGGCGCGGAGGTCGTCGAAGGCGTCGGCCGCGGATCGGTTCACGTCCTTATACAGGGTGACGCATTCCCCGAGGGTGCCGATGAGGCCCTGGATGAAGTGCAACGTCAACGTGACGTTGGCGGAGGTGAGGTTGGCGGCGGCAACGGTGAGCCGGGTGGCGTCGGGGGAGCTCGCCGCCGCCGGGTCGGCCGAGAGCGTGCGCACACAGTAGTCGTACAGACTGGCGTAGCCGTTGGCCCCCGCGGAGCACGTGGAGTTAATCATGGAGGAGGTGCTGCCGTCGACAAGGCAAGCCCCGGATGCGACGACGACGAGGAGGAGGAGGAGAAGGGTTGACATGCTCTGTTGGATCGCCATCCCTTCGTCGCTAATTAGTTACTCCATTCGTTTTTATTTACTCTGCATATTAAGTTTGACTGAAGTCAAACTTCATAAACTTTAACCAACTCTATAAAAAAAAGTATGAACATTTACAATAGCAAATCTATACGATGTGAAAGTGTATTCAACAATGAATATAATGTGATTGATTTGTTATTGTACATATTAATATTTTTGTCTAAAAACTTTGTCAAAGTTTATAAAGTTTGATTTTGACCAAAACTAATATATGGAGTAAATAAAAATGGAGGGAGTACTTGAATCGCACCAGCCGCCTCCATTTATGCTTGCACATGCGATCTGGAATTAACTGCAATTAACTGCAGGATTTGGAATTAATAACTACAATTAATTTATTTCCTATTTTTTCCTACAACTTCTTCCCAAATCCAGGGACGATTAATTAAGCTATTTTATTTTTTTCCAATCGTGAGGACCAATGCTTCCTAATCAACATCATTGCTTCCCAAGAAAACATTTTGCTTGATACGAACCAGGATCGTTGCTTCCCAAATTTTGCTTTGCTTCCTAAGAAGTTTTCAGTTGTGAGGACTGTCTCTGTGGTCCTGTACCTTCACTTCATGATGTCGGTACTTATCCTAGGCCGTTCGATTCATGTATCAGGATGTACTGCTCCCTTCATTTGTTCGTTAGTACTTGGTTGCAGTTGCAGCATGCTGGGTTGCATTTTAGTTCTGTATCCTCCAGATTGTACCATGTCTATTGCTGCATGTGCCAGTTATCAATGTATTCTTTGGTCTGCATTCTTTCTAGTATGCATTTGCATTTATCTTTTCACTTCTGCTTCGGTACACTTCGTCTAAATATAAGAACGACTCAGATTAATCCATAGCTCTTCATAAAAAAGGGCATGATGGTCATATTGTATGAATCTCCTCGCCTATCGTATACCTGTGTGCTGAGCCTGCTCATCTATCTTTTGTTTTTTCTAGCCTACCCATCCAAATTTTATATGTTGATGGCCGTTGCTTTCGCTGTCTTGAGGCGTCCCACAGGGTAGGTTCTTGCCGCAACCCCATCCGTTTCATCCACTGCGTCCAGTTTGGTCACCTCCGCAAGGACCACGGGCTAAAGCACCTCCCTCGTCAGTCGCTGCCGCCGCGCCGACCCGCAAATCAGCACGCCACCACCAGCCGCCGCAACCCTCCGCCACCTCCTTGCTCCACTGCCGCACATCCACGCCATCGCACCACCCCTCCGCCGCCGCTGCCAAATCGGCAGCCGCTCCGCGATCGCCTAGCTTACCCACCACCGCTTGTGAACCCTTTCGTGCTACCCATCCCTGACATGGAGGCTGCTGCTACGGGGCTCCCCCTCGGCGCGGCCGCGAGGCGCCCGTTGGGATCCACCATCCTGCTAGACTTCTCCCAAGAGATGGCTGATCGAGAGCTGAGCCTGCGGGAAACTGCGCTCGTCGTCTCGGTGGCGGCGGAAGGCATGTACCCCGCCAAGGTGAAGGCGGGCATCATGGCGGAGTTCCCGGAGATACCACCAGCGGCGCTCTACGTCTCCCACTACTTCGACTCGTTCGTCGCCAGGTTCACCGACGGACGCTGGAGGGACATCGTTTTCGAGCGCGGCGTCTTCCACGACAACCAGGGAGCGCCTTTCCTGGTGAAGGACTAGTCGCGCCGCTCCCTCTCGCAGCTCAAGACGCTGCGCTTCCGGGTACACCTCTTCCTTGAGGGCGTTCGCCTGCAGTCATGGTCTCTCAGCTACGTGGCAAAGCTGCTGCCAATGGTGAGGATCGACGCGGTGGAGGTGGAGTCGCTCCACGAGAATGACACTTCCTACTTTGTGCTTTACGCATGGGTAGAGACGCCAGACAAGCTGCCTCGCTTCATCGACCTCGGCACCCACGAGCCACGGCGGGACGTCGACTCCGTTGACCACCTACGGCTGCCGGTGGGCTTCTTCCAGTCGGTGGATAGTGCCAGCCCGCTGCCACTCTGCCCTAGAGTGCTAGCGGGGTTGGTTCTGGTCCACCTCGACGAGCTCGGGGAGTTCCCGTTGGCGTCGGGGGGCCAAGGGCCAGCTGCGGGACGGGACGGTGATAGGCTCCTGCTGCGTCCAAGTCCATGGGCGCGGGGATGCATCGATGGCTCGCGCTCCGCCGCGGCGGCGGCGGGGAGGCCCTCCGTCTTCACGCGCATGGCGAGGCCAGGCGGTGACTATGGCGGCCGCCACGTCGCCATCGTCGTAGACAACGAGGTCATCGGCTACAACTTCCCACTGCACGCGCCGGCATCCAGCCCGCCAGCGGTGGAGGAAGAGCAGGCGCAGAGCCCTAGCGTCACGGACGACGTGCATGGCCTGGGGCCATGGGGCCCGTCCGGGGCTGCCACGAGCGCAGATGGGGCCCCTGCACCCGCAGCGGCGGGGCCCGCTGAGGCCCCTTTGGGCATGCCGCAGATGCCTCTCCTGGAGCTGCAGAGAGATGGAACCCGCTTCGGTGATTCGTCTGTCGCGACAGGCCACGGGATCGATGGGGACAAGGCAGACGAGGCAGCCGAGGTTGACCAGGCGCCGGTGTCGGGCATGCCTGACCGCTCGTCTGGCCAGCGTGCTGCGTCACAGGAGGCCGTTGGCGGGACGCGCGCTGCCCCTGACATGGGAGGAGACCCAACCACGCACCAGCTGACACCTACCACGGGCAATGAAGAGGCGGCCAGCACCGCTCTTGGTGGCGTGGGTTCACTATCCGCGGTGGACCAGCTCGTTGCCGAGATCACGAGCGCCATCAGCCCGCCGATCCTGCAGCGGCCAGCGGAGGCAAGGCCCAGGGCACCACGTAGGCGTCGCTCCCCCATCTCCAACCCTCGCAGGAGTGGAAGGCTGGCCTCCAGGACGGTATCCTCGCTCAACGCGGTGGTCAACGCCCAGCGGCTCATCATGCAACGCCTTGGCATTGGTGCCGATGAAGACGACGCCATGCAGTGCTACGAGCTCTCCTTCAAGCGGCCTCTCACGCAGCTGCAGATCGAGGCGCTAACAGCGCTTGCGGCGGCTCCAGGGGTCAAGGCCACGGCGCTGAGAGGAGCAAGGAGCACCGCTACTGCGACTGGAGAGAGGGTGGTGTCCTAAGGTGGACGCAGCCGGCCACCGATGCCATAGTTTCCTATGGATAGTTGCCCTATGCTTGTTTGGAATGTTCGTGGGCTCAACTCGTCTGCGAGAAGAGGTGTAGTCAGAAGACTGGTGCATCAATCCAATGTATCCCTAGTTTGTTTCCAAGAATCGAAGCTTTCCTTTGTTGCTAGCGCGGATGTTATTGAGTGCTGTGGCCTGGCGTTCACCAAATCCTGCTTCTAGCCGGCCGATGGTACTAGAGTAGGAATTGTGTTTGCCTGGAAGGATGATCACATTGAAGTGTCCTACTCTATCTGTACTGCTAATTACGTCATGATCACATGCACGCACCGCAAGTCTGCCAAGTCGTGGAACATGATTGGTGTGTATGGGCCACAGGAGGACGATGAAAAGCTGGCCTTCCTGACAGGCCTCCGCCAGGTGATCACCACAAACCCCGGATCACTGATCTGCGTAGGAGACTTTAACCTGATTTGCGCTGCGTCCGACAAATCAAACAGCAGAATAAACTGGCGAATGCTAAATGCTTTCTGTAAGTTCATCTCTGACATGGAGCTCAAGGATCTATACTTACATGGCCGGACCTACACATGGTCCAACGAGCAACAGACCCCTACCATGGTCAAGGTCGACTGGGTGCTCTACAACGAAGCCTGGCATCATATGTTCCCGGTCTGCTTGCTGCAAGCAATGTCCTCGGCCGTCAGTGACCACCGTCCCCTCCTCCTCACCTGTGACGCAGAGTTCAGACACAGCAGGCAGTTTTGCTTCGAGAACTACTAGGTGCAGCTCGAGGGGTTTCAGCAGGTGGTCGCCTCGACTTGGAACCAGCCGGTTCAATCACCTGATGCTTTCGTGTTTCTGCACACAAAATTGAGCAGATTGGCAAAGGAGCTTAGAAGATGGTTTCGAAATGTTACTTCCTCCCTTGGCCAAACAATGGATGTGATCAATGAGCTAATATACAGACTTGAGAAAGCCAGAGACAACCGGGCCCTCACACCAGAGGATCACCGGTTCAGAAACAACCTCAAGGTGCGGCTATTAGGGATCAGTGCGCTACAGAGATCAATTTGGCGCCAGAAGTCTAGGGTTCGCGGTATCAAGGAAGGAGACGCATGCACCAAAATTTTTCATCTGAAGGCCTCGGCAAGACGAGGCAAGAATTACATCCAGACAATTCAGCACGAGGGGCAGCTATATGCCGGGCAAGAGGATAAGTTGAGACTGGCCTGGGAGTTTTTCCATGGACTGGTTGGCTCCCCGGCCGAGCGTTCCAATCAGCTACTGTTCTCCCAGATTGGCTACACTTTCAGTACACATGCCATGAGCCAGCTCGAAGAAGATTTCTCTGAAGAGAAAGTTCTAGAAGCAATTAATGACACCAGTCCGGACAAGGCGCCCGTACCAGATGGGTTTACGGGGCTGTTCTATCAACATTGCTGGTAGACCATCAGACGAGATGTCATGGCAGCGATCAACAAGTTTGGCAGCTTGAATGCTTCAAATCTGCAGGCTCTTAACACCGCCATCATGATCCTCCTCCCCAAGTTGGAAGGAGCGACAAAACTGATAGAATTTAGACCAATCTGCCTAATTCATAGCTTTGCAAAGCTGATTGCTAAAATCCTTGCCAGGCGCTGATGCACAATCTCATCTCCCCCTGTCAGAGCGCATTCATCAAGAACCGGTCAATACTCGACAACTTCATGTATGTTCAGGCCATGATCAAGACTCTGAAAGCTCGAAAAACGCCTGCCATCCTGTTGAAAGTGGACATTGCAAAAGCTTTCGATAGTGTTTCATGGGAATTTCTGCTGGACCTGATGCGCGCTAGAGGCTTTGGGCTGCGGTGGACGAATTGGATATCCGGGCTGTTGGCGACTGCCTCCACGCGCTTGAACATCAATGGGGACCTGACCGAGACAATCATTCACCGCAAGGGGCTACGGCAGGGCGATCCGGTGTCGCCGCTGCTCTATGTCATAGCCATCGACGCCCTCGCTGCCATGTTCGATACCGCCTGCCAAAGAGGGGTGTTGGCTCCCATTGGAAGAACGACAATGCCCTACCGCCTATCCATATACGCTGATGATGTCGTGGCCTTTCTCAACCCATCCAAAACCGAGCTCCATGCTGCTATCGAGCTGCTCTCCTGCTTCCAACGGGTCTCCGACATTCGAGTAAATTGGTCCAAGAGCGCTGCCACGCCCATCAAATGCAGTCATGGAGAGGCCGAGTGTGTGGTCAAGGAATCTGACTGTGAAATTAGGAAGTTCCCGGTGACCTACCTTGGCTTGCCTCTGACTGATGGGCGCCTGCGACGGGAGGACCTGCAGTCGGCCCTTGACAGTCTGTCCAAGAGATTGAGAGGGTGGAAAGCCAAGCTGATTGCACTGCCGGGAAGAATTGAACTGGTTGGAACCACCCTCTCCGCAATGGCAATTTATCGGATAATGGCGATTGCGCCGCCAAAGTGGTTCATCAAGATGGTCGATATGCTGCGTAGGGGCTTCCTTTGGGCGGCAGACGAGGTTTCCCCGATTGGTAAATGCTTAGTAAGATGGAGCAATGTCTGTCGGCCTCGAGAGCTCGGAGGGCTGGGCATCCATGACCTGCAGAGACAGGGAAGCGCCTTACGGGCCCGCTGGTTGTTGGCTCACCTGGACTGATAGAGACCGGCCTTGGGGTAATCTGATCCTGCCGAGTGACCCCGACGTGGAGGTTGTATTCCGTGCCTCGTCAACAATCTGCATTGGCGATGGGCGAACGATGTCGTTCTGGCGCTCGCATTGGGCTGCGGGAAACATACCAGCCGATCGCTGGCCCAACCTGTACAAGCACTGCAACGGGAAACGGTTATCCTTCAGAGCGGCGATGCTTGACATGAAGGAAATATGCCCTATAGGCAATAATAAAGTTATTATTTATTTCCTTATTTCATGATAAATGTTTATTATTCATGCTAGAATTGTATTAACCGGAAACATAATACATGTGTGAATACATAGAGAAACATAGTGTCACTAGTATGCCTCTACTTGACTAGCTCATTGATCAAAGATGGTTATGTTTTCTAACCATAGACATAAGTTGTTATTTGATCAATGGGATCACATCATTAGGAGAATGATGTGATTGACTTGACCCATTCCGTTAGCTTAGCACTTGATCGTTTGTTTACTGCTATTGCTTTCTTCATAACTTATACATGTTCTTATGATTATGAGATTATGCAACTCCCGAATAACGGAGGAACACTTTGTGTGCTACCAAACATCACAACGTAACTGGGTGATTATAAAGGTGCTCTACAGGTGTCTCCAATGGTACTTGTTGAGTTGGCATAGATCAAGATTAGGATTTGTCACTCCGATTGTTGAAGAGGTATCTCTGGGCCCTCTCGGTAATACACATCACTATATGCCTTGCAAGCATGATAACTAATGAGTTAGTTACGGAATGATGTATTACGGAACGAGTAAAGAGACTTGCCAGTAACGAGATTGAACTAGGTATTGGATACCGACGATCGAATCTCGGGCAAGTAACATACCGATGACAAAGAGAACAACGTATAGTGTTGTGCGGTTTGACCGATAAAGATCTTCGTAGAATATGTAGGAACCAATATGAGCATCCAGGTTCCGCTATTGGTTATTGACCGGAGACATGTCTCGGTCATGTCTACATAGTTCTCGAACCCGTAGGGTCCGCACGCTTAAAGTTCTGTGGCAATCGATTTTATGAGTTTATATGTTTTGATGTACCGAAGGTAGTTCGGGGTACCGGATTTGATCACGGACATGTCGAGGAGTCTCGAAATGGTCGAGACATAAAGATTGATATATTGGAAGCCTACATTTGGACATCGGAATAGTTCCGGGTGAAATCGAGAATTTACCGGAGTACCAGAGGGGTTACCGGAACCTCCCGGGGACTAATGGGCCTTGTTGGGCCATAAGGGAAAGAGAGAGGGGCCAGCCTAGGGCAGGCAGCACGCCCCCTTCTCCCTGTCCGAATTGGACTAGGAGAAGGGGGGGCGGCGCCCCCCTTTCCTTCTCTTTCTCTCCCTGTCCTTCCCCCTCCTAGTAGGAGTAGGAATGGGAGGAATCCTACTACTACTAGGAGGAGGATTCCTCCTTTAGGCGCGCCAACAAGGGTCGGCCGGCCTCCCCCTTGCTCCTTTATATACAGGGGCAGGGGGCACCTCTAGACACACAAGTTGATCACAAAGATCTCTCCCAGCAGTGTGCGGTGCCCCCTCCACCATAATCCACCTCGATCATATTGTAGCTGTGTTTAGGCAAAGCCCTGCTGCGGTAGCTTCATCAACATCGTCACCACGCCGTCGTGCTGACGAAACTCTTCCTCGAGCTCTACTGGATTGTGAGTTCGCGGGACGTCACCGAGCTGAACGTGTGCTGAACGCGGAGGTGCCGTACGTTCTGTACTGAGGATCGGTCGATCGTGAAGACGTACGACTACATCAACCGCGTTGTCATAACGCTTCCACTTAACAGTCTATGAGGGTACGTGGACGACACTCTCCCTTTCATTGCTATGCATCACCATGATCCTGTGTGTGCGTAGGAAAATTTTGAAATTACTACGTTCCCCAACAGTGGCATCCGAGCCTGGTTTTATGCGTAGATGTTATATGCACGAGTAGAACACAAGTGAGTTGTGGGCAATACAAGTCATACTGCTTACCAGCATGTCATACTTTGGTTCGGCGGTTTTGTTGGATGCAGCGGCCCGGACCGACATTACGCGTACGCTTATGCGAGACTGGTTCTACTGACGTGCTTTGCACACAGGTGGCTGGCGGGTGTCAGTTTCTCCAACTTTAGTTGAACCGAGTGTGGCTACGCCCGGTCCTTGAGAAGGTTAAAAACAACACCAACTTGACGTACTATCGTTGTGGTTTTGATGCGTAGGTAAGAACGGTTCTTGCTCAGCCCGTAGCAGCCACGTAAAACTTGCAACAACAAAGTAGAGGACGCCTAACTTGTTTTTGCAGGGCATGTTGTGATGTGATATGGTCAAGACATGATGCTATATTTATTGTATGAGATGATCATGTTTTGTAAAGGAGTTATCGACAACTGGCAGGAGCCATATGGTTGTCGCTTTATTGTATGCAATGCAATCGCCCTGTAATTGCTTTACTTTATCACTAAGCGGTAGCGATAGTCGTAGAAGCAATAGTTGGCGAGACGACAACAATGCTACGATGGAGATCAAGGTGTCGCGCCGGTGACAATGGTGATCATGACGGTGCTTCAGAGATGGAGATCACAAGCACAAGATGATGATGGCCATATCATATCACTTATATTGATTGCATGTGATGTTTATCCTTTATGCATCTTATTCTGCTTTGTTTGTGAAGGAAATATGCCCTAGAGGCAATAATAAAGTTATTATTTATTTCCTTATAATCATGATAAATGTTTATTATTTATGCTAGAATTGTATTAACCGGAAACATAATACATGTGTGAATACATAGACAAACAGAGTGTCACTAGTATGCCTCTACTTGACTAGCTCGTTAATCAAAGATGGTTATGTTTCCTAACCATGAACAAAGAGTTGTTATTTGATTAACGAGGTCACATCATTAGTTGAATGATCTGATTGACATGACCCATTCCATTAGCTTAGCACCCGATCGTTTAGTGTGTTGCTATTGCTTTCTTCATGACTTATACATGTTCCTATGACTATGAGATTATGCAACTCCCGTTTGCCGGAGGAACACTTTGGGTGCTACCAAACGTCACAACGTAAGTGGGTGATTATAAAGGAGCATTACAGGTGTCTCCAAAGGTAGATGTTGGGTTGGCGTATTTCGAGATTAGGATTTGCCACTCCGATTGTCGGAGAGGTATCTCTGGGCCCTCTCGGTAATGCACATCACTTAAGCCTTGCAAGCATGGCAACTAGATGAGTTAGTTGCGGGATGATGTATTACAGAACGAGTAAAGAGACTTGCCGGTAACGAGATTGAACTAGGTATTAGAATACCGACGATCGAATCTCGGGCAAGTAACATACCGATGACAAAGGGAACAACGTATGTTGTTATGCGGTCTGACCGATAAAGATCTTCGTAGAATATGTAGGAGCCAATATGGGCATCCAGGTCCCGCTATTGGTTATTAACCGGAGACGTGTCTCGGTCATGTCTACATTGTTCTCGAACCCGTAGGGTCCGCATGCTTAAGGTTTCGATGACAGTTATATTATGAGTTTATGCATTTTGATATACCGAAGGTTGTTCGGAGTCCCGGATGTGATCACGGACATGACGAGGAGTCTCGAAATGGTTGAGACATAAAGATTGATATATTGGAAGCCTATGTTTGGATATCGGAAGTGTTCCGGGCGGGATTCTGCCGGAGTACCGGGAGGTTACCGGAACCCCCCGGGAACCATATGGGCCTTGATGGGCCTTAGTGGAAAGGAGAAAGGGGCAGCAGGGCTTCGCCTAAACTCCGCTACAGTATTATCGAGGACTATGGTGGCAGGGGGGCACCGCACACGGCTAAGGAATAGATCAGGAGGATCAACTTGTGTGTCTCTGGGGTGCCTCTGTCTCAGTATATAAAGGACTAGAGGGGGGAGGCTGGCCGGCCATAGGAGGCGCGCCAGGAGAGTCCTACTCCCTTTGGGAGTAGGATCCCCTCCCCAATCCTAGTTGGAATAGGACTCCTTGGGGGGGAAAGAGAGAGAGGGGGGCCGGCCAGCCTTATGGTTGTAGTGCATCAAGATCGTCACCACGCCGTCGTGCTGACGGAACTCTTCCCCGACACTTTGCTGGATCGGAGTCCGGGGATCGTCATCGAGCTGAACGTGTGCTCGAACTCGGAGGTGCCGTAGTTTCGGTGCTTGATCGGTTGGATCGTGAAGACGTACGACTACTTCCTCTACGTTGTGTCAGCGCTTCCGCAGTCGGTCTGCGTTGGGTACGTAGACAACACTCTCCCCTCTCGTTGCTATGCATCACATGATCTTGCGTGTGCATAGGAAATTTTTTGAAATTACTACGAAACCCAACAGTGGCATCCGAGCCTAGGTTATTTATGTTGATGTTATATGCACGAGTAGAACACAAGTGAGTTGTGGGCGATATAAGTCATACTGCCTACCAGCATGTCATACTTTGGTTTGGCGGCATTGTTGGACGAGACGAACCGGACCAACATTACGCGTACGCTTACGCGAGACCGGTTCCCCCGACGTGCTTTGCACATAGGTGGCTTGCGGGCGACTGTCTCTCCAACTTTAGTTGAACCAAGTATGGCTACGCCCGGTCCTTGCGAAGGTTAAAACGGAGTCTATTTGACAAACTATCGTTGTGGTTTTGATGCGTAGGTGAGATTGGTTCTTGCTTAAGCCCGTAGCAGCCATGTAAAACTTGCAACAACAAAGTAGAGGACGTCTAACTTGTTTTTGCAGGGCATGTTGTGATGTGATATGGTCAAGACATGATGCTGAATTTTGTTGTATGAGATGATCATGTTTTGTAACCGAGTTATCGGCAACTGGCAGGAGCCTTATGGTTGTCATTTTATTGTATGCAATGAAATCGCGATGTAATGCTTTACTTTATTACTAAGCGGTAGTGATAGTCGTGGAAGCATAAGCTTGGCGAGACGACAACGATGCTACGATGGAGATCAAGGTGTCATGCCGGTGACGATGGTGGCCACGACGGTGCTTCGGAGATGGAGATCACAAGCACAAGATGATGATGGCCATATCATATCACTTATATTGATTGCATGTGATGTTTATCCTTTTTATGCATCTTATCTTGCTTTGATTGACGGTAGCATTATAAGAAGATCTCTCACTAAATTATCAAGAAGTGTTCTCCCTGAGTATGCACCATTGCGAAAGTTCTTCGTGCTGAGACACCACGTGATGATCGGGTGTGATAGGTTCCACGTTCAAATACAACGGGTGCAAAATAGTTGCACACGCGGAATACTCAGGTTATACTTGACGAGCCAAGCATATACAGATATGGCCTCGGAACACGGAGACCGAAAGGTCGAGCGTGAATCATATAGTAGATATGATCAACATAACGATGTTCACCATTGAAAACTACTCCATCTCACGTGATGATCGGTTATGATTTAGTTGATTTGGATCACGTAATCACTTAGAGGATTAGAGGGATGTCTATCTAAGTGGGAGTTCTTTAATTAACTTGATTAAATTGAACTTAAATTTATCATGAAACTTAGTACCTAATTAGTATCTTGCTTGTTTATGTTTGATTGTAGATAGATGGCTCGTGCTGTTGTTCCGTTGAATTTTAATGCGTTCCTTGAGAAAGCAAAGTTGAAAGATAATGGTAGCAATTACACGGACTGGGTCCGTAACTTGAGGATTATCCTCATTGCTGCACAGAAGAATTACGTCCTGGAAGCACCGCTGGGTGCCAGGCCTGCTGCAGGAGCAACGCCGGATGTTATGAACGTCTGGCAGAGCAAAGCTGATGACTACTCGATAGTTCAGTGTGCCATGCTTTACGGCTTAGAATCGGGACTTCAACGACGTTTTGAGCGTCATGGAGCATATGAGATGTTTCAGGAGTTGAAGTTAATATTTCAAGCAAATGCCCGGATTGAGAGATATGAAGTCTCCAATAAGTTCTATAGCTGCAAGATGGAGGAGAACAGTTCTGTCAGTGAGCATGTACTCAAAATGTCTGGGTATAATAATCACTTGATTCAATTCGGAGTTAATCTTCGAGATGATGGCGTCATTGACAGAATTCTTCAATCACTGCCTCCAAGCTACAAGAGCTTCATGATGAACTATAATATGCAAGGGATGAACAAGACTATTCCCGAGCTCTTCGCGATGCTGAAAGCTGCGGAGGTAGAAATCAAGAAGGAGCTTCAAATGTTGATGGTCAACAAGACCACTAGTTTCAAGAAAAAGGGCAAAGGGAAGAAGAAGGGGAACTTCAAAAAGAGCAGCAAGCAAGTTGCTACTCAAGAGAAGAAACCCAAACCTAGACCTAAGCCTGAAACTGAGTGCTTCTATTGCAAGCAGACTGTTCACTGGAAGCGGAACTGCCCCAAGTATTTGGCGGATAAGAAGGATGGCAAGGTGAACAAAGGTATATGTGATATACATGTTATTGATGTGTACCTTACTAATACTCGCAGTAGCACCTGGGTATTTGATACTGGCTCTGTTGCTAATATTTGCAACTCGAAACAGGGACTACGGATCAAGCGAAGATTGGTTAAGGACGAGGTGACGATGCGCGTGGGAAACGGTTCCAAAGTCGATGTGATCGCAGTCGGCACGCTACCTCTACATCTACCTTCGGGAGTAGTATTAGACCTAAATAATTGTTATTTGGTGCCAGCGTTAAGCATGAACATTATATCTGGATCTTGTTTGATGCGAGACGGTTATTCATTTAAATCAGAGAATAATGGTTGTTCTATTTATATGAGTAATATCTTTTATGGTCATGCACCCTTGTAGAGTGGTATATTCTTGTTGGATCTCGATAGTAGTAACACACATATTCATAATGTTGAAACCAAAAGATGCAGAGTTGATAATGATAGTGCGACTTATTTGTGGCACTGCCGTTTAGGTCATATCAGTGTAAAGCGCATGAAGAAACTCCATTCTGATGGACTTTTGGAACCTCTTGATTATGAATCACTTGGTACTTGCGAACCGTGCCTCATAGGCAAGATGACCAAAACGCCGTTCTCCGGTACTATGGAGAGAGCAACAGATTTGTTGGAAATCATACATACAGATGTATGTGGTCCGATGAATATTGAGGCTCGTGGCGGATATCGTTATTTTCTCACCTTCACAGATGATTTAAGCAGATATGGGTATATCTACTTAATGAAACATAAGTCTGAAACATTTGAAAAGTTCAAAGAATTTCAGAGTGAAGTTGAAAATCATCGTAACAAGAAAATAAAGTTTCTACGATCTGATCGTGGAGGAGAATATTTGAGTTACGAGTTTGGTGTACATTTGAAAAATTGTGGAATAGTTTCGCAACTCACGCCACCCGGAACACCTCAGCGTAATGGTGTGTCTGAACGTCATAATCGTACTTTACTGGATATGGTGCGATCTATGATGTCTCTTACTGATTTACCGCTATCGTTTTGGGGATACGCTCTAGAGACGGCTGCATTCACGTTAAATAGGGCACCATCAAAATCCGTTGAGACGACGCCTTATGAACTGTGGTTTGGCAAGAAACCAAAGTTGTCGTTTCTAAAAGTTTGGGGCTGCGATGCTTATGTGAAAAAGCTTCAATCTGATAAGCTTGAACCCAAATCGGAGAAATGTGTCTTCATAGGATATCCAAAGGAAACTATTGGATACACCTTCTATCACAGATCCGAAGGCAAGACTTTTGTTGCTAAATTCGGAAACTTTCTGGAGAAGGAGTTTCTCTCGAAAGAAGTGAGTGGGAGGAAAGTAGAACTTGATGAGGTAACTGTACCTGCTCCCTTATTGGAAAGTAGTGCATCACAGAAAACTGTTTCTATGACACCTACACCAGTTAGTGAGGAAGCTAATGATGATGATCATGAAACTTCAGAACAAGATACTACTGAACCTCGTAGATCAACCAGAGTAAGATCCACACTAGAGTGGTACGGTAATCCCGTTCTGGAAGTCATGCTACTAGATCATGATGAACCTTGAAACAATGAAGAAGCGATCGTGAGCCCAGATTCCGCAAAGTGGCTTGAAGCCATGAAATCTGAGATGGGATCCATGTATGAGAACAAAGTATGGACTTTGGTTGACTTGCCCGATGATCGGCAAGCAATTGAGAATAAATGGATCTTCAAGAAGAAGACTGACGCTGACGGTAATGTTACTGTCTACAAAGCTCGACTTGTCGCGAAAGTTTTTCGGCAAGTTCAAGGGATTGACTACGATGAGACCTTCTCACCCGTAGCAATGCTTAAGTCTGTCCAAATCATGTTAGCAATTGCCGCATTTTATGATTATGAAATTTGGCAGATGGATGTCAAAATTGCATTCCTGAATGGATTTCTGGAAGAAGAGTTGTATATGATGCAACCAGAAGGTTTTATCGATCCAAAGGGAGCTAACAAAGTGTGCAAGCTCCAGCGATCCATTTATGGACTGGTGCAAGCCTCTCGGAGTTGGAATAAACGTTTTGATAGTGTGATCAAAGCATTTGGTTTTATACAGACTTTTGGAGAAGCCTGTATTTACAAGAAAGTGAGTGGGAGCTCTATAGCATTTCTGATATTATATGTGGATGACATATTGTTGATTGGAAATGATATAGAATTTCTGGATAGCATAAAAGGTACTTGAATAAGAGTTTTTCAATGAAAGACCTCGGTGAAGCTGCTTACATATTAGGCATTAAGATCTATAGAGATAGATCAAGACGCTTAATTGGACTTTCACAAACAACATACCTTGACAAAATTTTGAAGAAGTTCAAAATGGATCAAGCAAAGAAAGGATTCTTGCCTGTGTTACAAGGTGTGAAATTGAGTAAGAATCAATGCCCGACCACTGCAGAAGATAGAGAGAATATGAAAGTTGTTCCCTATGCATCAGCAATAGGATCTATCATGTATGCAATGCTGTGTACCAGACCTGATGTGTGCCTTGCTATAAGTCTAGCAGGGAGGTACCAAAGTAATCCAGGAGTGGATCACTGGACAACGGTCAAGAACATCCTGAAATACCTGAAAAGGACTAAGGATATGCTTCTCGTATATGGAGGTGACAAAGAGCTCATCGTAAAAGGTTACGTTGATGCAAGCTTTGACATTGATCCGGACGATTCTAAATCGCAAACCAGATACGTGTTTACATTAAACGGTGGAGCTGTCAGTTGGTGCAGTTCTAAACAAAGCGTCGTAGCAGGATCTACATGTGAAGCGGAGTACATAGCTGCTTCGGAAGCAGCAAACGAAGGAGTCTGGATGAAGGAGTTCATATCCGATCTAGGTGTCATACCTAGTGCATCGGGTCCAATGAAAATCTTTTGTGACAATACTGGTGCAATTGCCTTGGCAAAGGAATCCAGATTTCACAAGAGGACCAAGCACATCAAGAGACGCTTCAATTCCATCCGGGATCTAGTCCAGGTGGGAGACATAGAGATTTGCAAGATACATATGGATCTGAATGTTGCAGACCCATTAACTAAGCCTCTTCCACGAGCAAAACATGATCAGCACCAAGGCTCCATGGGTGTTAGAATCATTACAGTGTAATCTAGATTATTGACTCTAGTGCAAGTGGGAGACTGAAGGAAATATGCCCTAGAGGCAATAATAAAGTTATTATTTATTTCCTTATAATCATGATAAATGTTTATTATTCATGCTAGAATTGTATTAACCGGAAACATAATACATGTGTGAATACATAGACAAATAGAGTGTCACTAGTATGCCTCTACTTGACTAGCTCGTTAATCAAAGATGGTTATGTTTCCTAACCATGAACAAAGAGTTGTTATTTGATTAACGAGGTCACATCATTAGTTGAATGATCTGATTGACATGACCCATTCCATTAGCTTAGCACCCGATCGTTTAGTGTGTTGCTATTGCTTTCTTCATGACTTATACATGTTCCTATGACTATGAGATTATGCAACTCCCGTTTTCCGGAGGAACACTTTGGGTGCTACCAAACGTCACAACGTAACTGGGTGATTATAAAGGAGCATTACAGGTGTCTCCAAAGGTAGATGTTGGGTTGGCGTATTTCGAGATTAGGATTTGCCACTCCGATTGTCGGAGAGGTATCTCTGGGCCCTCTCGGTAATGCACATCACTTAAGCCTTGCAAGCATGGCAACTAGATGAGTTAGTTGCGGGATGATGTTTTACAGAACGAGTAAAGAGACTTGCCGGTAACGAGATTGAACTAGGTATTGGAATACCGACGATCGAATCTCGGGCAAGTAACATACCGATGACAAAGGGAACAACGCATGTTGTTATGTGGTCTGACCGATAAAGATCTTCGTAGAATATGTAGGAGCCAATATGGGCATCCAGGTCCCGCTATTGGTTATTGACCGGAGACGTGTCTCGGTCATGTCTACATTGTTCTCGAACCCGTAGGGTCCGCACGCTTAAGGTTTCGATGACAGTTATATTATGAGTTTATGCATTTTGATATACCGAAGGTTGTTCGGAGTCCCGGATGTGATCACGGACATGACGAGGAGTCTCGAAATGGTCGAGACATAAAGATTGATATATTGGAAGCCTATGTTTGGATATCGGAAGTGTTCCGGGTGAAATCAGGATTTTGCCGGAGTACCGGGAGGTTACCGGAACCCCCCGGGAACCATATGGGCCTTGATGGGCCTTAGTGGAAAGGAGAAAGGGGCAGCCCAAGGTGGCCGCGCGCCTCCCCCCTTCCCCTAGTCCTATTAGGACTAGGAGAGGTGGCCGGCCCCCCTCTCTCTCTTTCCCCCCCAAGGAGTCCTATTCCAACTAGGATTGGGGAGGGGATCCTACTCCCAAAGGGAGTAGGACTCTCCTGGTGCGCCTCCTATGGCCGGCCAGCCTCCCCCCTCTAGTCCTTTATATACTGAGGCAGAGGCACCCCAGAGACACACAAGTTGATCCTCGTGATCTATTCCTTAGCCGTGTGCGGTGCCCCCCTGCCACCATAGTCCTTGATAATACTGTAGCGGAGTTTAGGCGAAGCCCTGCTGCTGTAGTGCATCAAGATCGTCACCACGCCGTCGTGCTGATGGAACTCTTCCCCGACACTTTGCTGGATCGGAGTCCGGGGATCGTCATCGAGCTGAACGTGTGCTCGAACTCGGAGGTGCCGTAGTTTCGGTGCTTGATCGGTTGGATCGTGAAGACGTACGACTACTTCCTCTACGTTGTGTCAGCGCTTCCGCAGTCGGTCTGCGTTGGGTACGTAGACAACACTCTTCCCTCTCGTTGCTATGCATCACATGATCTTGCGTGTGCGTAGGAAATTTTTTGAAATTACTACGAAACCCAACAGTGGCATCCGAGCCTAGGTTATTTATGTTGATGTTATATGCACGAGTAGAACACAAGTGAGTTGTGGGCGATATAAGTCATACTGCCTACCAGCATGTCATACTTTGGTTTGGCGGCATTGTTGGACGAGACGACCCGGACCAACATTACGCGTACGCTTACGCGAGACCGGTTCCCCCGACGTGCTTTGCACATAGGTGGCTTGCGGGCGACTGTCTCTCCAACTTTAGTTGAACCAAGTATGGCTACGCCCGGTCCTTGCGAAGGTTAAAACGGAGTCTATTTGACAAACTATCGTTGTGGTTTTGATGCGTAGGTGAGATTGGTTCTTGCTTAAGCCCGTAGCAGCCATGTAAAACTTCCAACAACAAAGTAGAGGACGTCTAACTTGTTTTTGCAGGGCATGTTGTGATGTGATATGGTCAAGACATGATGCTGAATTTTGTTGTATGAGATGATCATGTTTTGTAACCGAGTTATCGGCAACTGGCAGGAGCCTTATGGTTGTCATTTTATTGTATGCAATCAAATCGCGATGTAATGCTTTACTTTATTACTAAGCGGTAGTGATAGTCGTGGAAGCATAAGCTTGGCGAGACGACAACGATGCTACGATGGAGATCAAGGTGTCACGCCGGTGACGATGGTGGCCACGACGGTGCTTCGGAGATGGAGATCACAAGCACAAGATGATGATGGCCATATCATATCACCTATATTGATTGCATGTGATGTTTATCCTTTTTATGCATCTTATCTTGCTTTGATTGACGGTAGCATTATAAGAAGATCTCTCACTAAATTATCAAGAAGTGTTCTCCCTGAGTATGCACCATTGCGAAAGTTCTTCGTGCTGAGACACCACGTGATGATCGGGTGTGATAGGTTCCACGTTCAAATACAACGGGTGCAAAACAGTTGCACACGCGGAATACTCAGGTTATACTTGACGAGCCAAGCATATACAGATATGGCCTCGGAACACGGAGACCGAAAGGTCGAGCGTGAATCATATAGTAGATATGATCAACATAACGATGTTCACCATTGAAAACTACTCCATCTCACGTGATGATCGGTTATGATTTAGTTGATTTGGATCACGTAATCACTTAGAGGATTAGAGGGATGTCTATCTAAGTGGGAGTTCTTTAATTAACTTGATTAAATTGAACTTAAATTTATCATGAAACTTAGTACCTGATTAGTATCTTGCTTGTTTATGTTTGATTGTAGATAGATAGCTCGTGCTGTTGTTCCGTTGAATTTTAATGCGTTCCTTGAGAAAGCAAAGTTGAAAGATGATGGTAGCAATTACACGGACTGGGTCCGTAACTTGAGGATTATCCTCATTGCTGCACAGAAGAATTACGTCCTGGATGCACCGCTGGGTGCCAGGCATGCTGCAGGAGCAACGCCGGATGTTATGAACGTCTGGCAGAGCAAAGCTGATGACTACTCGATAGTTCAGTGTGCCATGCTTTACGGCTTAGAATCGGGACTTCAACATTATATCTGAATAATTGTTATTTGGTGCCAGCGTTAAGCATGAACATTATATCTGGATCTTGTTTGATGTGAGACGGTTATTCATTTAAATCTGAGAATAATGGTTGTTCTATTTATATGAGTAATATCTTTTATGGTTATGCACCCTTAAAGAGTGGTCTATTCTTGTTGAATCTCGACAGTAGTGATACACAGTAGTGATCAAAGATGGTTATGTTTCCTAACCATAGACATGAGTTGTTATTTGATCAATGGGATCGCATCATTAGGAGAATGATGTGATTGACTTGACCCATTTCGTTAGCTTAGCACTTGATCGTTTGTTTAATGCTATTGCTTTCTTCATGACTTATACATGTTCTTATGACTATGCGATTATGCAACTCCTGAATACCGGAGGAACACTTTATGTGCTACCAAACGTCACAACGTAACTGGGTGATTATAAAGGTGCTCTACAGGTGTCTCCAATGGTACTTGTTGAGTTGGCATAGATCAAGATTAGGATTTGTCACTCCGATTGTCGAAGAGGTATCTCTGGGCCCTCTCGGTAATACACATCACTATAAGCCTTGCAAGCATGATAACTAATGAGTTAGTTACGGGATGATGTATTATGAAACGAGTAAAGAGACTTGCCAGTAACGAGATTGAACTGGGTATTGGATACCGATGATCGAATCTCGGGCAAGTAACATACCGATGACAAAGAGAACAACATATAGTGTTGTGCGGTTTGACCGATAAAGATCTTCGTAGAATATGTAGGAACCAATATGAGCATCTAGGTTCCGCTATTGGTTATTGACTGGAGACATGTCTCGGTCATGTCTACATAGTTCTCGAACCCGTAGGGTCCGCACGCTTAAAGTTCTGTGGCGATCGGTTTTATGAGTTTATATGTTTTGATGTACCGAAGGTAGTTCGGAGTACCGGATTTGATCACGGACATGTCGAGGAGTCTCGAAATGGTCAAGACATAAAGATTGACATATTGGAAGCCTACATTTGGACATCGGAATAGTTCCGGGTGAAATCAGGAATTTACCGGAGTACCGGAGGGGTTACCGGAACCTCCCGAGGACTAATGGGCCTTGTTGGGCCATAAGGGAAAGAGAGAGGGGACGGCCTTGGGCAGGCAGCGCGCCCCCTCCCCCCTTTCCAAAATGGACTAGGAGAAGGGGGGCGGCGCCCCCCTTTCCTTCTCTTTCTCTCCCTACCTTTCCCCCTCCTAATAGGAGTAGGAAAGGGAGGAATCCTACTCCTACTAGGAGGAGGATTCCTCCTCTAGGCGCGCCAACAAGGGCCGGCCGGCCTCCCCCTTGATCCTTTATATACAGGGGCAGGGGGCACCTCTAGACACACAAGTTGATCACAAAAATCTCTCCCAGCCGTGTGCGGTGCCCCCCTCCACCATAATCCACCTCGGTCATACTGTAGCGGTGTTTAGGCGAAGCCCTGCTGCGGTAGCTTCATCAACATCGTCACCACGCCGTCGTGCTGACGAAACTCTTCCCCGAGCTCTACTGGATCGTGAGTTCATGGGACATCACCGAGCTGAACGTGTGCTGAACGCGGAGGTGCCGTACGCTCGGTATTGAGGAACGGTCGATCGGGAAGATGTATGACTACATCAACCGCGTTGTCATAACGCTTCCACTTAACGGTCTACGCGGGTACGTGGACGACACTCTCCCCTCTCGTTGCTATGCATCACCATGATTCTGTGTGTGCGTAGGAAAATTTTGAAATTACTACGTTCCCCAAGATGACAACCATTGGCTGACGCTCCTCAAGCCCAACCCAACGCCGATGATTCTACACGAGCTCTGTGATCTCTGGGAGGCTGCCACGAGCATCACCATCAATGTCAGCGTCGAAGACCGGATTGCCTGGAAGTGGACAGCATCCGGTGAATACACGGCGGCTTCTACATACAAGATGCAATTTAAGGGCAGCATTCAAACCAACGATAAGGCCATAATTTGGAAGGCAAAAGCATCTCCCGGGGCTAAATGCTTCGCCTGGCTACTGTTTCAAGGGAGGATTATGACGGCGGATAACTTGGCCAAGCGAAGGATCGAACATCACCCGATCTGCTCGCTATGTCATGCCGCGCCGGAAACAGCCCACCACATGATTGCGGCCTGCCCCTTCGCTGCGGACGTGTGGGAGAGGACCGCATCCTCGCTAGGCATGCCGTTCACTGCGCTGCCTATGCCCACAGACCGCTCGCTGCGGCTGCGATTCAAACGACAAACTGCCGGGCTACCACGACCGAGACGGGCCATTTGGAAGGCCTCTTGCCTGCTTGTGTCATGGGGCATCTGGAAGGAGCGGAACGCGAGAGTTTTCAATCACGTCTCCTCCTCCGCCGAGCAGGTTCATGGCCGCATCATCGATGAGGCAAGGACCTGGCAACATAGTAGTTGTACAGGCATGGTGAACTTTTTTCAATTGCAATGTGCAAACTTTTTTCAATTTCATTTACAAAAAATGAATGTTTCTCTCAAACTTGGTGAACTTTTTCAAATTCATTTTTTTTAATTTCGTAAACTTGTTTTATTTGATGAACTTTTTTTTTCAAAATCAATGAGCTTTTTTCAAAATGAATGAATTTTTTCAAAGTCGATGAACTTTTTTCCCAAACTAATGGACTTTTTCAAAATCGATAAACTTTTTCCAATTCCTTGATTTTTTTCCAAAATCCGTGAAAATTTCTCAATTCATTGTATTTTTCAATTTGTCAACATTTTACAAATCTGTGACTTTTCCAAAAAGATGAACCCATTTTGCAAGTCAACGATCAAAAGTCAAACATGTCCATGGTCAACTTGCCGTCAGGGTCAACTTTTCGTCGCCTAGTTGGGTCAAAACAGAAAAGTTGTGAAAATCGGTTTAGTTTTGAGTTTATACCAAACAGTTACTTGGTCACTGATGAGTTACAATGGAGCTGCGAGCACATCGATTTTGAGAAGTATAATCAAAATCAAAATAAACAAACGGCAGCTTGGTCATTGAACAATCCACTAAGTATTGTTTCTTTTAGGTACGTATAGAGATAATGAAACCCTATAAACAAAAATGGTTATAGGGAGAGAAGAGATTTAATTACTCGTTGCTGATCGACAGAGCAAACAAAAGAAATCAGGAAGTGGTTCAGACTTGGTGCGCGGTGCGGTTATGACTGCTAAGCACCACCTTCGTTACGCGGGACGCCAAGTCTAACAGACTTTCAGTAGCAGTGTTCTCGTCGTCAATCGGGTCCCTTGGTCCTGGAGGATTATCCTGCATCAACGCCAGCGTACACCAACGGGGCTGGCCCGTGGCGTACTGGAAGTTGGGGAGTGTCGCGGCGATTCGCCTGGTGCGGAGGTCGTCGAAGGCGTCGGCCGACGGCCGCTGATCGGTTCACGTCCTTATACAGGGTGACGCATTCCTCGAGGATGCCGATGAGGCCCTGGATGAAGCGCAACATCAACGTGATGTTGGCGGAGGTGAGGTTGGCGGCGGCAACGGCGAGTTGGGTGGCGTCAGGGGAGGTCGCCGCCGCCGGGTCGGCCGAGAGCGTGTGCACACAGTAGTCGTACAGACTGGCGTAGCCGTTGGCCCCCGCAGAGCACGTGGAGTTGATCACGGAGGAGGTGCCGCCGTTGACAAGGCATGCCCTAGACGCGACGAGGAAGATGAGGAGGAGAAGGGTCTGCTGGATCGCCATCCCTTCGTCGAAATTACTTACTTGAATCAAAATTGTCAAATTAGGGAAACTATATGCTCATGGATGCACCCGTCTGGCCTAGTCTGTCATGCTGCTCTCAATTGATGTTTTTTTTACTTGGATAAATGAGCACAACTTCTTGCAGCAACCTGGACTGGACATACGAGGCATTCACGACAGGTTTGAACAACATCCGCCACCATTGTCACGTTGCGACACGGCCGACCATTTATCGATCATTTTCACCAAGAAAACTCTAAAAAATACAAAAATGGTCAAAAATCCAAACAACTTGGCACAATGCCTTGAATTGGTCATAGAATCTGGTGAAAAAATTGTGGGTCCATTTGATGGATGTCAAGAAACAACATCTTCTCAGACGGAGCCATCTTGCACCCCGAACATCCACTATTCATCATGCTCTATTTTCATACATTCACAAAATGACCCTAACTTTTGCAAGCATGTGGGCAAGCACATGGTAGGCATTCATGCTTGGTTTGGACAACTTTTGACACCCTACGCAAGTTGCAACACGTCTCGCCATTTATCGGCCTTTTTTATGGAGAAAACTCTAAAAAATGCAAAACTTCTAGAAAACTCAAATAACTTGGCATGATGCCTTGAATTGGTCATACAATTTCATGGAAAAATTGGGGCCATTTCAAAGATGTCAAAAAACAACGAACTCTCAGACAAAGCCTTCTCGCCTACCCATACACCTTCCATCGACCATGATATTTTTGTGGACGTCCTTGAAATGACTCCAATTTCTCTCCCAGGTGGGCATGCCCCATGGAAGGCAGCCATGCTAAGTTTGAACAACTTCCGAAACCATATACATGTTCCGACACGTTTGACCATTTATCGGTCTTTTTTCATCAAGAAAACTTTAGAAAATGTAAAGCTTATCAAAAACACAAACAAATTCGCATCTTACCTTGGTCATACAAGGTCACAAAAGGGGAATTTCGAGGATGTCGAGAAACAACGTGCTCTCACATGAAGTCTTCTGGCCTACCCGGACACCCTCCGTAGAATGTGGTCTATTTTTAGACATTACTAGATCATCGATGGCGCGTTTGCCGTGCCTGTCTCTTTTTCAGTATAATGGTAGGAAATTTGATAAATATATGAGGGCATGGAATATTGATGTTAAATACAAAATAAGTTTCCTAGAATTTAATGATGAGGAACTTAATATATTGGATTAGCAAAAGGGAGCACGTAGTGTAATCTGTGTACTGTAGTTGTAAGACCGGTCTCTAAAATCTGATTCTAGCCTGCTAGGAGTTTTAGCTACAACATCATATAGTATGGGAAAAATACAGCTCTAAAAGCATTGTACAATTAGCCTTAAAATACCTCCCTTGACACTGAAATCGGAAACACACACATCAACCTGTTTGATCTTGGTTTTCCTTATTTAAAATTTATGGCTGCTCATTATTCTTGTCCATCATAAGTCACACTTGTTCTTGATTTTACTGCATTGACATCTCATTGGCAGTTTATCAATTGATCATTTTGTAAACTTTGGTCATCGCTCATGAACTGATTTGACCTATTTCAGAATTGCTGATAAATACATATTTTAAAAGGATGATAAATTGGTGAAAGTAAAGTAATTTTATTTATTTAATACCAGACAATTATACGGAGCACCAAACCATTGCAAACCATTATATTGAGCATATAAACCCCCTTGTTTTAAAAGTTCATTAATAATACTACCAGCCAAAAAGCATCTAATTATGATATGCATATTAGCAATAAGTGTTTATTATAAGAACTATATAAGAAGTATACACAAAGAAAGAAAGAAAGAAAAAAAGAAATAGAAAAGCTCCATGCTTTGGAAATTTGACAAAATAGAGAGATAGATAGGTGGATATATATATATATATATATATAGGACAGGGCTATTCTGTTACTAGTAACAAAATAATATTCTGTTACCCTTCGGCCCTATATAGGAGCGACGGCGACCGAACCCACCACCTCCTTCCCGATCCCCAACTCCTCCTCCAGCGCGCCGCCCCCTCCCACCCCGCCGGTGCTCCGCCCCCTCCCTCCCCGCAGGTGCGCCGCCCCCTCCCTCCCCCGCCGGTGCGCCGCACCCTCCCTCCCCCGCTGTGCGCCGCGTCCTTCCTCCCCTGCCGTGCACTGCCCCCTCCCCGCCGGCGCGCCACCTCCTCCCTCCTCACCGCGCGACGCCCCCGCCCGACGCACCCCGATGCCGCCGGACCAGACCCATGCCGCGGCGACCCCAACTTACCCCGCCTTTCTTCTTCCTCCAGCGCGCAGCCCCGCCACCCCTTCCCCCCAGCGCGCAACCCCGTAGTCCCTCCCTCCAGCGTGCCGCCCCGCACCCCCTCCCTCGAGCATGCCGCCCCGCCATGGTCCTCCCTCCAGCGTGCCGCTAGACCACGTTCTACGCAGCGCTTCCACGTGATCCTCTGTACGTAGCCGGTGTCTCACCTCACGCCGCCGCACAACATCTTCCTTGCGTCGCGACAGCCACCCCAGTTCGGGCGTAGTAAGTACCTCAGTACGAGTTTAAAACGGTGGTCCGTTCGGAATAAAAGAATTGGCAGAAATTCAAATTGTAAAGTTCAAGCAAAAAAAGAAACCCCATGAAAATCCTGCTTAGTAAGTACCTCAGGACAAGTCGTAAAATGAGAGAAGTTCAGAACAATGTTGTCGAAAAAAATGTTGAGTTAAAAAAAAGAAACAAAACAAACACATTTTCTTTTTGAATAAAATATCATTCAGTTCGATGATACAAAACATACAAGTACAGGGGCGACGATACAGTAAACCGTTGAAAACTTACGAGAAAAATATTACCAAAAAAATAGAGCAAAGTCTAGTTAGTGAAAACACGCTTAGTACAAACCCATGCAAGCATCAGTACAAGCACCCTTTTTCGGAACCATTCAAAATTACTCTACAAAAAAAGCTCAGTACAAACATACATATATATCAGTACGACTATTCTGTTTTTCACACGAGAAAACAGCAGGATCCGTCATGCCGTATTCAAAATTACTCTTAAACGGTTGCGAAGTAGAGAAAACGTTCAACATGACTAAGTTTCGCATTTTCGATAGCTATCCAACGGTATATTATTTGCCATATTTCGACAAACTTTTTAAAAAACCGCGTTCAAAATCAAATTTGACCGTATTCGAATTCATTTTTAAACTGTAAGGAATTAGAAAAATATTTCTATACCAAAACGTTGCGCATTTTACATAGCTTTCCAACACCGTATCATTTGCGTCAATCCGACAAACCGTTTGCAAAAAATCGCGAAAATACGTTTCACCCAGAATTTCACCGTTTTTCAAATTACTTTTAAATCATATAGAATTAGAAAAAACAATACATATATGGAAGATGCGGATTTTTACCAGCTTTCCAACGCCATCTTATTTGCTCAATTCCGACAAACCATTTGAAAATTGAGTCCAAAATACGATTCACGTTTTTGGTTTTTAAAAAATGGTTTTTTCAAAACTGCTCTTAAACCATAATGATTTTTCAAAAACGTTCAATATACTTGAAATATGGTTGTCAAGAGCTTTCCAACGATATATTACACGTCACGTTCCGACAAAAAAATTACAAAAAGTTTTTGAACTAAAGAAAACGATGTGTTAAACACAACCGAAAGCGTCAGTTCAACCCGCTTCGAAAACATCAGTTCAACCACCTGAAACCGTCAGCTCAAAAAGGGTAACAGAATAATATTCTGTTATTAGTAACAGAATAGCCCAGATGTATATATATATATATATAAACACTATTCTGATCACGGGATCAGAATAATATTCTGATCACAACCTGAACTGCCTGAGTAACGCGCCTGAACTTCCCTCTATACGAATCCGACCTTCGGGCTATCTTCGCAACCGTGGCTTCCCCCACGAATTATTCTGGTTAGTTGTGTTCTATATGATATTAGTGTAATCTAGAAACGTTTTTTACCAACGAAATACTGGTTTTAAATAGGAATCTCGCTCGTTGGCGGATTTTGCTCTCGGATCATGATGAAATTATGTTTTTTGCAATTTTACTGCTCGAGTTGTTCGACCTAAACTTCCCCCTATGCTAGGTTGAACTTCCGCCAACATTGTCCAAATGGGGCTTGTGATACACCGTTGGAAAGCCATGGACACCAGTATCATGACCCAAGTCAAATTTTTTGCAAAATGTAAGCGGTTTAAGAGCAGTTTCGAAAACCGTTTTTTTCTTCATACAAAAAACGTTAATTATATTTTCGATCACATTTCTTAACCGTTTATCGGAATGAGACAAATAATATGGCGTTGGAAAGCTGCTGCAAAACCGCTCCTTCCACATGTTGAACGTTTTCTCTAATTCCCTATGGATAAAGAGTAATTTGGCAAATCATAAAATTTCGCAAACCGAACAGCCGAGTTCGTATTTTTGATGTCATTTCTGAATGGCTAATCCAATTGAGGCAAATGGTATAGCGTTGGAAAGCTTATGGAAATGCGCTACTTTTTCATGTTAAAAGTTTTTTCTAATTTTGAACGGTTTAAAAGTAATTTAGAAAATGGTACAAGTTCCACCGAGTTTGTATTTTCAAGCTAATTTTTTAACCGTACTTCCAGATGCTACAAATAATATGGCGTTGGAAAGCTTGGGAAAATGCAACACTTTTTGGTACATATTGTTTCTCCCAATTCATTACGGTTTCAAGTCAATTTTGAAAATGGCTAAAAATGTATTTTCTCTCTAATTTCTACAAACTTTATCAGAATGGGGCAAATAATATACCACTGAAAAGCTACGAAAAATGCAAACCTTTTTCATGTTGATGGTTTTCTCTGATTCCTAGACGTTTTCAAGTAATTTCGAAAACGACGAGATCATGCGTTCTGTCTTTATCGCGAAACAAATTTTTGAAAATGCACCGCGTGAAGACTTGAACTTCTCGGCATGTCTACTTGAACTTCACTCTGTTTTTCATGTGTGTTTTTGCTCGTAGCTTTCCATCCACTCACCGGAATTGAGCAAGTGATATACCGATGGAAAGCTGTTGTAAACACGCAACTTTTCTGTGATGATCATATTTTTCATACTCGTGATGATTTCAAAAAAATTCATCTGAAATTCGTTTAATGTTGTAGTTGAACTTCCTGCTGTTTTCACGTTGAACTTCTATGACGTATTTTGGTTTGTAATTTTCTCATCCATTCGTCAGTGTCACACAAATGATATTCCTTTTGTACAAACCTCTCTCACAATATTTTTTAACTTTATCCGACCGAGGACTTGAATTTACACAAATGATATTCCTGCCGTTTTGAAGTACATTAGAAAATGACGAGATCATGATTTCTGTCTTCATTACGAATGGAAATGCATTGCGTGAAGTAGTTGAATTTCTCGGACATGTTTGTTTGAACTTCACTATATTTTTGACGTGTTATTTTTTGCACTTTGTGAAGTAGTTGAACTTCTGGGGTATGTCTGTTTGAACTTCACTCTGTTTCACTTTATTGTGTTTTTCTTATATGAAACACACACCATGCAGTACGTGAACTTCCGTTTGTTATCACTTTGAACTTCTCTATCTTTTGAGAGAATTATTTTAAAACACAAAAAACAACATCCTTTTTATGTATTTTGTACATCTAAATACACGGTGAACCTCTCTCACAAGAATTTTTAAACTTTTCCTCGCCGAGCACTTGAATTTGTAGCAAAAAATGGCTTGTGTTTTTTATTTTCTGAACAGCTAAATCCTAGGTTTTAATAAACTATAAACTTCTCTGTTATTCCAATTTGAACTTCACCTTTTTATATTTTTGAGTAAATATTTATTTTTGATTTTTAAAAGTGGCAAACACGATGTTGTTTTTGCCTCTCTTTTTTAACATGTAAATGAACGACTGTCATCTCGCACATGAATTTTTAACTATGCTGGGAGGAGCACGTGAACTTCTTGCAACAAACCTTTTAGGTTTTAGTTTTGTATTCTTTTATTCTTATGTGCAACACATTTTTTATAATAGTTGAACTTCTCGTTGTTTTCATACTGAACTTCGGTCACGTATTTTTTTGTAATTCCTCACCTGTTCCTCGGAGTTCCACAAATGATAAACTATTAGAAACTTGTTGAAAATACGCAACTTTTTTAATATGGTCAAACTTTTTTTCCGAAAAAATACACGAATTGTTTAACCGTTTATTTTTGGAATAAGAATATGATATACCCTTGGAAATTTGTTGAATAGAAAGAACATTTTTCATGCAAAGCATCTTTGTTTCAAATTGGCAGTATTATTTTAAGACACCAAAACAACATTTTTGTGTGTGTTTTTGAACATGTAAATACACGGCGAACCTCTCTCACAAGAATTTTTGAACTTTTCCGGGCAGGCCACTTGAACTTCGAGCAACTAAATATTTAGACTTTGCTATTTTATTCCTCTTTTCTCATACGAAAATGCAGACTATGCAGTACGTGAACTTCCGACAGTTATCAATCTGAATTTCTCTCCGTTTCACTTTAGTAATGGAAAAAAATCTTAGTTTTTATAGACATCGAACCGCTCTTACTATTTTACTAGAACTTCTTTATGTATTTTTAGAAATGTGAAAGTTGGAGTTTCGTTAGAAACATCGAACTTCTTCATTAATTCAAATTTATTGGTTTTATTCTTTAGTAACCGGGAAAATCTGATTTTTCAAAAAAAAATCAAACTGCTTCGGTTTTTCAAATTAAACTTCTTTGGTTCTATTCTCTATTAACGAGAGAACCTGAGATTTATTATACACATCGAACTACTCTGTTTTTTTAAATTGAACTTCTTGATTTTAATCTTTAGTATTAGGGAAAATCTGAGTTTTATATAAACATCAAACAACTTCATTTTTTTAATTAGGACTTCTTGGTGTTATTAATTAGTAACACGAAGAGTCCTAGTTAGGTAATAAATATCGAACCACATTTAAATTTGAACTTCTATGTATTTTTTGAAAAGTGGGAAAAATCTGTTTTTATAATATTTTTGAACTGCTCAGTTTATTTAATTTGACTTTGGTATTGTAAAAAACATTGAACTTCTCCGTTATTTAAGTTTGAACCTCTAGCGTTTTTTGTGTGTAGAAACGGGGAAAATCCATTTTTTCTCTATAATTTTTGAGCAGCTCTATTTATTTTAATTTAAACTTCTTCGTTTTATTCTTATAGTAATAGGAAAAATATCTAAGTCTTTTTATAAAAGTTAAACAATCTAAACTTATCATTTTCTTGTTTTTGAACTTCATCTCTTTAGAAACAGGGAGTATACGGGAATGAAATGCTCTTCACCAACCTCTCTGGACTTCGCATAGGAATAAAAAAATTATTCGTTACAGAAACCCTTTTGTCCCCAACCTCTCTGGACTTTCTATATTTTTCCCATAACTTTCTTCGGGGTATTGGATCTATTGTAGTGCTGAAAACACACACTTTTTGAGGGAGAAGAAAATAGTGGTACATCTCGTGAAGACATGAAGTTGCGGGGCAATAATATTTGAACTTCTTTGTATAGATTGTCTCTGTCAACATGCACCCACTTTTTTTAGGTTTTTATTGTTGTTAACTTTGAGTTGCGCATTTTTTTATTTTGAAATTCTGTTTATGCATTCTTTTTTGTATCAACCAAAAAAGTAGAGAAATTCTAGACTACGTCTTTTACCCGTTCTTTTTCACGCACTTTTCTAGTTTTTGCGAGTGAACTTCCAAAATTCGGTTTTGATGAACTCATTTTTTTTGTGAATTCCCGCATGTGTTTTACGCCTTACGTTTTCTTAACTTCAAAACTTGAGGGTGGGTGTACCAAGTTTGGTTTTTGGATATGCGTGTAGTGCTGAAAATACACTTGCACACACACTCTTTGAGAGAAAGAAAAATAGGCGTGCATCATTTTGTGAAGTATATAAAACATGAACCGGCAGGGCAATAATTGTTGAACTTCTTTGTACTGATTTGTCTCTCGTCAAAATGCATATACTTTTTTCAATAACTTTCTTTTTTATTGAATTTCTTTTTTGTGCAATATGAAAATTAAAAAAATATGATTTTTGAAACGTTTGTATGTTTTGTCTCCTTATTTTGCATGTAATACTCCCTCCATTCCAAAATGTAGTGCGCCCGCGCTTCCCGAGGTCCAACTTTGACCATAAATTTAACCAACGAGACCAACTGCGGCGGCAGAAAAAATTATATAATTGAAAAATTCTTTCGAATACGAATTCAGCGATATAATTTTTGCTCCCGCCGCAATCGGTCTTGGTAGTTAAATTTATGGTCAAAGTTGAAGCACGAGGATAGAGGAAGCACTAAATTATGAAATGGAGGGAGTACCATCTGAAACAGAAAAAAAATTGGCTTATCACAACCATTACAACAAGCACACAGAGAACACCCATTTTTCAACCAGAAAACATAAGATATATAGTTTTCTGGCACAAACATAAGATTTATGTGCCAAACTTGAACTGTACACTGATTAAAAAGGTTTCTACCAAAGCATAACACCAAATATTTTTGTACATTTCACACACACCAACAGCTGCTAGCAAGGAGCCGCGACATCAAGCATGTGCAATGTGCAGTAGCAGCTAACAACATGGGGGAAGGAGGTGCACCAGTAGATAGCTTCAGAAACTTTTGCGTGGAACATCATAAGAGGACGCCCCACTACAAGAAACAAGGAGAAGTAGTGAACCAAGGAAATACGTTGCAAATAGAACAATCCAAGAATTTCCCGAAAGAATAAAAAACAGAGGACCACACATACTCGAAACTGATGGAAGTAGTATTCTTGTTTGGGACGCGGCTCGTCTGCAGTGCCTTCGTTCACTATCCATCCCATCCAATGGACTTAACGGACTTCTGCTACTCACCAACAAACGAACAAAAGGGTCCAACAAACTTCCTTGTTTCTCTATACTCTGAATCTTCTCGCACCAAAAATTAGAGAGAGGCATGCTGCTTGGATCAGAAAAGTAGCAAATCGTTGAGCCGTTGTGCCCTCGTTGCTATTGAGCTACAACAGTTGCGTCGCCGCCGCCATGTTACGTCCAACAGAGCCGCCTACGCGTCGTCACCATCGAGCTGCAGCCGCCGCGTTACGGTCGAGCCACTGTCGCCACCATGTCGGTTGAGATGCCGCAGTTGCATCGCAATTCGCATCCTATCCTCTATCTAGTCCTCGGAAGTGTGAAGTGCCCCAAGTTTGCTACTGCTCCTCAAGAAGGGCATCAGGCCTGGCGGGTGATGGCAGTGAGGTGTGGTCCTCTGTCCACCTGCTGCTTCCACTCTGGCGGATGTACCACCTAGCTGCAGGCCGAGGCCTCCACTAGCTGCAGGCCGAGAATTCCTCTAGCTGCAGGTGGTTCCGAGGTAGGCATGGCGGACGGGGACGGGGTGCGCCGGTGAGCTGCAGGCTGAGGCCTCCTCTAGCTGCAGGTGGTGGCGAAGTAAGCATGGGGGACGGCCGAACGGGGAAGGGGCGCGTCGGTGGGGAGCACGGGGCAGGCGGCAGGGCGAGCCTGTGGGGGACACGAGGCGGGCTGTGAATCGCGCCAGAGTGGAGTGCGGGGTCTCCGTCGATGCATGGCTGTGGTTCAGGCGGATGGCGATAGCGGTGGTGCTTGGATCATGGGGCGGCAAGGTTGGCAGCAGTGGTATGGGTGCCGGGCGGCAAACCAATCCAACGACGGGAGCCGGTGGTGCTCGAAGGAGGTGGTGGTGGGACGGCGCAACGACCGAAACTGGGGGCGGCGGCGGCGCGACAGCCGGATCTGGGGACGAGGGCGGCGCGATGGACGGACCTAGGGACGAGGGCGGCATGGCAGCCGGGTACGGGGTAGGGTGGCGCGCATTGAGCTTGTGGCAGCGGGAGAATCGGGTAGAGGAGGAAGGTGCGGGAGATTGGGGCAGTTCACGATCTCAGGAAGATCCCGTCGCTTCCTATATAGGATAGCACCAAATGTTAATTAGGTTACTAAAACGAATAGTGAAAAAAAGGCGAGCCACCAAATGTTATCGATTTTACTTTATAACTTGAAAACCACAAAGAAAACTTTTGATAGAAGTTTCTAAACCACCTAAAAATGCTTGCCATTGCACAACTCTCATAAAAAATACTTCATGTCTGGATTCATGTTTAACTTCAGAAGATTTATGTAAAATATAAAATCACAATGCACGATGCATCATCTCAGCAGAAGGAGGATGCCTGCAGCCCAACAACATATATGTTATTTGCTTGGTCATATATGTTATAAGTGAAGTGTGCAGCACTTCATAGTTGAATATAACCCACATGACCAAGCGAAAATGCAGGGTAATAATACACTTACCTCGAGCATTCAACATCAATGGGTATCATCACCTAGCTCTTTGACCTAATTAGTAGTGAAGTTGAACACCGCAATGAACAGACGTACCGTTGGTGACTCCCATTCTAAGTTCCGAATCCGTAAATATCTAGAAATTGTAAGCTCAAGGATTTTCTGGCTAACAATACACTTTTCTGATGGCATCAATTTTATTGTCAAAAGTAGCAGTTTCCCCTACTGGAGCACCTTTTGCAAGGTATATGTAGGATCGAAAGTATGTCTAGAGGGGGGGGGGTGATTAGACTACTTGACCAAATAAAAATCTAGCCTTTTCCCAATTTTAAGTCTTGGCAGATTTTAACAACTTAGCACAAGTCAAGTAATCAACCTACACATGCAATTCTAAGAGTATAGCAGCGGAATGTAAAGGGAGGAGTTTGGAGGGAGCAAACACAATGTAGACACGGAGATTTTTGGCGTGGTTCCGATAGGTGATGATATCGTACATCAACGTTGATGGAGACTTCAACCCGTGAAGGGTAACGGTTGTGTGAGTCCACGGAGGGCTCCACCCACGAAGGGTCCACGAAGAAGCAACCTTGTCTATCCCACCATGGCCATCACCCACGAAGGACTTGCCTCACTAGGGTAGATCTTCACGAAGTAGGCGATCTCCTTCCCCGTACAAACTCCTTCGTTCAACTCCACAATCTTGACGGAGGCTCCCAAGTGACACCTAACCAATTTAGGAGACACCACTCTCCAAAAGATAATAGATAATGTGTTGATGATTAACTCCTTGCTCTTGTGCTTCAAATGATAGTCTCCCCAACATCCAGCTCTCTCTCATAGGATTGGATTTGGTGGAAAGATGGTTTGAGTGGAAAGCAACTTGGGGAAGGCTAGAGATCAAGATTTATGTGGTTGGAATGGAATATCTGGACCTCAACACAAGTGTAGGTGGTTCTCTCTCAGAAAATGTATGTTGAAAGTGTAGGCATGTTCTGATAGCTCTTTCCATGAATGAAGAGTGGGTGGACGGGTATATATAGCCTCCACACAAAATCTAACCGTTACACACAAATCACCAAACTCGGTGGGACCGAATCATGAAACTCGGTCAGACCGATTTAGTTCAAAATGTGAACGTTAGGATTTTCGGTGGGACCGACATGTCAACTCGGTGGGACCGACATGTCAACTCGGTGGGACCGATTCCATTAGGGTTAGGGCATAACGTAATCTCAGTGAGACCGATTACACAAACTCGGTGGGACCGATTTTGGTAATAGGCAAACAGAGAGTTGGTCAGGCAAACTCGTGGGACCGATTCGCTCATCTCGGTTAGACCGAAACGTTACGAAGTGGAAATAGAGAGTTTGCATTGCAAACTCGGTGGGACCGATCGCTCATCTTGGTTAGACCGAAACGTTACGAAGGGAAACAGAGAGTTTGCAATCCCATCTCGATGAGATCGAGATACCTATCGGTGAGACCGAAATGACTAGGGTTTGTGGCAGTGGCTATGTCAAGTGAACTCAGTGGTGCCGAGTAGGAATTTTCGGTGGGGCCGAGTTTGACTTTTAGTTTGGGATATATGTGGATATGGGAAAGTAGTTGAGGGTTTTTGAAAGTGCGTTATATCGACTAGAGGGGGGGTGAATAGGCGATTTTTATGAAAGTCTTCAGAACGTGAGAGTTATGAAGACAAACAGCGAAGATTATGCCTATTACTATGCAGCGGATGTTATATTACACTAGGCCAGCCATGGTCATGAATTCAATAGAGTGAAAGCACAATGACAAACAGCTTCAGTGTAATAAGGATCAGGTAGGAAGAAGTTATGAAGCCAAACTGATCATACATTCACGTTGTGAAGACAAAAGATAAAGCAAGCATGCAATGGCTTCACAATGAGTGACAGTAAGAAAAGGAAGTGAAGATGAAACCAGTGACTCGTTGAAGACAATAATATGTTGGACCAGTTCCAGTTGCTGTGACAACTGTACGTCTGGTTGGAGCGGCTAGGTATTTAAACCTTAGGACACACAGTCCCGGACACCCAGTCCTGAACACACAGTTCAGGACACCAAGTCCTCACCGTATTCTCCTTGAGCTAAGGTCACTTAGTCCTCGCCCAATCACTCTGGTAAGTCTTCTAGGTAGACTCCCAAACCTTCACAAACTTCGTTCACTGGCAATCCACAATGTCTCTTGGATGCTCTGAACGCGACGCCTAACTGTCTGGAGGATTCACAGTCCTCAAGTGTAATAAGTCTTCAGATCACACAGACAAGAAGACTTAAGTGATGCCCAATTTACTCTGGCTCTGGGTGGTTAGGGCTTTTCTCCTCACTAGGAATTTTCTCTCAAAGGCTTCGAGGTGGGTTGCTCTCAAACGACAAAAGCCGTGCACTGAAATCTGAGCAGCCGACCGTTTATGGTTGTAGGGGTGGGCTATTTATAGCCACTTGGCGACCCGACCTGATTTGTCCGAAATGACCCTGGGTCACTAAGGAACTGACACGTGTCTCAATGGTCAGATTTCAAACTCTCATGGCAACTTTGCTTGGGCTACAAGCAAAGCTGACTTGTCCGGCTCTGGACAAGATTCGCTCTCATTGTCTTCGCTCGAAGACATAGGTTTTTTGATTTAGGCATCACTTCAGTCATTCTGACTGGTTCTCCTGGACCCCAATTAACAGTACGGTGGTTCCTATGACTCAACACAAAAGACAAAGAACTACGAAAGATCTAAGTCTTCGAGCTCCATGGGCTTCATAACGTGTCTTCTTTTGTCATAGTCTTCAATGTGAATATCTTCATATACCACCTTTGTCTTCAATGTCTTCATACATTTTTAGGGGTCATCTCTGGTAGTAAAACCGAATCAATGAGGGACTTCTACCTGTGTTTTCCTGCAATTCTCACAAACACATTAGTCCCTCAACTAGGTTTGTCGTCAATACTCCAAAACCAACTAGGGGTGGCACTAGATGCACTTACAATCTCCCCCTTTTTGGTGATTGATGACAAACTAGTTGAAGTTTTCAACGGGGAATATATTGTGTGAAGTTTGTAAAGGATAGGGAATTGTCTTCATAAGTTGCAAGGGCTCCCCCTGAAGATGTGCATATAAGTTAATTTGCTTTTGGAATGCAAATGCACATGGCAGGTTGTACTTGTGGAGATCCACTTCAGCTTATGATGACAATCCACTATGCATGTGAAAGTATATGAAGATAATGACATGCATAATGGAAAATGGACGTCTGCAGAATGAGATAAGTGCGGAATTTATCGTCGCACATGCGGAATTTATCTTCCCAAACAGAGTGGCAAACGAGTAGCAGACGACCATCGAGTCTTAGTGTTACAACTCAAAGAACCGAATGAAGCAAAAACGAGAGTTGTAAGCACGAAGCAAAATGTAGCAAAAAAAATATAGCACCCGCCCATATGGACCCGCTTGAAGACTATCAACTCATACGCTTCTCCCCCTTTTGTCAGCAAGGACTAAAATGGTTCGAAGACATAGAGTGTCTACTCGTGTCCAGGACTAGCAGGGTCGTTGGAGGTGTTTGGCGGTGCAGACGAGCTTGGAGGTGCTGAAGCAGGTGGCGGTGATGTGGCATCGTTGTCTTCATCAATGATCCTTGCAGTAACTGTGGCAGCAGATGAAGAAAACTCAGAGTCTTCAAGTGATGGTGTGTTGCGCATCACAGCCCTTCTGGGAGGTGTGGTGTCAAACTTGAAACGCTCTGTGAAGCCATCCTCTTCAAGTTCAGCTTCAGTACATATCATTGAGAGCCCTTTCCATGTACGACGGCACATTTCATGTGTAACAAAAGCATTCTTGGTGGCTAGGTTTCGAAGACAATTGACATCCACCAAGAGGCTCTTCATCTGACGCTTTAGCCAGTCGTGATGCCTATCTTGCTTTTGGTGAAGGGCCACAAGAAGCTCTCGGTCATTGAGGACACGAGCACGCTTCTTGGGTCTTGGAGCATTTGTGCTGTCTGTGGCTTCTGTAGATGCTGGTGCATGTGTAGTGCCAGCCAACGGATATACCCTGGATATGGCTTCAACACCTTCAACATTCTGCGTGAAGCTCTGGTGTTCTGCATTCAGAAGACTTATCGGTTGCTTGGCAGGCTCAGGATATATTGCTTCAGCAGAGGTATCCACATCTGGCAAGAAGATCCGATGGTTTCGGGCAGAGGGCTGATACGAGATCGCAGAGTGCAGTTTGAACAGCCTCATCACCCAAGGAGCATAGAACTTCAAACCAAATAATTCTGAGCCTGACGCAGCAAGTTGGCGTATGAAGAGATCCTGTGCATTGAAGCATTTGCCATGCAGGATATAGAATATGAGAGTCTTCATTGCACCCTCAATCTTGGCATGTGGTGAGTGTCCCTTAATGGGCCAGAGAGTCCGCCGGATGATGTGATATATGGTCCTGGGCAGGTACTCTAGGTCTTCAACGAAGAACTCAGTAGGATAGGGTGCATCATGGGGCAATGGCTTCATCATCGAGAGCATCTGACTCATATTGGGTTCAGACCTCTGGAATATGCTCTCAATAGCTTCAGAATGTAGTTGACAGCCTTCCTCGAAGAATTCGCCTGTAGTGGGTAGGCCGGTGAGCTCAATGATATCAAATGCATTGGCTTCATGATGGACATTGCCGATCATCCACTCCAGGATCCACGTCTTCGGATATCTGTTGTATCCTTTTATATGGAGGGTGGCATAGAACTGAAGCAGAAGCTCTTCATTCCAGTGCTCTTCATCAGTCACAAACGGCAGCAGACCCACTTGCCTAAAGCAATCCAAAGCTTCCTCAAGACAGGGCAGACCAGCAATGGCTTCAACCTCAAGGCGCTTGTGTGGGAAGATGCGACCTTGGTTGTATAAGATGCATGAATAATAGCTACACTGAGAATAGCTCCAAAACCTATCTGATACAATCCTTTCCCTTGAATAGGGGTTCTTGGAGCTATTGAAAAATGTATTGTCTGCCTTGAAGCTGTTGATGTCAAAGGAGCCAGGTGCTGATGCAGGACCTGGGAACCTTGGCAGCCTTGGGACTGGCTTCTGAACATGAGGCATGTGCTCAATATGATAATCGAATTGAGGACCTGCAGCAGACTCAGGAACAGAAGTGTCTGGCTCGGTAGCTTCGCTCTCCGCTGAAGCATTTGGTGGGGCAGGCTCCACATTGGCTTCAGTGTTTGTGGTGGCAGCCGCAACATTTTCTTCCTCCGCTTGTGTAGTTGGAGGAGCAAACTCAGGCACGTTCTCCTGGAGAACTGCATCTTGATGGAGCGGGGGAGTGGGTTCTGGTGGTGCTTCTTCATTGTCTTCGGCTGATGCAGCCGGAATTTCTGCAGTATGGACTTGAGGCCGTGGACCTTTGCGAAGCCTACGGAACGCAGACGACGCTTGTGGGGTTGGAGTGGGCTGGACCTCAAAGTCTTCTTCCTCCTGAGGGCGATCCGCCCATGACTCATCTTGTGCCATTGGTGTCAGAGGACGACCAATACTGATGAGTTCGCTTGTTTCAAGCTGAGGAAGGGCTGCATCATCTTGTACATTGTCTTGATGACCAATGTCTTCAGCAGCTATGGGGTCGGCTACTGGAATATCTTCAGCTTCAGGAGCCTCTGTGGGAGCAGGCTCATGAACTGTCAGTCGTCTTTCTGCATTGGGGTGAATGACAGAGAGGGGTTCAACCATCAAGGGCTCTGTGGGAGCAGCCTAAGCTTTCTTGATCTTGCGCTTCTTCTTGGTTGGGTCAGAAGGAGAGGCTGCAGAGTGTTTCCTCTTTCTAGCTTCAGCCTCTGCATTCCGTGTCTTCTTGAGCTCAGAAGCGGTTGACCGACTCTTTGCATCGAGCCAGTCGTGGCGGTGGGGAAGACAATCGGAACAGCTTCTTGCCTTGGTGCCTCTGGTTCATTCACAGCAGGCTGCTTCTTCTTCTTCGCGGCCATCTTGGGGTCGATGCCAGGACGCCCAAGTGCCTTGCGCTTCTCGGCCTCATTGTAGGCTTGCACACATCGTTCTGCCAGAGACTTCATCCGCTCACGTGAGCCCTGAGCTTCAGCACGCGTCTTTAGAAAATTTTCCTTGAGCTCATGCAGCATGGTTTTGAAGCTCTTCACTTCCTGCACGCTGAGCCTGGCCATGTGCTTCTTGAACTGAGCCTTTTCATGATCAATTTTCTGCTTCAGCTCAACAATGCGCTGAGCAATGGCCAATTCTGAAGCAATTGCGCCTTGGAAGGCGACGCTGAGGCCAACGGGCAACTGTAGATCTTCGAAGCTGATGTCTGGTGAGGCAAACCATTCATCGATGAAGTTGTGGATGATGGCGACATCAAAGAGAGGCAAATTGTTGAAGATTTCAGCTTCTTCTTTGCTTTTGATAAGCTGCTCTAGAGCGTCATCTCCCAGATCTTCATCGCTTGATAGATCAATGGCTTCGCTGCGCAGAATGGCAGCAGCAGTGAGCTCTTTGCCTGTTTGTTGCTGGGGCTCCTTTTCCTTCTGGGGCTTGGAGACGCGGGATATGTCTTCAGACTGCACACTGACTTCAGGAGGTGCAGTTTTCAATGGATTCGCCCTTGAGATTTTTGAGGCAGGGGCCTGCCTTGAAGCTTTTGGTTTCTTTGTCTGCTTTGGCTTCGGCACAGCAGGAGCTTCATCAGATTCAGAGTCAGCTGGAGGGTCATTTACGGCAGTCCCTTGGACTAAGATGTGGGTGATCAGGCCCTCAAGATTGGCAAACGGACTGATGACATTGGGTTCGGTGTCGCGTGTGCCATCTGCCCTTGGTGCGGAGGGACCAGGGTTGAAGTCTAAACCAAATTTCTTCTTGTTTAGCTTCGCTGACTGTTGGGCAAACTGAAAGTTGCGCTTGAAGAGATTGTCGTCACGACACCAGAGGAGTGACGACGGATGTGCATCATCAGGCTGTGCTCCTCGGACCATGCATGGGTAGAAGCCTTGAGCAATGGCTTCATCTCTGGTCTTGGGTACGAGATTCTTGTATAAGATGTCCCCCCATGGCTTCTTGATGGCACATTTCTCAGCATACTCCTGAGTGACGAAGCGGTATTTGAACCACTGTTCTGCCCAATAGCGTCGAATCCATTGGATTCGGGTCTTGGCGCTGCCCATAACTTTCTTCTGGATCTGTTTTGTACATTTCTACCAAGTCTTCAGGCAGATCTTTGGAAGTTCCCTCACATCTCTGTCTGCCCCCCTTCCTTGCTGCTGCTTCTGAAGCAATAAACTTTAACTTGAAAGGCTTCAAAACTTTCAAAGGCTTCAAAGGCTTTCTTTTTCTGGACCAACAGGAACTGGCTTCAAGAGAGTTTATGTGATGCTGTAGGAATTCTGCAAATGAATGCAGACTATGAGAACCGAAGGATTCTCCCACGGACATGTACCTGTGACAGCATTAAGGTGCGAGGGAAGGGGAAGAGGTCATATGCATTCTCAGAAGGTTTTGAAGATTAATCAGTTTAGAAGACATTGACCTCATCGTGCGAAGACATTCACTCATAGATAAGAAGTTGGTTCCAGATTTGTACGAACCCACAGATTAGTACAAGTGAGGAATCTAACTACTTTATGAAGCACAAGTGAATATACTAGGCATGTCATGAGATGCAGTGAGAGATCTAACTAGTGTGAATAGAAACTTCTTATGGTAGAAAGTGACAGAACCATGAGATCAAAGGGGCTGTAAAAAGAAGTTTTATTTACCACACTGGAACTGCTAGACGGAAGGGGAGTTGATGCCGAGCAGTTCAGTCCTCCATGCCCTAACTTGGCGACGGAGAACACCTACGGCGACGGCGGAGAGGACGATGTCCGCGGTCGGTGTGAGGACGGCGTTGGAGAGGTTGCGGCAGCGAAGCACTTCGTCTCCGGCGTCGTCGAGTGCTAGCGGTGGCACTAGGGTTCGTGCGAGGGTGGAAGAAGGAGATAATGACCGCGGTAAGTGTGAATTTATAGGCTCAGGGGTGGCACTATGCTATTACACAGGTGCCCCTGGCGGTTTGCATCTGAGGAACGCGTGGCCAGTTAGCGGAAGTTTGGGGTTTGTTCCACGTCCCACGCACGCCTAAATTGTCGGGCGGTCGTTCCTGCTTCTCCGGATTTTATGTGGAGGAATGAGCATTGAAAACGGACTTTATGGTTGTCTCTGTATCTTCTGCTGACAAGGACGCAGTGAAGACATTCGACAGTTTCAATAGAATGCATATGACTTGGAGAGATAGAATTTGAGATAGAAAGCATAGAGAGATTAGGGTCCGATCACATTCACTTAGTTCAAAAGATTCAACCAAGAAGACATAGCTATAAGTGAATGCTGTAGAGGACAGAACACTAGTATATATATCTATATAATCAACGTAGTGAAGATAATCATGAAGACATGTTGAGTTCAAAACAAAACCAAATGTGAAGATATTTCAAGGTAACGCCATGAGTGAAACACTTCAAAATTGAACGTTTGGTGGTGGCGTTACCCACCGTATAGGAAGTATTAGACCCAGACACGGCGCACAATTATCGTGGCGCTCCGAAGTCAAATTCCACATTAATGTGTTCACACTTAGAAGGTATGTCTTCATTGATTGAAGATATACTTTACTTTGTGTGTTGCACATCTAAGTCATCAATATGCATAAGTGTTAGGATGTGTGCCTGATCACAGGACATTTGAGGATTCCAGGATATTTAGCTCACACCGTAACTTGCAAAATCTCTTATCATCCAAGGGCTTGGTGAAGATATCCGCCAATTGCTCTTTAGTGTTGACATGTATGATATCAATGTCTTCCTTCACAACATGATCTCTGAGAAAGTGATGACGAATTTCAATGTGCTTTGTCTTCGAGTGCTGAACTGGGTTGTTGGCAATCTTGATGGCACTTTCGTTGTCGCAGTAAAGTGGCACTTGCTTTAGATGAATGCCATAGTCCTTGAGTGTTTGCTTCATCCACAGAAGCTGAGCGCAGCAAGATCCAGCAGCAATGTATTCAGATTCAGCAGTGGAGAGAGATACACAGTTCTGCTTCTTTGAAGACCAACATACAAGTGATCGTCCCAGAAAGTGACATGTGCCTGATGTAGACTTGCGATCAACCTTGTCACCAGCATAATCAGCATCCGAAAATCCAACCAAATCAAACTCTGAGCCCTTTGGATACCATAATCCTAGAGTTGGGGTGTGAGCCAAATATCGAAGAATTTGCTTCACATCTAAGTGATGCGACTCCTTTGGTGCCGCTTGAAATCGAGCACACATGCAAACACTAAGCATAATATCTGGCCTAGATGCACATAAATAAAGCAAAGAACCAATCATGGAGCGGTATACCTTTTGATCGAACTCTTTACCATTGTCGTCAGGACCTAGATGATGTTTGGCTGGCATTGGTGTTGTGAAGCCTTTGCAGTCTTGCATACCGAACTTCTTCAGGCAATCTTTGAGATACTTCTCTTGAGATATGAATATGCCATTGCATTGTTGTCGTATTTGAAGGCCAAGGAAGAACTTCAGCTCCCCCATCATGGACATCTGATATTGCTCTTGCATCATATATCCAAACTCTTCACTGTACTTCTGATTGGTGCAGCCGAAGATAATGTCATCCACATATATTTGGCACACAAACAGTTCACCATCATATGTCTTTGTGAAAAGAGTGGGATCCAGGGAACCAGGTATGAAGCCTTTGCTCTTTAGGAAGTACTTGAGTGTGTCATACCAGGCCCTAGGGGCTTGTTTGAGGCCATACAGTGCCTTGTTGAGCTTGTATACCATGTCAGGATGTTTTGGATTTTCAAAGCCAGGCGGTTGTGCAACATACACTTCTTCTTCAATCTTGCCATTGAGAAAGGCACTTTTCACATACATTTGATATAGAAGTATATTATGATGATTTGCATAGGCCAGCAGAATGCGTATGGCTTCAAGCCTAGCCACGGGAGCAAATGTTTCATCGAAGTCAGTGCCCTCCACTTGAGTATATCCTTGAGCAACGAGACGAGCTTTGTTTCTGACAACTTGACCATGCTCATCTTGCTTGTTGCGGTATATCCATTTGGTGCCTATTATGTTGTGCTTCCATGGATCAGGACGCTTGACCAGTTCCCATACATTATTCAGTTCAAACTGTTGAAGCTCTTCTTGCATAGCTTGAATCCATTCAGGTTCCATGAAGGCTTCTTCAACTTTCTTGGGTTCTGATATTGATACGAATGCAAAGTGCCCACAGAAATTTGTTAGCTGAGTTGCCCTTGAACGAGTGAGTGGACCAGGTGCATTGATGCTGTCAATTATTCTGTCAATTTGCACTTCATTGGCAACACGAGGATGTACAGGGCGAAGACTTTGCTCTTGCTGATCTGCGTTGTTGTTGGGAGGAATGTCTTCAGGCTGAGCATTGTCTTCATGTTGATCAGGTGCTGAGATGATAAGTTCTTCTTCAGGATGAGCTTCAGAAGGTATAATCTCTCCAGTTCCCATAAGCTTGATTGTTTCACTAGCTGGAACTTCATCTAGCACATTTGGCAGTTGCTCTCTTTGTGAACCATTTGTCTCATCAAACCGCACATCCACTATTTCAACCACTTTGTAATGGAAGAGATTGAAGACTCTGTAGGAGTGTGAATCCTTTCCATATCCTAGCATAAAGCCCTCATGTGGTTTTGGTGCAAACTTTGAGGTGTGGTGTGGGTCCTTGATCCAGCACCTTGCGCCAAATACTCTGAAGTAACTGACATTTGGCTTCTTGCCAGTTAGGAGTTCATAAGATGTCTTGTTCAGAAGCTTGTGAAGATAAACATGATTGATTGTATGGCATGCATTGTCAATGGCTTCTGTCCAGAATTTTCTTGGAGTCTTGTATTCATCTAGCATTGTTCTGGCCATCTCAATGAGTGTTCTGTTCTTGCGTTCGACGACGCCATTCTGCTGTGGCGTGTACGGAGCTGAGAATTCATGTGTGATGCCCAAGGTATCAAGATATGTATCAAGGCCAGTGTTCTTGAATTCAATGCCATTGTCACTTCTGATGTGCTTTATCTTGGCGCCAAAATTGTTCATAGCTCGATTGGCGAAGCGTCTGAAGACATCCTGCACTTCAGTCTTGTAAAGGATTATGTGCACCCAAGTATATCTAGATTAATCATCAACAATGACAAAGCCATAGAGGCAAGCAGAAGTAGTAAAAGTTGAGTAGTGAGTGGGACCAAAAAGATCCATGTGGAGCAGTTCGAAGGGTTGTGTAGTAGTCATGATGGTCTTCGAAGGATGTTTTGCCCTTGTCATCTTCCCTGCTTCACAGGCACCGCATAAGTGATCTTTCTTGAACTTGACGCCTTTGATGCCTATGACATGCTTCTTCTTCGCAAGAGTGTGGAGGTTCCTCATGCCAGCATGCCCAAGCCTCCGATGCCAAAGCCAGCATTCTGAAGCTTTTGCAAGAAGACATACTGCAAGTTGTGGTCCTGCTGAGAAATCTACCACATACAAATCATCTTTTCGATACCCTTCAAACACTAGAGACTTGTCAGATTCCATTAGTACTAGGCAACGATATTTTCCAAACATTACGATCATGTTCAAATCGCAAAGCATTGAGACAGACATTAAGTTGAAGCCAAGGGATTCAACAAGCATGACTTTATCCATGTGTTCATCCTTTGAGATTGCAACTCTACCTAGACCCAATACCTTACTTTTACCAGTGTCAGCAAATGTGATGTGGCTCTTGTCGGATGGACGTAAGGTTGAGTCCATAAGAAGTGTCTTTTGCCAGTCATGTGATTTGTACACCCACTGTCAATAATCCATTTTGAAGACTTTGAAGTCGCTGGTGTCGTACCCTACAGTGCAGTTAGGGGGATAGGCTTCACGAAGAGAATTGTGAAGCAAAAACATTTAACGAACCAGTGGGTTATGAAAACTTAGATCCAGATTAGGACTAATAGGGAGAGTAGCATGCGATTCAGGAACGAGGTATATAATGATGCCATTCGGGCATTTTATCTTGCGCCCTACAAGATTTTTAAGGTCCCCAGCAATAGCGTCAGAACATTTTGTTTTTCTGCTGGAGACCTTTCCCTGCAAAAGAGAGTTAAGCTTTCTTAACCACCCACATCTTCAAGGGTGGCTTAGAAGCAATAAGTCTAAGTGCAGCATCTGAGAATTTTGGCTTTGAAGCCTTAGCAAACAGTCTAGCAGGTGGACAATAATACTCATAGGAATAAGCGGAATAATTTTTGGTCATATGAACATGACGGTTCGATGAACCGCTCTCATATTCATATGCCTGAGTATGGTTTCCCTGCAAAACATTTGCGTTAGTGTGACTCAGGAGAGTCCTCTGTTTGTATGAAGCCATTGGACCATATGAAGCCTTTGGTCTGAGGTTTTTCTTCTTCAAGTGAGGTGTCATGAAGACATTCACAGGAAGATTTTCCAGACACTTTTTTGGAACCCAGATCTTCTTCATAGGCGGTCCATTCCTGCAGTTAGTACCAATGTACCTGGCAAACACTTCACCATTCTGATTCTTAAACAGTTTATAGTTTGCATCAAAGGATTCATCAATGATAATGGGGTTAGCACAAGTGAAGCCAGATAAATTGGATGGATCTGCTGAAAGTTCCTTTGCAGCAACCCATGTGGTTTTGGGGTACTGCTCAGGTTTCCAGTAAGAGCCATCTGCATTTATTTTCCTCACGAACCCAACACCCTCTTTCCTAGGGTTTCAGTTCAGAATCTGCTTCTTGAGGACATCACATAATGTCTGATGTCCTTTAAGGCTTTTGTACATCCCTGTTTCAAGCAATGTCTTCAACCTAGCATTCTCATCAGCAATAGCAGTGGTATCCTCAGCAGAGGGGTTAGTTACCACATCAACAGTTGAAGATATTGAAACAGCAGTAGCAGTGGAACATTCAGCAACAGAAGTAGCATTATCACGCTCAATGCATTTAAGACATGGTGGTTCAAATCCTTCCTGAGCGGAACTGATCTGTTCGGCGCGAAGTGACTCGTTTTCCTTTTGAAGATCTTCATGAGCCGCTCTCAATTTCTCAAGTTCTTTATTCCTTTGAGTTGTTGAGAGAGTATCAAGACGATCTTCAAGTTCCTGATACTTAACGTGAAGATGTTTTATGTCTTCAATTAAGGATTCAGATCGAGTCATTTCAGCACCCAACAGATCATCGCTTCTGCCTAACAGTTTTTGAATATGTTCCATAGCTTTCTGTTGTTCAGTTGCAATTTTAGCAAGTGTTTTGTAGCTGGGTTTTGAATCACAGTCAGAGTCATCGTCACTAGATGTTTGATAGCGAGTAGTGTGTGTGTTTACCTTGGCACCGCATGCCATGAAGCAGTAGGTAGGAGTGGAGTCATTCTTGTTATTTGCATCGGTGTCGGTGATGAAGTCATTGTCTTCAGTGTTGAAGATGGACTTGGCGACGTATGCTGTAGCCAGACTCGCAATGCCAGAATCAGACTCCTCCTCAGACTCCACCTCTGCCTCCTCAGAAGCAGACTCCTCCTCTGAATCCATTTCCTTGCCAACAAACGCACGTGCCTTGCCAGATGAGCTCTTCTTGTGTGATGAAGACTTTGAGGAAGACTTGGAAGAAGACTTTTAGTATTTCTTCTTCTTCTTGTCGTCAGAATCATATTCCTTGTTCTTCTTCTTCCTTCTGTTCTCATTGTCCCACTGTGGACACTCAGAGATGAAGTGTCCAGTTTTCTTGCACTTGTGACATGTTTTCTTCTGGTAGTCATGAGCAGAAGCTTCATAATTCCTTGAGCTTGATCGTGAAGATTTTCTGAAGCCTTTCTTCTTGGTGAAATTTTGGAACTTCTTCATTAACATTGCAAGTTCTCTTCCAATGTCTTCAGGATCATCAGAACTGCTGTCAGATTCTTCTTCAGATGAGGAAACAGCTTTTGCCTTCAAGGCACGAGTTCGCCCATAGTTTGGACCGTAGATATCTCTTTTCTCAAAAAGCTGAAACTCATGTGTGTTGAGCCTCTCAAGTATGTCAGATGGATCGAGTGTCTTGAAATCAGGACGTTCTTCAATCATCAGGGCTAGGATGTCAAACGAACTATCAAGTGATCTCAGCAGCGTCTTGACGATTTCATGTTTGGTGATCTCAGTGGCGCCGAGGGCTTGAAGCTCATTTGTGATGTCATTGAGTCGGTCAAATGTGTGCTGGACATTCTCATTGTCATTTCGCTTGAAGCGGTTGAAGAGGTTGCGAAGAACACTAATTCTTTGATCTCTCTGGGTTGAGACGCCTTCATTGACCTTGGAGAGCCAGTCCCAGACCAGCTTGGATGTCTTCAAGGCACTCACACGGCCATACTGTCCTTTTGTCAGATGACCACAGATGATATTTTTGGCAGTAGAGTCCAGTTGAGTGAACTTCTTGACATCAGCAGCAGTGACACCTTCTCCAGCCTTGGGAATGCTATTCTCGACGACATACCATAGGTCGACGTCAATGGCTTCAAGATGCATGCGCATCTTATTCTTCCAGTAGGGATATTCAGTTCCATCAAAGACGGGGCACGCAGCGGAGACTTTGATTATCCCTGCAGTCAACATAGCTAAAACTCCAGGTGGTTAAACCGAATCACACAGAACAAGGGAGCACCTTGCTCTGATACCAATTGAAAGTGCGTTATATCGACTAGAGGGGGGTGAATAGGCGATTTTTATGAAAGTCTTCAGAACGTGAGAGTTATGAAGACAAACAGCGAAGATTATGCCTATTACTATGCAGCGGATGTTATATTACACTAGGCCAGCCATGGTCATGAATTCAATAGAGTGAAAGCACAATGACAAACAGCTTCAGTGTAATAAGGATCAGGTAGGAAGAAGTTATGAAGCCAAACTGATCATACATTCACGTTGTGAAGACAAAAGATAAAGCAAGCATGCAATGGCTTCACAATGAGTGACAGTAAGAAAAGGAAGTGAAGATGAAACCAGTGACTCGTTGAAGACAATGATATGTTGGACCAGTTCCAGTTGCTGTGACAACTGTACGTCTGGTTGGAGCGGCTAGGTATTTAAACCTTAGGACACACAGTCCCGGACACCCAGTCCTGAACACACAGTTCAGGACACCAAGTCCTCACCGTATTCTCCTTGAGCTAAGGTCACTTAGTCCTCGCCCAATCACTCTGGTAAGTCTTCTAGGTAGACTCCCAAACCTTCACAAACTTCGTTCACTGGCAATCCACAATGTCTCTTGGATGCTCTGAACGCGACGCCTAACTGTCTGGAGGATTCACAGTCCTCAAGTGTAATAAGTCTTCAGATCACACAGACAAGAAGACTTAAGTGATGCCCAATTTACTCTGGCTCTGGGTGGTTAGGGCTTTTCTCCTCACTAGGAATTTTCTCTCAAAGGCTTCGAGGTGGGTTGCTCTCAAACGACAAAAGCCGTGCACTGAAATCTGAGCAGCCGACCGTTTATGGTTGTAGGGGTGGGCTATTTATAGCCACTTGGCGACCCGATCTGATTTGTCCGAAATGACCCTGGGTCACTAAGGAACTGACACGTGTCTCAATGGTCAGATTTCAAACTCTCATGGCAACTTTGCTTGGGCTACAAGCAAAGCTGACTTGTCCGGCTCTGGACAAGATTCGCTCTCATTGTCTTCGCTCGAAGACATAGGTTTTTTGATTTAGGCATCACTTCAGTCATTCTGACTGGTTCTCCTGGACCCCAATTAACAGTACGGTGGTTCCTATGACTCAACACAAAAGACAAAGAACTACGAAAGATCTAAGTCTTCGAGCTCCATGGGCTTCATAACGTGTCTTCTTTTGTCATAGTCTTCAATGTGAATATCTTCATATACCACCTTTGTCTTCAATGTCTTCATACATTTTTAGGGGTCATCTCTGGTAGTAAAACCGAATCAATGAGGGACTTCTACCTGTGTTTTCCTGCAATTCTCACAAACACATTAGTCCCTCAACTAGGTTTGTCGTCAATACTCCAAAACCAACTAGGGGTGGCACTAGATGCACTTACAGTTTTGGAGCATATCACTAAGCATTTTGAGCAAGTAACTCATTAAGCAACACCTCATCCCTTTTTAATAGTATTGGCTTTTCCTATGGACTCAATGTGATCTTGGATCACTAAAAGTAAAATGTAGAGTCTTGAGCTTGAGACGGCATGTATCCTTAGTATTTTCAGGGTTCCACTTTCTAATCCATGCCATGCCAAACATTGAGCTTTCCTGAAATATTTATCTTGAAATAGCATTAGCTCAATGGGCTATATGTTGTTAGGAATTACCAAAACCACCCAGGGATAGTTGCACTTTCAATCTCCCCCTTTTTGGTAATTGATGACAACATATAGATCAAAGATTCGAAAATGATAATAAGATTGAAAAACATCTTTGCTTTGAGAAGTATGTGATAAGCAAGAGCTCCCCCTAAATTTGTGCATTATTTAATTTTTTTGAATGCAAATGCACAATCGATTAGGATCATGGGTTAATCTTCCATGTCACATACATCTTGGTGGAGCGCTCAAAATGATAGAAATTAAAAGCATGCACTCATCACCAAGCAAGTGAATGATCATATATGCATATAAAAGATAGTATCATCTAAACAAGCATTAAGGTAGCAAATGATCAATCACATGATCACACAAGTATCTCACACAATAAAAATTTCAACCAAAGGCAAAGAAGCAAAACACTCTCTCGAAGCCTATGATCTATACATATTTCTCCCCCTTTGGCAACAAGTTACCAAAAAGTTCAAATATGCATAGTGCTACGCGTCTCTCAGGCTTGGGTTCGGGAGGTGGTGTAGAGAGAACTCCAAGGACGAAGGCATCTGTTGATGTAGTTGGAGCTGGTGGAGTGGCTGCTGGAGGTTGCACTCGAGCTGTAGCTGCTGGTGCTGATGCTGTAGCTCTAGAATCTGTCACTGGCACGGTCGCAGACCTCTGTCCTCTAGGCACTCGCTAAAATGCATCTGTGGTTGCCTTCCATCTCCTCTCTTCTGCTTCCTCCTGAAGCTGCTCAACTGTTGTTTGAATCTCAGTTACCTTCAGATCAAGATCATAAAATTTAGTTTCTACGATCCTCTCCAAGCTCTCCTAGTTTTGAGTCAGGGTGGCCAAGCCCTTCTCAATCCTCAGTGTAGACTGGATCAGATATGCAAGTTGATCTTGCTTGCTCTTCAGGAAAACCTGAGATGCCTCTTCAACACTTGGCATCTTGGCAGCTTTCTCAAACTTTGCTTTGGCTCTCTTCTCATGTGCTTGAACTGATGATGGTTCCTCCTCATTCATCACAACAGTATTATCTTCAAAATCAGGATGCAGGGGTAGATGCTCCTTATCCAACAGATATGTTCTTGTGCCCATCTTGGAGTTGATGAGCTCCTGAATGTGTGGAGCATACCCACAGCTTCTCTTCTGGTCAGCAGCAGTCCTCTTGATTGTCAATACAATCAGACTCAGGACCTTGAACTTCTGAGGGACATCAAAAAGCTATAGCAGGTTGATAGAGTGCTCTCTGATCATCTTGTGATCTCCTGACTTGGGTAGCAGAGTGTGCCTTAGGATCCAGTTCATAGTACGAAGACCAGACAACAAGAAATGTACAGATCCAAGCTTGTGAGTCTCCAAAGCTTTATTTGGGATCTCCTTGTACATGTTAGCCATAGTGTTGTGGTCCTTCTTCTTCATGGCATACACATCCAAGTCGTCTTCATGTTCCTTTGGGGCATTGATAAATTTTTCCCATTCCTCAACTGTGGATTGGTACCTAGTACCTTCTAACATTCATATGATCTTCCCATCTGGGTAGAAGTGAGTAGTGGAGTAAAAATGCATGATCAGCTCATCATTCCATTTTCTGAGCTTCTGTCCAACAAACTCATCTACTCCACATGCTTTGAAACTATCATAAACTCCTGGGAAGTGATCTTCATTCTCCTGCATGAATTCCCAATCAACCCATCTCATGTCACTCACAATGGGCTTCTTGTCAAGCAGGATAGTTTCATAAAAGTCTTGTTGTTCCTTTGTGTGGAACCTGTAGTCAACTGTAGTCCTTCTCCTCATAGCATAAGGATCAGACTTTCTCCACTATCTCAGTCCAATATCTTTTCTGATGTGCATGTCTTCAGCTATTGGATGAGTATCATTGTGGTCTGGAATCTTGGGCTTCAATTTTCTCAAGATAAGAGACTCATCATCTTCTTCTTCAGCTTCAGGCACTGGGGCCTTATTCTTTTCTTCAGCAGGTATACTTCTGGTGTTCCTCTTGGGCTTATGAGGCTTCTGAGCTTGAGCTTTGGGGGCAGCTTTGGGCTTTGATGTTGCAGCCCCTGACTTTATAGCATCTCCCATAAGCTTCTGAGCTTTGGGTGTTGGAGCATCCTCCTCTTCTTCTTCTTCATCTTCAGAGGGATCTTTCATCATGGAGGGCTTGCCAATGACTCTGGCAATGGTCTTCTTGACTCTTTCCTTTCTCTTCTTTCCCTCTCCAGCTTCTTTGGGTTCAAGAGTGAACTCCATTGTTTCTTGAGTAGAGGCTCTGGCCTTAGACATAGGAATTCTCTTTGCTGGAGCCTTCCTATTCATCCCTGGCTTAACTGTAGCAGCTGTGCCATACTCCTTTTTCAGCACCTTCGTCTTGGAGCTTACTTCCTCCTCAGCGGCAACATAATCCTCATCCTCAGATTCTGAGGTTCTCTTCTTCCTAGATCTAGTGGCTGCCTTTGGCAAGTTGCTGGGAGTGCTCCTGTTGCCATCATCATAAGTGCTCGAGGGATCTGAACCCTCACTCAGCTGCACATGTTCCTCAGACTTGTTTTGACTGTCACTCTGATCAGACATCTCTGCAAACTCACTGACAGCAGACCCTGTGAATAGATGTAGATTAGATAGAGTGGATGAGCATCACAAAGTACAGAGTTTTTGCAAAACAGATGACTTAAAAACTTAGTTTTAGTTCTCCATAGAAAGCATTTCGAAGCTACCGATTTGTAAACTCGGTGATACCGAAGCAGCTTTTGGAACCTAAATTGGTGAACTCGGTCAGACCGAGTCACAGTTCGGTGGCACCCAGACTACTAGGGTTTCACAGAGAATCGAACTCAGTCACACCGATTTGTAGTTTTCGGTCAGACCGAAAATTGCAAGTGCTACGGCCTAAGCCAAATCAGTGAGACCGATTTCTACAACTCGGTTGGTCCGATATGAGTTCGCCGGAGACCTAACCCTAAATTTTCAAATGAAATCTAACCCAAAGGATGTTTTCAGTGGATAGAGTGTTTGCATACGTGGTAAGGATCATGGAAAAACAATGTGCTATGACTCAGATGTAAAAGAATAGCACAAAGGTCAAACCCATACCCTAGTTCGGCGGGGGTTCGCTACGGTGACAACAGTGGAACATATTTCCATTGACGGCGATGGAAACCAGTGGCGAGAGGTCGCTAGCGGTGATGAGACGATCCGGAGACCCGAGGAGGCAGAGCAGGACACACGCGCGGGCTGAGGAGTTTCAAGAAATTTCCAAAATCTCACCCGTGGGTATATATATACCGACCCTGTCGGTGTGACCGAGTGGAACAACTCGGTGGCACCGAGATGCAGAATCGCGAGCGGTTACTGCAACTCGGTGTGACCGAAAAGTTCAAATCGGTTGCACCGATATTGAAAACCTAGATCAGCTTAGTGATCTCGGTGTGACCGAAATGGATGACTCGGTCGTACCGAAATATACAAAGAGGTTTTGGAAGTTTAAGTCTATGACGAATCGGGGACTCCGAGTGCTCCTCATACAGAGTGGTTCGAATCTGACTTGATCAAACTTTGTGATGTAGCATGAATAGATTTTGAGACGAGAAAAGCATAGATAGCTAGAGGAAGTCCTTAGGCATTCTTGTCCATCCATTTGGCAAAATAGAAAAAGCCAAACTATCAAGGAAACAAATGGATGTCCTCTAATGAGTAAAATATGCAACCAACATGCTCACACAATAAGATGGCAAGTGAAATATGTGGAAAAGCATGCACAATCACTCTAGCATCTATCAAGCAATTTGGCGATGACTAGGTCATCTATATATGAGTATATTGACTGAGGAGTCAAATGAGAACATTTGATCATAGGTGATACTCATCGTTTAAGCACGAGTGGGGTTACCACTTTTACATAAATGCATTGTTGTGTTCACATCGTTAGAGTTGCTTTAGCTCAATTGATTAGAGTAAAGCTCCCCCTAGATTTCATATCCCCCCTAGGAGGGATGAACTAACCTTGGGTTTTGTCGATGATGACTTCATGTAGGTGTTGAAGATGTAGGTGCTCAAAGCTGATGTAGATCATTCAGAGCAATCCTTTGGATTGAGTTGCACTTTCTATACCTACACGGGTTAGTCCCACAAGGAACAAACAAGGATATCCATAGACATAGAGTGATATTCATATGAGATGATGTCCATGAATGCATTAGGTTACCTTGTCCCTTGTCTTACCAACAAGAGGGTTTGTGACTCCTTGAACTAGTGCAAGATATGGAAGTTGTTTGCACTTGTCTTTGCCAAAATGATATGAGTGAAGTATGTTGGCGGAGTCACCCTCAAGAACTCTCTAGTTCTTCTTCTTCGGGATCCACACCATCTTGATGGGAATCCTTGGAGTTGTAGTCGTACTTGATGAAGTAGAACTTGATGTAGTCTTGGGAACCCACTTGACCAATGCCTTAGGAGCTTCTTCAAATGCATCAATCTCCTGTTGAAGCTTGTCCTTGTCCTTTAGCTTGTGGTCTTGTGGTGGAAGATCATCTTGAGCTTGTGTTCCTTGGAAGGAAGTAGGATCATACTTCTCTTATTAAGGAACAAACTTCGTCTTGGGGTATTGATCTTCTTCCCACTCAACTCCATTGGCATTGAACTTTCGTTCAAAACCAACACCTTGATTCTTCCTGTGTCTTCCTTGCTTGCGTACAATTTCCTCAAATTGCTTACTTCCGGCAAGACTCTTGTAAACACCTTTCTCTATAATTCCCTTCAATAAGCTATTTTCTTGCTCAAGTGTAACTTGGCTAAGAGAATAATTAGTGGAATCAAGAGAACTACTAGAAGCAACATCATTGGATTTAGCATGATTATTGTTACTACTAGAAGAATAATCTTTCTTACTCTTGTTGCTAGATTTAACTTGAGGCATGTAAGTAGACAAGAGTAAACGCTTGGCAATGTAAGAAGAACTTTTCTTGCGAAGATCATCATTGATTGCCTTTAAGAAATCATGCTCTTGCTCAAGGTTGAGATTTTCAAAGCGTAGCTTTTCATGAGTCTTTAAAAGTTCTGAATGATCTTCCAAGGTAGTTTCATGAGATAACTTAAGAGTGTTTAGTTCTTTAGTTAGACGCTCAATCTCCTTCTTATCATTGTCATTCGTTTTATCTTGATTAGCATGATTAATAGCAAGTTCGTCATAGTTTTCATAACTAGAGTTGTCAACAAGTAAATCATCATCACCTAGCAAATCATCTTCATCACTATTGAAATCAACATACTTGGAGTGTGATACCTTTGGGCCTTTAGCCATAAAGCATCTTCCAATTCCTTCATTTGGTGACTCAAATATGTCATAGGAGTTGGTTGACACAAGTGCTAGACCGGCAACACCTTCATCTTGAGTATATTCGGAGTCGGAGTGATAACTTCTCTCGGAGTGATTGTCGGAGTCGGAGCCGGATACCCATTCACCAACATGAGCTTGATGTCTTCATTTTGTGTAGCTCCTTGATGACTTGTCCCTCCTTTCTGAATCGTTACTTCTCCATGGTGTTCTTCGTTCATTACGGTCATCTCTACTCCTTCTCTCTCTTGGTGGTGATTCTTCTCTCCTACTTCTTCTTTTGGGAGAATCTTCTCTTCTTTTGTAGGGAGCCGTACACTCATTGGAGTAGTGTCCGGGTCTTCCACAATTGTAGCAATTACGTTCACGACTTGAAGATCTTTTGTCATTGTAGGACCTTGGCTTGGAACTTCTTTCCTTGCTTCTACTCATGTAGAACTTGTTGAAGTTCTTCACCATTAAGCTCAATTATTCATTGAAGGTTTGTTTCTCACTTGATGATGTGGGAGCATCACATGAGGCTTTGTAAGCACCATTTGACTTGTTGTTGAGCTCTTCCTTATCCTTGAGTGACATCTCATGAGCAACAATTCTTCCAATGACTTCCGTTGGCTTGAGATCTTTGTAATTGGGTATCATTTGGATCAATGTGCACAGGATATCATATTTTCCATCCAAGGCTCTTAGGATCTTCTTGATGATGAATCCGTCGGTCATCTCTTCACTTCCTAAGCCAGCAATCTCATTTGTGATGAGAGCAAGCCTAGAGTACATTTCAGCGACACCTTCACCATCCTTCATTTTGAACTTGTCAAGTTGACTTTGAAGCATATCCAATTTGGATTCCTTGATGGAGTCGGTACCTTCATGCATATCAATCAAAGTATCCCAAATTTCTTTTGCATTCTCAAGACGGCTAATTTTGTTGAATTATTCAGGGCACAATCCATTGAAGAGAATATTGCAAGCTTGAGCATTGTATTGCAACATCTTCAACTCTTCCGCGGTAGCTTCAGGGTTCGGTTCTCTCCCATCAAAGAATTCACCTTGCAAGCCAATACACACAATAGCCCAAACGGCGGGGTTATGTCCAAGAATATGCATTTTCATCTCATGCTTCGAACTAGCAAAATTAGTACCATCAAAGTAAGGACCTCTACGGTGGTAATTTCCCTCGCTAGACGCCATATTCTCCTAGGTTGTGAAACCAAGGCTATGATCACCAAAAGCTATGGAATCAAAGCAAATGAAGACCAAAGCTTTGATACCACTTGTAGGATCAAAAGTATGTCTAGAGGGGGGGGGGGTGATTAGACTACTTGACCAAATAAAAATCTAGCCTTTTCCCAATTTTAAGTCTTGGCAGATTTTAACAACTTAGCACAAGTCAAGTAATCAACCTACACATACAATTCTAAGAGTATAGCAGCGGAATGTAAAACAATTGCATATGAAGGTAAAGGGAGGAGTTTGGAGGGAGCAAACACAATGTAGACACGGAGATTTTTGGCGTGGTTCCGATAGGTGATGATATCGTACATCAACGTTGATGGAGACTTCAACCCGTGAAGGGTAACGGTTGCGCGAGTCCACGGAGGGTTCCACCCACGAAGGGTCCACGAAGAAGCAACCTTGTCTATCCCACCATGGCCATCGCCCACGAAGGACTTGCCTCACTAGGGTAGATCTTCACGAAGTAGGCGATCTCCTTGCCCGTACAAACTCCTTGGTTCAACTCCACAATCTTGACAGAGGCTCCCAAGTGACACCTAACCAATCTAGGAGACACCACTCTCCAAAAGGTAATTCATAGTGTGTTGATGATGAACTCCTTGCTCTTGTGCTTAAAATTATAGTCTCCCCAACACTCAGCTCTCTCTCATAGGATTGGATTTGGTGGAAAGAGGGTTTGAGTGGAAAGCAACTTGGGGAAGGCTAGAGATCAAGATTTATGTGGTTGGAATGGAATATCTTGACCTCAACACAAGTGTAGGTGGTTCTCTCTCAGAAAATGTATGTTGGAAGTGTAGGCATGTTCTGATGGCTCTCTCCATGAATGAAGAGTGGGTGGATGGGTATATATAGCCTCCACACAAAATCTAACCGTTACCCACAAATCACCAAACTCGATGGGACCGAATCATGAAACTCGGTCAGACCGATTTAGTTCAAAATGTGAACGTTAGGATTTTTGGTGGGACCGATTCCATTAGGGCTAGGGCATAACGTAATCTCGGTGAGACCGATTACACAAACTCGATGGGACCGATTCTGGTAATAGGAAAACCGAGAGTTGGTCAGGCAAACTCGGTGGGACCGATTCGCTCAACTCGGTTAGACCGAAATGTTACGAACCGGAAACAGAGAGTTTGCATTGCGAACTCGGTGGGACCGATCATTCAACTCGTTTAGACCGAAACGTTACGAAGGGAAACAGGGAGTTTGCAATCCCATCTCGGTGAGACCGAGATCCCTATCGGTGAGACCGAAATGACTAGGGTTTGTGGCAGTGGCTATGTCAAGTGAACTCGGTGGCGCCGGGTAGGAAATTTCGGTGGGGCTGAGTTTGACTTTTGGTTTGGGACATATGTGGATATGAGAAAGTAGTTGAGGGTTTTGGAGCATATCACTAAGCATTTTGAGCAAGTAACTCATTAAGCAACACCTCATCCCCTTTTAATAGTATTGGCTTTTCCTATGGACTCAATGTGATTTTGGATCACTAAAAGTAAAATGTAGAGTCTTGAGCTTGATCCAACATGTATCGTTAGTATTTTGAGGGGTCCACTTTCTAATCCATGCCATGCCAAACATTGAGCTTTCCTGAAATATTTATCTTGAAATAGCATTAGCTCAATGGGCAATATGTTGTTAGGATTACCAAAACCATCCAGGGATAGTTGCACTTTCAGTATAATTGAAGGAAATATGGCCTAGAGGCAATAATAAAGTTGTTATTTATATTTCCTTATATCATTATAAATGTTTATCATTCATGCTAGAATTGTATTAACCGGAAACTTAGTGCATGTGTGAATACATAGACATAACAGAGTGTCCCTAGTATTCCTCTACTTGACTAGCTCGTTAATCAAAGATGGTTATGTTTCCTGACCATAGACATGTGTTTTCATTTGATGAACGGGATCACATCAATATAGAATGATGTGGTGGAAAAGACCCATCCGTTAGCTTAGCGTTATGATCATTGAGTTTTATTGTTATTGCTTTCTTCATGACTTATACATATTCCTCTGACTATGAGATTATGCAACTCCCGAATATTGGAGGAATGCCTTGTGTGCTATCAAACGTCACAACGTAAATGGGTGATTATGAAGATACTCTACAGGTGTCTCCGATTGTGTTTGTTGAGTTGGCATAGATCGAGATTAGGATTTTTCACTCCGTGTATCGGAGAGGTATCTCTAGGCCCTCTCGGTAATGCACATCACTATAAGCCTTGCAAGCAATGTGACTAATGAGTTAGTTGCGGGATGATGCATTACAGAATGAGTAAAGATACTTACCGCTAACGAGATTGAACTAGGTATGATGATACCGACGATCGAATCTCGGACAATTAACATACCGATGACAAAGGGAACAACGTATGTTGTTATGTGGTTTGACCGATAAAGATCTTCATAGAATATGTAGGAATCAATATGAGCATCTAGGTTCCGCTATTGGTTATTGACCAGAGATAAGTCTCGGTCATGTCTACATAGTTCTCGAACCCGTAGGGTCCGCACGCTTAATGTTCGATGACAATCAGTATTATGAATTTATGTGTTTTGATGTACCGAAGGTAGTTCGGAGTCCCGGATATGATCACGGAAATGACGAGGAGTCTCGGAATGGTCGAGACATAAAGATCGATATATTGGAAGCCTATATTCGGACATCGGAATGGTTCCGGGTGAGTTCGGGCATATACCGGAGTACCGGGAGGTTACCTAAACCCCCCGGGAAGTATATGGGCCTTATTGGGCCGTAGTGGGAGAGAGGAGAAGGCAGCCTAGGAGGGGGCGCGCCCCCCAAGCCCAATCCGAATTGGGTGGGGGGCCGGCCCCCCTTTCCTTCCCTCTCTCTCCCCCTTCCTTCCTCTCCTAATCCAACTAGGGAAGGGGGGTCCAACTCCCGGTGCACTACAAAAAAAGACACATCCGTGACATTTTGGGCCGAACGAAATTTTTTCTGTCATACTTATGACACTTCTATGACGATAATTGTGACAAAACCTAGTATCAGGAGATTGTATGTGGTGGGCTCCTACTTCTATGACAAAAAATCATGACAGAAAATGGGCCTTTTGTCCTGGGCGGGCCGGAGACGCAGCTGCATGACATTCTTTGGGCTGTCCATGACGGAAAAAACCGTGGTAGAGGCGAGGGCGAGGAAAATATCAGGGTGTTCCCGGTTACGGTGGGTGGTCGGGACCGAGTGATGTTCGTTTCTCTCGTACACGCACGCGAGGCGTTGGGCTCTAACTGAACCCGAGCGATTGCACTGCAGGCTACACGTTACTGAACCAGAGCGATCGATTGATGGCTGTTAACTGAACCCGATCGAGCGATTACTTCGCTACTGCTACTAACTGAAGCCGATCGATGTTGCCACTGGATGAATAGTGAGTGTTGCTGGGGGGGTTTGGATGAACAGTTCCCGGTGGGGGTGGATGAACAGGACCCCGTGGTGTTGCCTCTGGATGAACAGGACCCCGATCGATCGAGCCGGTTCGGACTGGATGAACAGGACCCCGTGGAGGGCAGGATGAACAGGACCACCCCGTGGAGGGATGGATGAACAGTAGATGGTGGAGGGCTGGATGAACAGTAGCCCGTGGAGGGGTGGTTGAACAGGAGCCCATGGAGAGGGCTTGTTGAACAGTAGCCGGTGGAGTAGCGCGCGGTGGAGGCTGGATGAACAGGAGCCTGTGGATGAAGAGTCGCAGGTGGAGGCTAGAGGAGGTTGACGGTGGATGAACAGTAGCCCGTGGAGGCTGGAGAGGGTCGACGATGGAGATGAACAGTATCCCGTGGAGTCCCGTTTTGCGGTACGCCACACCCCTCCCGATGAACAAGACCCCCGTTTCGACCATAGCGCTCTAACACAAGTCTGTTTCCTCCGTTTTGCGGTACGCCACACCCCTCCTGATCAACAGGACACCCGTTTCGACCATACGAGGTCCGTTTCCTCCGTTTTGCGGTACGCCAGACCCCTCCCGATGAACAGGGTCCCGTTTCGACCGTGGCCGGTCGAACACAAGGCCGTTTCCTCCGTTCTGCGGTATGCCATGCCTCGTTTCCACCGGCTATTCCGTCCAAGCCCTCCCAATGAACACGACGACGCATTCCGTTCCGACCCAGCCGGTTGGCTCCCCATGAACACGACGACGACACTGTTTCTCCATTCCGACCCAGCCATGTACACGAGCCCTGGCCATACGTATGAGTGAGTAGGCATTCAAGACCCTGCCCGTATATATGTACATGGCCGTATTTTATTTCTTGCACACTGGCCGCTGTATGTACATGTACATGCTACGTGCGCGCCTCTACTACGACACATGCACGCCTCTACATCAACCAGTATGTACGTACACGTTCGCGACCAGAATGACAACGCTACGTACGCTTCGACCAGGTGGGTCCCGACTGTCAGGCACTTCCTTGTGTGCGAAGATCTGGCTGGTGGGTCCCAGCAGTCAAGGGGGTGAATTGTTTTTTTTGCCCGGACGCACTTCCTTGCGTGCAAAGATGTAGCTGGTGGGTCCCAGCAGTCAGGGGGAAATGTTTTTTTCGTGAAATACGGTGGCCCGTCCGGTGGGTCCCCGTTGTCAGGTGGAGGAATAATTATTTTGCGCATAATAAGGAGGCACTTCCTTGCTGCGACCGTGGACCTAGCTGTCAGCCTCTCCATGTACAGTCCACGTCCGATGGAAGTTGTTCCTTGACCACGTTGACCACGCCGCGCCGAGAGCACCAGGGCGGTGGACGACGGCGAGGCCTAGGAAGGGGACGACGCGGAGCCGAGGAAGACGCGGTAGTGGAAGCCCGTGCGGAGAGGAGTACGATGGTTCACAGGTTCGACTGCGGTGTGAGGCTGCCGTCGCCGCAGGATAACATGGGGTGTGGGTGAGTAGAGGGATGGCCTGGCTAGCGGTGGGAGTAGTAGGGGGCGGTGAGGCCTCTGTGGCATCGCAGCCGGCCACGGGAGTCAGGAGCCCGAGGCACGACCGGCGCTGGTTTGGGCGGCTGGAGCAAGAAGACTAGAGGTTGAAGAAGCACTACGGCCGTTGGATGGACATCGTACGATCAATGGAGCTAGAATCGTGCATATTGACTAAGTTGACAAAGCCCTCCGTCCCCGTCAACTTAGTAGGCCCACAAGCCAGCCTCCCACTATACTGGGTCCCAGCTAGCAGGGGGAGTATTCATTTTTTGTGCGTGATAAGGAGGCACTTCCTTGCGTGCAAAAATATAGCTGGTGGGACCGAGCTATCAGCGACGGTAACATTTTTTTCGCGAAATACAGAGGCCCTTTCGGTGGGTCCCTGATGTCAATTGGAGGAATCGTTATTTTGCACGTAATAAGGAGGCATTTCCTTGCGTGCGGTCGTGGACCCAGCTGTCAGCCTCTCCACGCTTAGTCCACTTCAGATGCATGTCGGTTGTTGACCACGTTGACCAGGCCGCGCCGTGAGCACCAGGGCGGTGGACGACGGCGAGGCCTTGGAAGGGAACGACATGGAGCCAGGGAAGACTCGGTAGTTGTTTCCCATGCGGAGGGGAGTACGCCTGTATGAGGGTTTACTGGTTTGTCTGCCGTCGCCGGAGAATAACAGAAGGTGTGAGTGAGTAGAGGCATGGCTAGGCCAGCGATGGGAGTACGATGGGGCGGTGAGGCCTACGCGGCAGCACAGCCGGCCACGGGGAGGAGGGAGCGGGCAGTCCCGCCGGTGCTTGTATGAGCTGCTGGAGCAGGAAGAGCAGAGATTGAAGAAGCACGACGGCCGTTGGATGAAAATCCAACAGTCACTGCTTGTGCGTCAACCTTTTTTTAGGAAAGCCTCAAATCTGTGGAAAACAGCATACAACCCATCTGCCATTATTTCTAATAATTTACAGCCCATTTGCTAATTCTTAAGGTTTTTTGGAGCCCATATTCTTCTTGTTAGCATTACAGCCCATATTGTGGCCACGGTTAAAAAATTGTACGAAATTTTGCATATTTCGGTGTGGTCCGAAATGTTTTTAATCCCAAAATTTTGATTAATGTTCAAACTGATTTTAAAAATAAATATATATCAATATAAAATCCAACAAATTGTCTACACATAAAACTCAATGCAATTTAAAATCTCGAAATGAAAAAAAAGAAATTTAAAACTAATTGTCAGTCTGATGTGTTTTAAAAATGTATAGCCCATTTCTCATTACTGAAAGGCCATTTTCTTGGCCAGCCGAATGAAGCTCTCCTCTCTTGAAAGATTTGCAGCCCAACAGGCCTGACAAAGCGACTTACTTGGCAAATCACAAAAAAACTGGGCTGTGGCCGTGGACCCAGCTGTCAGCCTCTCCACATGCAGTACTCTTCCGATGGAAGTCGGTCGTTGATCACATTGACCACGCCGCACCGAGAGCACCAAGGCGGTGGACAACGACGAGGCCTAGGAAGGGGACGACGCGGAGCCGGGGAAGACGCGGCAGCGGATGCCCACGCGGAGAGGAGTACGAGGGTTCACTGGTTCGGCTGCGGTGTGAGGTTGCCGTCCCCGCAGGGCCTGGCTAGCGGTGGGAGTAGTAGGGGGCGGTGAGGCCTCAATGGCAGCACGGCCGGCCACTGGAGGCAAGCGCAGGCGGTCTCGCTGGCGCTGGTTTGGGCGGCTAGTGCAAGAAGAGCAGCGATTGAAGAAGCAGCAGGACTGTTCGATTCAAATCCAACGGTTACTGCTGCTAGAATCGTTTGTTGACTAAGTTGACAAGCCCTGCGTATGCGTCAACTTAGTAGGCCCACAGGTCAGCCTCCCAACCGATGCGCTCCAGATGTTAGTGGGAGGAATCATTTTTTTCGTGTAATAAGGAGGCAGTTGATTGCGTGCGGCCAGCCCAGTGGAGGGAGTAGGGTGGGCCGGGGAAGCCTGCGTGACATCACAGCGGGCTACAAGAGGAGGGAGCAGGCAGTCCCGCCGGCTGGAGCAGGAAGATCAGAGATTGAAGAAGCACGTCGGCCGTTGGATGGACATCCAACAGTCACTGCTGCTAGAATCGTGTGTTGACTGACAAGGCCTTGCGTAAATAAGTCAGCCTCGAAATCTGTGGCGTGTACAGCCCATTTGCTATTATTTTTATAATTTTTACTCATTTTCTAATTCATATGGAATTTATTGCAGCCCATTTTCTAGTTTTAGAATTGCTGCCCATTTTCTGGTCAGTACCAGGGTTAAAAAATTAACTAAATATGTGGGAAATTTTGAAAATTCGCAAATTTTTGCTGAGGAAAAAAATATTCTTAATCCAAAAATTAGTAGCCATACTAAAACAAATTTAAAAATAAATTAGTACTATGTCATGTTAAATCCAATGAAATATGTCGGCGTTCTGGAAACGGGGGTACCTAGACTTTCCTGCCTGCAGCCCACGGCGTGGCTCTGCTAGCAGGCCTGTATGGTCCCTCTTCATCAACAAGGAATCAAGACCCTCGCGAGGGGCTAAGCCTCGCAAGGCGGACGACACAAGACCTCCCCAGGAGCGGCCTCACCAGGCTGGCTCGTGAGGGGCAGAGAGTTCAAGGCCAGGCAAACCTCGCGAGGTTCTCGTGACATAAGCCATGACGATCGAGACCAGGCGGGCGCCAGGTGGGCGCCAGCGCGCATAGCGTCCTTATTTCCTTTTTGGTGCTAAGGGGGCAATCGCAGGAGCGGAGTACCGAGGCATCAAGCAAAGGTTTACATATTGGTGCAACTAGACCAAGACCAGAAGGACGGCAATACGGAGGTCACCGTGGATCCCAAGATGGCGTCACCACCAGAGCCTTTGGCAGGAGAAGACTGCTTTTGTCAGGATAGCTTGTACTAGCTGTCCCCTTTCAAATTGGCCGTTGTTGGCTCCCTTCCTGCTCAATATTTGGGGAGAGGACCAGGGCCACCATAAATATAACTAGCCACCACCGTAGCTAAGGAGAGAGATCGGAGATTGGAGCCACCACACCCTTGGCAACATACCCACCAAGCACAAGAACACCTCAACCTCAGGAGGTTGTTCTTCCCCTTGTACTGTTCATCCTCAACCCAAGAGGCAATCCACCTACACCACACCGGAGTAGGGTATTACGCCACAACGGTGGCCCAAACCAGTATAAATCTTGTGTCCTTTGTGTTGCGAGTTCGTCGAGCCAGTTCGTGAGATATTATCTAAGTTAGGACGTGGATCGATAGGGGGGGGGAGATCTTCGCGCACACCCCAGTGTTCGAACCTTAATGGTTTTGCCGGAACCCGTGATCCGACATTTGGCGCGCCAAGTAGGGGTGCACCGAAGCTTCCTTTCCGTCGCTCCGTGTCAAGCCACTTCATCGTCTCCATGGCGGACGCACGCCACGCCCGCGCCGAGCGCCGAGCTGCCCTCGCCACCCGCGTTGCTCAGACGGCCCTTGTTGGCGGGCCACCCTGTCGCTCTCTGTCGCCTGCTGCCAACACCGCCACCGGCCCGGCCGGGAACGAGCAGCAAGGTCGGTGCGACAGGACGGCCGCACTGCCACTCCATCACTAACTCCCGCTGGTTCATCGTCTCACGCTCGTCGTGTTCTCGCGGACGCATGGGCTGCGCTCCTCATGGCACACAAGCTCCTGCGCTATCGCCCAGTCGATGACCTCTACAAGGACTGGCTTGACCGCATCACCGAGCTCGTCTGCGCCGCAGGGGGCTCCCCTGCACCATCCCACTCTCTGCCTCGCCCTCCGCCAACCACGGGCGACGCAACTCACGAAGCACCTCCACCACCTCTGCACCAAGACGGCACCCTAGCACCAAGGCACGTGGCTCCACGGTGCGACCCACCACGTCCGGCGCCCGCGCGTGAAGAAAGAAGCTGTCAAGAAGTCCCTCGACCGCAAGCGAACGCTCCGCCACTCCTCGCAGCGCCGCGCCAGGATCGTTTGCTGCGGCAAGGCCCTGTGCCGCATGCCGTAGCGGCGTGCGGGCGCCAAGACCAAGCTCCACCTCCAAGGCGGGCCCCGGTGACCATGGCCGGCTGCCGCGCCTTCACCCCGAGCTGCGTAGCGTCGCCTAGCCGGGCAAGTTCAAGCCAGATCTGCCTCCTAGCTACGACGGCACCCCTGACCCCACGGAGTTCCTGAAGCTCTACGAGCTGAGCATCGAGGCGGCCAACAGCGACGAGAAAGTCATGGCGAACTGGTTTCCCATGGATCTCAAGGATGGCCCCCGCTCCTGGCTCCTGAACCTGCCTCCAGGCTCGATTTCCTCCTGGGACGAGATGCGTAACCTCTTCATCGCCAACTTCCAGGGCACTCGCGACCGCCCCCCGGTCGTGGGTGACCTGTGTCGCATCAAGCAACAACCAGGAGAGACCCTGCAAAAGTACATCCAGCGCTTCAACAATGTGCGAATAAGATCCCCAAGGTGACCGACGAGGCCATCATCTCTATGTTCTCTGACGGTGTCCGCGACGTCAAGATGAAGGAGGAGCTCGCCAACCATGAGGAGCTGTGCATGACCTTGGAGCTGTTCAACATCGCGACCAAGTGTGCAAGAGCTGAGGAGGGGCGCCTCTCCCTCCTCGAGCTCCTTGTAGTGGACCCATAGGAGAAGAAAGCCAAGGCCAAGGATGTGAAGTGCAAAGGAGCATCCATGCTCGCGGCGGAACCAGACACCAAACGCGGCAGAGACCAGCCCGAGTCATCCAAGGACAGCTGACTGTTCTGCCCCTTCCACAACCTGCATACCCATAACACTAGCGACTGTCAAGAGCTTAGAGCCATTCGAGAAGAACGCTTCGGTCAACACCCCAAGCACGGCGACCGGGGCTACGGCCGAGGAGGAGGACGTGGCGGCGGACGTTGGGACGACCGTGGCCCGCGCCAGGAGTGGCACGACCGGCCTCATGAGGACTGCTGGCAGGATCAGCCTCGCGAGGGCGCATGGAGGGACCAACCTCGTGAGGCTCGTCCTCAAGGCAACGCTGGCCTTCCTCCACTACCGCCACCACCCAGAAGGAATGATGACCACCATCAAGACGAGGGAGCTGGGGGCTTCTAGGAGCCGCGCGCTATCGCCTGCATCTTGGGTGGAGCTCAAGCCCCAGCCTCGCAATGTATCTTCAAACAGTTTGCTAGCGTAGTGAATGCAGTTCTCCCCAAGCTCAAGGCCACACGCCTGCTCAGATGGTCCCGGTGCCCCATCACATTCAGTTCGGCAGATTAGCTCAAGTGTGCGGCTACTACAGGCGTCCTCCTAATGCTCTGTTCACCAGTCATCATCAACGTGCAAGTTACGAAGACCCTCATTGACGGCGGCGCAGGGCTCAATGTCCTATCCGTCCACACTTTCGACAACCTCCAAGTACCATATGACCAGCTTCAGCCTACCAAGCCTTTCTCAGGAGTGACCGACGGCTCTACTACCCCGGTCGGGCAGGTCCACCTCCCCGTTACCTTCGGAGAACGCAACAACTACCGCACCGAACTCATCGACTTCGACGTCGCCTACATCCGCCTGTCGTACAACGCCATCCTCGGGGATCTAGCCCTGGCCAAGTTCATGGCGGTGACCCATCACGGCTACAATGTCCTCAAGATGCCGAGAAGCGGCGGAATCATCACAGTCCCGTGTGAAGAAAGAGATGCAGTGTGCTCCCTGGAGCGTGCCTTCCAAGCTGCAGCAATCGACGACCCCGACAGTCAGGGCGAGTGCCCTCCTGAGGCCACCCCAAGAAGAAGAAGTAGCTGCGCCACACAGGGCCTTAGGCAAGCGGCGTCTCGTCAGGATCGGCACCCCGCGCCTAGGGCGCCTCCCTCCATCACATAGGAAAGCGCGCCCAGCGCCCCTCTCGGGCAGGGCTCGGGGGCTCTCTTCTGGAGGGCCTCAGACTTTCCCAACATCACGAGGGAAGCGCTTGGGCACCACTTGGAGGCGTGCTTCGCGACATGTTTACCTCAGGAGAACACAGGGCAAGGGGTGCCCACCGCTCAGGAGTTCATCACCAAGACCACTCAGGAACTGCAAGACGCAAAGGCCATGCGCGGCGGCCGCCGCTCACCAAGCGCAACTCACCATCCAGCCAAGGATGCCGGGCTACGCGTCAGCATCGACGTCCCAGGGCTCAATCGGGCCACCTTTCAGGAGCTTCTCTGGCCTTCGCGCATGGGACGCTGCGAGGGCCCACCTCACAGCTATGTTTGCATGCCTTTTGGCCTGCCGAGCATGGCGTCCGCCTATCAAGGCAACCTGCGGAGCGTCCTGGCGGCTTAGGAGGCCAGGCACCACGCTGTGCTGATGGAGATGAAGACGGTCCTCAAGGAACCCCCTGGACCCCCAGAGCCTCCCGAGGCTCTGGGCCCCAGTGGCTCGTGAGAAGCAGCCCCTTCGCCGCATACCTTCAGCTGCCCTAACTCTCCTTCATCAACAGAACTAGGTGACATTTTCCAAGTTCATTCAGGTGGGAGTGCCCCCAGGGCTACATCATTCCCAGGCCGCGTGGGTCCGTCCCTGTGGCATGTATCTTTCCTTTTTAGGCCTTTAGCTTACCCTGTTGGGGGCACCCCTCGGGCTGCATCATCCCCAAGCCGCTCGGGCCGTACCCAGTGGCTTGCATCTTCCCTGCATTTACCTGAGCTAGGTTGCTTTTGATGCTTAATCTATCTATGACTATCACCTGCTTGATTGTCACCCACCATGGGAGCCGCGCGCCGGCCGTCTTTCTTCAGGACCCTTCGCGTGAGTAAGTTAAGCACGGCGTCTGTGCTCGGGCCCGTCCCTGCAGTGTCGATAAATCCAGTGGCTGAGCTCTGTCTGGCAGGCCGGCCCCGTTCATGTCACCTCCTAGGGCCGTTGGTGCTTGGCTTTTTCACGCGATGACCTCAGGAGATTCGTTCAGCGAGGGTTGTCTAACCACCTCACAGGGCCAAGACAGCGAACAAGAATCAGGACTAGGCGCAACCCGCCTTGAGGTAGGGCCTCCTGAGTCTCGCGCTGGCTCACGAGTGACCATATACACCTCGTCTAGCCCAGCTGTGCAAGCCCCGCCCCGAGGGCTCTCCGCAGTAGGGAGTCCCCCTCCCACGCCCTGCTACCTCTTGACCACTTGCGTTGGTTTTCCCTTGAAGAGGAAAGGGTGATGCAATAGAGTAGCGTAACTATTTCCCTCAGTTTTTGAGAACCAAGGTATCAATCCAGTAGGAGGCTACGCGTGAGTCCCTCGCACCTGCACAAAACAAATAAATCCTCGCAACCAACGCAAATAGGGGTTGTCAATCCCTACACGGTCACTTACGAGAGTGAGATCTGATAGATATGATAAAATAATATTTTTGGAATTTTTATGATAAATATGCAAACTAAAATAAAAGGCAATGAAAATAACAAAGTATTGGAACATTAATATGATGAAGATAGACCCGGGGGCCATAGGTTTCACTAGTGGCTTCTCTCGAGAGCATAAGTATTTTACGGTGGGTGAACGAATTACTGTTGAGCAATTGACAGAATTGAGCATAGTTATGAGAATATCTAGGTATGATCATGTATATAGGCATCATGTCTGAGACAAGTAGACCAACTCCTGCCTGCATCTACTACTATTACTCCACACATCGACCGCTATCCAAGATGCATCTAGAGTATTAACTTCATAAGAAGAGAGCAACACCTTAAGCAAGATGACATGATGTAGAGGGATAAATCCATGCAATATGATGAAAACCCCATCTTGTTATCCTCGATGGCAACAGTACAATACGTACCTTGCTGCCCCTACTGTCACTGGGAAAGGACACCACAAGATTGAACCCAAAGCTAAGCACTTCTCCCATTGGAAGAAAGATCAATCTAGTAGGCCAAATCAAACTGATAATTCGAAGGGACTTGCAAAGATAACCAATCATACATAAAAGAATTCAGAGGAGATTCAAATATTGTTCATAGATAAACTTGATCATAAACCCACAATTCATCGATCTCAACAAACACACCGCAAAAAGAAGATTACATCGAATAGATCTCCACAAGAGAGGGGGATAAATTTGTATTGAGATCCAAAAAAAGAGAAGAAGCCATCTAGCTAATAACTATGGACCTGTAGGTCGGAGGTAAACTACTCACAATTCATCGAAGAGGCTATGGTGTTGATGTAGAAGCCCTCCGTGATCGATGCCCCCTCCGGCGGAGCTCCGGAACAGGCCCCAAGATGGGATCTCGTGAATACAGAAAGTTACGGCGGTGGAATTAGGTTTTGGCTCCGTATCTAATCGTTTGGGGGTACGTAGGTTTATATAGGAGGAAGAAGTATGTCAGTGGAGGAACAGGGGGCCCATGAGGGTGGAGGGCGCGCCTTGGGGGAGGGGGCTAGGCGCCCCCCTACCTCATGGCCTCCCTGTTGATTGCTTGACGTAGGGTCCAAGTCCCCTCGGTCTTGTTTGTTCCAAAAACCACGTTCCCGAAGGTTTCATTCCGTTTGTACTCCGTTTGATATTCCTTTTCCTCGAAGCCCTAAAATAGGCAAAAACAACAATTCTGGGATGGGCCTCCGGTTAGTAGGTTATTCCCAAAAATAATATAGAAGTGGATAATAAAGCCCAATAGTATCCAAAACAGTAGATAATATAGCATGGAGCAATCAAAAATTATAGATACGTTGGAGACATATCAAGCATCCCCAAGCTTAATTCCTGCTCGTCCTCGAGTAGGTAAATGAAAAAACAGAATTTTTGATGTGGAATGCTACTTGGCATAATTTCAATGTAATTCTTCTTAATTGTGGTATGAATATTCAGATCCGAAAGATTCAAGACAAAAGTATAATATTGACATAGAAATAATAATACTTCAAGCATACTAATTAAGCAATTATGTCTTCTCAAAATAACATGGCCAAAGAAAGTTATCCCTACAAAATCTTATAGTCTGGCTATGCTCTATCTTCTCCACACAAAATATTTAAATCATGCACAACCCCGATGACAAGCCAAGCAATTGTTTCATACTTTTGACATTCTCAAAACTTTTTCAATCTTCACGCAATACATGAGCGTGAGCCATGGACATAGCACTATATGTGGAATAGAATGGTGGTTGTGGAGAAGACAAAAAAGGAGAAGATAGTCTCACATCAACTAGGCGTATCAACGGGCTATGGAGATGCCCATCAATAGATATCAATGTGAGTGAGTAGGGATTGCCATGCAACGGATGCACTAGAGCTATAAGTATATGAAATCTCAAAAAGAAACTAAGTGGGTGTGCATCCAACTTGCTTGCTCACGAAGACCTAGGGCATTTTGAGGAAGCCCATCATTGGAATATGCAAGCCAAGTTCTATAATGAAAATTTCCCACTAGTATATGAAAGTGATAACATAGGAGACTCTCTATCATGAAGATCATGGTGCTACTTTGAAGCACAAGTGTGGTAAAAGGATAGTAGCATTGTCCCTTCTCTCTTTTTCTCTCATTTTTTTATTTGGGCCTTTTCTCTTTTTTATGGCCTCTTTATATATATATATTGAGATTTTTCGTCCGGAGTCTCATCCCGACTTGTGGGGGAATCATAGTCTCCATCATCCTTTCCTCACTGGGACAATGCTCTAATAATGATGATCATCACACTTTTATTTTCTTACAACTCAAGAATTACAACTCGATACTTAGAACAAAATATGACTCTATGTGAATGCCTCCGGCGGTGTACCGGGATATGCAATGAATCAAGAGTGACATGTATGAAAGAATTATGAATGGTGGCTTTGCCACATATACGATGTCAACTAGATGATCATGCAAAGCAATATGACAATGATGAAGTGTGTCATAATAACGGAACGGTGGAAAGTTGCATGGCAATATATCTCGCAATGGCTATGGAAATGCCATAATAGGTAGGTATGGTGGCTGTTTTGAGGAAGGTATATGGTGGGTGTATGATACCGGCGAAAGGTGCGCGGTATTAGAGAGTCTAGCAATGGTGGAAGGGTGAGAGTGCGTATGATCCATGGACTCAACATTAGTCATAAAGAACTCATATACTTATTGCAAAAATCTACAAGTTATCAAAGCAAAGTATTACGCGCATGCTCCTAGGGGAATAGATTGGTAGGAAAATACCATCGCTCGTCCCCGACCGCCACTCATAAGGAAGACAATCAATAAATAAATCATGCTTCGACTTCATCACATAACGGTTCACCATATGTGCACGCTACGGGAATCAGAAACTTTAATCACAAGTATTTCTCAAATTCAAAAGTACTCAACTAGAACATCTTTAATATCACCATCCCCATATCTCAAAACAATTATCAAGTATCAAATTCTCATAGTATTCGACATACTCATAAGAGAATTTTATTATTAATCTTGTATACCTAGCATATAGGATTACTTAAGTTACCATGCTATTTAAGACTCTAAAAATAATCTAAGTGAAGCATGAGAGATCAATAGTTTCTATAAAACAAATCCACCACCGTGCTCCAAAAGATATAAGTGAAGAACTAGAGCAAAACTATTTAACTCAAAAGATATAAGTGAAGCACATAGAGTATTCTAACAATTTCCGAATCATGTGTGTCTCTCTCAAAAGTTGTGTAGAGCAAGGATGATTGTGGTAAACTATCAAATAAAGACTCAAATCATACAAGACGCTCCAAGAAAAACACATATCATGTGGTGAATAAAAATATAGCTCCAAGTAAAGTTACCGATAGAAGTAGACGAAAGAGGGGATGCTTTCCGGGGCATCCCCAAGCTTTGGTTTTTAGGTGTACTTAGATTATCTTGGGGGTGACATGGTAATCCCCAAGCTTAGGCTCTTGCCACTAGTTGTTCCATAAACCATCAAATCTTTACCCAAAACTTGAAAACTTCACAACACAAAACTTAAAGTAGAAAATCTCGTGAGCTCCGTTAGCGAAAGAAAACAAAAGACCACTTCAAGGTACTGTAATGAACCCATTATTTATTCATATTGGTGTTCAACCTACCGTATTCCAACTTCTCTATGGTTTATAAACTATTTTACTAGCCATAGATTCATCAAAATAAGCAAACAACACACGAAAAACAGAATCTGTCAAAAACAGAACAATCTGTAGTAATCTGTAGCTAGCGCAAGATCTGGAACACCAAAAATTCTAAAATAAATTTATGGACGTGAGAAATTTATCTATTAATCATCTGCAGAAAGAATTAACTAAATAGAACTTTCCAAATAAAAATGGCAGCTGTTCTCGAGAGCGCTAAAGTTTCTGTTTTTACAGCAAGATTAACAAGTCTTTCCCCAAGTCTTCCCAATGGTTCTACTTGGCACAAACACTAATTAAGCACAAAAAACACAACCAAAACAGAGGCTAGATAAATTATTTATTACTAAACAGGAGCAAAAAGCAAGGAATAAAAATAAAATTGGGTTGCCTCCCAATAAGCACTATCGTTTAACACCCCTAGCTAGGCATAAAAAGGAAGGATAGATCTAGGTATTGCCATCTTTGGTAGGCAATCCATAAGTGGCTCTCATAATAGATTTATAAGGTAATTTAATTTTATTTCTAGGGAAGTGTTCCATGCCTTTCCTTAACGGAAATTGGAATCTAATATTTCCTTCCTTCATATCAATAATTGCACCAATCGTTCTAAGGAAGGGTCTACCAAGAATAATAGGACATGAAGGATTGCAATCTATGTCAAGAACAATAAAATATACGGGCACATAATTCCTATTTGCAATAATAAGAACATCATTAATTCTTCCCATAGGTTTGTTAATAGTGGAATCCGCAAGGTGCAAGTTTAAAGAGCAATCATCAAAATCACGGAAACTTAACAAATCACACAAAGTCTTTGGGATCGTGGAAACACTTGCACCCAAATCACACAAAGCATAACATTAATGATCTTTAATTTTAATTTTAATAGTTGGTTCCCACTCATCATTAAGTTTTCTAGGGATAGAAACTTCCAACTCAAGTTTTTCTTCATAAGATTGCATCAAAGCATCAACGATATGTTTGGTAAACGCTTTATTTTGACTATAAGCGTGAGGAGAATTTAGCAAGGATTGCAACAAGGAAATACAATATATCAAAGAGCAATTATCATAATTAAATTCCTTGAAATACAAAATGGTAGGTTCATTAACATCTAGAGTTTTGATCTCTTCAATTCCACTTTTATCAAATTTAGCATCAAGATCTAAAGACTCCGAATTTTTGGAACGCCTTCTTGGTAAAGGTGGACCATATTCAGTCCCATCATTATCAAGATTCATATTGCAAAACAAAGATTTAATAGGGGACACATCAATAAATTTTAGATCTTCATCTTTATTATCATGGAAACTAGAAGAACACGCTCTTATAAAGGAATCTTTCTTAGCACGCATCCTAGTGGTTCTTTCTTTGCACTCATCAATGGAAATTCTCATGGCTTTGAGAGACTCATTGATATCATGCTTAGGTGGAATAGATCTAAGTTTCAAAGAATCAACATCAAGAGAAATTCTATCAACGTTCCAAGCCAACTCATCAATCTTAAGCAATTTTTCTTCAATCAAAGCATTGAAATTCTTTTGTGAAGTAATAAGTTCTTTAATATTAGATTAAAAATTAGAGGGAATCTTATTATAATTTCCATAAGAATTTTTGTAGGAATTACCATAATTATTAGAGGAATTTCTAGGATAAGGCCTAGGATTAAAGTTTCCTCTATACGCATTGTTACCAAAATTATTCCTACCAACAAAATTCACATCCATAGGTTCATTGTTATTCTCAATCAAAGTAGACAAAGGAATATAATTAGGATCAGAGGAAAAACTTTTATTAGCAAATAATTTCATAAATTCATCCATTTTTCCACTCAAAACATTAATTTCTTCTATCGCATGCACTTTCTTATTACTAGATCTTTCAGTATGCCATTGAGAATAATTAACCATAATATTATCTAGGAGTTTAGTAGCTTCTCCTAAAGTGATTTCCATAAAAGTACCTCCCGCGGCCGAATCTAAAATATTTCTAGAAGCAAAATTCAATCCGGCATAAACTTTTTGTATAATCATCCACAAATTCAAACCATGTGTTGGGCAATTACGTATCATTAATTTCATCCTCTCCCAAGCTTGTGCAACATGTTCGTGATCAAGTTGCTTAAAATTCATAATACCGTTTCTAAGAGAGATGATCTTAGCGGGAGGAAAATACTTAGAGATAAAAGCATCTTTGCACTTATCCCAAGAATCAATACTATTTTTAGGCAAAGATGAAAACCAAGCTTTAGCACGATCTCTAAGTCAAAAAGGAAATAGCTTCAATTTAACAATATCATTATCAACATATTTCTTCTTTTGCATGTCACACAAATCAACGAAGCTATTCAGATGGGTAGCGGCATCTTCACTAGGAAGGCCAGAAAACTGATCTTTCATGACAAGATTCAGCAAGGCAGGATTAATTTCACAAGATTCAGCATCGGTAAGAGGAGCAATCGGAGTGCTAATAAAATCATTGTTGTTGGTATTGGTGAAGTCACACAATTTAGTGTTATCTTGAGCCATCGTGACAAGCAAGCAATCCAACACACAAGCAAACAAGAAGCGGGCAAAAAGAGGCAAATAGAGAAAGAGAGGGAGGATAGAGAGAGAGAGGGCGAATAAAATGGCAAGGGTGAAGTGGGGGAGAGGAAAACAAGAGGCAAATGGCAAATACTGTAATGCGGGAGATAAGGGTTTGTGATGGGTAGTTGGTATGTTGACTTTTGCGTAGACCTCCCCAACAACGGCGCTAGAAATCCTTCTTGCTACCTCTTGAGCACTTGCGTTGGTTTTCCCTTGAAGAGGAAAGGCTGATGCAATAGAGTAGCGTAAGTATTTCCCTCAGTTTTTGAGAACCAAGGTATCAATCCAGTACGCGCGAGTCCCTCGCACCTGCACAAAACAAATAAATCCTCGCAACCAACGCAAATAGGGGTTGTCAATCCCTATAAGGCCACTTACGAGAGTGAGATCTGATAGATATGATAAGATAATATTTTTGGTATTTTTATGATAAAGATGGAAAGTAAAATAAAAGGCAATGAAAATAACAAAGTATTGGACGATTAATATGATGAAGATAGACCCGGGGGCCATAGGTTTCACTAGTGGCTTCTCTCGAGAGCATAAGTATTTTACGGTGGGTGAACGAATTACTGTTGAGCAATTGAGATAATTGAGCATAATTATGAGAATATCTAGGTATGATCATGTATATAGGCATCACATCCGAGACAAGTAGACCGACTCCTGCCTGCATCTACTACTATTACTCCACACATCGACCGCTATCCATCATGCATCTAGAGTATTAACTTCATAAGAACAGAGTAACGCCTTAAGCAAGATGACATGATGTAGAGGGATAAACTCATGCAATATGATGAAAACCCCATCTTGTTATCCTCGATGGAAATAATACAATACGTGCCTTGCTGCCCCTACTGTCACTGGTAAAGGACACCGCAAGATTGAACCCAAAGCTAAGTACTTCTCCCATTGCAAGAAAGATCAATCTAGTAGGCCAAACCAAACTGATAATTCGAAGAGACTTGCAAAGATAACCAATCATACATAAAAGAATTCAGAGGAGATTCAAATATTGTTCATAGATAAACTTGATCATAAACCCACAATTCATTGGTTTCAACAAACACACCGCAAAAAGAAGAATACACTGAATAGATCTCCACAAGAGAGGGGGAGAACTTTGTATTGAGATCCAAAAAGAGAGAAGAAGCCATCTAGCTAATAACTATGGACCCGTAGGTCGGAGGTAAACTACTCACACTTCATCAGAGAGGCTAGTGTTGATGTAGAAGCCCTTCGTGATCGATGCCCCCTCCGGCGGAGCTCCGGAACAGGCCCCAAGATGGGATCTCGTGAATACAGAAAGTTACGGCGGTGGAATTAGGGTTTTAGCTCCGTATCTGATCGTTTGGGGGTACGTAGGTATATATAGGAGGAAGAAGTACGTCGGTGGAGCAACAGGGGGCCCACAAGGGTGGAGGGCGCGCCCTGGGGGGTAGGTGCGCCCCCTACCTCGTGGCCTCCCTGTTGGTTGCTTGACATAGGGTCCAAGTCTCCTGGGTCTTGTTTGTTCCAAAAATCACGTTCCCGAAGGTTTCATTCCGTTTGGACTCCATTTGATATTCCTTTTCTTCGAAACCCTAAAATAGGCAAAAAAACAGCAATTCTGGGCTGGGCCTCCGGTTAGTAGGTTAGTCCCAAAAATAATATAGAAGTGGATAATAAAGCCCAATAATGTACAAAACAGTAGATACTATAGCATGGAGCTATCAAAAATTATAGATACGTTGGAGACGTATCACGCCCCAGTGGAAGCACCATGCTCCGCGCTGGCCGTTGACACTGCCGAGGAGCGGCTATGCCCGTGCACAAGCAGAAGCACTACGCTCCGCGCTGGTGATAAACAACTAAGGGCGGCCCCACATCCATACCAACCTCAGGCAGCCCCAGAGCTTGATGTCCGGCCTCACCGCAACGCCTCCCCTCGGGAGAGCCGCGCTAGGGGGCTGGGCACGGGGGCTGCGCTTGGGTCACGCCCAAGTGTACGCCACCCAACCAGGTCCCTCGGACCTGGTCCTCGCACACCCCTCCTGAGCCAAGTCTCGGCCAGGGCAAAGGTATGGAGAATGTTTGCAAGTCAAGGAGGACTCCTGAGTATCGCGACTCAGGAGCCTAACTGGTCACGTAGCCCCTCACTCCTTGGTCCGTCCTGGTCTCTGGTCGGCCCAACAGCGGTTGAGGTATGCGCGGGGCCGGGCTCTGCCGACATAGAACATTAACCTATCCTTGCGTACCCTTCCTATAGGCTATTTGCGCATCAAGGGGGACTCCTGAGCATCGCGACTCAGGAGCCTAACTGGTCACGTAGCCCCTCACTCCTTGGTCCGTCCTGGTTTCTGGTTGGCCCAACGGCGGTTGAGGTATGCGCGGGGCCGGGCTCTGCCGACGCAGAACACAAAGCAAATATGAAGAAAATCGCAAAATCTCAAAGCAAATATTACAAGACATATTGTTCTCACAATATCAAACGCGAGTTTAACGCCTCCACGAGGCATGGGGCATGTTGCAGGAATAAAGCAGAAAATCAGCCACAAGTCACCCCTGGACACCACCGACACCTGCAAAAGGTGCCCCCTCCTGGGTAGCCTTGCCTTCACCTGCATCACCGGCCGAGGGCGTGGGGGCGAAGGCGTCGAACTTCTTCAGCAAGGCCTCCACTTGACCCTTCACGGCTGCGGCGGCAGCCATGCAGTGTTCATCAGGTACAGGCTCCAACGGCTTGTCAAGACGAGCGCAGGGGTCACGAAGGTGCAGGTGGCTGAAGACCCGCGTTAGCGCGACTGAGGAAAGGACGCGAGCATGTGCCTCCGCCATGGGACCGATGCCCTCCACGACTTCCTCAAGCGCCTTCACCAAGAAGGGAAGCAGCAGAGCAGGGCCATCCTCGTCGGTGGTCAGCGGCCTCTCCAAGACCTTCTCATACAGTGTCTTCAGTGCCACGCGCGACCTCTCCTCGAGGAGCGAGAAGGCCACGCGGTCTTCAGCCAGGACCTTCGCCTTGGCGTCAAGGTCGGCCTCCTTCGCCTTCGCCTTCCGCTCCAACTCCTCTAGCCGGCCGCGCTCCACCGCTTGCGCCTTTGCCAGCTCTCCCAGCTCGGTGTCGCGGCCCTTGATAGTGTCCGCTCGGGCTTTCATCTCCTCCTCCTTCGTCTGACGGCCACATGCTTCTTCCGCATGCTGGTTGTGCAGGTCCTTCAGCTTGTCCTCCAGTCTTGGCAGCGGCCGCGGGCAGCCTCGGCATCCTTCAATGCTGCCTCGCGATCGGCCGCAGCTTTGGCGGTGACCTGCTTCTCCATCTCGAAGGCCGCCGCGGCTTGGCTCAGCGATGCTCGAACCGCCGAGTCGGAGTGAAGCCAACCAGAGGCCAGCTCTAGACGCCCGGCCACCAGGCGCGGGTCCGTGCCCTAGAGATCTTCCCGCAGCTGGGCCATCTCCGAAAGGGCGTGCTCGAAGATGACAGAGGAAGCAGAAGAACCTGGGGCCAGGGGCGCAGCAGGAGAAGGGGGCGACGTTGTCACAAGAGCCTGGGAGATCAAAGGCTCCTGAGCCTTTGGAACCTCATCAGCCGTGCCGGATACCGGTACCTCCCAAGCTAGCGACACTTCGGCGGCTGACTCTTCTCGAGGATGCTCCACCGGGCCTCACGAGGACAACCAGGCTGGAGAAGCATGGAGAGGGGCGCGGTCGTAGGAGGTGATACGTCTCCAACGTATCTATAATTTTTGATTGCTCCATGCTATATTATCTACTGTTTTGGACCTTATTGGGCTTTATTATCCACTTTTATATTATTTTTGGGACTAACCTATTAACCGGAGGCCCAGCCCAGAATTGCTGTTTTTTGCCTGTTTTAGGGTTTCGAAGAAAAGGAATATCAAACGGAGTCCAAACGGAATGAAACTTTCGGGAACGTGATTTTCTCAACAAACTAGACCCGGGAGACTTGGACCCTACGTCAAGAAAGGAAACAGGAGGCCACGAGGTAGGGGGGCGCGCCTACCCCCAGGCGCGCCCTCCACCCTTGTGGGCCCCCTGTTGCTCCACTGATGTACACCTTCCTCCTATATATACCTACGTACCCCCAAACGATCAGATACGGAGCCAAAACCCTAATTCCACCGCCGCAACTTTCTGTATCCACGAGATCCCATCTTGGGGCCTATTCTGGAGCTCCGCCGGAGGGGGCATCGATCACGGAGGGCTTCTACATCAACACCATAGCCCCTCCGATGAAGTGTGAGTAGTTCACCTCAGACCTACGGGTCCATAGTTAGTAGCCAGATGGCTTCTTCTCTCTTTTTGGATCTCAATACAATGTTCTCCCCCTCTCTTGTGGAGATCTATTCGATGTAATCTTCTTTTTGCGGTGTGTTTGTTGAGACTGATGAATTGTGGGTTTATGATCAAGTCTATCTATGAATAATATTTGAATCTTTTCTGAATTCTTTTATGTATGATTGGTTATCTTTGCAAGTCTCTTCGAATTATCAGTTTGGTTTGGCCTACTAGATTCATTTTTCTTGCAATGGGAGAAGTGCTTAGCTTTGGGTTCAATCTTGCGGTGTCCTTTCCCAGTGACAGTAGGGGCAGCAAGGCACATATTGTATTGTTGTCATCGAGGATTACAAGATGGTGTTTTCTTCATATTGCATGAGTTTATCCCTCTACATCATGTCATCTTGCTTAAGGCGTTACTCTATTTTTAACTTAACACTCTAGATGCATGCTGGATAGCGGTCGATGAGTGGAGTAATAGTAGTAGATGCAGGCAGGAGTCGGTCTAGTTGTCTCGGACGTGATGCCTATATACATGATCATACCTAGATATTCTCATAACTATGTTCAATTCTGTCAATTGCTCAACAGTAATTTGTTCACCCACCGTAGAATAATTATGCTCTCGAGAGAAGCCACTAGTGAAACCTATGGCCCCAGGGCTATCTTTATCATATTAATCTCCTACTACTTAGTTATTTCCTTTGCCATTTACTTTGCCTTTATTTTACTTTGCATCTTTATCATAAAAATACCAAAAATATTATCTTATCATATCTATCAGATCTCACTCTCGTAAATGGCCTTATAGGGATTGACAACCCCTATCTGCGTTGGTTGCGAGGATTTATTTGTTTTGTGCAGGTACGAGGGACTCGCGCGTAGCCTCCTACTGGATTGATCCCTTGGTTCTCAAAAACTGAGGGAAATACTTATGCTACTTTGCTGCATCATCCCTTCCTCTTCGGGGAAAACCAACGTAGTGCTCAAGAGGTAGCAAGAAGGATTTCTGGCGCCGGTGCCGGGGAGTTCTACGCAAAAGTCAACATACCAAGTACCAATCACATGCCCTTATCTCCCGCATTACATTATTTTCCATTTGCCTCTCGTTTTCCTCTCCCCCACTTCACCCTTGCTGTTTTATTTGCCCTCTCTTTCTCTCTATTCTCCCTCTCTTTCTCTATTTGCCTCTTTTTGCCCGCTTGCTTTTTGTTTGCTTGTGTGTTAGTTTGCTTTCTTGTCACGATGGCTCTACCTAAATTTGGTGACCCTCACCTTAAAAGATTAGAAGAGATCGAAAGCAACGTCAGGAGTTTCATGGTCTTGCAATTTGAACATAATAGTTTCTTCAGAAACGAGCTTAAAGAACAGAAAAGTTTTATGAGTTCTATGAATAAAGAGCTTGATGATATGTCTAAAGAATTCGATGGTTTAAGATCCCAAATTGCTCATCTTGAAAAATTAACTGCTGAAATTTTGGATAGGTAGGCTACCTTAGTTAATAAGATGGCTGCTAAACCAGATTGGTATGAAAATAAAGATGAAGATCTAAAAGTTATTGATGTGTCCCCTATTAAATCTTTGTTTTGCAATATGAATCTTGATAATGATGGGACTGAATATGATCCACCTTTACCTAGAAGGCGTACCAAGAATTCAAAATTTATTGATCTTGATGCTACATTTGATAAAACTGGGACTGAAGAAATTAAAACCCTAGATGTTGCTAAACCCACTATTATGGATTTCAAGGAATTTAACTATGAAAATTGCTCTTTGATTGATTGTATTTCCTTGTTGCAATCCGTGCTAAATTCTCCTCATGCTTATAGTCAAAATAAAGCGTTTACTAAACATATCGTTGATGCATTGATGCAATCTTATGAAGAAAAACTTGAATTGGAAGTTTCTATCCCTAGAAAACTTTATGATGAGTGGGAACCGACTATTAAAATTAAAATTAAAGATCATTAATGCTATGCTTTATGTGATTTGGGTGCTAGTGTTTCCACGATTCCGAAGACTTTGTGTGATTTGTTAGGTTTCCGTGATTTTGATGATTGCTCTCTAAACTTGCACCTTGCGGATTCCACTATTAAGAAACCTATGGGAAGAATTAATGATGTTCTTATTGTTGCAAATAGGAATTATGTGCACGTATATTTTATTGTTCTTGACATAGATTGCAATCCTTCATGTCCTATTAGTCTTTGTAGACCTTTCGTTAGAACGATTGGTGCAATTATTGATATGAAGGAAGGAAATATTAGATTCCAATTTACCTTAAGGAAAGGCATGGAATAGTTTCCTAGAAAGAAAATTAAATTACCTTATGAATCTATTATGAGAGCCACTTATGGATTTCCTACCAAAGATGGCAATACCTATATCAATTCTTGCTTGTTATGCCTAGCTAGGGGCGTTAAACGATAGCGCTTGTTGGGAGGCAACCCAATTTTATTTTTATTCCTTGATTTTTGCTCCTGTTTAGTAATAAATAATTTATCTAGCCTCTGTGTTTGGTTGTGTTTTTTTGTGTTTAATTAGTGTTTGTGCCAAGTAGAACTGTTGGGAAGACTTGGGGAAAGTCTTGTTCAACTTGCTGTAAAAAAACAGAAACTTTGGCGCTCACGAGAACTGCTTTCATTTTTATTTGGAAAGTGATATTTAGTTAATTCTTTTTGCAGATGATTAATAGATAAATTCCGCACGTCCAGAAATTTATTTTAGAATTTTTGGGGTTCCAGATCTTGCGCTAGCTACAGATTACTACAGACTGTTCTGTTTTTGACAGATTCTATTTTTCATGTGTTGTTTGCTTATTTTGTTGAATCTATGGCTAGTAAAATAGTTTATAAACCATAGAGAAGTTGGAATACAGTAGGTATAACACCAATATAAATAAAGAATGAGTTCATTACAGTACCTTGAAGTGGTCTTTTATTTTCTTTCTCTAACGGAGCTCACGAGATTTTCTACTTTAAGTTTTGTGTTGTGAAGTTTTCAAGTTTTGGGTAAAGATTTGATGGATTATGGAACAAGGAGTGGCAAGAGCCTAAGCTTGGGGATGCCCATGGCACCCCCAAGATAATCTAAGGACACCTAAAAGCCAAAGCTTGGGGATGCCCCGGAAGGTATCCCCTCTTTCGTCTACTTCTATCGGTAACTTTACTTGGAGCTATATTTTTATTCGCCACATGATATGTGTTTTGCTTGGAGCATCTTGTATGATTTGAGTCTTTGCTTGTTAGTTTACCACAATCATCCTTGATGTACACACCTTTTGAGAGAGCCATACATGATTTGGACTTTGTTAGAATACTCTATGTGCTTCGCTTATATCTTTTGAGTTATATAGTTTTGCTCTAGTACTTCACTTGTATCTTTTAGAGCACGGTGGTGGATTTGTTTTATAGAAACTATTGTTCTCTCATGATTCACTTAGATTACTTTGAGAGTCTTAATCGCATGGTAATTTGCTTAAAATCCTAATATGCTAGGTGTTCAAGATTAGTAAAATTTTCCTCATAGTGTTTTGAATACTAAGAGAAGTTTGATGCTTGATGATTGTTTTGAGATATGGAGGTAATAATATCAAAGTCGTGCTAGTTGAGTAGTTGTGAAATTGAGAAATACTTGTGTTAAAGTTTGCAAGTGCCGTAGCATGCACGTATGGTAAACGTTATCCAACAAATTTGAAACATGAGGTGTTATTTGATTGTCTTCCTTATGAGTGGTGGTCGGGGACGAGCGATGGTCTTTTCCTACCAATCTATCCCCCTAGGAGCATGCACGTAGTACCGAGGTTTTTGATGACTTGTAGATTTTTGCAATAAGTATGTGAGTTCTTTATGGCTAATGTTGAGTCCATGTATTATACGCACTCTCACCCTTCCATCTTTGCTAGCCTCTTCGGTACCGTGCATTACCCTTTCTCACATTGAGAGTTGGCGCAAACTTCGCCGGTGCATCCAAACCCCGTGATATGATACGCTCTTTCAAACATAAACCTCCTTATATCTTCCTCAAAACAGACACAATACCTACCTATTATGGCATTTCCATAGCCATTCCGAGATATATTTCCATGCAACTTTCCATCATTCCATTCATCATGACACATTCATCATTGTCATATTGCTTAGCATGATCATGTATTTGACATAGTATTTATGGAAAAGCCATCATTCATAATTCTTTCATATATGTCACTCTTGGTCCATTGCATATCCCGGTACACCGCTGGAGGCATTCATATAGAGTCATCTTTTGTTCTAGTATCGAGTTGTAATCATTGAGTTGTAAATAAATAGAAGTGTGATGATCATCATTTTCTAGAGCATTGTCCCAAAGTGAGGAATAAATAAAAAAGAGAAAGGCCATAAAAAAAGAGAAAAGGCCCCCAAAAAAGAGAAAGGCCATAAGAAAGAGAAGGCCCCCAAAAAAGAAAAAATTGAGAGAAAACATGTTACTATCCTTTTCGACACTTGTGCTTCAAAGTAGCACCTTAATCTTCATGTTAGAGAGTCTCTTGTTTTGTCACTTTCATATACTAGTGGGAATTTTTCATTATAGAACTTGGCTTGTATATTCCAAAAATGGGCCTCCTCAAGTGCCCTAGGTCTTCGTGAGCAAGCAAGTTGGATGCACACCCACTAGTTTCTTTTGTTGAGCTTTCATACATTTATAGCTCTAGTGCATCTGTTGCATGTCAATCCCTACTCCTTGCATTAACATCAACCGGTGGGCATCTCCATAGCCCATTGATTAGCCTCATTGATGTGAGACTTTCTCCATTTTTTGTCTTCTCCACATAACCCCCCTCATTATATTCTATTCCACCCATAGTGCTATGTCCATGGCTCGCGCTCATATATTGCGTGAAAGTTTATAGGTTTGAGATTACTAAAGTATGAAACAATTGCTTGGCTTGTCATCGGGGTTGTGCATGATGAGAGCATTCTTGTGTGATGAAAATGAAACATGACTAAACCATATGATTTTGTACGGATGAACTTTCTTTGCCCATGTTATTTTGAGAAGACATAATTGCTTAGGGAGTATGCTTGAAGTATTATTATTTTTATGTCAATATGAACTTTTGTCTTGAATCTTTCGGATCTGAATATTCATACCACAATTAAGAAGAATTACATTAAAATTATGCCAAGTAGCACTCCGCATCAAAAATTCTGTTTTTATCATTTACCTAACCGAGGACGAGCAGGAATAAAGCTTGGGGATGCTTGATACGTCTCCAACGTATCTATAATTTTTGATTGCTCCATGCTATATTATCTACTGTTTTGGACATTATTGGGCTTTATTATCCACTTTTATATTATTTTTGGGACTAACCTATTAACCGGAGGCCCAACCCAGAATTGCTGTTTTTTGCCTGTTTTAGGGTTTTGAAGAAAAGGAATATCAATTGGAGTCCAAACGGAATGGATCTTTCGGGAGCGTGATTTTCTGAATGAACAAGACCCGGGAGACTTGGCCCTACGTCATGAATGGAAACATGAGGCCACGAGGTAGGGGGGCGCGCCTACCCCCCCCCCCCCCCAAGGCGCGCCTTCCACCCTTGTGGCCCCCCTGTTGCTCCACCGACGTACTCCTTCCTCCTATATATACCTACGTACCCCCAAACGATCAGAGACGGAGCCAAAACCCTAATTCCATCGCCGCAACTTTCTGTATCCACGAGATCCCATCTTGGGGCCTGTTCCGGAGCTCCACCGGAGGGGCATCGATCACGGAGGGCTTCTACATCAACACCATAGCCCCTCCGATGAAGTGTGAGTAGTTCACCTCAGACCTACGGGTCCATAGTTAGTAGCTAGATGGCTTCTTTTCTCTTTTTGGATCTCAATACAATGTTCTCCCCCTCTCTTGTGGAGATCTATTCGATGTAATCTTCGTTTTGCGGTGTGTTTGTTGAGACTGATGAATTGTGGGTTTATGATCAAGTCTATTTATGAATAATATTTGAATCTTCTCTGAATTCTTTTATCTATAATTGGTTATCTTTGCAAGTTTCTTCGAATTATCAGTTTGGTTTGGCCTACTAGATTGATCTTTCTTGCAATGGGAGAAGTGCTTAGCTTTGGGTTCAATCTTGTGCTGTCCTTTCCCAGTGACAGTAGGGGCAGCAAGGCACATATTGTATTGTTGTCATCGAGGATTACAAGATGGGGTTTTCTTCATATTGCATGAGTCTATCCCTCTACATCATGTCATCTTGCTTAAGGCGTTACTCTGTTTTTAACTTAATACTCTAGATGCATGCTGGATAGCGGTCGATGAGTGGAGTAATAGTAGTAGATGCAGGCAGGAGTCGGTCTAGTTGTCTCGGACGTGATGCCTATATACATGATCATACCTAGATATTCTCATAACTATGTTCAATTCTGTCAATTGCTCAACAGTAATTTGTCCACCCACCATAGAATACTTATGCTCTCGAGAGAAGCCACTAGTGAAACTATGGCCCCCGGGTCTATCTTTATCATATTAATCTCCTACTACTTAGTTATTTCCTTTGCCATTTACTTTGCCTTTATTTTACTTTGCATCTTTATCACAAAAATACCAAAAATATCATCTTATCATATCTATCAGGTCTCACTCTCGTAAGTGGCCTTATATGGATTGATAACCCCTATTTGCATTGGTTGCGAGGATTTATTTGTTTTCTGCAGGTACGAGGGACTCGCGCGTAGCCTCCTACTGGATTGATACCTTGGTTCTCAAAAACTGAGGGAAATACTTATGCTACTTTGCTGCATCATCCCCTCCTCTTCGGGGAAAACCAACGTAGTGCTCAAGAGGTAGCAGGAGGCGACACGGAATCAAGCGGCACCACCTCGCTCTCCCTTCTCCTCTTCACCGCAGACGACAGCCTGGTTACACAGCAAGGAAAGAAAGCCGGAAACAAGCATCAACAGCAGGAACAAGGCGAGGCGGGGCACTTACTGGTCCATAGCAGCATAGTCCACCTTACGCTTAGTGAGCTTGATGCCTGAGAGTGTCGCGACTCGAGGCGCGGGTGCACCAGCCCTAGAAGCTGAAGCAGGAGCAGTAGTTGAACCAGAAGCGGCTCCAGCCAGCACCGGAGCAGTGGCAGAATCTCAGGGGATCAGCACCAACCTGCCCCTCGTTGGGATCACGGCCAGTTCCTCCTTCTCCTGGGAAGCGTCGGCCTCGTCATCATCGGGGAAGGCGCAGATGATGTCAGCCTTCCTCAGGGGGGAGGTCTCCCCATCGCTTTAGGGGTTACCTCCGAGTCTTCCTCCTCCTCTTCCTCCTCCCCGCGGGACTCACCAGAAGATAGCTCCAACGGCGTCGGCGCCACAGGGGCCCCGGTGAGCACCGACGGCACCAGTCCACGCTCGTCAAAGGTCGACTTGGAGGCCACGATCAGCGCACTATCCTTGTGGCGGAACAAGGGAGTAAATACGTTCGAACGATACTCCTGATCGTCCCCAACTAGTAGGCGGAGAGCTGCGGTCAGGTCCTCGTCGGACAAGGCCTCCGAGCTCAAGCGAACCTTGTCCTATTCATCCCCAAGTTCCCGCAAGGGGCGCGAGCGGGCTTGAAGCCGGGCCACACGCAGTGCCAGGAACTCCCTTAGAAGCATGGCCCCTGTAATCTTCGCCGCCTTCGTGTTGCCGGGCTTCAGGTCGGACTTCATCTGCTCCAGCACCAATGTCACCCGCTCGTCGGTAAGGTTCGCGCAGGACCATGCCTTGTCGGCCTGGGGCCTCTCCGTCAGCAGCGCCAAGCGCGTGTGGACACGCTTGGTGCTCATCATGACCCATTTGTCCCTGAGGTTGTCAGCTTTCTTCCTGGTGTTTCAGATTGAGTTGGCCTTGCCGGCCGCGATGAAATTGGTACACCCAGAGATATGGCCCTCGCTGGCACAGAGGAAGAAGAAGTGGCGCAGCAAAGCCATGGACGACATCACGTCCAAATACGCCTCACAATAGTAGGCGAAGATGGACAAGAGAAGGATGGAGTTGGGATGGAGATACAACGCTTGCAGTCCGAAGTGATCATGGACCTCGTAAAAGAAGTCGTAGAAGGGGGGAACCAGCCCGGCGACGATGCTGCTCGTGAAGAAGGGGTAGAAGGTGCTCCCCTCAGGCTCAGAGTCCAGTCTTCCCTTTCTCGTTGCTTTCCCCCGGCCGTCAGCAAGCGCGTGGCGGCGAGGCTTTTCTCCGAGACATTAGGCGCATCGAGAGCCGGCCCGTACCAAGCCGGCGACGAGGCGGGCTTGACCCTCCGGGGCACCATTGGTCGCTGATGCAGGAAAGGATGGGAGCAGATCTGAAGATTTCAAAAGCGGGGAGCAAGGAAGGGGATCTGAGCAAGGCGAAAGGAAACGGTGAAGGCGGGCGTTGTCTACGCTAGCCTTTTGACAGTTCGTCAGTTGCCGAGGCAACATGGGGAAGCGGAGATGCCCACGTCCAATCAACCGCCATGCGTCGACCCAGGCCGCATGCTATTGGGGCCCGCGGCGCTCCGCACTTGACTCTTAGCTTCGCCTCGAAGCCAAGCCCGAGCGCGCCTTGAGCCCGGGGGCTACTGTTGGCGTTCTGGAAACAGGGTCCCCAGACTTGCCTGCCTGCAGCCCACGGCGTGGCTCTGCTAGCAGGCCTGTATGACCCATCTTCATCAACAAGGAATCAAGACCCTCGCGAGGGGCCAAGCCTTGCGAGGTGGACGACACAAGACCTCCTCAGGAGTGGCCTCACCAGGCTGGCTCATGAGGGGCGGAGAGTTCAAGGCCAGGCGAACCTCGCGAGGTTCTCGTGACGTAAGCCATGACGATCGAGACCAGGCGAGCGCAAGGTGGGCGCCAGCGCGCGCAGCGTCCTTGTTTCCTTTTTGGTGCTAAGGGGGCAAGCGTAGGCGCGGAGTACCAAGGCATCAAGCAAAGGTTTCCATATTGGTGCAACGAGACCAAGACCAGAAGGACGGCAAGACGGAGGTCACCATGGAGCCCAAGACGGTGTCACCACCAGAGCCTTTGGCAGGCAAAGACTGCTTTTGTCAGGATAGCCTCTACTAGTTGTCCCCTTTCAAATTGGCCGTTGTTGGTTCCCTTCCCGCTCAATATTTGGGGAGAGGACCAGGGCCACTATAAATAGAACTAGCCACCACTGTATCTAAGGAGAAATATCGGAGATTGGAGCCACCACACCCTTGGCGACACACCCACCAAGCACAAGAACACGTCAACCTCAGGAGGCTGTTCTTCCCCTTGTACTGTTCATCCTCAGCCCAAGAGGCAATCCACCACCACCACACTAGAGTAGGGTATTACACCACAACGGTGGCCCGAACCAGTATAAATCTTGTGTCCTTTGTGTTGCGAGTTCGTCGAGCCAGTTCGTGAGATCTTAGCTAAGTTAGGACGTGGATCGATAGAGGGGGAGATCTTCACACGCACCCCAGTATTCGAACCTTAAGGGTTTTGCCAGAATCCATGATCCGACAAAATACTCCCTCTGTCCCAAAATTCTTGTCTTAGATTTGTCTAAATACGGATGTATCAAGTCACGTTTTGGTATTAGATACATCCGTATCTAGACTAATCTAAGACAGGAATTTTGGGACGGAGGGAGTATAAGATATCAGTGAAGAACAAAAAAGAAAAAAGAAACTAATATCCCATTTGCTATAATTTTTTTTGGAATTTTCAACCCCTTTTGATATTACTTTTAACAGACACTGACCATACTCTTTGGCCAGGCCAGAATGCATCCCTCCTCGTCTTGAAAGATTTGCAGCTCAGTAAGTCGGAGAAAACAAATAGGCCTAGCTTGGGTATTCTTCAAAAAGAAATACTGGGCTACCTATTTTCCCAAAGAAAAAACTGCTGGGCTGGTCATGTTTTTAGATGGGCCATAGAGACCGCACAACCCATTTTATAGCCTGCTCTTCCGAATTACTACTAAAAAAAGTTGTGCAATTCTGTCGTTAATTGACTATACGTTGAAAATGATGTGGGTCCCAGATATCAGCAGGGTGGATTAGAGTAAAAAAATGAGGGGTTCATCTGAGTAGTAAAAGAGGCGCTTGCTTGTGTTCGGGAGTGGACCTGGTGGGTTCGTACTGTCATACTCACAACTACAGTCCTCTCCCGATTCACTATGTTGATAGGGACCGTTTCAAAAAAAAACTATGTTGACAGGGCCGGACAGTGGCGCCGCGGCGAGCGCACCAAGGCAGAGGATAAAGTGCTGTCGCCAATGTGCTGGGCTGGGTTGGACATTCTTATTGAAAAATAAAAATGGACCAGATCTATTTACGACGTTGACTATGATTTGCATGGGTCCGCTGGTTGCAGGAAGAAAATGCTGGGAGAAAGAAGACTGGTCGCTATCTTTGACGAAGAATAATATCGACTGGATATAATGACACTATCATAGGAAATAATATCCTCCTGTTAAATCTTGAATTTAAACTGTTAATGCACATATGCCCATGCGTTGCAACGGGAAAAAATAAAGCTGTCCATGAAAACGCCCATCGGTGGCATGACAACATCCTTGGAGGCAGATAGGCGCATGCTGAGGTGTAGAAGAAATACATATCATGCTTTTGTCTCCATTAACCACGGTGAATGGATGTCCCACTTGAAAGCTTATCCATTTGTCTCCATTAACCGTATTGAATCAGATTGACAAAACCTACCTTTTGTTTCCTCCGCCCTCTGCTCTCTCCTAGCACTCTTGACTCCCCAACGTCTGCTCTCTCTTCTACTCGGCCGGCTCATCCTACCGGAGTAGGAGGGAATAGGGGCTCGACGCCTAAAACGAAGGTGAAACTGAATTTATTATTTCTATGACCCGAGAGAAATATCTATCTTTGATTAAATCTCTTCTCTAGCCTTGTATTTCTTTTCTTCAAGTTTCTTTTTTTTACGCAAAAGTTTTTTTTAGTAAATTTTAGGTTTAGTTGCGAAGGAAGAGAGGGAGCCCATCAGCCAGCGCAACCCAACACCATCGGGCCCAACTTAACTTTTTCATGTCTAGGTCGGCCCACCTTAGTCCCTAGCAGCTAGGGAGACCGATCCCCACAATCCCCTCTCGTCTCCCTCCAGCACCGCCCCACGCCGACCTCCACCCTCCCTCATCCTCCTCCGCACATCGCTGGTGACCGCCGCCACCGGGGAAGCCAAGCAGATGAGCATGCCCCTGCCCGTTCTCTCCTTACCCCTTCTCACTTCTTCTCTCAGCAGGAGCCCGCCGCCATGGACGCCTCTGCCTCGCGCTACCAACCGGATCTAGTTCTCCATGTCTGTACGTATATGAACTGGTTAGATTGGGTATAAATTCACGATGTGGGATTATTATCAGTCGAACAAGCGCATGAGGCCCAGCCAGGCGACGCATAATTCTTTGTGGAGAAACAATCGAATCATTTTTACTAAATTAATTTTGTAATGCGTGTTAATTTCCATAAAACTCAAGGTTTTTTTTATAAGAACGCCACGACGGTGAATCCGGAGACTCAATCCGTGCTTTATTATTAGGGAGAGATTTATTTATTTACTTATTTATGTTTAGGGGACCATGAGCATGTACCTGGGCCGGATTCATGTGAGAGCCTCCCTTCTAGTTAATTATGGGCTTCTCTATTGGGCCTTCATCAGTGGGCTGCATGTTATCAACAAGTGGAAAATGTGTTCCGTATGAAAAATAGTATGCGCTACGTACGGTATGGGGCACTAAAGGATCGAACCATGCAACGACTTCCAAAACATTGTGTTTGTCATTCTAAGAACACATTTATTCAACCAACAGATGAAATATACTACTGATTGTACATTGAAAACAGCAGCAGCAACCATGGCTAGGGATGCAACAGAAGCAGTAAGTAGGCCAGAAGAGTGAAGACGAAGCTCTCTCTTCCAAACCAAACATCAGCCATCATTACAAAAGGGCCACCAAAAAAGAACAAGTGTATGCATGAAACTAAATAAAGATCCTACTACACCATGTCAGGACACCGATTCTAAGTCACACCGATCTAGCCTGTAACACCTCATATCACTTTGCGGCCTCACGCAAGGTATTCCCACGGGTGTCGCCTTACCATGGCCCGGGACCATTTGTGCCTTTTGGCTCATGTATATGACAGTGTTGCTAGCATCCATATGATAGAGAACCCGGGCCGACATGACTAGTCGTGAACCCAAAGTGGCACTAACTTACGGGGACAGACATACATGAATCAACATCGAGCATGTCGGTCAGCAGCGTGCGAATCCGGGCTGTAGCACTGGGCTAACAGGACTCCGGTGAACCGGGCTGTAGCAGGCTAGGCAGGACTCCGGATGTCACCGCGTGACATTTCCCCGAAGGGACGGACATAGGAACGAGGTGAATCACATGCCGGCCAGTCAAGTGTTCCGGAGCAGTAGTGCTGGGCTAGCAGTACTCTGGTGAACCGGGCTGTAGCGGACTACTATGGCTCATGGAAGCACAAGACTGCATTTCCCCATAAGAGAGGCTACCAAGGATAAACAACTAGGTTGTCAGATCCCACACATACCAAGCATTTCAATAACATACACACAATATGCTCGATATGTGCAAATACAACATGGCATCATAACAAAACTCTACGACTCCAAGTATTTATTCATTAGGCTCCGATGAGCGAGATATTACAAACATGGGTCTCATGACCCAACATTCATAGCATACAAGTCAAAACACATGCGGAAGCTTAACATGTCTGAGTACAGACATCTACAAATGAAAAAGGCTGAGAAGCCTGACTATCTACCAGATTCTGCCGAGGGCACAAGATCATAGCTGAGGTATCAAGCTAAACGTCGAAGTCCACACGGAACTACTCACGAGACTGAAGTCTCTCTGCGAAACATAATTTAAGAAAACGTGAGTACAAATATACCCAGCAAGACTTACATCAGAACTAGCTACATATGCATCATTATCAACAAAGGGGTGGTGGAGTTTCACTGCAGCAAGCCAGCTTTAACTCAATGGCTATCCTAAACTATGACTGCAAGTAACTCTTTGAGGTGGCGCACATGAGTCCACATATTCACCATAGCAATACACCACTATGGATCCGCGCCCGTCTCCCTACGAGAAGGCCATCCATAGCACTCACGCTTATCTTGCGAGTTTTAGAGTATCCACTTTCACTTGTCTATGAACTGTATAGGCAACCAAGTAGTCCTTTACCGCGGACGCGGCTATTCGAATAGATGATGTTAACCCTGCAGGGGGTCTACTTCTTCATACACGCTCCCACCACTTACCGTCGTTTACACGACATGTACTCAGCAAACTTCAAGCCCAACGAGGGTGTCGGCCACGGCCTACCTAAACACTCAAGTCTCTAGTCCAGGTTTATCGCCTATCCAGGTTCCATCCGCAGGGAGTCCGGCCGAGGTTTCCACATACAGCCCCGAACGATGTGTACAGGGTTCCCGAGACACCAAACAGGCGACTTGGTACACCGTGTCACGGTGTATCCACCGCATCATAGCCCACCCCTAGGGTCAGCACTACGCACGGCCGCCAACACATATCCTATAAACACTAGAAACTAATTGCAACTCTTGGACAGAGGACTAGGGTGGTTAAGAAGCCGAGAGGGTCCATTGGTTTCGAGCCCAACGCATGGTAGTACCTGGTTCTTAAACCACACATACAGATCTCGGTGCTTAAGGACGATTCCAATGAAACAACCCACCATTTACTCCTACATGGCCTCTCATCGATACCTTTACCAAATCATGTTCAACACACGTAGCTCACACACAGTAGGACATGTTCACAGCTTTCCAATTCATCCCCGATGAATCAGACCTGACACAACTCTAAGCAATAGCAGGCATGACAAACAAGCATGAATGAGTAGGCACATCAGGGCTCAAACAACTCCTACTCATGCTAGTGGGTTTCATCTATTTACTGTGGCAATGACAGGTCATGCAGAGGAAAGGGGTTCAACTACCGCAGCACGTAACAATTGAATCGTTGTTGTCCTAATGTAGTAAAAGAGAGCAGGAGCGAGAGAGTGGGATTGTATCGAAATGAACAAAGGGGTTTTGCTTGCCTGGCACTTCTGAAGATGATATAGCTCTTCATCGGTGTCATCGAACTCATCATCAGAACATACGTCTATTGAGGGGGAACAACCATCGGCAAACACAGAGAGAACACAATCAATGCAATGCACAATATGATGCATGAATATGACATGGCAAAATGATTGTGTTGGGCTAATGCATCTACAACCAAGGTGGTTTGAGCTCATTTGAATGAAAGATTCAAATACAAACTCAAGTTATGGGTTTATAAAGTGCATTAACATGTTTTGAGCTAAACAGCAAGTTTAAGTTGCTCTAACATGCATGAAACCAGTACAGATGGATATATTGGATTTTTCTGATCATTTTTCATATATAACTTGTCTCATATGGAGTTACGGTTAATTTTATATGATTTTTAGAAGTTTTGGATATTTTCTAAATTAAATAAATCATTTTTGATTTATTTAAGATCCCAGAAAACAATTACAGCATCAGCACTACGTCATGCTGACCTTAGCAGGTCAACAGTAGCGGTCTAGGTCAAACCTGACTAGTGGGGTCCACTGGTCAGTGACACAGTGATGTTCAGTGTCAATGATAGGTGGGTCCCGTCAACGGACACGTCAGCGCGGTCAAAGCTGACACATGGGTCCTCCGTGATTAGGTTAAAACTAGGCAGGAAATAAATCCAGGGTTAATTAAGCATGGGGCCCATCCGTCAGTGAGCTAAGGGGTTAGTTAGTGGCGTCATTAGCGCTAATTAAGTGTGCCACGTTAGCTGCCGGTGTTTAACAGCCGGCGACCTCAGATCACGGTGGCGTCCGCGTCGGGATTGTGCTACAGGCCACAGTTTGGGGCGTGGTTGGGTTCTATGGAGAGCTGGGGCTGAGCTGCGTCTGTGTGTGGTGGAGTTGGACCAGATGGTCGCCGGAATCGACACCGGCGACGAGGTTTGCGGTGGCCGTGGTTTGGCCGTGCTCGAGTTCCTCACTAGGGTGTTCGGGAAGAGGAGCTGGTGGTGGCTACGGGTGCGCGAAGACACGTTAGCATGGTGGTGTGCTCAGCTGCGGCCGCGGTGGGCAGGGGGCTAGAGGAGGGATTCGACGGCAGGGAGAGAAGGGTTGGGAGCAGGAGCTCACAACGATGCCGAAGAGGGGGTCAGCGAGCTCGGGGAGGTCCTGGTGGCGCTGAATCGACCAGGGACGGGCTCGGGTGCCCGAGGTTGAAGACGAAGGCAAAGACGGCGTTCGGCGGCATTTGGCGTCGCGTGAGTCGATAGAGAGGCGTAGGCGTCGGTGGTGGAGCTCCTAGGCATGTCGGAGAGGCGAGGGGGAGGCGGTGGCCGCGGTGGTGCTTGTCGGCGGTGACGGTGGTGCTCGGACCGTGCGAGAGAGAGGGAGAGCAGAGGAGGGGAGAAGCACGGGAGAGAGTGAGAGAGTAGTCGGGGCTGCGTGGCGTCGCGAGGGAGGCCCAGAGCGACGAGGGGGAAGCGGCAGGAAGCAGGAGGTGGCCGGGGCGCCTGTGCGCGCACGGCGGCCACACTACCTCCTGCCTACTGGGAGGAGGTGGAAGACGACAGGGAGGAGCCCTTGGTGGGCTGGGCTGGCTTTGCCCAGCTGGCTGCTACAGTACCCGGCCAGGTGGGCTTTGCTAGGTAAGTTCCTTTCTTTATATTATTTCCTATTTTCTATTATTTCTGTAACTTCAGGGCTTTATTAAAAATGCCAGGGCATTTCCAAAAATCATGAAACTAATCATGGCTACTATTTAGAATATATCCAATAGTAAGCATTTTAGTTTATGATTATTTGAGCATTTAAAATATTTTATAGCACTGAAATGCCCAAGTGCAAATACTATATGATTTAATTCAGTGGCCCTCTATTGTCCTAGAAAAGTGTGCACCATTTTTGTCAGAGGTTCTAGACCAAGGCAAAGATGATGAACATTTTATAAGGGCATTCAGGTTCATTGAAAAATAATTTTAGTAAACGCTAGTTGGTTTCAGGGGGTGCTGGGGGTTCTGTCATCCCCATTTCAACTTTCTGTGAAAAGTAAACATGATGCAACACCAGATGCTAGCACTAGGTATTACCAAAACTAGGGATGTGACACACCAAGTGTACGCATCTAACTAACTGGCTTAGTTAGACGTTACTATTTATTAAGCTGTGGAGATTGGCTGACGGCTTGAGCCAGATGGGTGCCTGACGGGGGAAACTCCAGCCAGCAGGTCGCAGTCTGATACTTGTGACCCTCTCTCCTACTCAGGGTATGGTGCATGCAGAGATGCATGGTATGCTGTGTACACACAGTTTTGCCTGATGAACGAAACCGCGCTGCCATCATGATCCTTGCTGTCGGTTATCTCCTGGTTAATCGGATAATTCAGTCCAACAACATCATATCAAGTTGGAGTCAAATAACCCTAAAAAAAGTTGGAGTCAAATAAAAAAGGGAGATGGGAGTACATGACCGAAAGTCTGGCGTGACCACGGTTTGCTGCGCTGCAAGTCCATCAGTCCATGGCCGGACAACGTCCTTCTATATACGTGGCCCAACCTTGAAGTGCACAAACGCGACGTCCTGCAATAAACAATTCGGGTGGGCCTAGATTTCTCTAGAATGAACAACCAGCTGCATGGTGGATACTATAGACGTGAATCCGTGCATTCTGAACCATAGGATTGACCCTATCGATGGCTGAAATTACTTCTTAGGCCCATGTTTCAAATTTTCAAAATTGGTACAGTATATAGTAGTATAGATGTAGATAAAAAACAAAGAAGAGTAGTAGAGATAGATATAAGAATAGAGACTAGGGAGGAGCACCATCTATTGCTTCGTGGGCTACTCCTGCGCTCCATTCGGCGGCCGCAACGTCCCCTACAGCCACTCCCTCTTGCGCTCCATTCGGCGGGAGTTGTTGAAATTTGGGGAGCGCACTCTCGCGACTGCTAGCAGCGACGACTTCTTCCCCGACCTCGGCAACCTCTTCCTCAATGACATGGGAAACAACCTCAATGCCAATGGTGCTGCTCCCGTTGCACCATATGTGTTTCTGTCCTTCCTGTTCAAAATCGTGATAGAATTCATGTTTCTAGTCTGTGTCCTAGATTCGATCTGCTCATCAACTATGCTAGTCCGCATGATTAGTTTAATCTCTGTTATAGCCGTCATGATTTATTTTGTGCTTATTCGGACTAAATCTCGTAGTAACTTGCTCATATATTCAACTGGCGGAACGTCCCCTGCAGCCACTCCCGTTTCATGGACGGTCTGGTTGATGCCTCCAAGGAGCCCTTCGTCTACTGCTATGAGTGCCCGGTGCCATTTTGGGGCTCACAGGCGGACATCGTGCATCACCTGATGTAGGCGTGTGGCGATCACTACTGGACCTTGGCGAAGAACATCAAGTACGAGACGTGCTACCCATTCACCGTGCCGGAGTCGCTGGAGGATCACTGCCGTCTGCTAGTCTCGGAGGAGGATGACAACATCTTCCCTCTTGATCGTGGGCACCGGCAAGGCCCGCGCACGCCGCCGCCCCGTCTCTATAGTGTGCACCAGGGGCGACGCCGCTGACGCTGATACTTGTAACACCCCGGATGTAACTTGCCATATTTGTAACTCCAACTCTTGCCTTTTTCAGCTCTAAGTTATGAGATTCCCTTTGTGGTTGGTTTTTTGTCTTTGTTTTGCATTTTTTTCATGTCATGCATTTCATATCATGTCATCATGTGCATCTCATTTGCATACGTGTTTGTCTCTTGCATTTGAGCATTTTCCCCGTTGTCCGTTTTGCAATCCGACACTCCTATGCGCACCGGCGTACCCCTCTTGCCTCTTTTCGTGAGCGGGTGTTAAACGTTCTCGGAATGGACAGAGATTTTCCAAGTGGCCTTGCTACACGACAGGTAGACCGCCTGTCAAATTTCGTGCAATCTGGAGTCCGTTTGATACTCCAACGGTTAACCGGGTAACCGGGAAAGCCTCTTGTGAGTTGCAGCCCAACACCCCTCCCAAGCGGCCCGATAACCCATTCAAACCACTCCCATGTCCTCCGTCGTCGAATCACGATCGTGTGGGTGAAAACTACACCCCATTTGGACACTCCTACCTCCTCCTAGCTATAAATATGTGCACCCCTCCTTCAAATCCGGGTCCCAAAAACCCTAAATCCATCCCCACCGCAGGCCGCCGTCGTCGACCCCGCGCCGCACTCCGGCGACCTCCCCGCCTTCCTCCTCGCCGGATCCGACCGGATCCCTCCTCTCCGGCCACCTCCGCCCCAATCTCCAGCCACCGCGGCGACGAACTCCGAAGATCCTCATTTTTCGCGCCGAACCCTAGATCTGATCCGGAGGTCGTTTTTCCTCCAAGTCTTTTTCTCTGCACATATTTTATGGCTCTGTTCATTGCATCATAACTCCAAGACCATAGCTCCGTTTCATGTGCATGATATATCAAAATGTTCATTGTGAGATGATCTTCATTTCATTACATTCTATCATGCTTGTTTGAGTTCATCCTGACGCCCAAATCATTGATGCAAGAGTCCTATAAAACATTTCCTGCTGTTACTTATCAGATGATGATGATTTGTCATTTTTGTCACATTTGTTGTGTGCTTCATATTGGAATGAGCTCTACATGTGTTTTGATCTATGCCATGCCATATTTATAGGGGTGCTTGCCATATATTTTTGTGATAAATGTGGTGACTAGCACAAGCATGCAAAAGAGCCTTCGTGATATTGCTGTTTTCAGGGACTTATGATTTTGCTAAGTCTTGTGCCTGCTGTTATTTTGATGCCATGTAAACATGATGCTACAGTGATATCCCTGTTTGTTTTGAGTATCTTTAGTAAGGGTGTTTTGTACATATGGCTATGATCTATCCATCATTGGCCCTGTTTGCAATTATGGAGTGCCCTCTCATGTCCTAATCTTGCTCTACTTTTGCTATAAAATGTTCCTCGCAGATTGTTTACATGTTAATCAATTTTGCCATGGTTGTTGTTGTTGATCCATGCATGCTATGAACTTTCTCTTTCCATGGTTAGCTTTATGAACATGTCTTCTTGCTGTTACGATGCTTATCTTGTCATGCAATGCCTTGTGGTGAGTGATTTGAGATCGCAAAGATGCCTTCATAATTCTGTTTATGCCACGCTCAGTTTTCTGCTAAGTCTGAAATTGTTAATAAAACTTGCTATGTTTACATGGGTGCCATCATATCTTCTGTTCCTTTTTGGCTCATGATCAGTAAGCGAATTTTGTTCCATGCATTTAGTAGATTCATGCCATGCCTTTTTTTCTATGATAAATTCCTGTAGCATGTTGTTTTCTTGCTCTAAACATGGATTCCTGATGTTATTCCTGGCATGTTAGTATTTTCACAAGTCTGTGAAGCTGATATCTTTTGCATTTTTGCCATGCTTGTTTGAACCTGCTCTTTTGTGATTTAGCTGTAGCTCAGTGTTTATGTTTTGTCAAGCATCTTTAGTACATCACTGACATATGCTCTGTTGCTATGTTGGGGTGCAGTAGCTTAGTTTCTTGTTGCATTATAGATGGCATCGTGATGTTAATCGCAGAATTGTGCCTTTCTTGTTTTGCTTGCCATTTGCAAACCGTGCATCCGTTCCCGGCGATCTTTATATCGTTTTTGACCGAAATCATCTCTTCTTTACAGTGGCACACTTTGTTTGCCAAGTTTATGCCTTGTTCATTCTTTCTCTTCCGGAGCACGCATATGCATTGCATTTCTCATCTCGCGTATCATGACATATATTGCATCATGTTGCTTGCGCATTGCACCGTGATTGATTGTTGCTCCTTTGCTTGTGTTCTTGCTTTAGGTAGAGCCGGGAGACGAGTACGTGATCGAGCAACCTGTTGATTACGCTAACGTGGATCAAGCTTTTGTCAACTCTGAGAACTTTGCAGGCAAGATGACCATACCCTCGAAATCACTTATATATTTGCTTGCTAGTTCTTTGCTCTATTGCTATGACACGTTATCTACCACCTGATATATCATTCCTGCCATATTGCCATGTCAAGCCTCTAACCCACCTTTCCTAGCAAACTGTTGTTTGGCTATGTTACCGCTTTTGCTCAGCCCTTCTTATAGCGTTGCTAGTTGCAGGTGAAGATGAAGTTTGTTCCATGTTGGAACATGGATATTGTTGGGATATCATTATTATCTCTTATTTAATTTAATGAATCTATATATTTGGTAAAGGGTGGAAGGCTCAACCTTATGCCTGGTGTTTTGTTCCACTCTTGCAGCCCTAGTTTCCGTCATACCGGTGTTATGTTCCTTGATTTTGCGTTTCTTACGTGGTTGGGTGTTATGGGAACCCCTTGACAGTTCGCTTTGAATAAAACTCCTCCAGCAAGGCCCAACCTTGGTTTTACCATTTGCCTACCTACCACCATATACCTTCCCTTGGGTTCTGCAGACAAAAGGGTCATCTTTATTTTAAACCCCCCTGGGCCAGTGCTCCTTTGAGTGTTGGTCCGAACCGAGTAGACTGCGGGCCACCTTAGGGCAACTTGAGGGTTGGTTTTACTCGTAGGATGTCTCATCTGGTGTGCCCTGAGAATGAGATATGTGCGACTCCTATCGGGATTTGTCGGCACATCGGGCGGCTTTGCTGGTCTTGTTTTAGCATTGTCAAAATGTCTTGTAACCAGGATTCCGAGACTGATCGGGTCTTCCCGGGAGAAGGAATATCCTTCGTTGATCGTGAGAGCTTGTGATGGGCTAAGTTGGGACACCCCTGCAGGGTTTTGAACTTTCGAAAGACGTGCCCGCGGTTATGGGCAGATGGGAATTTGTTAATGTCCGGTTGTAGAGAACTTGACACTTAACTTAATTAAAAGGAATCAACCGCGTGTGTAGCCGTGATGGTATCTTTTCGGTGGAGTCCGGGAAGAGAACACGGTCTCGTGTTATGCTTGAGCGTGAGTAGCTTCAGGATCACTTCTTGATCACTATTAGCTTCTCGACCATGCGTTGCTTCTCTTCTCGCTCTCTTTTGTGTAAGTTAGCCACCATATATGCTAGTGCTTGATGTAGCTCCACCTCACTACCCTTCTTACCCTTTAAGCTTAAATAGTCTTGATCTCGCGGGTGTGAGATTGCTGAGTCCCCGTGACTCACGGATACTTCCAAAACAGATGCAGGTGCCGATGACGCAAGTGCAGGGGACACTACCGAACTCAAGTGGGAGTTCGATGAGGATTCAGGCCGTTACTATGTTTCTTTTCCGGATGATCAGTAGAGGAGCCCAGTTGGGACGATTGGGGATCTAGCATTTGGGGTGGTCTTTCTTTATTTTGGTTCCGTAGTCAGACCTTGATTGTATTCTGGATGATGTATGACTATTTATGTATTGTGTGAAGTGGTGATTGTAATCCGACTCTTTATCCCTTTCTTATTCAGTACATGGGATGTGTAAAGATTACCCCTCTTGCGACATGCCTACCATGCGGCTATGCCTCTAAGTCGTGCCCCGATACATGGTTGATATAGCCGCATTGTGGGTGTTACAAGTTGGTAATCAGAGCCTTCCCCGACTTAGGAGCCCACCTGCTTGATCGAATCAATGACATTGTTGAGTCTAGAACAAAATGTTTTGAGTCTTAGGACTATATATATCGGAGAGTAGGATTCTTTTTACTCCTCAGTCCCTTCGTCGCACTAGTGAGGCCTCCTAACGTAGAGTTTTGACTCTTCTCTCCTCAAATTTCACGATTTTTTTTAGGATCACGTGGGTATCTTGGAATCGTTCTGATGGTTCTATGATGAGAACATTGTTCTTGGTGCCTCCTAACATTTAGGGGTTGTGGCAGTGTCCCGGGGAGTTGAGCTCCGAGGTATGGTCGTCACAATTTTATCATTGCAATTCTGGAATACCTGAGTTCGCCGACATCGAAAATCCCTTTTATGCAGTTGTTGGTGAGATAACCTCGACGCCACCCAGTACCGGGGCGGGAGTTCGGGAGTATTGCCATAACTTGTATAATGGATGCTTTCCAAAGGTTGAGGTAAATGATTTTCGAAGGTGAGGGAGTCCTGGATTAGGGGGTATCCGGACAGCTGGACTATATCCTTTGGCCGGACTGTTGGACTATGAAGATACAAGATTGAAGACTTCGTCCCGTGTCTGGATGGGACTCTCCTTGGCATGGAAGGCAAGCTTGGCAGTACGGATATGTAGATCTCCTTTATTGTAACCGACTCTGTGTAACCCTAGCCCCCTCCGCTGTCTATATAAACCGGAGGGTTTAGTCCGTAGGACCAACAACAACAATCATACCATAGGCTAGCTTCTAGGGTTTAGCCTCTTCGATCTCGTGGTAGATCAACTCTTGTAATACTCATATCATCAAGATCAATCAAGCAGGAGTAGGGTTTTACCTTCATCGAGAGGGCCCGAACCTGGGTAAAAACATCGTGTCCCCCGTCTCCTGTTACCATCCGCCTAGAGGCACAGTTCGGGACCCCATACCCGAGATCCGCCGGTTTTGACACCGACATTGGTGCTTTCATTGAGAGTTCCTCTGTGTCGTCAACGTTAGGCTGGATGGCTCCTTCAATCATCGATAGCGATGCAGTCCGGGGTGGGACTTTTCTTCTCGGACAGATCTTTGTATCCAGCGGCTCCGCACTGCGGGCCAACTCCCTTGGCCATCTGGAGCACATCGAGAGTTACGCCCCTGGCAACCAGGTCTGGTTTGGAAGCTTAAACTACATGGCTGACATCCGCGGAGACTTGATATTCGATGGATTCGAGCCCCTGCCGAGTGCGCCGCACGGTCAAGATGAGCATGATTTAGCTCTACCATCAGACAGTGTTCAGGAGACCACACCGGCAACCGCTCTGACCCTCAATTCGGAGCCAATTGCGCCATCCATGGACGGGTGGATAGACCCCACCACGGAGGCTGCATTCTCAGTGGCGATCGAGCCGAGTATCGACCTTACCCTTCACGGGAGCCGTGACACCGAACTGCCGGATTCTTCCCTGGCCACGGACTCTGAACCACCTGCGCCCGTGCATATCGAATCCAACTGGGCGCCGATCATGGAATTCACCTCCGTGGATATCCTTCAGCACTCGCCCTTTGGCGACATACTAAACTCATTAAGGTCTCTCTCCTTGTCAGGAGAGTCCTGGCCGAACTTTGGCCGGCCAGATCGGGATGCGGACGACGAAGAAATTCGCCGCCCACCCACCACCCACTTAGTAGCCACTGTCGACGATTTGACCGACATGCTCGCCTTCGACTCCGAAGACATCGACGGTATGGACGATGATGCAGGAGACGAACAGGAGCCACGGCCCACAGGGCACTGGACGCCCACTTCATCATATGATGTATACATGGCGGACACACCCAAAGAAAACGACGACGAGGAATGGAAGGACGCATCTAAGGATCGTTCCCTCGAGAAGCTGTCAATGCGGCGGCGTAAGCGCCGCTCCAAATCCCGCCTCGGCAGAAACAACGATCATACAGACCCAGCAATAGAGCAGGGTGAGCCAGCGGACGACAAACACGGCATTGAACCCCCGTCCGACCACGGCAACATGGAGAATCAAACCGAACAACCTATCTCCGGCGAAGATAACAGTCCAGAGGACATCACACCGGACAGGTACCCAGAGAAACAGAATACCCATCAAAGGCTTGTTGCCACTGCGAGGAGTCTGAAAAAGCAGAAGCAAAGGCTTAGGGCTGCACAAGACACACTCAAAATTAGATGGAGTGAAGTACTCAACACTGCAGCAAAGTACGGCGGTAGTTGCCACACAAAGAGCTACCCGAAGTTTAAGCTGCTACATGAATTCGATGAGGAGGCCTTAGATCCCCCACAATCAAAAAACAAAACAGCCATCCGGTCGGATAGACGACCTCGTGGCCAACATAGAGCGGCAAACGACGCCACACACAAGACAATATGTGATCCACGTGAGGGCTCGCATCAAAAGGATGGCGCAACCAGATCCATCTACAGGACAAGCAAGCGCGCTCTAGCATGCAATGCAACACAACAAAAATCAGAACACCACGGTACACCCAAATACAGGGGTGCCGCACACCCCCTATGTTTCATCGATGAGGTGCTAGACCATGAATTTCCAGAGGGATTCAAACCCGTAAACAGAGAGGTGTACGATAGAACTATAGACCCTAGGGTCTGGATTGAGGACTACATCCTCCATATCCACATGGCACGAGGAGACGATCTCCACGCCATCAAGTACTTACACCTCAAGCTCAAAGGGCCAGCTCGGCACTGGCTTAAAAGCCTCCCCGAAAAATCCATTGGAAGCTGGGAAGAGCTCGAAGACGCGTTTTGGACAAATTTTCAAGGGACCTATGTCCGACCACCGGATGTAGACGATTTAAGTCATATGACTCAACAGCCCGAAGAGTCAGACCGAAAGCTTTGGAACAGGTTTCTCACTAAAAAAACAAATAGTTGACTGTCCGGACGCCGAAGCCTTAGCAGCTTTCAAGCACAGCATTCAAGACGAATGGATTGCCAGACACCTCGGCCAAGAAAAGCCGAGAACAATGGCAACATTAACAAGCCTCATGACCCGCCTTTGCGCGAGCGAGGACAGCTGGTTAGCCCGATGCAGCATCAGCGACCCAAGTACATCCGAAGTCAGGGATGGAAACGGGAAGCCACGACGCAGCAAAAACACGCACCGGAATAAAGAAGACAGCCCGAAGAGCACGGCGGTAAACACCGGATTCAGAAGCTCTCGGCCAAGTCAGAAAAGGCTGCCCTCCAAAGGCGACAGAGACGAACTATCCAGCCTGAACAAGATTCTGGACAAACTATGTCAGATCCACAACACCCTTGATAAACCTGCAAATCATACCCATAGAGAATGTTGGGTCTTCAAGCAGTCCGGCAAACTCAACACCGAACACAAGGGGCAGGATACACCAAGCGAAGACGAGGACGAGCGTCGCAAGCAAAGCAGTGGGGAATAGAAGAAATTCCCACCAGAAGTCAAAATAGTAAACGTGTTACACGTGATGAAGGGGAGAAACAAAGCGGCACTCCTAGAGACACATGCCCCAGGGCCTATCACCGTGGAGTTCTGCCACTGGTCGTCCAAACCAATCACCTTTGACCATCGGGATTACTCGGCAAGTATCCGACATGCAGAATGGGCTGCCTTGGTGTTAGACCCAATAATTGACGGATACCACTTCACACTTGTCCTGATGGACGGCGGAGTAGTTTAAACCTGATATATCAGGACACAGTCCGCAAAATGGGGATAGACCCAACAAAAATCAGCCATAGCAATACTACCTTTAAAGGAGTAACGCTAGGCCCAGAAGCCCATTGTACGGGATCTCTGCTACTAGAGGTTATATTCGGCTTTCCCGATAACTTCGCAGCGAAAAGTTAACCTTCCACATCGCTCCGTTCCAAAGTGGCTATCAAGCACTACTCGGACGCGAAGCTTTCACTTGCTTTAACGCAATACTGCATTACGCTTCTGTCATGCTTAAGATGCCCGGTCCACGTGGCATCATTATAGTAAATGGAAATATTGAGCGCTCCTTGCGCGCGGAAGACCGTGCGGCTGCCTTGGCAACCGCACACTAGACGACCTCACCAACTAGAGCATCTGACAGGTCGTTAAGACCACAGACACGGTTAGACGAGTCCGATGTAGCTATATATAATTGATACAGGTTTGATGGCTATACCCCTGCAACAATACAAGGGGCTCAACGCGTGTGAACAAGTGACAATTAGGCTCAACTTTACCCATCTGGAACTATACATGGTTTATTTAGTATAACCTACCTTTTGCACGACAACTTTTCAACTAAGTTGCTCTGTTTTTCAGATGACCATCGTGCTACACCCGTCTAGGATACGGCACAACGGAGATACAGGCGCAGACGTGCAGCAGGGACCCGTTCTAAGGATTCTTTTTAGATTAAGACCCTGTATAAACCTTTTTTACTGTCTCTTGTTGATACACATCCCCCAAATTCTCAGTACAACTGAGAAGGATGCTGACGTATTGGCATGTGGCCACGTCAGAATATTGCACATACCTGGACACCAGGGGCTTATTACAAAGGGCACTGTTTAGCCCGGTTTACATCATAAAGACCGAATACCTTAGGGAGTGTTCGGCGTCGCGAGTTTGGCCTTATATGCATCAGCTCCGAATCATGTCTTTGGTCAAATGTTGGGTTTGCCCGGCTCCTGTGTTTTGCTGCCTTACGTTCCGCTCTATTGGCTAGGGCGGCACCAGGAGAACTACTGCGATTGTGCCCTAGTTCATCCGGACGAGCACCTCAGTAGAGAAAGCCGAAAACTGACTGTCATGATATAGCGTGAGACTGGTCAACCACTCGATGACCTAGCGGAATCTTCGGGATTCCTCCACCTTAACGAAGGGTCGTTTCCCGGCCAGGCATGTACGCGCCCCGAATGCGGATGAGCGCGGAGCCACCAGGGGCTATATAGTAGCCCCACTGTCAAACTCCTCTGGCAAGTGAAAGTGTTAAAGCATTATAGTCCGATTGCCTAGTTCGCTGCGCTATCACCTCCTTAATGGAACAAGATGTTGGATCAAGTGTGAACGTGTGTCTTCTGCGAGCACCCCCGCATTATATGCGTGGGGGCTGAAGCCGACGACTGCCATCTTTCAGGTTATATACATATATACACAAACGGCCGCACATGAGGCATCATAGTACTTTCGGGCAAAAGTATAAAAACAGCCTTGATAAACTCAATAAAACATTGTTTTTCAATGGGAATACATGTCATTAGAACATAATATTCTTCGAGCACTGCACTTCTACCGAACGAGCGCCCTCAAGAACTTCTCGAAAGTAGTGCTCGGCAGGTACTCAGCTCTCGTCCGAATCTTGGGCTGCAATGGCGGTGGCCTCCATCTCCGCCCAGTATGTCTTCACACAGGCAAGGGCCATCCGCGCACCCTCTACGCACGCCGACCTCTTCATCACATTGATGTGCAGCACCGCACCAAGCAACTGCTACACCAAAGTAAAATAATTGTTCGGCGTTGGCCTTTCTGGCCACAGATGATCCACAACAGACCTCATGGCGAGTCCGGACAATCCATTCGGCTCGGCCCATTCGGCCAACCAATCAGTCAATGGAAGCGGACACTCTGGAACGTTAAATTGTGACCAGAATAGCTTTTCCACTTCGCGATCTTTTTGATCTCAGAAGTATTCGGCCGCATCAGCAGCACTCGCCGCTAAGTCCAGATATGCGTCCGCAGAACTCCACATCCGGTCCAAAGGGGCGTACCGAGGATCTCCAAACTTCATCCGTAGCCTAAAGGGCTTCCCAGCCGCGATATCCCCGGCTTGACGCAGCTCCTCCTTCACCGCTCTCATTGCAGAGCGGGTGTCTTTGGTCGCCATCGTGGCCTTCTCTAGGTCTGTCCTCTTCGCTCGATCTTCCTTTTCAAGAAGCTCGTAACGGTCAGCGGCGTTCTTCAATTCCACAGCCATCCTGGATATTTCCTCCTTGCTTTGGCAGTGAGCAGCCTGTTCGGCTTTCAGCTCCTCGATAGCCTTTAGGGCAGCTGCATCGCTTTTCCTGGCTTGTTCTTTGGCTCGGGCAAGTTCCGCCCGAAGGTTCACCACGGTCGCAGCTTCATCTGCATTCACACAAATGTTATAGATACTGGCATCATGCTCCTCTTCCCATGTGTCATCGGAGGAATCACATACCCTGTGCCTCGTCAAGCCGCTTGTTGACAAGTACGATGTCGGTGTCTGCCACGTCAAGCTGCTGCTTTAGCTCGGCAAACTCATCAGTCCAGCTGGCCATCGGACTCTCCGCCACCTGCATATTAAGGCGGCACGATTATTCCTGGGACTATGATCCTCTGTGCGGTGTCGTCTTCGACAGCACCCAGAGTCTCAGGGGCTACTATCTACACAGGGCACATCTAAAAATGTGCGGTACAGTCAAAAATGTACATCATTTTGCGTACCTCAAAACCCGTCAGTAGACTCATAAAGGCTTCATGCAACCCTCTTTCGGCGGACGAAATCCTTTCAATCACCGTACCCATCAATGTGTGGTGCTCTTCTGAGATAGCCGCTTGCTCTAGGAGACCCCTCAGTACGTCCGACCGTACACCAGACGGTGCCGGACTCTTTCGGTTGCCCTCTTCAAGAGCCGAATACTAAGGACTTCGGGTGGCCATAGGATTACCTTCTGGCCTTGCCGGTTCAGGAGAAACCCTCCACGGCGACACCTCGGGGTCGCCCGCCTCATGAGGCGGTATGGCAGGGGGAGGCGTTTCGCTCTCCATCATATCTGGAAGAAGATCCCCTGAAGACGAGCTCTGATGAGAAGGGCTAAGATCCAAACTGCAAGATAAATGCTTCAGTTATTTTCCTCAGATGTAAGGCGAGATATTTTCATTATTAAGTACCCTTTTACTTACAACTCGGTGGAGGGCTGATCCCCTTGAGGGCATAGTGCGGCCGGGGTATCCCCCAGGGCAGGACCCACCGGCGAAGACGTTTGGAGATCGTGGTCTCCGAGTCCTCAGAGGCATTCCTCTTCCTTCCCTGGGGAGAGGAAGTTTTAGTTCCTCCTCCCTGGTTAACCTCCTTCGCGGAGGCGTTAGCCTCCTTGTCCCCCCGTTTATCTTCTCCTGAGGGCGCTTGATAAGGCGCGATATCCAGCATCCTGGTTAGCATGGGATTTGGTGATGTCTCAGGGAGGGGGGCCGGACACCTGATCAACTTTTCCTTCTCTATCCAATCCTGGACAAAGAGCGGCTTTTTTAGGGCGACGTTGCGATAAACAAACGGACAATGTGTTCGGATGTGGGGCTACTTACTTGGGTATCCGGGTGATTGCAGCTCCGACCTGCATCCTTAGTGATGTCCGGACACATTATTTGTGTTCCGAAGAATAGTTTGTACATCTCCTCGGGCGTCATGCCAAGGAATTGTTGAATAGCTCGCGGTCCTTCCCGGTTGAATTCCCACATGCGAAGGGGCCGGCGTTTGCAAGGCTGGACTCGACAAACTAGCATAACTTGCACTACCATAACCAGACTAAGATCTCTCTCAAAGAGATCTCGGATATGGCTTTGCAGTATTGGCACGTCCTTGGCTGGACCCCAGCTCAGCCCCCTGCTGATCCATGACGTCAGTTGTGGTGGGGGGCCTGAGCGAAAGGTGGGGGCAGCTACCCACTTGGCACTTCGGGGAGCTGTGATGTAGAAGCGCCACAATCCGGACACCTCTGGGAAGCTACCCTCAGGCCATGGAGCGTCAGCAATTTTGCTTATTAAAGCGCCTCTGCATGCTGCGTGCTACCCCTCGATCATCTTCGGCTTCACATCGAAGGTCTTGAGCCACATGCCGAAGTGAGGGGTAATGTGGAGGAAGGCCTCACATATGACAATAAATGACGAAATGTGAAGAAGGGAATCCGGGGCCAGATCGTGAAAATCTAGCCCATAATAGAACATAAGACCCCTAACAAAGGGATCCAGAGCGATGCCTAGTCCTCGGAGGAAGTGGGAGACGAACACGACGCTCTCGTTGGGTTCGGGAGTAGGGACGACCTGCCCTCGGGCGGGCAGCCGATGCGAAATTTTGGCGGTCAGATATCTGGCCTCTCTCAACCTCTTGATGTCCTCCTCTGTGACGGAGGAAGTCATCCACTGACCTTGAAGGTTGGATCCGGACGTAGTTGAAGGTCCGAAGTAGCTGACCTGAGTTTTTGGTGTTAGAACTCGAGGCGGGGGAAGGATTTGATTGAGCATGAGAGGGAAAAAAGAAAAAGCCTTGTCCCCTTTATAAAGGGGGTGAATATCAAGCGTCCTCCTCATGGCCGTTTGCGACTTGCCTAAGATCTAGGAGTCCTACCAATAGGCACGGTTGGGTTACCCACGTCCGTATTGATGAGAATCCCGTAATAAAGGGGACACGATCTCTGCTTCGACAAGACATGCCACGGAAACCGCCTCGCGAAACACACTGAGATTGGTTATGAAAAACGATTCGAATAAAGACCTAGCTGTGGTGTGATGTCACACTACAGGGTACATCGGCAGATTAGATTTATGGAAATATTATTCTCTCTATGGTGGTATGTGGAACTTGTTTTGCAGAGCCGGGTTCAAAATCTTCTATGAAGTATTCGGAGGAGGAACCTGCCTTGCAATGCCGAAGACAATCTGCATGCCGGACTCATCGTCATTGAAGCCTAGTTCAGGGGCTACTGAGGGAATCCTGGATTAGGGGGTATCCGGATAGCCGGACTATATCCTTTGGCCGGACTGTTGGACTATGAAGATACAAGATTGAAGACTTCGTCCCGTGTCCGGATGGGATTCTCCTTGGCGTGGAAGGCAAGCTTGGCAGTATGGATATGTAGATCTCCTTCCCTGTAACTGACTCTGTGTAACCCTAGACCCCTCCGGTGTCTATATAAACTGGAGGGATTAGTCCGTAGTACCAACAATAATAATCATACCATAGGCTAGCTTCTAGGGTTTAGCCTCTTCGATCTCGTGGTAGATCAACTCTTGTAATACTCATATCATCAAGATCAATCAAGCAGGAGTAGGATTTTACCTCCATCGAGAGGGCCCGAACCTGGGTAAAAACATCATGTCCCCCGTCTCCTGTTACCATCCGCCTAGACGCACAGTTCGGGACCCCTACCCGAGATCCGCCGGTTTTGACACCGACAGAAGGTTTCTTGGTTATGTGTTAAAGGATGGATATAGCTGGATGTAGGATTTGCTAGTTTTGGGTGAGATATTATGCTTCCCCTCTACCTCCAACACCTGATTGCATAACCAGAAAGTTTCGGGAGTTTTATAGGTGGGAATTCATGTAGCTCTAGTATTTCTTCCCGCAGATATTTGGTTTGTGATTGGGTAATCCTTACCACTTATTTGTTCATATCCTACCTTGTTTCTTTATTCATCTACCTTTATCTAAGTGGCTTCTCAACTTAATGGAAGTGTGATGATTTACTTTGGAATTCATTCATTCATTCTTGTATGAATGTTAAGGCTTTGTGTTGCAATTTTGATCCATTGATTCAGCTTGAATATATGTCTTTCAAGATGCTAACGGATGTCAACCTCTTCAGGATGGCTCCTCCAACGCGTCAGAATCCGGAACCTCCGCCACCACCTCCACCTCTGGAGGCATGGCAAGCTATCATGGCAGCCACCAACGCCAACACTCAGATGCTTTTGCAACTCTTGCAAGAGCGCAACCAAGGGCAAGGCAACCAAGGAAATCAAGGCCAAGGCAACAAGCAGCCTCAGTTTGCTACCCTCAATCAGTTCCTCGCAAACCAGCCGAAGTCCTTCAACAACTGTGTCGAGGCCACAGACGCCGACGGCTGGCTCGTGGATATCTGCAAACATTTTGAGTGTAGCAATGTCAGGCCTGAGGATTTTGTCAAGTTTTCTTCGTTTCAACTCAAGGATCAAGCTGCTGAGTGGTATCAACAATACAGAGATTCCAGAGGAGGTCATGTGATTACCTGGGATGATTTCCGCTGAGACTTCAAAGCTCATCACATTCCACAAAGTGTTGCTGAGAGTAAGCGTGAGGCGTTCCGCAATCTCAAGCAAGGCAGCATGTCTGTGTATCAATACAATATCCAGTTTCTGAAACTCGCTCGCTTCGCTAAACAAGACGTCCCTGATGGAAAGAGCATGATTTATCAATTCAGAGGTGGCCTCAGAGAAGATCCGTAATTAGCTCTCGTGCTTCTTGAGCCGACTAAGTATGATGAATTCTACAACATGGCACTAAAGAAAGAAGCTGCTTAGCTCAAGTGTGAGGCATCTAAGAAGAGAGTCAGGGATGCAGTTCAATCTTATTCTTCATCACAAGTGGCAGCTAAGCAACAGAAGTTCTAGTTGCCTCCTACTCCTCGTTTCGTCAGCCTTACCACCAAAAGAGCAAAGGTGGAAATGGATCTTCCCACCCACCCAACCCAGGCTATCAGAACAAAGATCAGTCTCATACCCCAAGGTCAAATGCTTCTTATCACCGTCCGCTCTCAGAGGTTACTTGCAACAAGTGTCAGCAGAAAGGGCACTATGCAAACAAATGCTTCAAACAAAGGCGCCTTCTGCCTCCTCCTCCTGTGAGATCTGCTAGCAATGCAGTGTGATACGTCTCCAACGTATCTATAATTTTTGATTGCTCCATGCTATATTATCTACTGTTTTGGACATTATTGGGCTTTATTATCCACTTTTATATTATTTTTGGGACTAACCTATTAACCAGAGGCCCAGCCTAGAATTGTTGTTTTATTGCCTGTTTTAGGGTTTCGAAAAAAAAGAATATCAAACAGAGTCCAAACGGAATGAAACCTTCGGGAACATGAGTTTCTCATTGAATAAGACTCAGGAGACTTGGACCCTACGTCAAGACATGTAACAGGAGGCCATGAGGTAGGGGGGCACGCCTGCCTACCCCAGGCACGCCCTCCACCCTCATGGGCCCCCTGTTGCTCCACCGACATACTTCTTCCTCCTATATATACCCACGTACCCCCAAACGATCAGATACGGAGCCAAAACCCTAATTCCACCGCCGTAACTTTTTGTATCCACGAGATCCCATCTTGGGGCCTGTTCCGGAGCTCCGTCAGAGGGGGCATCGATCACGGAGGGCTTCTACATCAACACCATAGCCTCTCCGATGAAGTGTGAGTATTTTACCTCAGACCTACGGGTCCAGAGTTAGAAGCTAGATGGCTTATTCTCTCTTTTTGGATCTCAATACAATGTTCTCCCCCCTCTTGTGGAGATCTATTCGATGTAATCTTCTTTTTGCGGTGTGTTTGTTGAGACCGATGAATTGTGGGTTTATGATCAAGTCTATCTATGAATAATATTTGAATCTTCTCTGAATTCTTTTATGTATGATTGGTTATCTTTGCAAGTCTCTTCGAATTATCAGTTTGGTTTGGCCTACTAGATTGATCTTTCTTGCAATGGGAGAAGTGCTTAGCTTTGGGTTCAATCTTGCGGTGTCCTTTCCCGGTGATAGCAAGCGCAGCAAGGCACGTATTGTATTGTTGCCATCGAGGATAACAAGATGGGGTTTTCTTAATATTGCATGAGTCTATCCCTCTACATCATGTCATCTTGCTTAACGCGTTACTCTGTTTTTAACTTAATTCTCTAGATGCATGTTGGATAGCGGTCGATGAGTGGAGTAATAGTAGTAGATGCAGGTAGGAGTCGGTCTACTTGTCTCGGACGTGATGCCTATATACATGATCATACCTAGATATTCTCATAACTATGCTCAATTCTGTCAATTGCTCAACAGTAATTTGTTCACCCACCGTAGAACACTTTTGCTCTCGAGAGAAGCCACTAGTGAAACCTATGACCCCCAGGTCTATCTTCATCATATTAATCTCCAACTACTTAGTTATTTCCTTTGCTATTTACTTTACCTTTATTTTACTTTGCATCTTTTATCATAAAAATAACAAAAATATTATCTTATCATATCTATCAAATCTCACTCTCGTAAGTGGCCCTATAGGGATTGACAACCCCTATTTGCGTTGGTTGCAAGGATTTATTTGTTTTGTGTAGGTGCGAGGGACTCGCACGTAGCCTCCTACCAGATTGATACCTTGGTTCTCAAAAACTGAGGGAAATACTTATGCTACTTTTCGGCATCATCCCTTCCTCTTCGGGGAAAACCAACGCAGTGCTAAAAGAGGTAGCAAGAAGGATTTCTGGTGCCGTTGCCGGGGAGGTCTACGCAAAAGTGAACATACCAAGTACCCATCACATACCCTTATCTCCCGCATTACATTATTTGCCATTTGCCTCTCGTTTTCCTCTCCCCCCACTTCACCCTTGCCGTTTTATTCACTCTCTCTCTCTCTCTATCCTCCCTCTCTATTCACCTCTTTATGCCCGCTTGCTTTTCGTTTGCTTGTGTGTTAGTTTGTTTGCTTGTCGTTGTGGCTAGTCCCTTATCTTCCCCGTTGTCTCCCGAGAATGAAATTCTAAATTTTAAGCAAAGGGAGGATGAAAATCTGAAAGATGCTCGGTATAGAATTTGCAATGCTCAAAATAGATCTGCTAGGAAGCAATCTACTACCATTCTCCTTCGCAATTTTTATGTAGGCATTACTCCTTGGCACTGTTATGTTCTTGATACTATTACCGGAGGGAACTTTTTGGGTAGCCATACTTTTGATTCTTATAATGCTATGTTAGATTTATTTGGCTCACCCCCCTTCTTGGTTAATGGAACTATATTAACTTTGGAGCATGTGATGCAAAGGCTTGAGATTATTGAAAATAAGGTTGCTACCGTATAGTTAATTGAAAATTTGGATAAAAAGATCCATAGCTAAATCTCTCAATATGGATCTAAAGTAGGAGTTACTTTGAAAGATATTAAAGAAAAGGAACCCATAGTTTATGAGAAAATAAATCACGATTCCGTTAGGATCGATAAACTTGAGAGCATTATTACCAACTTGGGAACCGCTTTTTCTTCCGTAAAGAATACTCCAAGTCCTTCCACTAAAGTTGCCAAGCTTATGTACATTCCTAAAAATAAGGGTGAATCATCAAGTAAGGAAAATGCGGATCTCAAATCTATAAGTGTTCATCCCGATCTTTTTGCTATCATTAAGGAACCATTTGTTACAAATGAATTTTTCGATCTTGTGCCTAAAAATTTTATAATCAATAAAAAGAAAGAAATTCCTAAAGATGGTAGATGCCTCATTGAAGAATTGCCTACCAAAGATGGCAATACCTAGATCTAGTCTTGTTTTTTATGCCTAGCTAGGGGCGTTAAACGATAGTGCTTGTTGGGAGGCAACCCAATTTTCTTTTTATTCCTTGCTTTTTGGTCCTGTTTAGTAATAAATAATTTATCTAGCCTCTGTTTTGGTTTTCTTTTTTGTGTTTAATTAGTGTTTGTGCCAAGTAGAACCGTTGGGAAGACTTGGGGAAAGTCTTGTTCAACTTGCTGTAAAAAACAGAAACTTTAGCGCTCACGAGAACTGCTGTCATTTTTATTTGGAAAGTGCTATTTAGTTAATTATTTTTGCAGATGATTAATAGATAAATTACTGACGTCCAGAAATTTATTTTAGCATTTTTGGGGTTCCAGATCTTGCGCTAGCTACAGATTACTCCAGACTGTTCTGTTTTTGACAGATTCTGTTTTTCGTGTGTTGTTTGCTTATTTTGATGAATCTATGGCTAGTAAAATAGTTTATAAACCATAGAGAAGTTGGAATACAGTAGGTATAATACCAATATAAATAAATAATGAGTTAATTACAATACCTTGAAGTGGTCTTTTATTTTCTTTCGCTAACGGAGCTCACGAGATTTTCTACTTTAAGTTTTGTGTTGTGAAGTTTTCAAGTTTTGGGTAAAGATTTGATGGATTACGGAACAAGGAGTGGCAAGAGCCTAAGATTGGGGATGCCCATGGCACCCCCAAGATAATCTAAGGACACCTAAAAGCCAAAGCTTGGGGATGCCCCGGAAGGCATCCCCTCTTTCGTCTACTTCTATCGGTAACTTTACTTGGAGCGATATTTTTATTCGCCACATGATATGTGTTTTGCTTGGAGCGTCTTGTATGATTTGAGTCTTTGCTTGTTAGTTTACCACAATCATCCTTGCTGTACACACCTTTTGAGAGAGCCATACATGATTTGGAATTTGTTACAATACTCTATGTGCTTCGCTTATATCTTTTGAGTTATATAATTTTGCTCTAGTACTTCACTTATATCTTTTAGAGCACGGTGGTGGATTTGTTTTATAGAAACTATTGATCTCTCATGCTTCACTTAGATTATTTTGAGAGTCGTAATAGCATGGTAATTTGCTTAAAATCTTAATATGCTTATTATACAAGATTAATAATAAAACTTTCTTATGAGTGTGTTGAATACTATGATAAGTTTGATACTTGATAATTGTTTTGAGATATAGAGATGGTGATATTAAAGTCATGCTAGTTAAGTAGTTGTGAAATTGAGAAATACTTGTGCTGAAATTTGTGATTCCCGTAGCATGCACATATGGTGAACCGTTATGTGATGAAGTCGGAGCATGATTTATTTATTGATTGTCTTCCTTATGAGTGGCGGTCGGGGACGAGCGATGGTCTTTTCCTACCAATCTATCCCCCTAGAAGCATGCGCGTAATACTTTACTTTGATAACTTGTAGATTTTTGCAATAAGTATATGAGTTCTTTATGACTAATGTTGAGTCCATGGATTATACACACTTTTCTGACCCTTCCACCTTTGCTAGCCTCTCTAATACCGCGCACCTTTCGCCGGTATCATACACCCACCATATACCTTCCTCAAAATAGCCACCATACCTACCTATTATGGCATTTCCATAGCCATTCCGAGATATATTGCCATGCAACTTTCCACAGATCCATTTATTATGACACACTCCATCATTGTCATATTGCTTAGCATGATCATGTAGTTGAAATCGTATTTGTGGCAAAGCCACCATTCATAATTCTTTCATACATGTCACTCATGAGTCATTGCATATCCCGGTACACCGCCGGAGGCATTCACATAGAGTCATATTTTGTTCTAAGTATCGAGTTGTAATTGTTGAGTTGTAAGAAAAATAAAAATGTGATGATCATCATTATTAGAGCATTGTCCCAGTGAGGAAAGGATGATGGAGACTATGATTCCCCCACAAGTCGAGATGAGACTCCGGATGAAAAATAAATAAAAGAGGCCAAAGAAGCCCAAATAAAAAAAGAGGAAAAGAGGCCATAAAAAAGAGAAAAAAAGGCCAAATAAAAAAAATAAAAAATTAGAGAAAAAGAGAGAATGGACAATGTTACTATCCTTTTACCACACTTGTGCTTCAAAGTAGCACCATGACCTTCATAGTAGAGAGTCTCTCATGTTAGCACTTTCATATACTACTGGGAATCTTTCATTATAGAGCTTGGCTTGTATATTCCAATGATGGGCTTCCTCAAGTTGCCCTAGGTCTTCATGAGCAAGCAAGTTGGATGCACACCCACTTAGTTTCTTTTTGAGCTCTCATATACTTATAGGTCTAGTGCATCCATTGCATGGCAATCCCTACTCACTCACATTGATATCTATTAATGGGCATCTCCATAGCCCGTTGATACGCCTAGTTGATGTGAGACTATCTTCTCCCTTTTTGTCTTCTCCACAACCACCATTCTATTCCACCTATAGTGCTATATCCATGGCTCATGCTCATGTATTGCGTGAAAATTGATAAAGTTTTGAGAATGTCAAAAGTATGAAACAATTGCTTGGCTTGTCATCGGGGTTGTGCATGATTTAAATATTTTGTGTGGTGAAAAGATAGAGCATAGCCAGACTATATGATTTTGTAGGGATAACTTTCTTTATCCATGTTATTTTGAGAAGACATAATTGCTTTGTTAGCCATGTTCTTTTTGCAGTGTGTTTGTTGAGACCGATGAATTGTGGGTTTATGATCAAGTCTATCTATGAATAATATTTGAATCTTCTCGGAATTCTTTTATGTATGATTGGTTATCTTTGCAAGTCTCTTCGAATTATCAGTTTGGTTTGGCCTACTAGATTGATCTTTATTGCAATGGGAGAAGTGCTTAGCTTTGGGTTCAATCTGGCGGTGTCCTTTCCCGGTGACAGTAAGGGCAGCAAGGCACGTATTGTATTGTTGCCATCGAGGATAACAAGATGGGATTTTCTTCATATTGCATGAGTCTATACCTCTACATAATGTCATCTTGCTTAAGGCGTTACTCTGTTTTTAACTTAATACTCTAGATGCATGATGGATAGCGGTCGATGAGTGGAGTAATAGTAGTAGATGCAGGCAGGAGTCGGTCTACATGTCTCGGACGTGATGCCTATATACATGATCATACCTAGATATTCTCATAACTATGCTCAATTCTGTCAATTGCTCAACAGTAATTTGTTCTCCCACCGTAGAATCACTACAAAAATAAGACACATCCGTGACATTTTGGGCAGAACGAAAAAAATTTCTGTCATACATATGACACTTCTATGAAGATAATTGTGACAAAACCCGGTATCATCATAGGTGTGGTGGGCTCCTACTTCTATGACAAAAAAATCATGACAGAAAATTTCGGGAAAAAACCGTGGTAGAAGCGAGGGCGAGGAAAATTTCGGGAGTTCCCGGTTACGGTGGGAGGTCGGGGACCGAGCGATGCACGTTTCTCTCGTACACATACGCGCGTGTGTGCGAGGCGTTGGCTCTAACTGAACCCGAGCGAGGCGTTGGGCTCTAACTGAACCTGAGCGATTACACTGCAGGCTACGCGTTACTGAACCCCCTGTTCAAGAATTCATCTGATTAACCAGTTAACTTGCCGATTAATCCCTACTCATAAGGTCACTGAGTAGCCGATAAACTGATAAATCGTCTGATTAATTGATTAAATTGCCGATTAACTTGCCGATTAGCCTATTAATCTCCTAATCGCCAGCCAACCGAGCAGTTACCAGTTAACGATTTCCTCAAAAATGGCTGAACCCGAGCGATCGATCGATGGCTGTTAACTGAACCCGATCGAGCGATTCCTTCGCTACTGCTGCTAACTGAAGCCGATCGATGCTGCCTCTGGATGAACAGTGAGCGTTGCAGGGGGGGTTGGATGAACAGTTCCCGGTGGGGGTGGATGAACAGGACCCCGTGGTATTGCCTCTGGATGAACAGGACCCCGATCAATCGAGCCGGTTGGGGCTGGATGAACAGGACGCCGTGGAGGGCAGGATGAACAGGACCACCCCATGGAGGGCAGGACGAACAGTAGACGATGGAGGGAAGGATGAACAGTAGCCCGTGGAGGGGTGGTTGAACAGGAGCCCATGGAGAGGGCTGGTTGAACAGTAGCCGGTGGAGTAGCGCGCGGTGGAGGCTGGATGAACAGGAGCCCGTGGATGAACAGTCGCAGGTGAAGGCTGGAGGAGGTCGACGGTGGATGAACAGTAGCTCGTGGAGGTTGGAGGGGGTCGACGGTGGAGATGAACAGTATCCGTGGAGTCCTGTTTTGCGGTACGCCACACCCCTCCCGATGAACAGGACCCCCGTTTCGACCGTAGCGCTCCAACACAAGTCCGTTTCGTCCATTTTGCGGTACGCCACACCCCTCCCGATGAACAGGACCCCCGTTTTGTTGGAAATATGCCCCAGAGGCAATAATAAAATGGTTATTATTGTATTTCCTTGTTCATGATAATTGTCTATTGTTCATGCTATAATTGTATTAACCGGAAACCGTAATACATGTGTGAATACATAGACCACAACATGTCCCTAGTAAGCCTCTAGTTGACTAGCTCGTTGATCAATAGATGGTCATGGTTTCCTGACCATGGACATTGGATGTCATTGATAATGGGATCACATCATTAGGAGAATGATGTGATGGACAAGAGCCAATCCTAAGCCTAGCACAAGATCGTGTAGTTCATATGCTAAAGCTTTTCTAATGTCAAGTATCATTTCCTTAGACCATGAGATTGTGCAACTCCCGGATACCGTAGGAATGCTTTGGGTGTACCAAATGTCACAACGTAACTGGGTGGCTATAAAGGTGCACTGCGGGTATCTCCGAAAGTGTCTGTTGGGTTGGCACGAATTGAGACTGGGATTTGTCACTCCGTGTAAACGGAGAGGTATCTCTAGGCCCACTTGGTAGGACATCATCATAATGTGCACAATGTGACCAAGGAGTTGATTGATGAAGCTATGTACCTAGGGTAGGGTCATGGACCTGTCCTAACTGCCCCACCCAAGGACATCTCTAGAAGAAATCACCTTTCAATCGACTTGGAGGTGTTCCACTCGACAGACTCGAAAACACTCGACCAAGATCCAACCACTCGGCGGCTAGGAGACCTAAAGTCTCTCCGCACACTAACGGTCGGTCATTAAGTAGCTTTTATGGTCATTATAGCACTTTATTAGGGTCGTTACCAGTAACGCCCGACCTTAATGTATTTGAAACCTTGCATAACTAAGGGCTGGAGGGGTCTGGCGAACTCTATACAAGCCACCCTCCTCCTCAGTGTAAAGGGTTCGCGCCCCTGTAATTCATACATACATAATCCAGTCGACCGCCTCCGGGCACCGAGAGGTAGGGCTATTACTTCCTCCGAGAAGGACCTGAACTCGTAAAACTCGTGTTCTTAGAACTACTCCATAGCTAAGATCTTGCCTCTCCATACCTACCCCCCTACATTACTGTCAGACTTAGAACCACGATAGTTGGCGCCCACCTTGGGGCAGGTGTTTTAGCGATTTGTTGGAGGAGTTGCGATATTTTCTGATCCAAATCATCATTGTTTCTGACGGAGTTTTGGTGGAGGGCCGCGAGATCCGTCTCGGCGCGCCCACGTTCATCGCCGACGACTCCGCTTGGCTTCAGGAGGCTCCGCTCGACGTGGACGCACTCCCTGTCCGCGGGGCAATGCACTTTCGTGCGTACGTCTGCGGCGTCCTCTTGCGGCAACCGTCGACCCATTATCGGTCGGCCCCTGTGTTGTCCTCCCTCCCTATTTCCTGCCGGCGCAAGCGCTCCGGTCGGTGGAGACTTCAGTGGTGGGTGAGACATGCGGTGGCACGCCAGTCGGCCACCCCTCAAGTCGCGGCGATCGAGCCCGACGAATCCCTCTACGGCCTGTTCGACCTGTCGACTGGCTCCGCAGAGACCGCATCCTAGTGCGACAGCAGTGATCCGGTGGCGGAGGTTCTGATGGTCGAGGCACAGGTGGAGGCGACCCGTCGCATCCCCATGAGGAATATCTCCCCGAGCCTCTCACGTCGCTACAGAGAGAAGAACTTCGTCGCCGGAACATGGATGCACTGCACACTCCTATCGTTGGAGAAACCCCAGTGGCTCGTGCCTTGGAGGACGCGCGCCTGGCAAACTTGGCTGAGCGCACTCGACTGGAGAACCTCCAGCGAGCACTCGACGAGCGTGCGCGACAATTGGTTCCAGAATCCAGTCGACGTCAGCTCTTTCCTCCCCCGCAGGTATATCGAACTCTGATTCAAAATTTAGCAGGTGCAGCCCGTATAGCTGAGTCGATTCAGCCTTCCCAGTCGGAGGCTGGCAGAGGCTTGCTGTAGACCAGAGCGTTACTCCGGGCAGCAGGAGACTAGAATTCCACTGTTTCTCAATCGCGGAACAGGATTCATAGCAGATCCATTGCTACAGACACAGTCCAGTCGGCTCATAGCCCAAGATTGCCCTCGAGGCGTGAGGGACGTGGGGACCGGCGTAATTAGTACGGGAACCATGAGCAGTATGATCATCGATTCGATCGTGACGATCGACGTCGAGTGCCCACCCCTCCCTCGAGGAGTGGATCGTATGTGCCTCGACAGCAGGATGACAGGTGCCCTCATAGTGTTGGGCGAAGGATTCCAATCGACCCCAGGGAACCAGGCTTTGATGCGAGATCCATTCTCGTTCAAGGTTTGGTCGACAGGAACAGAGCTCACCGAGAAGGTCACGATAGAGATGCACCTACCAGCAGTAGAGTACATGTTTCGGGGCCAGAGTGCTTTAGTAGAGCCATCAGGGCCGCTGTGATTCCTCCCAACTTCAGGTTGGCGACTGGAGTCAGTAAGTTCACTGGTGAGTCCAAGCCCGATACTTGGCTTGAAGACTACCGAGTGGCTGTCCAGATTGGCGGTGACAATGATGAAGTGGCCATGAAGCACCTGCCTCTCATGTTGGAGGGCTTGGCCAGAGCGTGGCTGAATCAGTTAGCACCCAGCAGCATTTACACTTGGGAAGATCTCGCCCGAGTGTTTGTCACCACATTTGAAGGAACATGCAAGCGATCGGCAGGGCTGACGGAACTGCGGTCTTGCGTGCAGAAGCCAAATGAAACTTTGAGGGATTACATCCAGAGGTGGATCACGTTACATCACACGGTAGAGAATGTGCCTGATCACCAAGCAGTCTGTGCCTTCAAAGAAGGCGTCAAGTACCGAGAACTGAATCTGAAATTCGGTCGAACCGGAGACATGTCTCTGAATCGGATGATGGAGATTGCCACCAAGTACGCTAATGGTGAAGATGAGGATCGACTCCGGAGTGGCAAGCACAAGTCAGTCGCCCAAGAAACCGGAGGAGGAAATTCCAATCGGAAACAGAAGCGGAAAGCCGAGCCAGCCTGGGGAAGCCTTGGCTATAACTCAAGGAAAGTTTAAGGGGAAACCCAAAGGGCCTTGGAACCCCAAGAAAGTTAAAGACCAAGACAGAAATGATGTGTTGGATTTGCCATGTCACATCCACACCAAGAAAGATGAAGAGGGTAAGTTCATTTACTCGAAACATACCACTCGACAGTGTCGGCTCTTGATCCAGCAGTTCCAGGGCAAACAGCCCAAAGATAAGGAAAAGGAGTCAGACAAAGTTGAGGACAAGGAAGACAATGATGATGGATACCCCCAGGTCAATTCCACCTTGATGATTTTTGCTGATGTTGAAAGCAAAAGTCGACTGAAAGTTATCAACCGTGAGGTGAATATGGTTGCTCCGGCGACACCCAGCTATCTGAAGTGGTCTCAGACTGCTATCACATTCGACTAGTCCGATCACCCAACGCACATTGCCACCCCTGGGAGGCAAGCTTTGGTGGTCGACCCAGTTGTTGAAGGAACTCGACTGACTAAAGTCATGATGGATGGTGGCAGTGGTTTGAACATACTGTATGCTGAGACGTTGAAAGGGATGGGCTTCCTGATGTCCAGACTCAGTACCAGCAACAAGGGTTTCCATGGAGTCATTCCTGGGAAGAAGGCTGAGTCACTCGGCCAAATTGCTCTTGATGTGGTTTTCGGTGATTCCAAGAATTATTGCAAAGAAAAGTCTACTTACTGTGGCAATGACATGTCATGCAGAGGATAAGGGTTCAACTACCGTAGCACACAACAGTCTGAATCACGTTGTCTTAATGCAGTAAACAAGAGCAGAAGCGAGAACATGGTTTTGTATCGGAATGATCAATGGGTTGCTTTCCTGTTGTAGTGGTAGTAGGGTACTGCCCTTCAGATGGATACTCGGGGTTATCCTCGGAGGCAGAACCTACCAAGAAAGACACACTGAACATAATCAACACATGACAATATGCAACAATATGATGCATGCTATGACATGGCAAAATGAAAGTGTCTTGGACTAATGCAAGCTAAAACAGAAAGGAATGAGCTCATTTGAATCAAAGATTCAAATGTTAGCTCATTTAACATAGCCTTATTAGTGCATTATCTTATTTTTCTTAAACAGCAAGATCAACTTGTTTTGTCATGCATGAAACCATTACAGATGGATAGATTGAATTTTTCTGATCATTTTTCATATATAATTTGTTTGATTTGGAGCTATGGTTGATTTTCTATGATTTTTAGAAGTTTTGGCTATTTTCTGGAATTTCCTATATAAGAATAATTCCAGTAATTGAATTAATGCGTAAGCATGACATAGGTGTGACGTCAGTGGGTCAACTGGGTCGGCCAGGTCAAACCTGACTGGTGGGCCCTGTCTGTTAGTGTCTCGGCTAATTAACAGGATTAAATTAGTACTAATTAACTGTTAGTGGGGCCTGGGCCCACATGTCAGTGACTAAACTAATTAAAATTAGTTAACACTAATCCTAAACTAATTAGCAGGCCGGCCCCACCTGTCATAGGCTCAGGGGGGGAGTCAACCTGGGCCCACGCGTCAGTCCACAGTCAAAAGTGGTCAAACTCGCCGGCGTTTAGCCGCCGGCGAGGCCAGACGTGGCGGAGGGGCTCAGGTTTTGCACTCCGGCGACCAAAAGGATGGCAGAGACCATCTACGTGATGCAGGGAGTGAGCCGCGTCGAGTGGGGGCCGTAGGCGGCGAGCACATCCACGGCGGCCGGAGTTCGGGCGAGGTCGAACTAGTCGCTAGCGGGCACGGCGAGGGGCGTGCGGGGGTTCTACGGACTCCTGCGAGTGCGTTGAAGATGGTGGCGTGCTCAATTGCGACCCAACGTGGCTGTGGCCACAACGACGACGTGCGGTGGCGTCGGCGAGCTTCGGCTCCGTTGGCCATGGTGGTTAGAGGACGCGGACGAATGCGGGGAGAGGGGGAAATGGTGGCGGAGCTCATAGCGATCATGAAGAGGGGCTCGGCTTGCTCGGAGACGGCTTGGCGACGGCGAATCCGTCGATGGAGTCCGACGGCCATGCTCGGGGAAGACGACTCGTGGCGGTGATGTGGGGCTCCCGCGGTGGCGTGGCTCGGGGTGGAAGGAGAGGGGGTCGAGCCGGAGCCTCTGGGCCGGTCAGAGGAGCGAGGGAGAGGCGGTGGGCGCGGTGGTGCTTGCCGGCAGCGACGGCTGCGCTCGGCTTCGGGCGAGAGAGTGAGAGAGGCGAGACAAGGGGAGAGTGGAGTGGTCGAGGGGTCCAGGGGGTCGGCGTGGCACTCGTAGACGCGTCCGGGGCGTCGGCGGAAGCAGGAGGTGGCCGAGGTGTGGCCGCGGGCGCCGGCCACGCGCCTCTCGTCCTCTTGGCGAGAGGAGGAGGACGACTGGCAGGAGCCAGTGGATTGGGCCGAGCTGGTGGGCTAGGTGGGCTGCGCCAGGTAAGACCCTGTTCTCTCTCTCTTTTTCTGTTTTTCATTTATTCAATTATTTCCGTAACTTCAGGGCTTTATTGAAAATGCCAGGGTATTTCCAAAAATCATAAAATTAATCATGGCTACTGCTTAGAATATATCCAACAGTAAACATTTTACTTTATGATTAGTTGAGCATTTAAATTTTTTTTATAGCATTTAAATGCCCAAATGCAAATACTATAAGAATTAATCCAATGACCTTATGATGTCCTAGAAAGATGTGCACCATTTTTGTCAAAGGTTTTAACCCAAAACAAAAAGGGTGGGCTTTTTAGAAGGGCATTTCAGGTTCATTGAAAAAGTTTTTAGTAAACCCTAGTTGTTCCAGGGGGGGGGGTGCTGGGGGTTCTGTCATCCCCATTTCAAATTTAAGAGAAATTTAAACATGATGCACACTCTAATACTTGAACTAGCTAGGGTGTGACAACTCACCCCCACTCAAAAGAATCTTGTCCCGAGATTTAGGATTCTCCGGGAAGAAGGTGGTCCACTCCACGGATAGGATCCGCGAAGCAGCACCTGAGTTGACAAACGTGGAAGACATTTTGAACTCTGGAAAGATGCGAAGGTAGTTCCAATTGGTAGGCAACTTCTCCTCGTTTGGCAAGAATGCGAAAGGGTCCGATGTAACGAGGAGCCAACTTGCCTTTGATACCAAAACGATGGGTTCCCTTTAACGGAGTAACCCGAAGGTAAGCCTTCTCGCCGACTTCATAAGTCATGAGCTTATGTTTACGATCATATTGGCTCTTTTGACGAGATTGGGCTGTTTTCAATTTCTCACGAATAACGCGAACCTGCTCTTCTGCTTCCTGAATCATATCCGAGCCAAATAGTTGTCTTTCCCCGGTTTCTGACCTGTTAAGAGGCGTTCGACATTTTCGTCCATAGAGAACTTCGAAAGGAGCTTTGCGCAAGATAGCTTGATAACTATTGTTATAAGCAAACTCCGCGAATGGAAGGCATTTCTCCCAACCCATTCCGAATGAGATGACAGAAGCTCGGAGCATATCTTCCAGAATTTGATTGACTCGCTCTACTTGACCACTTGATTGAGGATGGAAGGCGGTGCTAAAAGAGAGACGAGTTCCCATAGCATTTTGGAAACTTTCCCAAAATCGAGAGGTGAAGAGACTCCCACGGTCTGAGTTAATTTCCAATGGGACACCATGAAGAGACACTATTCGGGAGATGTATAAATCACCTAGCTGGCTAGTGGTGATACTCTCATGAACAGGTAGGAAATGGGCTACTTTGGAAAGACGGTCGATCACGACGAAGATGGCATTATTCCCTCTCTTGGTCCTGGGAAACCCAGTGATGAAATCCATACTGATTTTATCCCATTTCCACTCAAGAATAGCCAAAGGTTGAAGGGTGCCAGCAGGCCGTTGATGCTCTGCTTTAACACGGCGACAAACGTCGCAATTAGCAATGTATTGAGCGATTTCTCTCTTCATCCTAGTCCACCAAAACCTCTGGCGTAGGTCTTGATACATTTTAGTACTACCGGGATGAATGGTGAGAGGGGATTCATGAGCTTCCTTAATGATCAGCTGCCTCAGGTTTCGTGCCTTGGGGACCACTAAGCAGTTTCCAAAGTATACGACACCTTGATCATCAACGGAGAAACTATTCACGACTCCTTTCTTAATGTTCCTCTTAATACGGGAGATTCCCGGATCTACCTTCTGTGCCTTGATGATCTGATCCGTAAGGGTAAGTTTCGCCACCAGGGTGGATAGGAATCCTCGAGGAACAATGTGAAGATTGAGCTAACGAAATTCCTCGTGGAGAAGTGGTTGACTTTGTTGTAACATCATGTTGTTACAATAAGATTTACGACTTGGCGCATCAGCCATGACATTGGCTTTGCCCGGGGTGTAAGTTATTCCTAAGTCGTAATCCGAGATCAACTCGACCCAACGTCGTTGCCTGAGATTCAAATCCGGTTGGGTGAATATATATTTGAAACTTTGGTGATCGGTGAAGATCTCGCAATGATTACCGAGGAGGTAATGTCGCCAAGTTTTGAGTGCATGGACTACAGCTGCAAGCTCTAGATCATGTGTGGGATAGTTTTCCTCATGTGGGTGTAATTGCCGGGAAGCATAGGCAATTACCTGACGATCTTGCATGAGTATGCAACCTAGTCCTTGTCGCGAGGCGTCGCAATAGATAATAAAGTCCTTGGAGAAATCTGGTGGTACCAGTACAGGAGCAGATGTCAGGCGTCTTTTCAGTTCCTGAAAGCTGAACTCACACTATGGGGTCCACTCGAACTTTTTATCTTTCTTGTGGAGTTTAGTTAGAGGTTTAGGAACCTTGGAAAAATTTTCGACGAAGCGGCGGCAATAGCTCGCTAAGCCAAGGAAGCTCCGAACTTGCATGACCATCTCAAGTGGAGTCCAATCAAGGATGGCTTGAACTCGCTCGGGATTGACAGCAATACCCTTACCAGAGATTACATGACCTAGATAGGTCACTTCTGGCAACTAAAATTCACACTTGGAGAATTTGGCATAAAGGCGATGCTCTCGAAGTTTCGTCAATACCAGCCTTAGATGTTCGGCATGTTCCTCTTCATTCTTGGAGTAGATGAGTATGTCATCGAGGTAAACTACGATGAATTTATCCAAATACTCCATGAAGACCGAGTTCATTAATTGAGAGAAGGTGGCTGGGGCGTTGGTTAAACCGAAGGACATAGCGGTGTACTCGTATTAGCCATAACGAGTAACAAAGGCCGTTTTGGGAATGTCTCCATTTCTGATTTTGATTTGATGGTAGCCCAACCTCAAATCCATCATGGAAAAGACTGAGCATCCAGCGAGCTGATCATACAGATCGTTGATCCTGGGAAGCGGATACTTGTTCTTGATAGTGACCAAGTTGACAGGTCGGTAATCTACAACCATCCGATCCGTTCCATCCTTCTTTTTGACGAAGAGGACGGGGCAAGCCCAAGGAGAGGAACTAGGATGGATGAAACCCTTTTTCAAGGACTCATCGAGTTGGTTCTTAAGCTCGGCTAGTTCTAAGGGTGCCATCTTATAGGGTCTCCTAGAAATTGGAACGGTTCCTGGAACAAGGTCTATCACAAACTCGACATCCCTGTCAGGTGGAACACCTGGCGGTTCTTCTGGAAAGACATCCGGAAAGTCCTGGACTACCGGAATATCCTCAAGGTCTGGAAGGGGGTTGGCATTTAGGGAGTAAAGCTGGCGCTTGGACACTCGAGTTTAGACATTGACTGTCTTGCCCGATGGGTGAGTAAGTTGAACGGTTCTAGTGGTACAATAAATCTTAGCATAATGAGCTGACATCCAGTCCATACCCAAGAAAATGTTAATGTCCGAGGACTTGAGAGCTATTAAAGATGCAAGAAAGACAAGTCTATCAACAAGAATTTCGTTCCCACGGCTTACTCTAGAAGTTTGCCATTTGGAACACGGAGTTTGAATTACCATGGAAGTGGGCATGTCACAGAATGTCGTGTTATGCAATCGAGCATAGTTCTCGGATATGAATGAATGAGATGCTCCAGTATCGAAAAGGACAGATGCCGGATGGCAATTAACAAGGAGCATACCAAGGACGACGTTAGGATCCTCGTGAGCCTCCTCAGCTGAGACATAGTTGACATGGCCACGTGTAGTGGTGACCGGCTTGGCATAGAATGTCTTTCCCGCTGGCTTACCACGGCCAACGGACTTTCCAGGCTGATTGGAGTTGTTGTTCTGGGGACACTCTCGGCTATAGTGACCCGGCTCTCCACACTTGAAACACGTCACAACATTGGGACGTGGGGCAGCATTAGCAGCGGGGCCACCATAGGACTTGGGCAGTGCAAACTGCTGGTTGGGACGGGGCGCCTCAAAGGATGGCTTCGGAATGAACCTGGGTGGCAGTGCCGTGCTTGGAATCCACACCCGGTGCTTCTGAGATCCAGAGCCGGATCACGAGAGTGCTTGCGTGAAGCGTCATAGTCAGACTGGCCTGACTCAGCACTGATGGCTTTATTGACAAACTTCTGAAAGGAGGTGCACTCGTGCAGACGAAGATCGCACCAAGCTCAGGGCTAAGTCCCTTGCGGAACCTTGCCTGCTCATGGAAAGCCTCACTGAATTCAGCCCAAGTAGTGATTTGGCCGACCGAGGGACTTCTTGGCAGCTCAGTTCTTACTACGCTGGCACCTGGCGGAGCGGGTTCCGCCCAGGGGCCACGCGCCTTGGAGCCATGGCATCTTCTTGGAGAGGAGGCGGCTGGTACACCCCCGAAGCTTCGTTGCCCGCACGGGGTGGGGTGCGGCGCAGCGAAACGAACGGCGTGGGAGAGCCCCCTGCGACGCGGACGAGCTCGGCGACGCAGTCGAGCCACTATTCGTAGACGTCGTCGACAGGATCTGGCCTGGGCTAGACGGGCCACAGCCCGCCCAATTAATACCTGCAGCGATGTTTTCGTTGTTGTTCAGAGGAGAAAAATTAATATCTGTGCTAAACATCAAAAAACTTTGCAGTGCTCACACCTCAAAAACTCAAATACTGCTCGAGCTCCTTGGTCCCAGCTGTCGGCCGCTTCTTGTGCAATTCTCTTGTTTATTGACTAGTTCTACATAGGTTGACAATGGTGTGGGACCGTGATGCCAAGAAACCAGGGGGAAGCAAAATAAATAACTCCAGCATGCGCTTCCACCTCTGCCTCATTGTCTCCCGTGGAAACCCCTTTCCTCCCATTTTTTTGCTCGGGCAAGGACCAATGCATGCAGCACGTCCATGCGGTTATTAGGCAAGAAATAAAAGCGCTTTGCATGCTATGAATTACAATGGCCTGCATGGGTAGCTAATAAGGCATCCTCTTAATTGCTGTGATTAAATGTTGTGTTTAGAAGAGAGAAATATTCTTCTTTTCCACCAATCTTCTTTCACCTAGGTCGTGATGCACCTTCTAATACGACTTATTCACCTAGACGGAGGGAGTATAGTTTTATACACATATATATAATAAGGAGGCACTTGCGTACATGAGGCTATGGACCTGGTAGGTCCCCATTGTCATCCTCTCCAAGTAAAGTCATCTCCTCGCCCGTGCGCGCTTTCCGCCTGAAACAGTCAGCGCCGCCCGCCCCGCTTCCCGGTGCCGGCGATTGTTCCGCCTTCAAACGACACAATTGCCGTCCGTCCGTCCATCTGCCGCCCACATTAAAGATACGCGGTTGCCGAGGCGGCTACTCCGGCGCCACACGTCTGTCCCTCCGCCCGCCCACCATTGCTATATAAAATGCTGCGCCGGCCATAGCCGCAGTCATCTGCATCCGTTCCCTTTCTCCTATCCACACCACTACTTCCCACCATGGCTTCCTCGCGCTCTAGCGCTCTTCGGGACGGGCGGACGACGGACCACAAGGAGATGGTAGCCATTGCTGCCGACCGGCTGGCCGGCCGGCAGCCGGAGGACGACGACGTCCCAATGGAGAACATGGTAGTCAACGATCCGGCGCCAACCCCCTCCTCTGCGCCATCCTCGCCGGTGCATTGCACCATCACCATAGGCGAGGCCCGTGCCCAATATATGGACAGTGTGAGGCAGATGCGTCAGGAGCAGTTCCGGGAGGAGCAAGCCGACGCCGCCTACAACCACCATCTCCTCCAGGAGCACCTGCAGGCGGAGGAGCAGATCACCGCGGAGCGGGCGGAGCAGGAGGCGCTGCTCGACTCGTACCGCTCCGCCCACAAGGGCCGCCTCGAGCGCTGGCGGTACCACATGCGGGTGGTGGAGGCTGTGGCCGCCTACAAAGAGGCTAGCAAAGAGGGCGATGAAGCGGGCGAGGTGCTGTTTGGCGAGACCGAGGATGAGGCAGAGGACAATGCCAGCTTCGACGAGTCCCCGCTCCGCAGGCATCGATGAGGCC